>NC_140796.1:11982074-13182074 GCF_037176805.1 Vigna unguiculata
CCATGATTGTAATAGCGGGTTAGTGACTTTCTTTGGGAGGCACATTGGATTTTCTTTCCCTTTTTGTGACATGAGCAGACAAATGAATAGGTCTTATTCTGCAGGATGGGAAAGGTAGGTAGGTATGGTAGGAAAGCAAGAGCTTTTGATCAAATTTCAATTTTAGTGTATGTTCTGGGTCTACTCGAGACAATCGTGTTAGTATCTTTGTTCTCAACTTGGATATAAAGAAAAAGTTATGTTCTCTAACACTGCACTAATCTTGTATTTAGAGAGGGAGAATAGCAATGCAAAATTATTTTTGAGGCTGTGATATTTTCATGGTTACCAAAAAGAGAAGGAAAAAAGCTCCAAGGGGTTATAACTTATAACACAGCTGTTGAGTACAAGGAGCTACCTAATAGTTGAGTTTGATTTTAGATATTTTATTATACTCAGATGATGGGATATTAGCCAACTATTTAATATTTACCTTTGGATAATTTGTAAAATATTTTAAAAATTTTCAGCACCAGTATTATGTTATGGAAGTGCTTCCCATCAATGTAATCGGTGTTTTTTTGCAGCTTTGCAGGTACCTTTAGTGAGAAGGTAACAAGAACAGTAAGGCAATTTTCACCACATTTAGCTGCCAAAATGAGACCTCCTCTCACGTAAGCATATTTGGTTGTTGTCTCTTTTTATTTTATAAGTTTATGCATGTTTATCAATTATTTGAATTCCAGGCCTGTTATCCGTGGACGTCCTTCAGCCAAGAGAGCAATTTATATATGTGGTCGACCACGTTGGGTGTTTGTCTTGATATTTTCTTCTGGTAAATGAAGTCTTTGAAATGAGGATTCTTTCAATCATTAGTAATGTAGGATGTGCTATCTATTCTTACTATCAGTATGATATTTTTGACTCTAATGATTCTTACCCAATTTTTGTGCAGCGAGTTTCCTCCTTTGGTTTATTTCTGCTGGTCTCCTGACTGTTTTATGGGCTCTTGCTATTGGTCTTCTTGGTACATTTCATACTGAGAATTTTCAATCCTTTTTGCGATTGTGAAATTTGCTTGAGTTTATTTCTTTTGCTATTTTCAGCTACCATTCTACATGCAAGCTTTAGAACACCGAACTTGAAAGCTCGACTAAACACATTCCGCGAAGAATTCCGCGCAGTATGGCGCAATTACAGTGAACTGTAGCTTACATAAAATTTGTTGGTCTTTGATGTAAGTGCTTTCTGCCTTAGCATTTGTCCATATTAATATGTTTAATGATTTTATGTTTATGTAAAATACAACTGTACATTGAAGTGATTGAGAAATAGATCTGTATATTATAGGTGTTAGGTTGAAAGTGTAGCTTCTTAAGCCGCATATTTTTTATTATCACATGATCTAAGACATTATGAGTAATCTTCATTCTCAATGAATGTGTATGTACTATCAAAAGATAGGTCTAAAAAACACGATACATATGGGAAGTTAAAGGTTGGTCTTGTGATAGACCTGTAAGTAATGCTTATAGTAATGCGATCCAGAGGAATAATTAGGGGAATAATTCCCACAAGACATTATGCAAATGGTTATGCAACCAGGCATGCCCAGGGATGGCAACGGGTCGAGTCGGGCACGGATAGTATGATACCCGTATCCGACCCGCTAAAAAAAAATCCGCCCGTTTACCCGCCGGGTATCCGCTTAAAAAATATCCGTGGATATTTTTAAAATCCGTGGGTACTCGTGGATACCCGATACCCGCAAATATTTAAAAATATATGTATTTTATAAATTTTTTAATATAAAATTATAAAAATAAAATATAAATTAAATTATAATTATAATTATAATTATAATTAAATTTGACATAATAAAATATACTGTTACTTCTAATTTTAATTAAATTTAACTTAATAAAATATAAATTAAATTTTAATTTTAATTTTTTGCGGGTAACGGGTACCCGCAGGTACGGATAGTATGATACCCGTAGCCGACCCGTTTATAACCGGGTATTAAAATACCCGTTACCTGCTACTCGCGGATAATAAATACCCGTGGGTAGTAACTATCCGTCGCGGATTTTATCTGCGGATATCTATGGGCATGGGTATTTTTGCCGTCCCTAGGCATGCCGTTGAGTTAGTAGGGGGATGAGTTGCATGAGAGAGATGAGAAAATAACAGAGCGACTGGCGAGGTGGTATGGGGAAGGCTTTGGAGATCATAAGCTAGGAAAGATTTAAGATAGTGAGAGGACTGAGCCTATTGTAGAGCCGGAGAGGTTCTAGGGTGTGCATTACAGAGTCTCCTTTCTTTTTCTTTGCATTCTTAGTATTTTTGAGATGCAGTTGAGCTCCCAGTTATTTCTTATTAAGATTGTTGAATATATAGGGATGTTCTTAACCATTAATGTAATGGTTTTACTTCTGTATCTTTAATTTTACATATTATTATTTATTTTGTACATCTTCAAAGGCTTGTAAAACAAGCTTTCTTTACTTCATAAAATTAAGAACAGTGTCTGAACTGGACATGAACTCCTTTTGTTGGCACATATGACGATTCAATTTGCTGTCCCTATATATGTAGAGATGTTTACTTTTAGTGCGTCAGTGAAATGATCTCCTTTTAGCTTCTATTGATGAAAATGTGTCAGATGTGGTCTTTGTCTTCCACAGAAAATTCTTTCTTTTTGGCTCCTTGATATGAAAATAGTAACCACACGTGACATGTTTACATAAATGAGAGACCGAAAGGTTTATTTTCAGGACTGAAGAAAACGAACATTGTTATATTTGAAGGGACTAACAACGTATTTGATCTTTAAATATCTTCTCTCTCTGTCTGATGCTACTATCACTTTTCTTCCACTAATGCCTAGGTCTATTTAGACGAACTTCTCTTTAAGCTCTCTTCTAGAAAGGAAAAATAAGAAAAAAAAAATTGAATTAGCTTCTCCATTAGCTAAAACTAGTTTATACATAAGCTAATTTTTGGAAGTTCTCTCAGTTTCTTTTTTTGATCATTTATTTTAAGTTTGTGCTAATCTACGGAGAAGTCAAATTCATATTTTTCTTATTTCCCCCGTAGAAGGTTTTGTGGAGAACCTGGCCTAAAGAGATCCTTGGTATATTAGAGGCATTGAAATTAAACAAGTAATAAACTACTTATGATCCCCAGAGATATGTACACTCAAGTTGTACTCAATGATCTGATTGGCTAATCTTTGGTATTTCATTTCAATTCTTCTATTGTCTTTATCTTATGTCCAGTCGCTAAGAAGTTTTTTCCCCCTTATTGGTGACTGAAACAGGGGTCAGATGTCATGAATATGATATGACACTTGGCTTACTATTCTGATAATGTGTAACCTTGGGGAATTTTATATTTCTTTTGGCTATTAAGATTTCTTCGGCTTAAGGCTTAAGAAATTTATCCATTTACTGATTTAGAACCATGTTCCTCTTTCCTTCAAATGCCTTGCCCCTTTCGCAGTGTCTGTTTTTGTAGTTAGTATAATTGTGATGTCTTCTATTGTGATGCTTATTTTTTGAAATAGCAACATATTTGCATGTTATATAGTGTTTTGTAACGTTGACACTGATTGGCGAACTGATGTGACATAAATGCTGTAGGTGTTGCTGCTTTATGAAGTATTTTCCTTTAATTGAAATGGCACATTCTATAGGAAGTTGCGAACCATTGGAACTACCAGCAGATTGTAAATTTTCAGGAATCTTGTTTTTGTAAAGTACACTGTTTACGTTGTTTATTATGTCTAGAGGAAGCATTGGATTATTGATACATGCTGTAACCTAGAGAATATCATCATTCTAGTTGTCAAAATTCTTAATTGCTCTAGACATTGGTGACATAAGATACGTCAAGTTCTTTTATGTTTCTTTTATTTTGATATTGCTGTGATTCTGATTAAGGTAGCAAAAATGGTTGCTTGCATTTACGATGCTTGCTTCTGAAGCACGTTATTTTAGTGCGTAGTGGATGAGTAGAACTTCAGTTCTTGCATCACATATATTGACTTTGTTTTGCCTAATTTAGTTTTGCATGCTGTTACCTTATTTTCTTAGTTGCATACACAAGCTCACCTAGGGTCAGGTGTTTCTAACCTCCCTTCAAATGAAAAAAAATAAAAAAACAAGTTATTAAAATTACTTTTATTCTTGGGACTTGAGTAATAGTACAAAGATAAGATGTTCTGATACTAAAATATATATATAAAGAAAAGGAATAAATTCAGGAATTTAAACAAAATTCTATAACTTTTTAGGAACTTATTTTAGTTTTTATAGCCTTAGAGATTAATATAATAAGGTGTAATTTAGAGTATTGATCATTTTACTTGCTCTTTTGTAAATCAGAAGGAAACATATGGGTGACACTTCCACTTTTCTATCACTCAATTTGGAACTTCATAAATTATTTTATTATATTATCCAATTTATATTTATTGTTATTATGTAAATAAATTATTAAAGGCCATTGTCAAGTAAAGATATCATCACTAAAATTTTTGTGGTTAAGGTTTCTGTTTCGAGAGTTAATATAGCCACCACACGATTCTTGCATATTCTTTGGAATTATTCCTATAGCTAAACTACCAGTCGTGGAAAACGTGGATAAAGGTTTGGTCTAACCTAGATGAGACACTAATTATAGTTCTAGGAACCACGTTTGACCTTTATTTACGAGTCACGATCTCCACGAATTATGTGAAAATGTGGCTGCTGATTTTATTTTATCCGTGCTAACGTTTCTAATCACAGCTGAATTCTATTAGAATTTGGACTTTTTGCATTACTTTTGTTAGCTTATATATTCTTTGTTTAACTCTACAAAGACTACATCTACTGCAATTAACCCCTCACGATGTTCACATGGTTAGTAATCATTTAAGTACCCAAGTATTCATAATAAACATAATGAATCATTAAAAATAAAAAAAAAATTAATGAAAATAATCTTTGTTATAGTTAGAAATATTTAAATAATTTCACATGTTGAATAATGATATTTATTTCTAATATTCATTCTTTTCATTTAATGAATGAAGTAGAAAATTAATTCATTTACGTTCTTGTGAAGAAAATCAATCTCAAGATTGACTTATGTCAAATTAATTTATCCGAAGTCTATGGATATGAATAAGTTTGTCATTAAGTCCATGAATATGAATAATTGTCATAACTGATGTAGATATGAATGAGATAATTGTTGGGAAGACCACAGAAAAGAAAACAAATGGAGGAAATACTTAAATCAATTGTCTTCGATATGAATAATACGAGTTTGAAAAGATATCAAACAATAAACAACAATAATAAGTAAAATAACGGAATGCAACAAACAAAAAAGGGAAAATAACTTACAAGCTTTTAACTTAGAAAATTGAGTAAAAGACTTCCACTAATAAAAATTAATAGATAATCCTCGAAGAGTCTTCAAAGGTTATAGTTTTTTTTCCTTTTTTTTTTTCTCTACCTGCTTTTTTCTTTAATATTTATGGAAGAAATTAGACCATCGATAAAAAAAAAATATCTTTTTTTTTTTAAGGAATTACTCTTAAACATTACAACTTATCACAATCAAGGTGATTATTATTTTTTAGATATAAGTAAAAGAGAGATACTTTTACCAAAATAACTAATTAAAAAAATTCTTTAAACAGACTCACACAGAATTTACTTTTTCAAACTAGAAGTGTTTATGTAAGTTTAGAATTCAACTTTCGAAGAGTCGAATTCTTAACTGTAAATAATGATTTTCAGCACACAAAAAAGCTAAAATTTGGTTTCCTGATGCTAAAATCTGATTTTTATTTTCTATTTTTCTTTTAAAAATTTCTTCGACAAAAGAGAAAAAAAAATAAATAAAAAGTTATACAATAAAGTAAAGTAATTAATTAAAATATTGAGATTAATTTTAATTTGACTAGGGAGAAATAACATGGCAAAAAATCATTTCAGTCTTGATAAATTAATAAAAATTTGAGTATGTTTGAGAATAATTTATTATTATATTGTTATAATTTGTACAAAAAAATGATGAAAAATATAATAAAAATATAAAATTTTATATCACTATGATAAAAGTATCAAAATATTATGATCATGAATTAAATTATTTAACAATTTTATTATAATGAATTTAAAATTTATAAATTAAAAAAATGGTGTAAAGTCAATTAATGCACTGATAGTTAAACTTAAGGATTAATTTTAAAATTGAAAGTTAATTTTAATTTAATTTGGTTTGAATAAAATATTTGAATGTTTTTAACCTTAAACTATCATTTTTCAATGAACTTTTTAAAATTAAAATATTGGAATGAAAACTTAATCTTCATAATCAATTAGTTAATATTTTACTACAGGACAATTTTACTCTAATGACAAACTCTTAGCTCATATATTATTATTAAAGGTAAATAATAAGTTTAACATAATAAATATTAATATATTTTATTTTTAATACAATAAAAAAAGTTAATAGTCATATTATAAAATTTAATTTTTAGTAATGGCAACATACATATATTAAAAAAAAATTAACATTAACACACAAATTAAACTAGAAAGAATCGCTAATTATTTTAAATTTATAAAGCAAAAATTAAAAGATGAAAGACTTTTTTTCAAGAATAATGAATATTGTAACGATAATTTATATTTTAATAAAATGATTACTAAAAGTTAAACATATATTTCATTATGTTAATCATTAAGACAATTAAAACAAGAATTAAGAAAATTAAATTTTTGTTTTAAGACTATAATTTTATTTTTTAATTATTTTAAACACGAAATATGTCAATGTTTTATTTATTTTTTAATTTTTGAAAAAAAAACAAATTGATTATCACAAATAATTGTACAAATTATTAAATTAATAACACTTCATATGTTACATTCATTTATACAACCCAAAAACTATTTATTTTGTAAGAAATACTATATTTTTTAATTTCAACAAATTTAAAATTAAAACTATATTTTCTATTATACATTTTTTTTTACTTTTTAAGTATTTTTTTTTAATTTAAAAAAATTCAATCTTCAAGAATCAAATTCATATATATATATATATATATATATATATATATATATATATATATATATATATATATATATATATATATATATATATATATATATATATATATATATCGTCACACTTGCAATACAAAACCAATCTTGTTATATTTTTCAACTCCCAATTTTATAGTAGAGTAAATTCAAAATTTAAACAAGTTAAATTTCAAACCGTATTATAATGGTCCTAGAAAAACTTTCCTAGATGACTACCGATTAAATGTCACGTGTCCTGAGCTAGAAGTGTCAAAATGGATTGTGACTTGCGGGCCAACAGCCAAAACCGCACGACCCGAGTTGCAATTTTTAACCTGTCAGTCCGTTTTGGTCTGACTCACCTAATCTGTCAAATTGGCAACCGTCCTTAACCCATTAGCCCGTTTTACTTTTTTTTTAAATTTGAAATTTAAATAAAAATAATTAAAAAGATTAAATTTTCTATGTTGGCAAAAGCAATACAAGTCTAAATGCTGAAGCAAGATTTTGATGATGATAAAAGAAGCCATGAAAGCCATTTGGAAGCCAATATGAAGACCATGTGTTGTAGTGTTTAAAGCTATCTTGTAAAATATAATTAGATTGGTTATAATCAGTATTGTACAAGAAAATTCTAGTGTTTCTCGAAAAATCAAAGTGATAATCGATTATCACTTAGAATAATCGATTATCCTGAGCTGAACCAACTTTTTCAAAGAAAGCACTGGAATAATCGATTATCACCTCTGATAATCGATTATCTGCTCAAAATTTTGTTTTTCATAAACCACACTGGAATAATCGATTATCCTAGTCAGTTGGGCGCGACTGTTCAACTTTTTGACCTAATTTCTGGAACCCCTATTTAAGAGACCTCAGAGTTACTTCTCACTTACCTTTTTGAGAAGCTAGAGTACTAGTGTTGTGACTGCAAGAGAGTTCTCTGAGTGTTCTCAATAAAAGCTTTGAAAAACCTAGTGTGGGTAGAGCGATAACTTTTCCTGAGAGGTGTTCTAGGAGATTGAGTGCTGCTGTGTTGCTAGGAAAGCTAAGGTAAAGGTTCTCTGTGTGATTCAGAGAAAGGTGTTCATCTCTTGTGTGATTCAAGAGAGGTGTTTTCTTTCCTTACACTCTTAATATCTAATTGTATATCTGTTACTTGTTAGTGATTTGGTTAATCTCGTTTTTGAGAGATTAACAACTGGACGTAGGGTCTTTTGATCCGAACCAGTATAAATACTTGTGTTCAATGTTCTTCTCTATCTCTTTATTTCATCTATTGTTGTGTTTAAAGAAATTAATTATTGATTTAATTGATAAATTTTGCAAAAAATTTTAAAGTATTAATTTTATCACTTAAAACCAATTCACCCCCCTCTTGGTTTTTGTCAACACGCTCAAACATTCCGCTGCGCGATACCAACAATTGGTATCAGAGCTTGCTTTGATAGTTATTCAAAATTTTCGAAAATGGGTGGACAAAATCAAACCTTTGCTGAGGGTGCATCTATCAACATACCTCCTCTATTTACTGGTGAAAATTATCCCTTTTGGAAAGTTAGGATGCAAATTTTTCTGGAATCTGTTGATAGAGGTATTTGGGATGCTGTGGTAAATGGTCCATTTGTTCCTGTTAATGTTGTAAATGATGTGCAGGAACCAAAGCCATTCTTGAAATGGACAACAGACGAAAATAGACGAGCTCAGTATGATGTAAAAGCTATAAATATAATTTCATCTGCTTTAACCCTAGATGAGTTTTACAGGATCTCAGTCTGCTCCAGTGCAAAAGATATGTGGGAAATATTGCGTGTGACCCATGAAGGAATAGAAGATGTGAAAAGGGCACGCAAGAACTCCTTGATCCAAGAATACGAAATGTTTCGGATGCAACAAGGAGAAACTATCTACGATGTGAAGAAGATCTTGGAAGAAAGAAGAACATAGCCTTTAAAACCGAAGTGGTTAAAGGCAAAAAGCAAAAGGAAGAAGAAGATTCGGATGACGATGAAAATGTTAGTCTTATGATTAAGAAATTTACAAAATTCATGAAGGCCAAAGGTAAAAATCAATTCAAGAGCAACAAGAAGGATAATCAAGGATCATCCTCAAATTTCAAATGCTACGGATGTGGAGAATCTGGACACGTCAAAGCTGATTGCCCAAATTTAAAGAAAAGTGAAGAAAAGAAGGGCAGAAAATTCTTTAAAAAGAAGGCATACATAGCTTGGGAAGACAATGCCTCAAGCTCATCAAATTCTAGCGATTCTGAAAATGAAGAAGCAAATCTATGTTTGATGGCTAATCATGATGATTTTGACAGTGAGGTAAATTCTACTTGCCACGAAAATGACTATGATGATTTGTATGATGCCTTTCAACAATTGCTTATTAAATCTAGTAAATTGGATACTGCTCATAAAAAGTTAAAATCTGATTTTAAATATTTGCAAAGTAAATTTGAAAAATCTCTTGAAGAAGAAGAATTTTTGAAAAGTAAAATTTCAATTTTAGAAAATAAAGAAAAAGAAACTGTTGAATGTGCTATATGTTTGATATATGTATTTTGAAAAAACATCTTGAAAATGCCTTAGAAAATAAAAATTGTGAAAAGTTAAATATCAAGAAAAACCCAAATAAGACCAAGCATGCTTATAATCATAGTTTTAAAAATAAAGCTAAAAGAACTCATAGAGTTTTGGTAGAAAAAGGAACATATAATTCTATGAATACATATACATGTACTACTACATGTTTTTATTGCATGAAAAAGGGTCATACTTCAAACAAATGCAATATCAAACATTTTGGTGTTCCTGATAAGAAGTATCATTGGGTTCCTGTTCATAAGTAGATATTTTTATTCTAACCCCAAGGACCCAAACAAGTTGTTGGGGACCTAAATGAATTGTTTCCTTATTTTGCAGATAACTTATAAATCCAGAAGATCAATGTGGTATCTTGACAGTGGTTGTTCAAGACACATGACTGGAGATAAAAAGAAGTTTAAGAACTTTAAAAAGAAGGAACAAGGATTTGTCACTTATGGGGATAACAACAAAGGAAAAATACTTGGAACAGGTGATGTAGGTGGAGGAAATACTTTGGAGATCAAGGATGTACTGTATGTGGAAGGACTAAAACACAATCTTCTCAGTATAAGCCAATTATGTGATAAAGGACTCAAAGTAATATTTGAGAGTGATTACTGCACTATTCATCAAAAGGACTCCAAAGAAATAGCCTTAAAAGGTATGAGACACAATAACATTTACTTAATTGATCTTGATACTGCATCATCTAGTGATATAACTTGTTTGGTTGTTAAAGAAGAAAATCCTTGGTTATGGCATAAACGAGCTGCTCATATTAACATGCAACAATTAAACAAACTGATTTCTAAAGAATTAGTAATTGGATTGCCAAAAATAAAGTTTGAAAAAGATAAACTATGTGATGCATGTCAAAAAGGAAAACAAGTAAAATCTTCATTTCATTAAAAAAATGTGATTTCTACATCAAAACCTTTAGAACTTTTGCATATGGATTTATTTGGTCCTTCAAGGACAAAAAGCTTTGGAGGAAATTATTATGCTCTTGTTATTGTTGATGATTACTCACGATATACATGGACTTTCTTTCTTACACTAAAAAGTGAGGCATTTAAAGCTTTTAAAAAGTTTGCAAAAGCAGTTTAAAATGAAAAAGATTTGAAAATTAAAGTTTTAAGAAGTGATCATGGTGGAGAATTTCAAAATGAATTATTTGAATACTTTTGTGAAGAAAACGGAATTATGCATAATTTTTCTGCACCTAGAACTCCTCAACAAAATGGAGTTGTAGAAAGGAAAAATAGATCTTTAGAAGAATTAGCTCGCACAATGTTGAACGAATATAATGTGCCTAAATATTTTTGGGCTGATGCTGTAAGCACAACTTGTTATGTATTAAATAGAATGCTCATTAAACCAATTTTAAAAATTACCCCCTATGAATTGTTTAAAGGAAGAAAGCCTAATGTAGCATATTTAAAAATATTTGGATGCAAATGCTTTGTTCTAAATAACGGAAAAGAAAATTTGGGTAAATTTGATTCTAAAGCTGATGAAGCTATTTTCTTAGGATATTCATTAACTAGTAAAGCCTATAGAATTTTTAATAGAAGAACCTTGAATATGGAAGAATCTGTACATGTTGTTTTTGATGAAATTGTGGACCTTGAGGAAAACCCTCTTGAGTCAAGTAAAACAAATGCATGTGATGAAGAATATTTTAAAGAAGCTCTTGATGAGATGTACCTAAATGAGAACCCATTGACTGAATCTGAAGATCTTTCCAAAAGCTGGAAATCACCTAGAGGATTGTCTCTGAAAAATGTCATTGGAGGTATATCAAAGGGAGTAGTTACTAGAAATATGTCAAATTTTTGTATGACTGTTGCCTTTGTTTCACAGATAGAACCCAAAAATGTAGAAGAAGCTCTTCAAGATGATCAATGGTGTATAGCAATGCAAGAAAAGCTTAATCAATTTGAAAGAAATGAAGTTTGGGAACTCATTCCTAAGGAAGATTCACACCAAGTCATAGGAACAAAATGGGTGTTCAGAAACAAGCTAGATGAAGATGGAAACATCACTAAAAACAAAGCCAGACTTGTAGCAAAGGGGTACAGACAAGAAGAAGGTATAGACTATGATGAGACTTATGCTCCAGTTGCCAAGTTAGAAGCTATACGTATACTTCTTGCCTATGCTTCTCTCATGAAATTTAAACTATATCAGATGGATGTCAAAAGTGCTTTCCTAAATGGATTTATAAAAGAAAATGTGTATGTTGAACAACCACCTGGATTTGAAGACTATAAGTTTCCTAATCACATTTATAAATTAAAGAAAGCATTGTATGGATTAAAACAAGCACCTAGATCTTGGTATGAACGATTAAGTACATTTTTGTTAGAAAATGATTTTGAAAGAGGTAAAATTGATTTAACCTTGTTTATTAAAAGAGTAAATGAGCACATTTTACTAGTTCAGATTTATGTAGATGACATAATATTTGGGTCTACTGATAGTTCACTATGTAAAGGCTTTGCAAGCATAATGCAGGGAGAATTTGAAATGTCAATGATTGGAGAGTTGACATTCTTTTTGGGTCTTCAAATTAAGCAAATGAAAAATGGAACCTTCATTTCTCAATCTAAGTACTGTAAAGAAGTACTTAAGAAATTTGGAATGGATACTGCTAAGGTAGCAAGTACTCCTATGGGAACCTCCTGCTATTTAGACAAAGATGAATCAGGAATAGAGGTAAATCAAACTATGTTTAGAGGCATGATAAGTTATTTGTTGTATCTTACTGCTAGTAGGCCTGACATTATGCAATATGTATGTGTGTGTGCTCGTTTTCAAGCCAATCCAAAAGAATCACATCTTACTGCAGTAAAAAGATTTTTAAAATACTTAAAAGGAACTGTATGTTTTGGACTTTGGTATCCTTCAGGAGCATCTCCTAATTTGATAGGTTATTCAGATGCTGATTATGGTGGTTGTAAAATAGATAGAAAAAGTACCAGTGGTACTTGTCACCTCTTAGGTAGTTCATTAGTCTCTTGGCACTCTAAGAAACAAGCTTATGTGGCTTTGTCAACTACAGAGGCTGAATACATAGCAGTTGGAAACTGTTGTGCTCAAATTCTTGGATGAAACAACAACTAGAAGACTATAATATCTTTCTAAATCACATACCTCTGAAATGTGATAATACCAGTGCTATTAATTTAACCAAAAATCCCATAATGCACTCTAGGACAAAGCACATTGAAATAAGGCATCATTTCCTAAGAGATCACATTAATAAAGGAAATTTTGAGATAAAATACGTAGATACAAAGCACCAATTAGCTAATATCTTTAGCAAACCTTTAGCTAAAGATAGATTTTATGAACTAAGAAGAGACTTAGGCATATTAGAGATCTCTTAAATTGCCAAAAACTCAAATTCCTTAAAAATCCGAAAAATAGCGTCAATAATCGATTATAAGTGTCAATAATCGATTATCAGACACTCTTCAAAAATCCCAAAACATACTGGAATAATCGATTATTTTGGGTAATAATCGATTATCCTTAAATTCTCAACCTTAAAATTCAAAAACATTTTGTAATAATCGATTATTTAGGGCCATAATTGATTATCCTTAATTCTGAGCCAAAAATCAAAAACTCACTGGAATAATCGATTATCACTTAGGATAATCGATTATCAGCTCGTCAGACTTCATATTTTGCCCAGTTCATGAACAAATAATCGATTATCACCTTAGGATAATCGATTATTACACGTCGTTGGACCAACAAATTTCAAAAACTAGCCGTTGCAACGGCTAGATTTGCATCAAATCGCGTGTATATGGCCGTTGGAGTCTTCTCTCTATAAATATTAGCCATTTTTGTCACCAGAACACTCTTTTCTCTCCATCAACACTCAAGACCCTCTCATTTTCTCACAAACTCTCAAAGGCTTCCCTCTCTTTTACCTCAACCATGGCTGAATTCTCTCGTAGAAAGATTCCTACACGTAGAAGGACTGCATCTCGTGCCTCTCAACCCTCAACTGCACCTAGAACAGCCTCCATTGAAGGATGGATTTCGGATGAAGAAAGAAGATCTGAATTCATCACATTGTGGAAAGACAAACCCCTCATCACTCCAAAATTCATCCAGTCTCAATGGTTTGTAAATCGCCATTTCACAATTCAAAATTTTCTGGCTGAACAAGGTGTGAAATTCTTCACAGAGATGCAAGGCACCTACTACCCAGATTTGGTACGAGCCTTCTACTTCAATTACAAATTCAAAGATGGAGTTGGGTTCACAAAAGTGAAAGGTGTCGACATCATTTTAGATGATGATATTTGGGAAAATGTTGCACAATTTCCCATTCATGATGGCACATCTCCAATCTTCACGGCTGACATTGAAGGGTTCAACAGAATTTTTGCATATAGATCCTTTATGAGACGCCCAGATCAAGAAATCGGTCGCCAATTGCTAGCCGGACCTCTCAAAATCGATGAGCGTCTACTTCACTATCTCATTGTTTGGATTTTATGTCCACGTGGTACAAACCACGCACAGTGCAGTGAAGCAGATCTTATGATCATATATGCCATGCTCAACCACATCCCCATCTATTGGCCAAGCATCATTCTTGACACCATGCTCAAAGCCAAGAGATTGCCTCAATATCCTCTCTCGTATTACCTGCTCATCTCTCGTATTTGTGAGTATAAAGGGGTAAATGTCTCTAATGAACAGTCTCATAAGACAACTACAACAAACAAAATTGCGGAAAACTCCTTGAAGCAGATGAAATTTATTCCTTTTGGGAATACCTACATTCACAAGGATGATATGCCTCCCTCCGACAATGAAGAAGAAGAAAATCCTCCCACTGCTCCTATTCCTCCTGTTGACACAAATATTGGATCATCCAGTGGAGTTGGTGGCTCATCCTCTTCTTTAAAGGATCACATTTTAAATCTCAACCAGAGATTTGAAGAATTCTTTCTTCTCTCCACTCACAGACATGAGGAAGTCATTGGCTTAATTAGAGGATTAGATTCTCGGATCTCTAACATAGAACATAAATTTGATAAATATGAGGAAGATGATGACATGAGTCAAGACTTTTAAAAGTCTCCATCATAGTCTATTTTTTAAATTGTAATCTGTTTTCCAGTTTTATTATTTTTTTCAATAAAAGTATATTTGTCTTGTTATTCTTTACCATTGCCTAATTGAGGGGGAGCTTCTTTATTAAAACCTTTTTCATATGATCAAAACAGGGGGAGAAAAAGTTTAAACGTTTAAATCCAACAGTGCTACTAACAAATCTACTTGTAAGATATTTTGATTGCAGATACTTTAAACATATTGTTTTGATCATCATAAAAAAGGGGGAGATTGTTGGCAAAAGCAATACAAGTCTAAATGCTGAAGCAAGATTTTGATGATGATAAAAGAAGCCATGAAAGCCATCTGGAAGCCAATATGAAGACCATGTGTTGTAGTGTTTAAAGCTATCTTGTAAAATATAATTAGATTACTTAGAATCAGTATTGTACAAGAAAATTATGGTGTTTCTCGAAAAATCAAAGTGATAATCGATTATCCTGAGCTGAACCAACTTTTTCAAAGAAAGCACTGGAATAATCGATTATCACCTCTGATAATCGATTATCTGCTCAAAATTTTGTTTTTCATAAACCACACTGGAATAATCGATTATCACTAGTGATAATCGATTATCCTAGTCAGTTGGGCGCGACTGTTCAACTTTTTGACCTAATTTCTGGAACCCCTATTTAAGAGACCTCAGAGTTACTTCTCACTTACCTTTTTGAGAAGCTAGAGTACTAGTGCTGTGACTGCAAGAGAGTTCTCTGAGTGTTCTCAATAAAAGCTTTGAAAAACCTAGTGTGGGTAGAGCGATAACTTTTCCTGAGAGGTGTTCTAGGAGATTGAGTGCTGCTGCTGTTGCTAGGAAAGCTAAGGTCAAGGTTCTCTGTGTAATTCAGAGAAAGGTGTTCATCTCTTGTGTGATTCAAGAGAGGTGTTTTCTTTCCTTACACTCTTAATATCTGATTGTATATCTGTTACTTGTTAGTGATTTGGTTAATCTCGTTTTTGAGATATTAACAACTGGACGTAGGGTCTTTTGATCCGAACCAGTATAAATACTTGTGTTCAATCTTCTTCTCTATCTCTTTATTTCATCTATTATTGTGTTTAAAGAAATTAATTATTGATTTAATTGATAAATTTTGGAAAAAATTTAAAGTATTAATTTTATCACTTAAAACCAATTCACTCCCCTCTTGATTTTTGTCAACACGCTCAACATTCCGCTGCGCGATACCAACATTCTACTTTATATTTTTGAAAGATATAAATATGCAATACTATTATAATTTAAATAATTAACACTTACATATTAAGTTCCATTATAATAGAGTAATTTAACATGTAAATATAATAATTATTTTAATTTATCTAATTAGAAATATTAATTAAGCAACTCAAAGCTTAGAAAATATTTATGATTAAATTCTTTAAATATTTATTTATAAGTATATATACAAACAAATTTTAAAAATAAAAATTTTAAAAAAAAGTGATGGGATAGCCTGTCAACCTACCCTGTGACGAGGTGGGTTGCAATTTTTGGTCTATTTTTTGTAATGGGTTAGCTCAATCCATTTTTGAGAGGCCAAGGACGCATTGAGTCAATATGGGTCAAGTTGACTCGTTTTGCCACCCTTATCTTGAGTAGTTAAGATTTGATCTATATGTCTTTGTAGTGATTGCTATTTTGTTCATCTTTTTTATTTGCTTTGAGCCTTTATTTCCATTCTACTTTCTCGATCGACGTTTGTTATAGTAGTTCTTTTCCATTTTTTCAATCCTCAAGTCGGAGGTAAATAGTTGACTTCTATCTATTTCGATAATCTAACAAGGTGTAAATAGTAATAGTTAACTACTAACGAATTACATGCTTTTTATCACATCCTTCACTGCTGACATTATCCTGTAAAATATGATGCACTTTGACTTTTTCAATCTTACCATTTTTATAAGACTTGAAACACTTTTCTATTGACACTTAACTTCATAATAACTTTCCGTATTTTGAACAATGTCTTTTCACTTCTGGATATCTTCAATAAGGTGAAAATTTAATGTCTTTCCACTTCTCGATACTTTTAACAAAGTGGAAAATTTTGAATAATGTCTTCCCATTTTTCAATACCCTCAACAAGATGGAAAATAGAGTGTGTGAAAATTTATTCAAGAAATTTAATTTTTTCTACTTAATTTATTTGGTAAAAGAATAGTAAAAGAAAACCTAAAACAGTGGGAAGAATTTTTCGTTCATATAAAAACCATTAAGTAAGCATTACTTTTTTTGGAAGAAAGCAGTGTGATTGAATAAAGTCGAATCGCAACTTTTTGTGACCATTACGCGTAATTGAAGAGAGTAAGAAAGGTATATATGGTTAAGAAAAGTTTATTGCTAGATATACAGTGTTCACAAATCTTCACGTAAGTTTAGTACAAACTTTGTCATCAAAAGATTCCCTATACTAACGGGTTGTGTGTGAAAAGAGAATTTTATACTACTTTTTAAATTAAAATATTATCATTGTAAAGTGATTTTTAAGTGAAAATATAGTTATATATAGTTTATCAAGTGAATATTACTTTACAACTAGAGAAAGATACTTTTTTAATAAAAAAAAATGTACACTAAGGAATTGGAGGAAAAAAGTATATCATAGAAGTTTTTCCAAATAAAAATATTATTTGTTTTAAATGTTAATACATTAATGTCAGATTTCTAACCCATTATAATTATATAATAATAATAATGTAAAACTATGAATTAATTAATGTAAATCATATATATATATATATATATATATATATATATATATATATATATATAATTTGCATATAAAACTAAACAAATGATTTAATAACAATTAATATAATATAATAATGAGTGACACGATTAAAAGTTAAGATATAGACTTGACATAATCAAATGCAATATTAAAAAAAGTAGATTTTGAATTTAACTCCATCCTACGTAACTAATTCATAATTTATAAAATTAATTTATAATCTACCAAGTAAATTTTTATAATCATATATTATAAGTATGTCTTATATGAGATCTCCATAATAAATTACAATTTTTAATAAAGAAACGAAAAAAAAAAAAGACCTTGTGGCTTAAGATAGGTGAGAGGTGGGTCCTATAACCTTCACAGGTTGGCCCATGTTATTTCAGACTCTTTCAAAACTCACTATGTGCGACATCATGTCTCACTCAAACTTCATAATATCATCATCTTCTTCTTCATGAGAAATTCATAGCACTACTCTCTTCCCCCAAAGGGTATAGCTACCACATACTCTATCGCAATCTGATGCATCAAAGTAGTAAGGATCTGTGTAAGGAAAAAGTTGGATGGAGAATTTCTTGAGCTGGGCACAGGCTTTGGGTTGTGCATGGGGATTTATGTTGGTGGTGGCTCTCATGTGTTGCTGCCTCGGCACCAAACCAAGACAAGATACTGATCTTCTCTCTGGAAATGGTGGTTGCACTTGTGACGGTGGTGGCCAAGCTTGTGTTTGATTCTTTTCCTCTTCAATCAATTATCTCTCTCTTTTATCTTTTTCTCAGGTGTTGTGGTTCCTTTGGTTAGTACTTCATGTATATAACTGATTAATTTAGTTTTAGTTTTGTTTCAGCTTTTTGCTTTCTTCACATTGTGTTAGAGGTGATGATTATTCAAACCATCTTGTAATTTAGTAACATTCAGCTTATTGAAGAAGGATATGAGAAGGGTAGCAGATGCATATGTACTGTTCTAAATCCCACATCGTAGATTTTCAAAGAATCTGTCTTGCTTTTCACAAGCCTTTTGCCTTTAACATTGTTAAGTAGAAAATAAATAAATACATTACCTTTTCCCGCAAAAAGAATGTTGGGTATTAAAGGATAAAAAAAATATTTTTTAACAACTAAATTTGGACAACTTTTTTTCACAATTTGAAGTAAAATTTTTAGGTTAAATTATTTTTTTTGTCCCTCTATTTGTCAAGAAATTTCAGTTTGATCCTCAAGTCTTTCGTTATCTCAATTTGGTCTTCATTTTCTTAAAAATGATTCAATTTGGTTCTTGCCGTTAATTTTGACTAGATGGTGTTAAAGTCAACACCACGTGTCAATTTATGGTTTTTTTATTTTTTTTTTCAATTTTTAAATTTTTTTTACACGTTTCACTTTACAGTTGTGTCACGTGTCAAAATGACTCAATTTGATCCCTATATTTGTTTTTAATTTGATTTTAATCACAATTTTTATAAAAATGAAGCAATATTGTCCCTCCTTAGATTGACACTCAATTTAATCTTTGTATACAAATTATGATGATATTCTTAATAAAATTGACGTTTTTATTAAATATTTGTAGAAATATTTTTAAACAAGTTTTTTTTTTTTAGTTTTATTATTAAACAAAATTAAACTCCAAACTTAATTTCAAAAATTAACCAAAGTCTAATGTTTTATATAGAATTTAAAGTTAATTTAAAAGATTTATAGATTATAACCAATTTATGAAATTTCGGTCGGTAATTCTGTCACAAATGATATTAGCAACCAATTTACCTAGTGATTGAAAATTATGATTGCAAATATGCATTTGTTGTTGTGTAATAAGTTAAACCACAAATACAAATCAATTCAAAATATCTTTTAATCTAATTATCAAATCAAGATTAAAGCGACTTTTAATTTGATTTATAAAATAAAAAATGAAAATAATAATCACACATTGCAAATTCAAAATTGGAGAGAAAAATAATTGGAGTCTTAAATAATTGATGCAAAACTCAATTTGGGAATTAATTCTCGAAATTTAATTCTTCATTATACTAATCATTAAATAATAATCATATTTAGAAAAAAAAATTATTAATCATTATATTGAATAAATTAAACACTATTTTATAAAATATTTTTTTTTAATATTTAAAATAGTTTTTATTATTAATAAAAAATTATAATTAATTTGTAAATTAGAGTGTAAATTAATCTCTAACATTAAGTACATAAATTTTAGCTACTTACTGTTATTGATATAAATTAGTCTTTAATTTAAAAGTAGAATCCAATTTAAATTTAAATTTACAAATTAATTATAATTTTTTATTAATAATATAAACTGTTTTAAATTCCGTTAATAAAATGATTTTGTAAAGAAAGTTAGAGACGTGTTTTAAGGGAAATAGATATGTTTTATAATTAAATTTATATTCTATTCATTACCCTACATTTTGGTAGCCACTAGAGATGGCAAATAAACCCGTCCCCATGGGTATTGTCCGTACCCGTTCCCGTTTTGACGGGGAATCCCCGCATTGACTGGATATGGGGAATCCCCGATTTTTTCAATTGGGTATGGGGATGGGGATGAGGATGAATATATCCCCGCCATAATACCCGTCCCCGCCATATCTCCATCCTCATTTAAATTATTAAAATATTCACAATTAATTAAGTAACCGGGTATATATTTATATATATATATATATATATATATATATATATTTATTTATTTATTTTCTTCTAAATATTTTGTTTGTCATGAAACTCATTCGCATTTCCAATAGGGATGGCAACGGGGCGGGGCGGGTACGGGTATCATGATCCCATCCCCATCCCCATAATAAAAATTCATCCCCATCCCCATCCCCAAACCCAACGGGTATACAACTTTTGACCTATCCCCATCCCCACCGGGTAACGGGTATTTTCTTATACCCATACCCATACCCATTTTTTTATTGTTCCATATATCAATTAAATATTTTTTATAAAAAAAATTTAAAAATCACACCAACGGAATCATGATACTATCAAAATATTCAATATTAAAATAACATACTCTTTTTTATTTTCATGATGTCAAATATTAAGAAAAATATTATAATAGTATAAATCTCAAATTAAAGTATCAAATAACAACTAAATAAAATTCAAATAATTATATAAAAGCTAAAAAATTACACATTACTAAAATTTTATAATAACCAAAATATTTATTAATTTTACAAATGATCAGTGGTTTCATTTGCATTCGATCCACATACACATAGAAAAAAGATGAAAAATTAGATATGATATAATAATTGAAATTGAAAATTTTAATTACTAGAATATAATGTACCTTCTTCATCAGATTCATTTTCACTCATGAGAACATCTTTTCCTTTTAATTTTTTAACACCTACAAACACCAAATGTAGAATATTAGATGAGAATTCACAAAAAATACTAACAAAAAATATTAATAAATTTGAGTAACTTACCTAGATGGTTTGAGTTCCATATCCAACTTCTTGTACACATCAAAGCCTCTATAGTAAATAATTAAACATTATCATGAAACAAAAAATAAATAATAAATAAAATTATCATAAAGGAGTAAAGATAATTAAATGTGTGACCCAAATTTGAGAATATCCATTTGAACATAACATAACGGAAAAAAAAATGTATAATTAAGATTATGATAAAAGGAAAAGTACCTTGAAGATCTGCTTAAACCTTAAAGAACAAGCCAAACAATTAAAAGAGAGTAAAAAAGTGTATAACCAAAGTAACAAAAAGAAGAGCTACAAAATAAGAGTCAAACATTTTCATGAAAATAAATAAATAAATAAAGATAATCAAATGTGTAACCTAAAAATTATTTCATAGAATGAAATTGAGGAACACCTATTTGAACATAACCATGTACAGAGAGTAAAAATTATGTAATAAGAAGAAGAAAAATTACCTTCAAAATTAAATCTTGAAAAACAAACCAGACAATTGAGAGAGTAAACAAAGTGTATAACAAAAAACAAAGAGAATGAGAAATATGTTATATATATATATATATATATATATATATATATATTATATTATATTATATTATATTATATATTATATTACTATGTATATATATATTATATGTGTGGATATCTTATGTTTATATATATATATATATATATATAATTATTTATATATATTATATTATATTATATATTATATTATTATTACTATGTATATATATTATATGTGTGGATATCTTATGTTTATATATATATATATATATATATATATATATATATATATATATATATATTTATAGATATATATTTATTTTAAGTATATATTATATTATATAATAATATAAATATAATAATATATATTATATTATTATGTATATATATTATATGTATATGCGTAGATATTTTTATAAATTTGTCATGTTATAAATTTGTTTATAAAAGATCTCACTAGTTAAATGATTAATTTGTTTTATACGTATATATTATATATATTATATTATATTATTATGTATATATATTATATGTATATTATATTATATTATATTATATTATATTACATGTATATGTGTAAATATATATATATATATATATATATATATATATATATAAAAGTATATTTTATTTATATGTATATATACTATATTATATTATATTATATTATATTATATTATATTTTATGTGTAAATATATTATTTATTTATATATATTTTTTAGATTATTTAATAAATTATAAATAGTTTAGTAATTTAAGCGGGGACGGGTATTTGGGCGGGTATATATATATCCCCATCCCCATCCCCATCCCCAGTTGAAAATTTCAGGTATTACCCATACCCATACCCATACCCAGTCAAAACGGGGACGGGTTCGGGTGATACCCACGGGCACGGGTTTATTTGCCATCTCTAATTTCCAATATATTTGTTTATCTTATTATAACCTTTATGTAATTATGTTAAAATGATGTATGTCAATTAAAAAAAATTATGTCTAACATTTGAATATTTCTATTATTTTTTAATATTTTTATTTATTGTATATTTTCCTTTCACCTGAGAATGATTAATACTCTCAATTTAAGTATTTAATAACATTTCATTTACTAGGTAATATAAAAAAAACTCTTTACTTATTATTATTAATTTTTGTTTCATTTGAAGAACTCTTTTATTTCGCTACAAAAATTTTGTTATTTCTCAACCATTGAGTATATATGTTGATATTTGAAAAGTTTTCTTAGATCTCTAAAATATTTTTCGTTTTATCATACCCTTAATTATACATTTGTTTTTCTTTGTGCAATTCCTTCCAATAGTCTCCAAATTGTTTATAAAACACATATTTGTTAATTTTTTAATATTTTTATTTTTGTTTATTTTCATCATATAGAATACTATTTCGATAAATTTTATCTAATTATTTTTTATTTTCTAACTCATTACAATCATATTTTAATATTTTCAATATAATTGTATAAATAATTTTTATTTACTACAATATAAAAATTTAATGTAATTGCCATGAATATTTTTTTATCACCATCCAACATATATTGGAGTTTAAAAGATACAAGATCTATGATAAAATTTTATTATGTTTACTATTTGTTCTTTGCGTCATTTTTTTATCAACCATTTAGTATATATGTTGATATTTGAAAAGTTTTCTTAGATCTCTAAGATATTTTTCATCTTATCATACTTTTAATTATATATATTTTTTTCCTTTGTGTGATTCTTTCCAATAGTCTCCAAATTGTTTATAAGACACACATTTGTTAATTTGTTAATATTTTTATTTTTTGTTTATTTTCATCATGTAAAATATTATTTCGATAAATTTTATCTAATTATTTTTTATTTTCTAACTCATTACAATCATACTTTAATTTTTTCACTATAATTGTATAAATAATTTTTATTTACTACAATATAAAAATTTAATGTAATTGCCATGAATATTTTTTTACCACCATCCAACATATATTGTGGTTCAAAAGATACAAGATCTATATTAAAATTTTATTATTATATTTATTATTTGTTATTTGCGTCATTTTAATCAAGTGATGTATTATAACTTTTATTAGTGTATAAAAAATAGATTCATTATAATTTAAAAAAATTGAAGTAAACAAACATTTAAAATATATTTTAATTTAAATATTTTTTTTCTTTTATATTTTTTTAAAAATATTTTTTCCTTTTATATTTTTTAAAAAATATTTTTAAAATTTATCAACTAGGTTTCATTAATGTTTGCAAATTTAATAAATGTTTTGGTTCTCATTAAATTTTATTTGGTATTCTAATCTAAAATGTAAACAATTATAATTTATTTTAAAGTATTTGATATCGAAGAAACAACCATACTCCTAATATTGAATATTTGATAATATTATGTTTCCTTTACCGTAATCTTTTATTATTTTATAAAAATTAATTAAAATTAATATTAAAGTAGTAAGAAAACTGGTACGGGTATGGGTACGAGATTATACCCGTTACTCGGTGGGGATGGGGATGAGATAAAAGTTTAATATCCGTTGGGTTTGGGTATGGGGATGAATTTCTTTTACGGGGATGGGTATGGGATAGTGAAACCCGTCCCCGCCCCGCCCCGTTGCCATTCCTAGTAGCCACGGCATATATGGTCTTTCACTTTTAAAGAAACTCCGATGTATAATCAAAAATAAATGAAATAAATAAATGGATGATTTAACTAGTCGGGTGATGGTAAATTTCAACCCTATTCGTTAATGTGCAAGTGCAAGGAAAATATTATATCATTGCGTAGCATAGAAGGTATATAATAAATGCATGAAATTTTGAATATTTCGTGTAAAGTTTGCGCTTGACTTTAACCTTATATTAATTGCATACGAATTTGAGAGTGAAGGCCGGTGTCATGGAAAAGAAAAGATGGGGTGTTCTTGCTTCGGAGGAAGAAACAAAAGGGATGATAAAGAATACAAGAGCAGTGAAGGATTGAAAGGTTCGAATAAATTTTTTACAAATATGGTTATTTTGACAGCCACTGCTTCTGTTGGAACTCATGGTTCTTCTGGTCATTATGGAACTGGTGGAGAAGGAGGTGGCTGTGGTGGTGGATGTGGCGGTGGCGGTGGTGGATGTGGTGGTGGAGGGTGCTGAGGTGGAGGCTGGTGGTGACTATAGCCACTGGTTTCATGGTGAGATAATGCGTTTGTTTATTTTGTATATTTTCTGTTTGGATAGTTTGGTTTGTATTTTGTAATTTTTTTAGAATGGTGGGTCAGAATTTGTGAGTCACTTCGATCTACTACGGATTTGGGTTGTGTTGAAATTTTTTTATAAATTTGAGTATGAGTTAATTTTTTATTCAGTCCATCAAGAATTCGACTCACTTGGGTTGAACCTGTGGTGAGTAGGATCAATCCACTCGTAAATAAATGATCATACAATTTTATTATATTTGAGTTGGGTTGAAGTGTTTTTTTAGCCAACATATTAGAAATGCAAACCTAATATTGGTGTGATTTTGGTTTGTATTTGAGAATGAACATTATTTTGGATTTTATTTTGATTGTATCGAAGTTTATTTATATTTTAATCATAATTATAATTTTTTTGGGACTGAAGAAAAAAAATGTATTTTTTTTAATTAAGTGAGCTAGTGAGTAAACCCGTTTAATCCATCAAACTTGATTAAATTTATTTAATGTCTCACACGCGTTTCTCAACTAACATTGAAGTAGAAAGGTATCAAACAATGTAAACCATCTGAATGCTATCATGAAATGTGTTTAAACATTAAAAATTTAGCTAAAAATACTAAATTTATGCATTTCTATTATATTGGACCAAAGTTTTGAAACCAAAGTTTTGCTAATACCGTTTAAATCATTAACGGTAATGAATAGTGAACGACCACATATCACTTAGTGTTTTTTTTTTATATATATCATTTTTTTTAATTTTTTTTAAATATCCACATGTCAAAATCAATGATTTATATTTCATACAGTTTTTATATTTGTTATTTTTGCTCAATTTAGTCCTAATTTTATTTAAAATTAAGCAATTTTATCATTCTCAAAGTTAAGACTAAATTTAATTTTTGGATATAATAACAAAATTATGACTGATTTGAAAAAGTTGACTAAAATTAGAATGAAAAAGATATTTTAACCAATAAAACTATAATACGAAAGCTAAAACAATTCAAAATATTTTAACTTATATATATATATATATTATAATCAATATTAAGAAAACAAAACGCCGCACAAAAAACATATACAAAAGAAACAGTGCTACCGCACCCTCTATATTAGTTACATTGTCAATACATAATACTAAGCATTAAATCCTGAAATTTTCCTTTCGATGTCTCTAAAAGTATTACTACTCTAACCTTAACAATGCTGGCACTGCCCACTGATTATACTTTATAATACTTTGAATATGTAAACAGACTGCACCTTTCTAATATCAATAAAAGCGCACCGCTTTGTTCCAATAAAACATTTATCATCCAACCTAAAAGCGTGTCTATCAGGTATCATTGGACTCCTTAACTTTTAGTTCACATAATGTATCTATAAAAAAAATTATACTTTAATACTTATATTTTATTTTACTCCAAATCTGTACCATGAAATTAATTAGAATTTGGCTTCAAACTCTAACTCATTAACCACATAATCTCATGAACCCAAAATTGGACCGTCTCAATTCTTCCCCAACACCATTTTTACAAATTGATTAAACGGGAATACAATTGTGTAAGAAACATATCCATAGCTCCAATACACTTCCGTACACATATAAAAAATTACTGTAACATCATCAAACTTCCATCTCATGTTCATAGAAAAGTTTTCATCATCACTTAATACAAACAAAATTCTAACAAGACAAGGTGGCTTCCTCACACCAAAAATTTAACTCAAACGTGCATTTCACAATTTCATCATTAATTCATCCATAAAAACATAAATATCATATTATTGTCATCAATAAAACACACTTCACCATTTTATAATTCAAATTACAAACATTGTTATACACATAAAATAATAATAATAATAATAATAATAATAATAAGAGAAAATGTTAGTTCTTGGATTGTACAAATTAATTCAAACACGTAGTACTCAGATGTTCTTCTATAACGTTGTTCTTCTATCCCCACTCTCACTCCCACTTCCTTCCTTTTTTTTTTCTTCTTTCACAATCACTTATGTGCCCTTTAAAAGAAAACCCCCTCCAAATAACAGTCTACCTTAATTCTATACATAATTAAATTTATTAAATTCCCATAATTCCATTCAAAACGGTCTTAATTCAGCCATATTATAAGTCCAAATTCATTTCGTTTTAATAAAGTCCTACATTATATCCCCAATAACATTTAACCACAATATTAAAAATCATCCAAAAATAATGTCCAGGTAGAAGTTAAACTCAACTCCTCTTAATCATATCATTAATTTCCAACAAACTATGCCACACTAGCATTTGGTATTCATTCACATTTAATAATTTAAATATTATTTGAAATAAATAAATACTTTTCTTAAAATAGCTATTTTTTCCGGGCCTTACACATTGATTCTTCAAGCTTTGTTCCATCCGAATTTTGGGTGAAGACTATGTCACTACAAAAATTCTAAATTTTAATTGGGGTTTATTAAGAGGGGTTAAAATAACCTCAAATAAGTTACACTCGTAATAGGGTTTTCCAAACCCTTGAAAAGTAACAGAGGTTTTTTTAAATAAACCCTCGAAAAATTATATTTTTCTCTCACGTTTTCACAGTACCACCTTTTTCAACTTTTCGAATAGCTTTTCGTTTTGCTTGTGTGACCTATTCATTCTCTTCTCTTGCCCTCATGAGCTAACAAAGTCCCCATTACTTCATCTCTCAATCTCAGTTAACAACCTTATGTTTGCTTCTCTAAATCTCAATAAAAGTTCTTTCGTTTTGCCCTCTCCCAATCCTAGCTTGCTTCCAATCCCTCTGGATTTCTCTTTACAAATCCTCATCGGTGAATCGCAACTTCAAATCGGTAATGGCTTTCAATTTTTTTTTCTCATTTTTCCTCTTTCATCCAAATTTGTCCTGCTTTGTGTGATTGCATGTTCAATGGCTCTGGTTTGTGCGTCGCAGGTATGGTAGTTTGTGTTGCTTTTCCGCTGCTTCATGCGTTCACAATTGCTTCACAGGTTTGCTACTTGACCTAACCTAAAGCTATTACCAAAATTGAATAATAGTTGTGTGCGTAGATGGTATGTTTGTGATTTCCTTAGGTGCGTCATTGTCATGGAGTGTTATGGTCTATTTAGATTTTGGATATAATTAGAGCGTGTGAAATGGGAAAAGGAGGAGTGAGAGAGTGACCAACTAAACAGACACAAAAACAAAAGCAGAAGAAGTTGGGGGCAGCAAAGTATTGTTGCACTTTTCAAATAATCTTTTTTTTAAATTAAGTCTTGGAATTAAAATAATATTCCTCTAAGTTGGATTTGGATGCACCTCCAACCCGTGTACTCCTTAACACACATAAACCTAGCTCCACTCGCTAATTCTTCTATTGCTTCATCAATAGTCACCTACACCTCATTCACATCAAATTAAATTTGATTGAAAGGTATCGAGTTTGTGAATTAGCTGTTAGTGACTGGTTGGTCTCTACTTTCTCTTCTTTTTTTCTAGCTTAAAATTCCATCTCTTTGTTTAGCTGAATAAAAACACATATTGTATTCTATTTAAAGCTTGAAACTGGAATTTCAAGTTCACTAAATCAAGGAAAAAACTAGATGTTAGCATTTATATTTCATAAATGATGGTATTTTAATGGCTTCAGGTCATGAATGTTCACTGTAGCAAGATAAATTGGTTTTAAATTTGATTAATAATGAACCTGCCCTTGGAAACACTATCAACAAAGTTTTTGAAGCAATAAATCTTTACTCCTTAGTATTTTCACTATATTTTAGGTTCACACTTTTATGAGTAGAATATCCTTAAGGAAATCATTCCTTCTTTATTATGTAATTTTTATGACTTTTGGGTGAGAAATAACTTGTCAATAATCACTTGTCTTTTGCAGTAATGTTTCTAATAATCCTTAAGGAAATCATTCCTCCTCAACTTTCTTTTGTAGTAATGTTTCTAATAATCACTTGTCAAACCCATCATGGCATCACTCAATCGTTCTTGATTGGAAGGTATGTTAACTTTTGCAATTTTTGACAAAAACTAGATAACCATATTTGATATGCATTGATAAGAGAAGAATCAATTCAAAAAAAGAAGTTCTTAAAGATAAAACTCGTTAATATATTCCAGGCCATGGTGTCATCCACTTTATTGCAACTCTTGGTATATCTTGCCCATAAGTATTAAAAAGGATCACATTTTCTTCAGCAACAAGGTAAATCAACAAAGTACAAATTCCATGTAGGGATTTTTTTTTCAAGTCTCCTTTTCTCTTTGTTATTGTGAATTATAGTTACATGTTTGATTATTACTAATGTATTGCATGCAGGCATACCTTCCAAGTGAAACGCCAGAGCCACTTCTTAAGTATAGAGAATAAGAACTAGAGAGTTTAAGAGAGGATGGAAGAGTTGTAAGAATGGGACATGGTGTATGATTGTGCATACTACAATGATTTGAGTGATCTAGATAAGGGTGAATAATATGCTAGTCCAGTTCTTGGAGGGTCCATTGAATATCCATACTCTCGAAGGGGAAGAACTGGTAGTTAATATTGAATTGTGCTTCTTCTAGTTAGTTAACATTGGAGGTTGATGTATCCATGCACACACTTGAATTTTACTTTAGCGTCATTTATTATTTGGTTAAGACATAATTGTATTCAATCGTAATTATGAATAGAATGTGTACCTTTAATGCTTACATACTTAAGACTTATCTTAGCTCGTATTGGTTTGTTGATGCAAAACTGGTTTAATAAAATATTATTATGAAATGTTTAGATAATTTAATAGAATACAATATTGATCACGTGAAGGAAATAGCGGAGGTTTTAAAAACCCCAGACAATGACAGGGGTTTTAAAAACTCCAGGCAATAGCAGGGGTTTCAAAAATCCAAAGTAGTAACAGGGGTTTCAAAAACCTCATGCAGTAGCGGGGGTTTCAAAAATCCCAAGCAGTAGCGGGGGTTCAAAACTCCAAGTAAGTTGCACTTTCCTAGGGGTTCCTAAAAACCCTGGTAATCTATTAGCTACGCTTACTCTTATAGGGGATTTGCAAACCCCTGATAAAGCATTAGTGGGGGTTAAAACCCCTAGAAACACCAAATATAACCCCACTAAAAAGAATTATTTTTGTAGTGTATCCACCGTTGTGTTTTTAATCAATCGTCCTCCGTTTACATTTATTGATTTTGACTATTATTTTTTTGTCTTTTTAAAACTCACATTGATTATAGTATTTTACATACTTTTGGGTGTGTATATTTTGTTCATTCTTCGCTTGAAAGGCATAAGCTTAGGGTTTAATCGGTCTTGTGTGTGTTTTTTTTTTGGTATAGTCCCTTTCATAAGAGTTTTGTGTGTTATGATACTTTTAATCAACGTTTTCACATTTCAGAAATGTGACATTTTTTGATAGTTAATTTATGTTTCCTTGTCTTTCTCCTACTTCACATGATGTTACTACTCTTCCCACTTTTTTTCTACATTATCCATATCTATAGAATGTTTCAAACCTGACATCACACATATAGGACAACGTTGTCAACAAGTTGTCCTTCTTCTTCATGAAAGGTTATGTTTTTGTAAATTGTTTTCTGTTAAATATGTTGTAACAGTGGGTTAGTATTTATTGAAAGCCATGTTTAGATTTATCTGTTATTTTTTATGGTGTTATTTATTTTTCTTTTAATATTGATATATTATATTTTGATATAATATACATGTGTCTATGTGTTTCTATTTAAAAATTTTAATAAATTTCATCCTATATATATTTTGTTTGGGACCATATAACACAATATGCCTACATTTTACTTTAATAACAACCTCTGCATATGCATATTTCATTTTAATATAACATTAAAGTGTTTATATGGACATGTGTTTCTGTTTAAAAATTTTAACATCAATTTCATGTTGTATTTAATTTATACGAGACAATATTACACAATATGCCTACATTTTACTTTAACAACGATATGTGGATACATTTATATCTACATGTATTTTTATTTAAAAATTTTAACATCAATTTCATGTTGTATATATTTTGTACAAGATCATATAACACCATATGACTATATTTTACCTTAATAACAACCTGTGCATACACATTTCATTCTAATATATCATATAAAGTACGCACCTTATTTTAATATAACATACAATATTTCTTTTTAAAAAAATTAATATCAATTTTACATTGTATTTAATTTATACAAAATCATATTATATAATATGCCTATATTTTACTTTAGTAACGATTTATTATTATTACAAATTGTAATAGTTAAATAATAAAATTAATCATTATATAATTAAACCAATAATAATAATTATTCAAATCATTAATTTATTTATACTAACAATAAAATTTATTTTAAAAATTAAAAAATATACAACGAAAAAAACATGACCCGTGCATATGCATAGGTCTCATGCTAGTTTTAGATACAAAATAAATACAATTTCTTACGAGTTTCCAAACCTCTGTACCTATGATGCACGAATATGATACGTGTATCGGATACGACACGTATTCGATATGTGAATACGTTTATTTTAAAAATAATAAGATACGATACATGATATATATGCGATATATGAATATTGAAAAGTGTGTACAATAGCTCTTAAAAAAATAATAAATATATGATTGCTATTGTGTTAAACCAAATTAAAATTATATGTACTAAAGTTATCAACATAAAAAATATAAATTATTGTCATCATAAAAGTATCGCTATGAGAAAACTCTTAAATAATGACCAATTTTAGTAACCAAAAATATATTAGAGACCAATTTTCTAATTAGAGACCAATTCATAGACTAATTATTTTGGTAGCCAAAACGTTGGTAGCTAATGTTAGTGACTAATTTAGAAACCAATTACTTTGGTAATCAAAATTTTGGTAGGTAATGTTAGTGACAAATTTAGAAATCAATTCATAATAAAAATTATTTTAATTAACAATTTAGAGACTAATTATAATTTTTTGAAACTATTTTAGTTACCAATAATTTTTAGTTTTTAAATTGATACTTAAATCGGTAACTATATAATGACTAATTATGTTTTTACTAAAATTGATCAATAATACAAAGATTTTATTATATTGTAGTCTAGCTCTACACTATAATTGCAGCCTTGCTACCTACATGCCATAAGCATAATAAGAAATAAAATTGAAGCACAAGTATAAAGTTATAACACATAATGTATACTTTAAAATAATACATTTATCATTTTATATATATATATATATATATATAATATTAATAAAAAAATATATTATTAATATATTGCGAATGAAATTATTCCATATTAGGATTAAATTTACCCATAAAAAATATTTTTTTAAATTACATATGTAATTTTATTATATTATAATTAAAAATTCTAACCACATAAGCATATTTTATAATTTTAATTTTTAGTTATAATGCATCAGAAAATAAATGATTTTGCAATGTAAAATTATAATATTAAAATTGACACATATAAAGAAAATTATAACGTCTAAGTAAATCAAAGGTGTTATTAATAAATATGAAATTTAAAAGAAACAATTGAATACAAAAAAATCATATAAAGCACGTCATTAAACTTATAATACAACATAAATATCTTAAAAAACAAAGCCAAAATTTAAATAATTATCATATAACTAGCAATATCACTATCTTATTAAGACTAGTGATATCACTATTTTAACTATATCCTCGAAGATTCACATTTGCAACAACTTTTAAACAACTTGTATTACAATTACAAATATAGTTTCCTCACACTTCAACTTGTAGTACAATTACAAATATAGATTCTAATCAAATCCCAACTTGTATTACAACTACAACTATTCACTCAAAGTTCTTAATAAATTCATACGAGAAACAAAACTATCTTTTAACATCAAGATCAGCTAGCAAGTGGCTGACTGAGACCATTTGTGAACGGATCTTGAGGTTAAACAAATGATCAACTCTCCCCGACCCATCGAATAATATGTTTTCAACCATCCATTACTCTTCCCAAAGTAAAAGAAAAATACAATTTAAATATTTTTGTGCAAGTTATGCAATCAAGATCTTCATACTTCAATTTGAGAGGACATTGAGATACTATTATTATGGTTATTTATTATGAGATATATTTTTAACCTATTTATGAATATAATTACGAATATTATTTTATTATTAATTAAAAAATATATTTTTAATTTATTTATGGACATTACATGAACATTATTTTATGAACATAGTATGGATAATATTTGATTAATATAATTGTGAACATTATTTGATGGACATTCTTTAAGATATATTTTAACTTTATTTAGTTTTATATATATATATATATATATATATATATATATATATATATATATATTAATTAGTGGTATATAAATAAAGGAAGTATGAGTTTTCTTGCTCTAAAATTTGTCAATGAGAAATCATAACTATGAGAATAAACAAGAGACAGGTTATTTGTTTTTTCTGTTTTGCATTATTTGCTATAATATCATTTGTTTATGCAAAATTTTCTTTTTAACTCATTTACTAATCATTTTCTCTTATGTCATGTTATTGATTATTCTTTCTACACAGAAGGTGCTGTTGGATCTCCTTAAGGCTATGTTCACTTCAGGGAGATGATTTGGAAGAGAATAACTCGATGGATTTGAAGAGATAAAAATGTGATTGTAGTGTTATTTGTTTTGAAGGATAGATAGATAGATAAAAGGAGTTGAAGAGAAAATTTATGAAATTTTGTGAATAATTTGATAGATGTGACAAATAAAAAATATATTTTAATAGATTAAATTATAAAATTACTCTTTTGTCCCTATAATTAAAATGAAGAGAAAATAAATTTTATTTAGGTAAAATTAATTTAGAATTAGTGGAAAATATAAGCTATTTAGTTAGAATAAAAATTTAACAGATATAATAAATTTAAAATAAAATTTGATTGGCTGAAATTTTGTTTTAATTTTTTTTTGAATTAAAAAACTAATAATATTATTAGTTACTATAAAAAAGGCAAATCTACTGCAGCACTACACCACAAACCAACCATCACTACCACACACGTTAATTTGAAAAAAAAAGAAAAGAAGTGAAGGACAGTTTTAATTATTTGCATTGAATAAATAGTAAATCTTTGCACATCCCTTCAATTATGTGAAGATGGAAATATTTGACTCTCCGAACACAGGATAAGTGCTGTTTATAGTCCAAGCAAGTTACTTAAGTGTCCAATTTATTTATTTAATAAATTATAATTTTATTTAAAAAATATAAAGATAAGTTATTAACATTTTGGGTTCTATTTTTTATTATTTTATTAGTATGTAATTTTTTTTATGTTAAAATTATTTTTCTAATTTGTTTTAATTATTTTTTTTGAAATTTTATTAATTTAAATTTGTTAGTAAATAATTAATTAGTTTTTTTATTTTTTTAAGGTAAATAAAAAAAAAAAGAAATTTGATGTGCTACAGGAAGCAATTCCCCTCGAGTTGTTCTTTATAAAATGGGACATTAGACGTGGTGACACAGGCTTGTTCACTTCATCATTTACGAAAGACGTCAAATACAAATAAAACAAAAATTGTTTTTGTTAATAGGATGGCTTGAATTTTAACTAATTTTGAGTTACCAATGACGCTGTAAGCTTTTAAGCTTAGGCTGCATTCCAATTTTGGATGGGTATAATAAGTGTGTCTGTGTCTAAGTAAGGAAGAAAAGGAAGAAAAAAATGTTAAGTGAAAATACTATATGTGATGTTAAAGAAAATTAAAGTTTTTAAAATCAATTCGATCTTTGAATTCATAAAAGAAAAAAAAAATAGTTGTTTAATGCGTAATGGAATCAATATCAATATCAATAATAATAATAATAATAATAACATTATTATTAAATGAAAAAATCTTAAATAATTATTCTGTTATAATTTTATAATAGTAAAAATTAAATTCAAATATTACTATAGAATTTTTTACTTTTGCATAAAAAATGAGATCAATATATGAAAACACTTGGGTTTACTTCTAAACAAAATATAATAATATCCGCTAGTAAAAGGTTTATATCTAGAACAAAAGAAAAGACAAATTATACACGATATCAAATTATAAGTAAAAATAATAAATAAATTAATTAAATATTTTATGAGATAAAAGTTAACAAAATTTGGTAAAATGAGTTATTTTAATTTTTTCTCATCTTTATTAGAATATCACTTGAAACAAATAGGAATTTATAGAAATTTAATGAGTTTAAGTCTTATATCAAGTTTTAAAAAAATTATTAACCTAAAATTTTGATTTCAACCATTTATATAAATTTGATTTATATTTCATTCTTGCTTTGCCATTACTACTTAATCTTACCGTTACTTCTCTCTAAAGCATTCCATTGGTTTGACAATTTGTATTTTGTCATAAATTTTTAGAAGAGTCAACTTCTTCAGTAATGAATCTCGTAATTAATTATATAATAATTTTCCAGTTCTAAATAAATTTGTCTGATCCAAAAGTATGTTTTATTCAGAAAATTTTCTATGTATTAGATTGTCTGAAGTGGTGTGACTTCATGGAATAGAAAGAAAGAGAGAATGCAAAATAAAAATTTTCGTTTATATATATCTCATTCTGAGATATATTTGATCAGAAAATAGATATCCATTTGATCATTCGAACAAATTATAAATCATGCAAAAGCATCATAAAAATAAAAGAATATTATAATGCAAACAGAACTACATTAATTTTTTTTAGTCTATAGTTTAAATAAGCTTAGATTGATTCAGTTCATAAGCTTATATAAACTATACATTTTGGAAGTAATAATTATATTAAAAAAGTTTACAACAAAAATGGTCCAAAGAAAGACCGAGTCTTGGTCAATGTTGATCACCATATTCGTCAAAGCCAAAACCGCGCGTAACAAGTTACGTATCTTGCAGAATAAACCAACGTAGCATACGAAGCAGCTTCCCGTAAAGACAAGTAAACATAACCAAGTCACCTATAAGTATATATATAAAGGCAACAAAGGTTGAGGATTTAATTTCATAAGCACTTTGTCAATTTATTTGTGATGGAACCATTCGTAATATTTATCATTGTTGTTGTCTGCGTATTCACCTTACTTGTAATACTCACGACAATGTGTCGACTGGCTACCGGAAGACCAGGATTTGGAAGTGGTGGTGGTGGTGGTTTCGACCACCACAACAATCATCGCCTTCACAACGAAATGATGATGGGTGGGATTATTGGTGGCACTGCTGGTGGAATGGCGGGTGGGATTATTGGTGACACCGCTGTTAGCGGCGGAGGCGGTGGAGGTTGTGGTGGTGGAGGTGGTGGTGGTGGGGGAGGATGCGGAGGAGGGGGAGGAAGTGCATGTTAGAGCAATACGATATTCCAACTTTTGTGTATAACAAATTTATTAATTCGATTATTTTTATTAGGTTAAGCTATGGAATTTTATTATCAACAGACAAATCAAGTTCATTCTATCTTAATTGTAGCGACTGTATTCAATATATTCCACCTTTTAGTTTGAATTTAGTTTCATGAATTATGATACTTTATAGGCATCTTTCTTTTATCATATCTTAAAATAAAAAATAACAATTCGAATATTGAAATTAAATTGTGATACAATCTATGTTTCTATTCTAATTTGTGTCTTCCCTTTTATGAAGGTAAATCAAAGAATAAAGGTGGTTTAATTGTAAAATTTAAAATAAAAACATAAAAAAATATTTTTCAATGGGGGATGGGAACAAGATTTGCATATCTCCCCCATATCTATTGTAATATTCGTTTCTGTCATATCTCGATCTCCATTTAAATTATTAAAATATTCATAGATAATTAAGAAAATTATATATATATATATATATATTACGTACTTTATATTTTTTATTTTTTTTAATTATTTAGTTTGTCATGAAATTCATTAGTATCTCAAAAATATTTTTCATCTTATCATAACCTTTATACAATATGTTCAAATGATATATGTCAATTAAATATTGTTTATGTCTCATATTTGAATATTTTTACTCTTTTTAAAAAAATTTAATTATTGTATATTTTCCTTTAACATGAGGATGTTGAACACTCTCAATTTAAGTGTTCAATAGCATAAACATTACCTTTCATTTACTAAGTAATATAAAAAAAGTTATATTTTTTACTCTTTCATTATTAATTTTGTTTCCTTTAAAGAACTCTTTTGTTTCGTTAAAATAATTTTCATTATCTTTCAATCATTGACTATGTTGATATTTGAAATTTTTTTTTAGATTTCTAAGGTATTTTTCATTTATCATATCCTTAATTATACATTTATTTTTCTTTGTGCAATTTCATTCAATTGTCACTCAAATTGTTTCTAAGACACATATTTGATAATTTTTTAATACTTTTATTTGTTGTTTATTTTTATTGTATAAAATACTATTTTTATATATTTTATATAATTATTTTTTAGGTTTAGTTATGCCTTTGGTCCCCATTTTCCCTCTATTTTTTCTTATCTCAATTTGGTTCATGTTTTGGAAAATTTGATGCAATCAAGTCCTTTCCGTTAGTGATATAGTAACAACGTTAAAGGAGTGTCACATGTCAGTTCCATAATTTTTTGATTTTTCTTTTTACTTTTTTGAATTTAAAAAAAAAATAAAAAAATTGCCACATGTCAAGCTATCATCGTGGCACATGGCCGTGATAGAGTGATGTGGTTGTGACAATGCCACATGTCAGTATTATGTCAAGTATCAATTCGGTCTTGTATTATAATTTTTGTCTCAATTTAGTCTTAATTTTTGTAAAAATTGGACAATTTTGTCCTTCTCTAAATTGAAACAAAAATTAATTTTTATATAAATGTTATACAAATATTTTTATTAAACTTGATATTTTTATTCAAATTGATATTTTTATTATATATTTTTGACATAACTAAGTTTATTTAAAATTGTGTTTCACATTCAACTTTACTTAAAATTGTTTTAAATTATAAATTTGTTTGTTTTCAATTGTTACGTGAACTAGCTAAAATTATTTTTAAAATTTTTATAATTATTATTTTTACGCCAACCGAAACATTTGTATAGTAATTATTGAACTTTACACATTTAAAAAATATACAATTATTTGAAATATAAATTCAAATAAAAAACAATATTAAAGTATGATGTATAAAATATTAATATAATTTATTAATTTTTTTCTATTAGCATTATTTTCTATTAATAACTTTAAAACAATTTTAAATAAAGTTCAATGTAAAATATAAATTTAAATAAACTTAATTTTGTTAAAAATATTTACTTGAAATATCAATTTTGATAAAAATATTTGTGTACATTTATATAGAAATTAAATTTGGTTTCAATTTGAAGAGGGATAAAATTGCTCCATTTATACAAAAATTGAGACTAAATTGAGACAAAAATTAAAATACAGGACCAAATTGAGAATGTGAAAATGACACCTAGCATAATAGTGACATGTGACATTGTCACTGTCACATCACACTATCATTGCCACGTGGCACGACATTAGCATGACACGTGGCAAATTTTTTCTTTTTAAAAAAAAATAAATAAAAAAATTCAAGAACTGACACATGACCCCCCTTTCTTGCAGTTACTACACCACTAACGGAAAGACTTGATTGCATCAAATTTCTCAAAATAAGGACCAAATTGAAATAAAAACAAATGAAGGGACCAGATCGATATTTTGCTACGAAAATGAGAACTCTAGAATATTTGAAGGACTATCACTATCAGGTTAACCATTCATTTAATACCGATAATAATTTCATCTCAAAAGGAAATAATAATCAAATAGCTTATCCCATCTCATTTGTTCTTTCCTATGATACTTTGTCTAAAAATCATTTAACGTATACTTTAGTTATTTCCAATAATAGTGAGCCACAACATTATATTGAAGCTAACAAACAAAAGGTATGGGTTGATGCCATGGAAAAGGAGTTGAAAGCCCTCTAAGACAATGAAACACGAAATTTGACTGATCTTTCTTTTGGAAAAAAGATATGTTGGATGTAAATGGGTTTATAAGGTAAAACATAAAATTGTTGGTATCATTGAAAGGTACAAAGTCAAGTTAGTGGATAAAGGGTATACACAAATTTTGAGGGCATATATTTTTTGGATACCTTTTCTCATGTTGCTAAGATCATAACTATTATACTTCTTCTTGCCCTAGTAACTATCAAAAAGTGACACATACATCAACTGAAAATGGATAATGTCTTCCTCTATGGGTCTATGGGGATCTTAATGAGGATATAACTCCTCCTGGTCAACATGTGTGAAGACTCACCAAATCTCTTTATAGGTTAAAAGACCTAGCAAATAGTGGTTTGCAAAATTATCTAATTTTTATTTCAAATGGTTTTATTCCATCCAAATCAGATTATTCTCTCTTCATTAAAAATTCCTCTAACAATTTTGTAGCATTACTTGTATATGTTGATGACATCCTATTATTAAGAAATTCTATTATGGAGATAAAGAATATTAAAGATATTCTCCATAATGTCTTTAAAGTAAAGGATCTTTGTGAGCTTAAATACTTCAATGGATTTGAAGTAGCTTGGTCTAAAAAGGATACATCTCTACCAAAGAAAATACACTTTAGATATTTTGGAAGAAACTGGAGTGCTTGCCAGCAAACCAAGCTTGACACCCTATTTGAGCAACACAAAACTGCTTTTTGATTCTGAAGAAAAACTACACAACATTGATTCCTACAAAATACTTATAGGAAAGCTTATTTATCTAACACACACTAGACCTGATATAACATTTGTCATTCACTTACCAAGTCAGGTTTTGCCAGCACCTAATACTCAACACATTGAGTCGTTCAACACATCTTTAGATTTTCAGTCTAGTCTAGCTCAAGGACTTTTCTTTCCATCTAGTTTCAAGGTTCAGTTAAAAGGGTTTAATGACTCGGATTGGGCAACTTGCCCAAATATTAGATGTTCTACAATTGGCTATTGCGTTTTCTTAGGAGACTCATTAATTTCGTGGAGATCCAAGAAACAAAGTACTGTTTCTACATCTTCCACGGAAGTTGAATATCATCCTTTGGCCACCACAACATGTGAACTCTAATGACTTTATTTCCAAGCTTGAGTTATGTTAGTGAAAAACCAACACGGCAAGTGCATCGGTCGCACATAGCAAGTAATAAGTATTTTATCGTTCTCTCCCAAGGGACTTGTGCAACGCATGACAACTTTCACAATTCACGACTCAATTAGACACAAAGTTCATAAAAATACTAAGAAACTATTTTTGTATTTTATGAAACAGTTGGTGTGCAACAAGAAATTAATTAACATAGTGTATTTACAATTTGTCAAGATTAGACTTCAACCACTTCTTTCTCATGCATTCTAAATTATCCCAATTCCATATTCATGTTAAAGTCAATTCAAAAGAATACTCAAATCCTATTCCTAGAGTCTTTGAGCCTTTGAGCCTATGATCACTCATTAAGTTTCAATTCCTTGAATCCTCAACAAGTGAAATCATGCATTAGTTTCAAGAATCTAAGATTACTAATGAACCAAGTTCTATTCCTAGATACAAACATCCATTAGGTATTTAATTTCAAATCTAGATTCTAAAGATGTTTCCCAACACTTCAAGAATCACAAATCAAGCACGGGAACAATCCACATCAAGCATTAAGCATGGAAATCAAATACTAACATGAATTGGAAAAACATATAAATTAACAACACAATTTTACACAAGAATTCAATGTTTTACATCTAATCTCAACAAATAGAAATTGCTCTCCATGGTGGAGAACCTAGGGTTTTACAAAATTGAAGAATAGGGAAGAAATTGGAACCATAAAGTAGAAACAATCCCTCTCCCAAGGTTCTTGAATATTGCTCATGGTTCAATTGCGCCTCCCATTCGCATCTCCACCTTCAATTTTGTAGCCCATCATCCTTTCCAACCCAAAAGGGATCAAACTTCCATGGATGAAGAAGGAAACCCAAGAAGGAAAAGGGAGAGTTTCCCAACACCCTTAATAGCCTCCAAGAGTCTCTCCCAAGCACCCAAGGTGTTTCTATTCGTGAAAAATGAGGAATCCCCCTAATACTCTCGTAGAAACATGATTAAATAACCATATTCGCGTATTGGGGTCGATATTCTCGCCCAGCGGCTTTACACTCGCCCAGCGAGGCCTAAAATCGACGTTCTCGGACATGTAACTCGCTGGGCGAGCCATATTTTCGCCCAGCGACTCAAATACTACAGTTCTGGTCTGTCATTTTCGCCCAGCGAGATACCAGCTCACCCAGCGAGTGACCCTGGCGCCCAATAGTCATTTTTTGGCCTTCCAAGGTCGGTCCAAGGCAGTATATACATATAGGTGAGTTCTTTCTCGATGTTTGCAGTGTTGGACTTGATCTCGGTGCCCCTCGACATGGGTATTTGTGTAAAAGTCAATCTTTCATGTTCAATCATGCTTCCTTGAGTTTCAGCTTGTTTTCCTCCACCAGAATTGCTTCCTATTATTTTATTTCACACACTCATAATAGAGATTAGAAGTAAAAAAGCATAAAATAACTAAAATACGAAACAATGTAAAAACAACATAAACTAGAGGATTAAACAAGATAAAAGTTATGTAAAAGTTGATTTTATTCACAAAACTTAACATCAATAAAAGGTAGAAAACAACGTTATCAAGTTAATGAATATTCATCACCCAGATTGAGGGAAGAGTATTAGATTTTCCATATTCTACTAGTTTTCTGTTTTGTTGGGTTTCCTTATCAGAACCTATTTAATATGGGTTCTTCTCTTTTTCTGTAAGTTGAAAACACTATCAAAGTAATGAGATTTATCTTACCTGTTGGACTTCCACTCTTTTTTTTTTTGTACGCTGAAGCTTTTATATTTTGTACGAAGCTCTTACCTTTTATACACATAAGCTTTTACCTTTTTGTACGCGAAAGTTTTTTCCTTTTGTACGTTGAAAATACACTGAAGTTTTTACTTTTTTGTATGCTGAAGCTTTTACCTTTTATATACTAAATCTTTTACCTTTTTTACATTGAAGTTTTTAGCTTTTTGTACGCGGAAGCTTTTACCTCTTTGTATGCGGAAACTTTTACCTTTTTGTACGTTGAAACTAAACTGAAACTTTTACCTTTTTGCACGTGAAAGCTTTTACCTTTTTGCACGTGGAAGCTTTACCTTTTTATACGTGGAAGCTTTTACCTTTTTGTATGTGGAAGCTTTTGCCTTTTGTACGCTGAAACTACACTGAAGCTTTTACCTTTTTGTACGTTGAAGCTCTTACCTTTTGTAGACTGAAACTTTTAACTTTTTCTATGTTAAAGCTTTTGCCTTTTGTACAATGCTAAAGCTATCTTCTACTTCATGAGTTTGTATGATCTTTCATGGCTTCAAGTCCAGTTACAATCTCTCGCCATATCCCACAGTCCTGAAGAAGGTGATTTTGAGTCCACTAACTTTATGTGCTGATAATCTTCATTATCATTATGATAAGTATGAAAAATACTTATTATTCTTATTTGATTGGACCTCTTAATTGTATTCATTCATGTATTTTTTGGGAAGTTTTAGGTTGTTTTTAGGTTAGATATATTTTTTTGTTTTCTTGGAGATTATTGTATAGGAAAGTGAAGGATTGGAGAAGAAGTGAGGTTGTTCTGTCAAAACCTTGTCGCCCAGCGAGTAAGCCCTAGTCACCTAGCGAGTAAGTCATCTTGCCCAGCGAGAGGACGGTTTTCTGAAGTGGTTATAGTTTCGAAAGTTACATGAAACTATTGTGCTAAAGTGTGGGAACGCGACAGAACCAGGGAAAATATGAGAAACACCATCAAATTCATCCATCCTTTGTTCTCTACATGCCTAGGAGTGACTAAACTCCTCTTTCATTGGGGTTGGATGTAATGAACTTATACTCTATGTAATTTTCCTATGCAATGTAATCTCTTTCGTTGTTCATATATTCTATCTCAATTATTTATGTGCATGATGGAAATCCTTGCTATTTGGTTGTATCTAATTATTGGAAAATGAATTGGAACTTAACCTTAGATAGAACAACCATAAGATTGGGTTCTAGGAATAGACGTAATCTCTAGGTCATTCTATACATCAAATCTTAATGCAAGTCATGTGTTAAAATAGTTAAGGAATTAATGTTTTGGCATATTTGACTTAGAACTTGCTTCTAAGGAATTAGGGGCTAGTATGCTTATGATGAGGATGTTTGAGCAAGATAGAGAAATTGTGTAGGAAATATTGCGTTAGTATGGTTCATGAAATCCAACCTTGGTGAAGTTTTTCCTAAATTCTTCTATAACTTTAGTGTTTATTAATTTTGCATGTTGTTCTTAAATTAAACCAATCTTTTATGTTGACATCATTGCTAAAATTAGTAAATAATCACAATTAGACAATCGAACACAAATCCCTTGGGAAAATGATACTTGGACTTCCATTTTTACTACTTGTAACGAACTGGTACACTTGCCAAAGAGTTAACACATTATTATCACTATCTTCATGATATAAATTCAAAAATAACTGCAAATTCGAAATACTTTCTATACCAAAAATACTCTGTTGATCACATGAATATAGCGAAGCCTATTCAGACATTGGTAACATCATTTTGCATATGCTTGGTTGGAACTGTGGGGCAACCTTAGAATCAATAAGTTTGCATATCTCTTTTATCTGATACAAAATATTGGTTTTCGTTCAAAGCAAATATGCTATTGTACAATTCATCAAGGCTCCCCACATCAGAATGTTCTATCAACAACCAATTGATGCAAAATAGAAAATGAAAAATAACAAGTGTCTTGCTGATATCACAATCATGAGCTCGAATGTCATTCATTTATTTATTTGACTCCTCACTATATATTTCTATAATAAGGTTGTTACGAGACTATCAAATGTTCCAAATTGCACAAGTAATAAGGTGGAAAGTCTGTCATTTTCCAAGAGACTTGTGAAACACTTGGCAAATCTTTCAATTCATAACTCAATTAGACACAAATTTCATAAAAATAAAAATAAAACTCTTATGTATTTTTATCAAACATATGATGTGCAACAATATATGATAAAGACTTTACTAGGATTGGGTTTCATGATTCAATTCAAAGTAAAAACACCAGACAATATACTACTAATTTCTTATCTACTACTCACACCTTTTGTAACAAGATGTAATGTCTTACCGACAAGTCTAAACTTGAATAATAAAAATCTTATGTCTAGCAAATTTTATTATACATTTGCATTAAGATTAAAATTATGATGTTAAGAATGACCATTGATATACTCTATGTATAGATGCACAATCAGTTAATTATTTATTCTAGTTTAGGTTTTAATATCATGTCCAATGATTAGATACCCTAAATATGCAATCAATAATTATCATGCATTTAAAACAAGAATAGAACAAAAAAGTGATGGAAAATGATTATATTTAATAGTGAAAACAAAGATTTAAGCATGCATTACACACAAACCCATAAATAAGAGAATTAGTTACTCCATAACATTCTGAATAATGATGATGAATACATCCAACCTTCAAAATGAGCCTCTACCTTCTTTCCTTCTAACTCAAGTGTCATTCTCCCCAAAAGAATTATTTTTCGCTCTCTTCCCAAAAGGATTATTTTCCCCTTTCTCCACAAAAGGATTATTTTCCCTTATCTCCACAAAAAGGATTATTTTTCCCTATCTTCCCAAAAGGATTATTTTTTCCTATCTCGTCAAAAGGATTATTTTTCCTCTCTCCCCAAAAGAGTGTAAATTTTCTAGAAGAGTGGTTGATTTTGACATATGTCAAGCCCCTTATTTATAGGTTTTTCGAATTGGATTGGACTTGTAGTTTTGTATTTGATCTTGTATTAGAGTAACCAATTGTATAAATATCTCCTCTTGCCGATAACTTTGATAATAAAATTATGTTAATAATCTTCTTAATTTATTTGATATTTCCACTTATCTGCAAAAACATTAAATATGTAAACCAAATACTTATATTTTCCAATTTTATTAAACAAAAACCTAAGATATCTAAAATGATAATAATAAAATAACAATAAAAAATAAAATAAACAAAAAATAAAACATAATAATGTCAATTATCAAAAGTCACTAAGAAAATCTACCAATGCAGGGATTCTTCTTCAAAATGGGGACGAGTTCGGCAAAACCCAAGGGACGCACTACTAAAAAAACTCATATTTCCTGCCAATTTATAAATTTTTAAATTTGTAAGAAATATTTATAAACTTTGTTATGAAAAAAAAATGCAGGAATTTGCTGCCAATTTTTTTGCAAAATATTTTGTATAAAACATTTTTTGCAACAAATTTATTAGGAAATACTTGCGAATTTCATAATTTTGTAGGAAATAATTACCCACGAAGGAATTACTTGCCAATTAAAATTCTTAGAAAAAATAGCAGGAAAAAGTCATTTCTTGCAAATTTTTTTAACAAATTGACAAGAAAATTCTCATATAATATGAGAATTTTTAGTAGTGACGAATTTATTTGTTATAGCTTTTTCAATCACTCGGGATTTATCCCTAAATGATTGACTAAAAACAATGACCTGAAATATGAGTTAATGGTCTCATAAACAAGCCATCTCTAACGGTGAATGGCGGTGAGTTGGTGGCATGAATTTTTAGTAGTCCTTACCATGTCCTATTAGTTTTTTGTTTTGTTAGGTTTACTTGTCAGAACCTATTTAAGATGGATTTTTTTTTTAATTTTCTTAAGTTGAAACACACACTATCAAAGTAATGAGGTTTATCTTACCTGCTTGGTCTTTCACTCTTTTACCTTTTGTACGTTGAAGCTTTTACCTTTATACGCCAAAGTTTTTGCCTTTGGTACGATGAAGCTTTTACCTTCTTCTACCCTTTGTATGCTGGATTTTCTACCTTTGTACGTCAAAGTTTTTGCCTTTTGTGTGTAGAAGCTATTTACTTCCTTTTGAGGTTTGTACGAGCCTTCATGGCTTCAACTCAAGTTGGAGTCTCTCACCATATTCAATATGGTATCAAAGTATGTTGAATATTTGCTATGCTTTCGCTGCCTACCATCCTTCCTATTTTGTTGAAGATTTATTTAAGCCTTCTTGCCTTCTTGGATCATGACGTCAGATTCTATTACAGTAACCAACCAGACATATCAAACTCTTAATCCTTCAACCCCTATTATCTACACCTTAGAGAAAACTCATGCCTTATTCTAGTTTCTCCATCTTTTGAGACAGATACCTAGTTCTTCTTGCTCTTGTGATCTATCAAAAGTCTTTATCAAGAATAGAGACGTAGAAAATATTGTTTATTTTTTGAAGGGATTAAATGAGGTTTACAACATTGTGAAGACACAAATACTTCTTATGGAATTGCTTCCCAACATCAACAAAGTCTTTTCTCTAGTCATGCAGCAAGAAAGACAAATCGTTGGCATTGGAATAATTGTTGAAAGTAAGTCTTTGAATAGTGTTGTTGAGAACTCTAACAACTAGAAACAACAAGATCAAGGATCTTGGAAGGCACAAGGGAAAGGAAACACCAATTGGCATGGTCAAGGAAGAGGGGATCTTGGAAGGCACAAAGGAAAGGAAACACCAATTGACATGGTTAAGGAAGAGGAAGGGGAAGAAATCCTAATCTAGAATATAATGTTCATATTGCAACAAAATGAATTACATTATTGATGAGTGTTGCTCAAAGCAAATATACATAGAGATGACAAATAAACTCGCCCCTGTGGGTATTGCCCGAACTCGTCCCCGTTTTGACGGGAAGTCCCTACATTAACAAGGTATGGGTATGGGGAATCCCAGACTTTTTCAATTGGGTATGGGGATGTACATATCCCCGCCATAATACTCGTCCCTGTCATATCTCCGTCCTCGTTTAAGTTATTACAATTAATTAAGTAACCATATATATATATATATATATATATATATATATATATATATATATGGCAAATAAACCCGTCCCGTGGGTATGCCTGAACTCGTCCCCGTTTTGACGGAGAATCCCCGCATTGACTGGGTATGGGGAATCCCTGACTTTTTCAATTGGGTATGGGGATGTACATATCCTCGCCATAATACCCGTCCCCACCATTTTTATGTCTCACATTTGAATATCTCTATTATTTTTAATATATTATTTATTGTATATTTTTCGTTCACATGAGAATGTTTAATACTCTCAATTTAAGTGTTTAATAGCATAAATGTTTCATTTACTAGGGTAATATAACAAAATATTTTTTACTTATTATTATTCATTTTTGTTTCATTTGAAGAACTCTTATTTCGCTAAAACAATTTTCGTTATTTCTCAACCATTGAGTATATATGTTGATATTTGAAAAATTTTCTTAGATCTGTAAGGTATTTTTCATCTTATCATACCCTTAATTATACATTTATTTTTCTTTGTGCAATTTCTTTTAATAGTCTCTCAAATTGATTTTAAGACACACATTTGTTAATTTTTTAATATTTTTATTTGTTGTTTATTTTCATCATATAGAATACTATTTTGATATATTTTATCTAATTATTTTTTATTTTCTAACTCATTATCAATTATACTGTAATCTTTTTCACTATAATTGTATTAATAACTTTTATTTACTACAATATAAAAATTTAATGTAATTGTCATGAATATATTTTATCACCATCTAACATATATTGGAGTTCAAAAGATACAAGATTTATGTCAAAATTTTATTATTATGTTTATCATTTTTTCTTTGCATCATTTTGGTCAAGTGATGTATTATAACTTTTATTAGTGTATAAAAAAGATATTCATTAGAATTTAAAAAATTAAAGTAAAAAAATTTAAAATATATTTTAATTTGAATATTTGTTTTCCTTTCATATCTTTTAAAAAATTTAAGTTTTATCTACTAGGTTTCATTAATGTTTGCAAATTTAATAAATGTTTTGGTTCTCATGAAATTTTATTCAGTATTCTAATGTAAAATGTAAACAATTATAATTTATTTCAAAGTATTTGAAATTGAAGAAACAATCATCCTCCTAATATTGAATATTTGATAATATTATGTTTCGTTTACCGTAGTTTTCTATTATTTTATAAAAATTAATTAAAATTAATATTGAAGTAGTAAAATAATGGGTATGGGTATGAGATTATACCTGTTATCCGGTGGGGATGGGGATGAGACAAAAGTTTAAAATCCATTGGATTTGGGTATGGGGATGGGATAGTGAAACCCGTCTTTGCATCGCCTCGTTGTCATCCCTATATATGTTTTTATTTCTTCTAATTATTTGGTTTGTCATGAAACTCATTCGCATCTTCAATCTATTTTTTATTTTATCATAACCTTTATGTAATTATGTTAAAATGATGTATGTCAATTAAAAAAAAATTATGTCTCACATTTGAATATTTCTATTATTTTTTAATATTTTTATTTAGTGTATATTTTTCTTTCACATGAGAATTTTAATACTCTCAATTTACGTATTTAATAGCATAAACCTTTTATTTACTAGGTAATATAAAAAAAAATTCTTGACTTTTTATTATTAATTTTTGTTTCATTTGAATAACTGTTTTGTTTCGCTAAAACAATTTTCATTATTTCTCAACCATTGAGTATATATGTTGATATTTGAAAAGTTTTCTTAGATCTCTAAAGTATTTTTCATCTTATCATACCCTTAATTATACATTTGTTTTTATTTGTACGATTTCTTTCAATAATCTCTAAAATTATTTCAAAGACACACATTTGTTAATTTTTTAATATTTTTATTTGTTTTTATTTTCAACATGTAGAATACTATTTTGATATATTTTATCTAATTATTTTTTATTTTATAACTCATTATCAATCATACTATAATTTTTCATATAATTGTATAAATAACTTTTTTTTACTACAACATAAAAAATTAATGTAATTGCCATGAATATTTTTTTATCACGGTCCAACTTATATTGAAGTTCAAAAGATAGAAGATCTATGTCAAAATTTTATTATGTTTATTATTTATTCTTTGCATCACTTTGACCAAGTGATGTATTATAACTTTTATTAGTGTATAAAAAAGAGACTCATTAAAATTTAAAAATTGAAGTAAACAAACATCAAAAATATATTTTAATTTGAATATTTGTTTTCCTTTTATATTTTGTTAAAAGTATTTTAAAATTTTATAAACTAGGTTTTATTAATGTTTACAAATTTAATAAATATTTTCTTTCTCATAAAATTTTATTTGGTATTCTAATCTAAAATTAATGTAAACAATTATAATTAATTTCAAAGCATTTGATATCGAAGAAACAATCATCCTCTTAGTATTGAATATTTGATAATATTATGTTTTCTTTACCCTAATGTTTTATTATTTTATAAAAATTAATTAAAATTAATATCGAAGTAGTAAGTAAACAGGTAAGATTATACTAGTTACCTGGTGGTAATGAAAATGAGACAAAAGTTTGATACGTTGGATTTGGGTATGGGGATGAAGATGAATTTTTTCTACCAAAATGAGAATGAATTTTTTTTATAGAAATAGATATGAAATATCAAAACCCGTCTCCGTCCTGCTTGTTGTGATCCCTAAGGAGAATCACCATGGTACATACAGAAAATTGATCAATTTAATCAAGATAAAGAAAACCAGGTAAACATCAATGATAGATCTGAAAGACATTAATTCAATCTCAACATAAAAGAAAACGCTTTACAGTTTAAAAATCAAGTTCCTATACAAAGTGCTAACCTTAGACCTGAGCAAACAGAATGGCTCCATTAACTCTTGGAAAATACAGACAACACTAATCACAGTGTTAATCATGTTCAAGGAAGAGAAAAACAATCGGTTCTTCCAAACCTGGCAATCAAGGTACTTGCTTTTGGATTAGAATTTAAAAGTTATACTGTATTCTAGAGTTAATATAGAATAATAATAAAAGAAAATATTATATTAATCTTTTAATGATTTTAAAATAAAAGATATTCCATACTAATTCGAGAAAAATGTTGTTAGATGTCTTGATTAATAAATTAATAAATTATTTTATTATTGATTTAGTAACGAACCTTCGGAATCTCCCGCAAACAAGTGTTTTGATCTTTACTAAATAAAAAAAATATTATTAATTAAATAAAAAATTTAATTTTATTAATATATTTTCTTTAAATGAAATATTATTATACTTTCTTGTTAGCACCAAAAATATTAATATAAAATTTGAGAATGTGTAGTTGATTGAGTGAGACTTAATTAATTAAATTAATAACCAAATAGATATATTTTTGAAATATGATCTAAAATAAAATCTAATTTGTTGTTGAAAAACGGGATTTGAGAGAGATATTTTTGTTGAAATATAACAACCACATTAGATGGAGTTGTCCCGTTCCACGAGATAGAAAATTAAAGTATTTGAAAATTACATATCCAACCTCTGGTAAATATAGATGCACGTCGGCTCTGCTCGGAAAAATTACTTTTTCAAATCTCTTATTTTTTTTTTCAGCCTTAAATACAAGTTTAGTTTTATTTTTTTTAATTTGATTCTTATTTTTGTTTTATGTTTAATTACGATTGCACTTTTTATAAATTTTAGTTAATTTAATCTTACTGATGGTATTAAGATAATTACTTTTTTTAACCGTGCATGTCACTGTTCTTAGTTTTTCTTTTTACTTTTTTATTATTTTTTAAATTTTTTTAATTTCAAACAAAATTTTCACATGTAAAGTCATAACTATGCACTTGTCAATATAATTTATGGTTATATTATATCTTTTTTTTTCAATTTAATTTTTATATTCGTTATTTTTATTCAATTGAGTTTTTATATTTTTTATTTTTATTTAACTTAGTCTCAATTTTGATTAAGATAGAGAAATTTTTTCCCTTTCAAATTAAGACCAAATTTAATTTTTTATAATATTATATATTTATTTTTAAAATTGACATGATTATTAATTATTTTTGGAATTAAATTATAAATTATTATATTTAATTATAAATTTATTATAATTATTAGATTCAACTGTTAAATAGAATATAATTATTTAAAATATTATTAAAATATGATTATTAAATGTTTTAAAAAATATATATTAACATTTGTAAAATTGACATGTAAATAATTGTATTCTATTTAACAATTAAATTTAAGAATTATATTCAATTTATAATTAAATTTAATAATTTATAATTGAATTTCAAAAATAATTAATAAAAATATCGATTTTAGAAAAAATATTCGTATAATATTTATAAAAAATATTAAAGTTGATGTCAATTTGGAAGGGACAAATTTATTTATTTTAACAAAAATTGGGATTAAAATGAACAAAAATAAAAAATATAGAAACTGAATTGAATAAAAATAGTAAATATAAAAGCTAAATTGAATAAAAAGAAATAACACAACTATAAATTGACACATAACATTGATATTGATACGTGATACGATTATGATTTGACATGAGAACTTTTTTTTAAAATTTAAAAATTAAAAAAAAATGAAACTTAACACATGCATTGTTTAAAAACATTAACAATTTAATTATCATAGTAAAAAGAACTAAATTAACTCGATAAAAGATAAAATTTTATGACCATCATATCATTTAATTAAGATATTTTTCTTAAAGGTTTTTTTTATATTATTCGGTATGCATTATTTAATCAGAGATACGTGTGCATTATAAATGCGATTTATAATCTTCAAAAACAAAACAAGTTATAAAATTAAAAAAGAAATGTTTTTGTTTACATTATATTTGTGTGTGTACGTGTATGTGCTTTGAAATCTGAAATATATATGAAAGAAAATATGAACTCCGACTTTTAGCTCAATTTACAAAAACTCTTTTGAATTACATAAAATGGTCTAGACACTGCCTCCGGTAACCTCCATGGTCTATGATTTTAAAGAAACTTCGATGTATAATTCAAAAATAAATGAAATAATTAAATGGATGATTTAACTAATCGGGTGATGACAAGTTTCAACCCTATTCGTAGATGTGTAACTGCAAGGAAAATATTGTTGCTTAAGCATGAAGGTATATATATCCCAAATGCATGGAAATTTTTGAATACCTTCCGTGTAAAGTTTGCGTTTGACTTTAACCTTATATTAATTGCATATTAAGGTTAGGGGAGGCGTGTCACGAGAATATTTACTTAATTTATTTTTCATTTAAATTAGATTTTAGTAAATATTTCAAGCTTTAAAATAAATTGTTATTTTAGATTTAAAAAATAGATTAAATATTATAAATATTTTATATTTAATATTCAGTTATATACAGAGAAGTAAACTAAAATAATAAAAAAAACAAAAAAATTTCATACAACATAATTTTTTATATCTTTCGTATTTTCATTACTCAAATTCCCAATAAAAAGATGGACGTTTTTTTCTTGACTTTAACCTTATATTAATTAATTACAAACAAGTTTTACGGTAAAAACGTGTCAGGAGAATATTTACTTAATATATATTATTTATTTAAATTAGATTTTAAGAAATATTTCAGTTTTAAAATATTCCTTTCATAAAACATGAGTTATTATTTTAGATTTGAAAACTAGATTGAAATATTAATATATATATATATATATATATACCTTCAAGATTTTTGAGATAAGTGGTGAAATTTTGTTTCCGGTACTTAGAAGTAATTTCAAAAAGAATAACAACAAGTGAACATGGATTCCATCAACTATTTGAACAAATCTACGTTGGAGTTCTACAAAGTTTCAAAACAAGTGTGCCATTGTTAAGACAAATCGGATTATATAACAAGAAAAGAGTTACAATCTATTGTGGTGGTTTTATATGTAGTGCAACTCACTTTGAGAAAATAATAAATTTGTTATATTTTTGTATCCTTAATTTAAATATGATATATTAGACTTAATGTGTTGAAATTTATCTTTTGTTTAAATATATGTAGTTCAGGGAGCTTGAACGAGAATCAACTGCTCAGGAATTTGTAGAGATAATAAGGAAATTAAAGATTAGAGAATGAGTTAATAATAAAACTTGTGACTTTGTGGTATGTTTAACCTTTAAGTTATAATTTAATGTTTATGTATTTTCTTCACAGGAATTATATTTGACTTCACTAGGAGAAATATAAGAAATATAAAGAAAGTAAAATAGGCAATGTGTGTGGACTTGACACACTAAGCAAAAAAATTTGTTAATTCTATATATGCTCGCTCTTTTATTGGTCAAGCTCTGGTGATACATCAAATCAAAGAAATGCTCAAGAGTATCAAGAAATTGCATGTCGAACTTAATGACAAAGAGAGAGAACGTTAAAAAAAATAAAAATAAAGCATTTGATGAAAGATTATGAGCAACAAAGTCAGGGCATACACCTTGAGTATTTAGTCAATATTTATTGAAATAAAAGAAATTTTAGGTTAAACGAATTTTTCACTTTTATGTTGATTCATAAGATAAAACTTAAAAGGACTTTATCTTATAATTGGTTATTTGAAAATAGGGACGAATAATTAAAAAACATTTTCAACCTTCAAATTCTCATTCAACACATACTTCGCAAAATGTAATTTTCATTAATTAAAAGGAATTCGTTTACGGAAATGGTGCGTGCAGTGATAGTCATCCCCGAAATAAATAGCATTGATTAATTCTTTGCGCCACAAAATTTGAATAACGAAATATGGACGGTAGAAGGTTGAAAGCGACACGAGTTCTTCTCATAAAATGGGACATTAGACGCGGTGACACGGGGGCTTGTTCACTTTATCATTTACGAATGACGTCAAATACAAATATTACTATAGAAATTTTCACTTTTGCATAAAAAATGAGATCAATTTATGAGAACACTTGGGTTCACTACTAAACAAAATATAATAATATCCACTAGTAAAAGGTTTATATCTACAACAAAAGTAAAGACAAATTATACACAATATGAAATTATAAGAAATCAAAATGTAAAAATAATAAATTAATTAATTAAATATTTTATGAGATAAAAGTTTGCAAAAATTGGTAAAATTAGTTATTTTTATATTTTCTCATCTTTATTAGAATATCACTTGAAACAAATAGGGAGTCCTACCGAAAAGTTTAGACCCTCAATAGAAATTAGACAAGAAGATCATTTACACCTTTTCTCTTTTCTATTGTAACGGAGGATTAGCGGGTATAGTTAGACAAACCAAAAATTTACATCTTTTAAATAGGATCAAAAAATAAGAAGAAAAGAGATAGAAATAAGCATGCTACAATACATAGATAATACCCTTTTCTTTTGTGGGGATAAAATGCAAAATATTTTGAAAGTTATTTTAAGAAGTTTTAAGATGACTTAAAGTGAATTTTTATAAGTGAAAATTGAGAGGTGTTGAAATTAGTGACAATCAACTTAGCATATTTGCTGCTGTTTTTTTATTTATCATTCTTACTAGATATGTAGATTAATTGATATATAAGTCGAGTGTAGTACAAATGTCTATTTACCTGTGAAAGAAAAATAGAGATATATGTAAAATTTAGGAAATTTCTTATAGTTACTAAACTGTAAAAAAGAAAAAAAATTACCATGACAGAAATAGCTGCCTGTTTAAGAATTGTCACAATTTATGCTTATTTCTTTGTTAAAACCTTACTTTATTTTTAGGTAAAGTTAAACAAGAATTTAAGAAACTAGTAGACTAAGTTTAGGAAAAGAACAAATATTTTTTAGAAATTATAAATGCGGACACGTGATATTTCTTATTGTATATAATCTTGTTTGAAGGAAGTTAGAAGGTACCAATTGCATACTAATAACTGAATAAATTTACCGTAGTTTTTCCTCTTCAGAAGTGGTGAATCACATGAACACAGAAAGAGTATATTTCAAAGAAATTATTCAGAAGTTTCGTGGAAAATTGGTGCTTGAGTTTTGTCTTATAAATATACATAAATGTGAGGATCAAAACGAGCAACAAGGAAAAAGATGGGGTGTTTTTCCTCCCGAGATAGAAACACAAGAGATGAGAACAAAAGCAAGAGTGGTGGAAGATTGCAAAGTCGTGGCTATCAAGGTAGCACCAGAAGAATCGATGCTGGTTTGGTTTCTGTACCGGACATGGGTTCGGTTGTAACTGATTATGGTTCCACTGCTCATCATCATGCAAGTGGTTATCATGGCTGTGCTGGTGGAGGTGGAGGCGGAGGTTGTGGAGGAGGCGGTGGCGGCGGAGGTTGTGGAGGAGGTGGTGGTGGTGGAGGAGGCGGTGGTGGTGGAGGTTGTGGAGGAGGCGGCTGCTGAGGTTCGTCTCTTTGACATTGTGTATAGTGTTATTATTTTCCGTTTACTATTTGCAAGAGTTTTTACTTTTTGTCTGTTGACTGATATTTTCTGTAATGCTTTGATGTCATTATATTAATTATGTTTAGAATTTCATGTAAACTTGGTTCGAATTTGAGTTCTGAAACTAAAGAAAATATTGTGAATTGAATGCATAAAGTTTGGTTTTTAAAATTCACAGTTTCTTTGCATGGATATGGCAAAGGGCTGCCCCACAAAAAAAAAAAAAATGAACGAGTCTTGTGCTAAAGTTGTGCACACGTATGATGAAATGATGTATCCTGAGTGGTTAACTAATGTAGTAATGTAGTACTCATAGTAGTCCAATAATTATACAAAGGTTAAATATGTTTTTGTTTAAAATTTAAAATTAGTTTCTCTTCGAAATTTTTTAACCAATTTAATTATTTTAAATGTATAAATATAGTCCTTTTAACCAATATTTGTTAAATTTATTTGATGTTTCAAAAATATTTTAGAATAATATTTGAGTTAACATTAAAAACAAATATATTAAATGCGGTAAACAATTCAAATACTATGGTGAAATGTGCTTGTGACATCGTATAAACTTAACAAAATTTAGTTAAAAAGATTAAATCTACACATTTAAAAGGATTAAATTAGTCAAAAATGTTGGAAAAGGTACTAATTCCAAATTTCACTCAAACTTCAGGCACCAAAAACATATCTAACTCTTATACAAACTTAAGACATTTTTCATTTTTTGGTAAATAAAAAATAAATGATAAACGAAGACAATTTTTTTTATTCAACTCTAATTTGGGCTCTTTGTTTTTACAAAATTCACAATTTTAGGCACAAACTTTTTTTCCTACTATTTTAGTCTTATACTTTCATTTATTCGCAATTTTATAAGTTATTTGAATTTCGTTTTCTGCTTTGTGTTGATCCCTTGGCTTTTAATTATTCATAGTCTTTTATTACTTTGAATATGACGCAATCAAAATTGAGAAAAAAATATTAATAATTAATAATTCGAATAAAAATTAGAAACAACTATCAACTAAAATCACAAAAACAGACTTTTTAAATACGATATTTATGATTTTTTAGGTTAAGTATCGGTCTCATGTGGTGCAGATGACCTAGATTTACGCTACAAAGTATCCGATGTAAAATTGGAGACGGACGTAATTTGTTTCATTTTTATTTAGGTTTAAATATTTGTTTGTCTTCATTTTCGTAGTGTTTGTTGCGGATGGTCATCATTTTCACAGAATGTTTAAAATGTTCCTCATTTTTACCGAATGTTTAGAATGGTCCTCATTTTCGCAATTCGTGTTTTATTTGGTCATTTTCTGTAACGTCGTTTAAATCATTAACAGAACATTGTACAGGTGGCACGGTTTGTATTAGGGTGTGTTACGTGTATTGTACAGGTGGCTTAATTAGATATTTGGGGATAAGTAAGTGAGCTAGGATCTTGGTAGGGAATGTTTGGGCAATTGGTGAGTTTTGACAATCTTGTTTCTCCATTCTCAATTGGTATTGCTGCAATCTTCTTCTTCCTGCAATCCCATTATATAGGTATGTTACGGTCCCAATCTTCTTCCTTTACCTCTGGTTGTAATCGTTGGAGGCAACCGTGTTGTATCACTTCGTGCACTATTGGTGGTTCAACGAGAAAGGATAACACACAAATCAGCAAAGGAGGTCATAGAAAAAAATGTAGCATATGCCGTCAGATTGGACATAACAGAAACAATTGCCCAGATAAGCCTGTGGATGAGCAGACTGCAATACCTGCTGAGACTGCACTAGATGCCCAAACTGCTGAGAATGCACCAACTGCTGAAACTCAGACAACTCAACCACCAAGGAATGAAGTGGAGAGTCAAGCAACACCACTACCAACACCAGAAGAACCATCTCAGCAGTTTAGGATGAAATTACAGATTAGGAGGAGGCCATGATAGCAGCTACAAATGTCTTAGTTATTTTTTAGAATTTCTGATGTAGAATTCATTATTGATGTACTGCATTTTGACTTTCCTTAAACTTCGTTCAGTTTCACTTTTGCCAAACATTGATGTAGTGCATTTTGATGAGGATGAATTAATGTTATGAATTTAATTTCTTCCAGACTTATATCAATTTAATTTTTTCCAAACTTAAATCAATTCCACTTACTTCAATGCTCAGATTAAGATGTCATTTTGAACATGTTGGGACTAATATCAACATAATCAAACTAATTCATTTCTTCATTTAACAATAGTACAAAACAGATTGGACTTTAAAAGATTACACACAATAATAGTACGAATAATACAATAACAACTCAAGTGAACCTTATTACTAATTGCAGTCTCTTCTCAGCAACCTTAAATGACTTCTCCAAATCATTAATCTGCCTCATTTGTGTCATGATGATGACATCCTTTTCATCAACACCACCATTTGAAAAAGTTGCAGCCCACATTATTGGAACCACCACTCTGTAAATCAATAAACCAAAAATTAAAACCAATTTATTATTAACACAAAAATAAAAATAGATTGTACCCAACATTTTCTACCAATATTCTTTGGAGTTCTTGCCATCCTCAAAGCATCCATCTCTCTGCAACTACAAATCGGGGTTAATTCGTTTCTCGTTGAACCACCAATAGTGCACGAAGTGATACAACATGGTTGCCTCCAACGATTACAACCAGAGGTAAAGGAAGAAGATTGGGACCGTAACATACCTATATAATGGGATTGCAGGAAGAAGAAGATTGCAGCAATATCAATTGGGAATGGAGGAATAAGATTGTCAAAACTCACCAACTACCCAAACATTCCCTACCAAAATCCTAGCTTACATATTTATCTCCAAATATCTAATTAAGCCACCTGTACAGTACACGTAATACACTCTAATACAAATCGTGCCACATGTACAATGCTCTGTTAATGATTTAAACGACGTTACAGAAAAGGACCAAATAAAACACGAATTGCGAAAATGAGGACCATTCTAAATATTCGGTAAAAATGAGGACCATTTTAAACATTCTGTGAAAATGAGGACCATTCGCAACAAACACTACGAAAATGAGGACCAAAAAGGTATTTAAGCCTTTTTTTTTATTTAATTTAATTTTTTTTGGCTTAAATCAAAATCAGAAATGCATAAAAAAAATGCTAATCTGTATACAATAAATCATGGTGTTCTGAAAATCATAATCTAAATGATTAACATAATTTTAGAATACATATACATGAAACGAAATTATAAATAGCAACAAATTATAAATACAAAAATTAATGGAAAGATTTATGTGATTATAAGATATGTAAAAGCAACCAAGGTTTACATTGAGACTCAATTAATTATATTTGCACTACTTACAAGTCAAACCAAACTATGTAAAGACACAGTAAGTGCACAAATATATTATAATTCAAAAAAAATAATACACGAGAACCTACCTAAAATAAAAGAATTACAAACAACATAAAGAGAAAATAGGTTACAGAGATCATATGGCAGAGGTAAATGAAGAATGACAATGTGAAAAAGCACATAGAAAATAAATAACATAAATAATGACAAACAAATGGTAGGTAATGTTGATGGAGAAAAGAAAACATAACATTAGAAAGAGAAGAGAAAACAACAACATCAACGACACAAGAAGAAAGCAACGAGAATGATGCAAAAGAATTGTATAAAAGACACCTACGATGATAATTCCAAAACAAACATAATCAAAAATACATATGAAGTATAGTATGAATATTAGGATAACAATTCAATTAGCGGTCGAAAATACATATGAAAAAGACAAACACGTAAAGTAAAAAAAAAAAACACGTGTAAAAAACGAATGATTGACATGACTCATTATTTTTCACGTAAAAAAAAATTATACAATTAAGTGAAGAGTATTAAATCCATACATTAATATACAACCTAATAAAATCAAACTTTGAATTTGAATTTGAAATAGAAACAAAAATCAAAATCACTTTATAGTTTCGGGAATTAACTCATAATTTAATTTACTCAATCTATACTTCTATACTATTAATTAAGAAGTTTCTCTTTTTGGTGTAGACACATTTTTTTATTTTTTTTTCTTTTGATAATAATTTTTCTAAAGTTAAATAAAAGACATTTTCTTTTTAATTTTACCCTTTTAACAATTAGTTTTCTGAATTAAAAAATTACAAAATAAAAAAATTATAAAATTTAGTTATTTTTATGATTATTTTTATAAAAATTATTTTATAGCTTATTTATATAATTTTTCAATAGTTAAAAATTATTTAATAATTTAATAAAAGTTTTACTATAATTAAAAAATAAGCATTAGTTTAGACTAATATCATATAGAACAAATAATTATTTTATTGAATATCACATAAAACAAAATACGGTATTTTCGAAAAAATGAAGAGAACGTATATCCTTAATAAATTCAATAAAAAAGACACACACAAAATAGGGGTCTCCTAAAAGTCAAAGTCATTCTTCAATTCAATCAGTTTTTTCTTAGTCTTGTTTTTCTTGTTTGCTCATTTCCTCAACGCATTTAGTTCTCTCAACTTCTCACTCCCACGATCGTCGCTCCGCTTCATTCGCTTCCACATCCGTGTTAGTGCTTTCGGCAACAGTATATGTATATATTAATCTTCATTTCTGTTATCATGTTTTATCGTGTTCATTTCCAAATCCGTATCGGTGATTTCTTTCGCTGATCGGAGGATTGGGAATTTCGTTCTCAAGTCCCGTGTTGTGAGAACTGATTCATGTTTCATTTTTGCATTAGTGGCCATGCTCATTTGTGTTAATAATTTTCATCTGAGTAATTAATTAGTTTTAGTAGCATCATTTGCGTCACACTAATGAGTATAATCGGAAAACTCATCCGAAGAGTATTGTAGGACTATAAAACTTAACATTGATGGCGCCAAGTCCTTGAAGCATTTCATCTGTATGAACTTCTCTAGATGCAGCCATTACCTTTTGAGCACTTTCAAACATCAAAGAAGGTTATTTGTCAATGTCATTCCTCCATTAATTCCATTAATGGAAAGCCTAGCTCTGAACAGGTAACATCTTGTCAATTTTTACTGTTCTTAGGACAGAAACCATTGCAAGTTTGTTTGGAAATTGGATTTTTAGTTAGAAACAGTAGTATTATGAATGCAATCCAAATCAAGCTGTTATGAGAAAATCAGATGGCAAGGTAATGTTTGCTCAAGGAAAGGATTTCGTAGACTTCCTATTTGATTTTCTAACTTTCCCTTAGGAAGAGAATTGTTCGGATGTTGGAAGGATATTCTTAGATGGGCAGCGTTGATGGATTAACATTAGTATAGATGAAAACAAGTATTTGAAAGGAAAGGAAGGGAACAACCGCCTTATTAATCCTTATTAATCCTGTTCTTGCCTACAGTTTTAAATTATCATTGTTATTATCGGTTGTAACGAGAGCAGTCCGGTCTATTTATGATTGTTATTAATCTTGTCCTTGTCCTTGGGTTGTGGAACCAATGGTTTAAATTTAAAACTTTTGCTTCCCATATTATTATGCTTTTTGTTATAAGTTACACACAGTCTATATCGGTTGTTAATACTCTTGTCATATTGAAGGCTTCTTTAAGCTCAAAATCGGCTAGACAATCGGTTTCAGTCATTGTTACTTGATCTAATTAAGTGCATTTCAGTGCTAGTGCTTTTCACTTTCACTTTATGCATATCTGATATTGAGAGGAAACTAGTACTTTTGAAATCAATGTCTGCCGGAGTAGATAAAGATGTTGTGAACTTTTTTGTTCCTCTCTAATAGTGTGTATGTAAATAGAACTTTTATTTTTTAGAATTTTATATTTGTTGGTATTTTAAATACTTGAAAAAACCAAGATAATAAGTACTAATATGTTTGAGAAATATTTTTTCATATTTTTTAAATACACTCCTTACTTTTTAAAGCCAGGTGAGAATTTTTTTTTCATATTTTTTAAATACAATTATTATTTTTTAACCTTTTTCTTATATCTTTTATACGTAAATGAAGAAGTAGTATAGGGATGTCACTACCTTATGAGCTCATTTATTAAGCTTGAACAGGACAAGAACAATGGTATAAAATAAATAAATACATAAAAAATTCAAAAAAAAACACGAAGTGACACATGACAGTTACTGTTCATGGCCGTTAATGATTTAAACAGGATTAGCAAAAAATGACCCAATTGAACACAACCAAAATTAGGACTTATTTGAAAAAACTTAACGAAAATTGGGAAAAAAAGTATTTTAACCTTCTAAAAATAAGTAAATTTAATAAGCAAATATTAAAATATTTTTTTTCATAATTTTTCTTTCGGTATCTCTTCATAAAGTATAAAAAAAAATCTTATACTTGATTCTTGTGATTTATTTTTTATAAAAATGGGTAATTTGATTTCAAAATTATTAAAATGGTGTAGATTTAAAAAAAACCGAGTTTTGACACATTGTGTCATGTTGACGTAATTTCGAAGAAGTTATCATATGTAAGCAATTTCGCTACAGCTGAAATCAAGTTATGTCAAATTTGAACGACTTCTTTCGAAAAGTTAAAATCGTTGTAGCTTGAAATGACTTTGATTAAGGTTAATTAAAGAAAAACGCAACGTTATGTCATGTTGACATGACTTCAGTTGTCTTACGAAGTATGTTGAAGTCATCTGAGGTTGTGACAACTTATGAGTTTATAGAATGTGTTGAAGTCATATGAAGTTGTGACAATTTCCTTTTTATTGAAGTTGTGGGTGTTTAGCACGATTTCAGTGTGTTGAAAGATTTAATGAAATTTTTTATGCTTTTATATTTTTTAGTTTTTTATAATAAAATAGAATACGAAGAAGGTTATGAATAAAAAAGAAAATTCAATTAATTTTGAAGGACTACATTGTTTGTTACATTTGGGAAAAGAAATTACTTATGGGATGACGTATCACACAAATGTCTTCTTCTTTCTTGTCTAAGTCTTATTTGAGGAGGTGGAGTTGGATCATTGATAAGTGTCCAATGTGAGGTAAATTTGAGATGAATTTGACACTTATTTTGTTTGACTTTAATGATTTTTTGTATGAATCACCCCTAATTTAGTTTGTTTTGCAGCTTCCAATATCAACAAAGAGTCAAAGTCGAAAAATAAAGAAAATTAATGCATTTTTGGAAATTATGGGCAAAACTGATATTGGTGTAGTTGAGTGGCAGAGTTGAGGCTTGAGCCACACTAACAAACCCATTGCGCAAGCAAACCTCAAGCACCAAACTTGAGGTTAAGCCATGAAAACTCATTCTTTAGGAAGTTATCTCAAGAGTAGTAGCACCAATGCATGAACCCTAAGCCATAAAGGAAACCCACCTAGGGAGGAAACCTCTACAGTTGGAGCCATAAGTTCACTACTGAGCATTGCCCTAAACAATTTATAAGAGTAGAGTTGCACCCTTGTTTAGACAAACTTTTTGTGAGAGTTCTTTCGAGAGACTTTTAGAGAGGTCCTTTAGACACTTTCTCTTGAACTTAGAAAACATTATTTGAGAGTAAAAGAGGATGACTCTTCCATGTATTGTATTGTTCTCACGTCGAGGTATATACATCTCGTGGGTGGGACAAGAAATTAATGGGTGGTCCGTTAGCGGCCCGATAGCGGGTGGAACAGAATGTCCAAGAAATCTCGCTAGGATAGGCTCTCTTTTTAACAATGGCTTTGATACCATGTTAGAAGTGGGAACAGCCCAGTTTCTGGGTAGGATAAGCGGCCCGACGCGTGTTGGACAGCCCAGTTTCTGGGTTCTGGCTGAGTTACCCGGCGGTGATGTATACCCGCCAGGCGACGCGAGTCACATTGGGCAAATTTTGTGTTTTTCTGGGTTGTGGCGAAAATCTAATCGAAGGGAAAGACAAAGGAACCGGTTAAATGATGTTGTGATGGTAAATAGTATACGAATTTACTCAATTAATGGCAAGATTGGATGGAACAGTGGGAGGATACCTTATAGGGCTGAACATTTGGGGTTCTTGTCCTAATGATAAATTGGTAGTTAGTGATATTGGGAAGGGAGAACGAGAGCGCTCAAAGTGAGAATCGTGTGATAAGGAGTGTGAAAGGTTTAAGACCAGAATGGGGGGAAATGGAGTTGAGTTCGTAAGCACGGTGATGCTGGGATTCATACCCAGATTACATGAACCGCCTGGCGGCACGGGATCTGCCACCAGGCGCCATAGCAGAATCAGTTAGGGTGCTGGATGGGGGAAAATTGTGAAGTTTGGAAATTCTGGGGAGCATTCAGGTACCTATTGTGTGACAGTGTAACATAGATAGAATTGGCATTGTGAAGGGATGGCTATATTAAGGAAAGAGAGTTTGATAAAATAAATTGAGAGGACTATGATGGGTTAGAAACCTGGTAACTTTAAGGATGGCAGAGCTAAAGTATAAATTGGTTGCTTAAATTGGATAGGTTATGTTTGAGTCCAAGTAGTAGTCTGAATAGTTGTTGAAAGTAATTGGAATAATTGGACGGGTGGGGAGTTCAGAGTATTAGAGTGATAACATAGAGAAACTTGATTACAATACGGTCATGGTTGAAGAAAGTGGGAAATGTTGTCAAAACAGAATGAGTGTGATGCTTGATGCGGTAATTGTGATCATGATTATAGAGTGAATTTACATTGGTGAAACAGTGATAAAGGGAGACATTACAAGAGGAAAAAATTACAGTTAGTGATATGCTGGAGTAGTGATAATATAGTTGGATAGTCTGAATGATATTTGAACACAATCAGAACAGCCATTGCGAAATTACTGTCATGGCGCCTGGCCGCAGGGTAAAACCCGTCAGGCGATCGCGTCAGAGTAGAGTGGTACTAGAGTTGTGGCGCCTGGCGGCGAGAGAGTAATCCGCCAGGCGATATAGGCAGAGACAGTGGGATTTCTGGCGCAATGGCGCCTGGCGGTAATGGGTTGACCGCCAGGCGGTGGCTACTGTGCTTGAGTGTTTTGAGGCGCTTGGCGCCTCGCGGTACGTGTCCCCCGCCAGGCAGTTTGGAAGCTGTGGTGCCTAGCGGTACATATCCCCCGCTAGGCAATTTTGCTGTTGTAAGTCCTAGTTATTGGACTTTGTAAGGTGTTCTACAAGGCTTTTGGTGGTGCTTCAAAGGTAAGATTGATGGGTTCCTTGAGTTGAGCTCGGAACGTATCTCTTGTGTTGAGCTCGGGATAGGGGTTAAGCACGTACATTCCTCGAGTTGAGCTCAGAATGGCATCCCTCAAGTTGAGCTCGGGATGGCAGATGAACATGAGAAACCCTTGAGTTAAGCTCGGGTTGGCGAGTGTTGCCGGTGTGAGTGTGCTGGTTGTGGCCAGTACGAATGGGTCCAGATAGATTGCCCTCCTCAGTTGTTGGCTAACGAGTTTGGTAGTCTTGGGACATTACGAACTATGTTCGTAATTAGGAACTCCACCTGGCGTTACGGTGTATGATCCGTGGCATTGCTTCCCGCACGTGCTCTATCGGTTGTGGCAGATAGGTTTGGCAGCAAATTATCTTGGGGTAATCACTAGAAGAGGTAGAACACGAATGGTTTGGTTGTGGCTAGACATTAGAGAATTGAGTAAGCTATGGAATCTTGATTTTTGTAAAGTTTACAGCTGTATAACTGGTTATTTGATTATTGTTATGATGTATGTTGTTTTCATAAGCTCACCGTATCTGCTTGTGTTTGGCGATGATCGTGTACGCGGTACATGTGAGCAGAGATTGTTTATGCAGGTGGAGCCGGTGAGGCTTAGTCACGGAGCGTGAGAAATGCTTGGGAGTTTTATACATTTTTGTATTATTTTGAGTTAGACTATTTTGTAAACTCTTATGAGAGATTTTATTATGTTATTTTAGTTTTACTAACTATGTATTTTTCTTTTATCCTCGGAAGTTAATAAATTTTAAATTTCTCACGTTTTTGGGAAATGAGGTTTATTCATAAATGCGGCAACTTTATAATTTTAATAGTTTTATTTATTTAAATCAGTAATATCCTAACGGGATGTTACATAACTCAACCCCACAAAACTGACTTGTAAGGTGAGGTTTTCACCTCACTTATATACTATGAAATTGTCTTATTTCTAGTCGATGTTGGACTTCCAACAATACAAGAGAGGGACAAGGTGTTGAAATCTAGCTTCCACACACACACACACAGACACACACACACACACACGCAGACACGCACACACACACACACGCACAAACGCACACACGCGCGCACACACACACACACGCACACGTACACACACACACACACACACCTTGCACAACAAGTGGATGGTCGTACAATGATCTGCATAATTCATAAATCATATGAGATTGGTAAGTTAGTTCAATTGGCCTTAGTAGGTATTTTCCTTTCTCTTGAGTTAAAACAAGTGATACCATATCAAATGTAAACACCAATTGAGCCACATTTACCCATCCTTGAAGTAGCACACCATGAAACCATCATATACATATTAAATTTATGTGACCCCACCAAGCCCAATTGCACCTTCAAGCTCAAGCCCAAGCCCAAGCCCAAGCCCATTAAAAGGCCCAATAACAAGAAGTATGATGAAGAAGATTCAAATGGGCCTCTCAATAGATGGACACAAATATAATGGGCTTGTCACATTATTTTCATGGGCCAAAGAAATCAACAAGACTTGAAGAAGTGCATCAAAGTCCAATAGAATATATTTTAAATTGGGCCAATATTTGGGCTTTGCTTTCAATAATGGTGTAAGACATAAAAATAGGTGTTACATGTACAAATGGGCTCGACCCACTAAGAGTCTCCCTTAGGCCATGACTTCCTCATGGATCATGCATCCCATGGAGCCAAGTCCACACTCCACCTGTGTGCCTCCTTCATCCAAGGGCTAAGAGAGTGTCTCATTTTCCAAGTCTTCATCCAAAGGCTAGGAAGATGTCTCCTTCTCCAAGCCACCATCCAAGGGTGATGATTAAAGCTTCTTCTCCAAGCTTGATCTAAGGGCCAAGAATTAGCCTAGCTTTTAGGCTCACATATAAAAGCCAAAAGTAGACCATTTGTACATTTTACTCTTGAAATTTCTAATAGAATGTTTGTGTTGAGATCACTCCACTCTTCTATTATTTTGAGAGCACCTAAGCTAGAGGTTTACAACATTTCCTCTAGCCACCTTCCACTAGTCTAGTTTCTAGTCTAGTTTTCCTTTCACCACTCCAAATTCCATTGCTACAAGAGCCTTAAACACTTGTCTCCATGCCATTTTTCGCTGCCTATGGAGTTCCTACTAGCCACCACACATTGGAGCTCCATCATAAATTCTACCACAATCACAAATTCAATCCAATCATCAAATGACATTGTCAAACTAGCCAATTCATAAACATATGTACTATATGTTTGTTCACTTTTTTTATTATAACAAAAATGTATTAAATTACCAAATAATTTTTAATTATTGAAATAAAAAAAATATAAATTATAAATTTTTTTTTATAAAAAGGTAATTATAAAAAAAATTATATTTATAATTTTAATATAGATAATATTTGTTGTATTAATAAATTTTATTATGAGTAATTATTTAAATTCAAAGAATCATAAAATTGAAAAATATTTTTTTACTATAGATAATTATTTGAATTTAAAAGATAGTTACTAAAAATTTAAATAATGAATTCTTTTATTATTAATATGAATATGTTTGTAAAATTCAAATTAAAAAAGTATATAAATTTGATTTTGAATTTAATTTTGGAAGTTGAGGGTGTGACACACTAACCCACAATAAATCTCTCCAACCAAGTGTTGGCTAGGGAGTGGGAACAGGAGTTTCACGGATTTTGTGTCACTCCAACAAAAGAGGATCCGTGATTCACATAGAAAAAGACTCTTTTGGTGTGTCGTGTTAGAATATGCGATGATATTTTTGTAAATTTATAATAAATAATTAAAGTTAGGTATATAAATTTTAATTTTAATAAATAAATGCATAATCTTTTGAAAAGGGAAAAGCTAACTTTTTTTAGTTAATATTTAAAAATATCTATAAATCTAGATTTTAATTTTAATATATAATAAAACTAATATATTTAATTTTTATAACAATAAAAACTAACCATTCTTTCTGTTTTTTCTGGGTTCTGTAGTAATTCATCTCATTATTCTCTTTAAAATTCACCTGGTATATCTCTCTAATCTCTCACTCTAACAACTTCATTCATAACAAAAATAACACCACAACGCTCTCCTCACTTTGTTTCTTCGTCTTCCCTTCTCTCCTCCTTCACTCTCAATTTGACGCTTTCTCATCCTTCTTCCTCGTTAATGGATCCCACTAGAGCTTTTGTGAAAAGTGTCAAACGAGTTATCGTCAAGGTTTCTCTCTCTCTCTCTCTCTCTCTCTCTCTCTCTCTCTATTTAATCGCATATTTCATAGCAACAACAACAACGTTCACTCTTCATCTAATCTGTTTCGCGTGCATGGAATGAAGAAAACCTAGAAAACTGTTATTCCTCTTTTCTAGTTTGTGTCACGATGCATGCATGGAGGATGGATTGTAATGCCAGTGTTATTTTCATATTTTACAGATGAAAAGGAACGAGATCTATATTCTTTATCGCTGCTATTTTGGAAGCATACATGCTGTGTATTGTTAATTAATGGTTCTGCTGATTACCGATTAAGAGATCAATAAATGGATTTTTTTTTTCAGTTAGGAATTAGGTTAGCATTGCATTAGGAATTAGGTTAGTATTTTTGTTAATTAGTAAGTATATTATTATCATTAGCGAAACTAATTTTTGTTGGTTATTTTCTAAGGTTGGAACAGCCGTGGTTACTCGTAGTGATGGAAGATTAGCATTGGGAAGACTTGGAGCTCTCTGCGAACAGGTATAATTAATTAACACTTACCATACTGTCAAAATATAATTTGAATTTAATTTATTTGCACTTCAATTATCCTCCCATTTATTTTATGGAAATTAACATCCTATTAAAATAATAAATGCAGAATTTAATAATTTAAACATATATGACAATCTGTACTATTGTAAACATACATAAAATTAAATGGCTTAAATATATGGATGTGAAACGAGTGACTTTTTATTTTTATTTTTATGAAGTATTTTCTTTGGTTTTTAATTTCTGTAAATTTTCAAATTATTGTTTTAGAATAAATACTTTTGGTTCAACACTTGAACTAGTGGTGACACATCATATTGAAAAACAATTATTTTCAATTTTAGAGAGGTATAAATGCAAACAATTTTTCTTTTGCAATAATCAAAATAAAAAACATATATATTTTAGCTAAAAAAACATTTAAACATAAATTAAATTTGTATCACTTAAATCAAAATATCTAAGCTCCATCAATTCTTAACACTTAACTATTTTTTATTGAGTACTCGATAAAAATTTTACAACAAATTGGATAGCTCACAAATTGAAATTTTGTTTAAGTCTCTGTATTATCTCCATCAATTTTTGTCACCACATATTTACATGTGTGTTAAGTTAAAATATGTGTCAATTAATTCAGTAACTGAAAGTAGTTTAAACCTTCACAAATAGGAGTTTAGTTTTAATCCTGAATTTTATGTACAGTTTCTCTGTGTTTTTAAAATATACTTTGATATATTATTAAAATATATTAAAAAAATTCATGTGTGAAAATTATAATGTATTTTGGAGTCAAACAAAAAAAAATGAAGAGAATACAAATTCACAAAATACCATATCCAAATCCAGCAAAATATTCCATTATTTTATTCCTAAATGTTTTTCCCCTGTTTACCTACAATACCCTCCTCTCCTCCATACCTTGATATGTTGCCACCTTCTAGCATTGGGTATGTTAGTTTATTTGAATTGGAAAAATTACATGAATTAAGGAAGATGGTGAATGGATGGAGTGAAACTCCCTAAATCCTTGTTCCGTTTCTTCTACGTAAAGACTAACAAAGTTTACATATATTTGATGTTTTTCTCTGATCATATAGTTTTTGTAGTAACTGAAAGCTATGTTTCCTGCAGCTTAAAGAGCTAAATGATAAGGATTATGAGGTTATACTAGTGACTTCAGGTGCAGTTGGTCTTGGCCGACAGAGACTAAGATATCGAAGATTGGTCAACAGCAGGTTTTTGAAATTTCTCTTTTGCTGTTAGTAAATACATATTTTTCAAATTCGTGCATCGAGCTTTGCATTAATAGCTAGTTACATCAAATCTGTAAAATTTGGTAAAAAGTTAAATATTTGGTGATGTTTTTGTGTATGTAAACGCTACATGAGCATTGTATGAAAAAATGAGCGTAAAATAAAGGGTTGATTTTGTATGCAGCTTTTCGGATCTTCAAAATCCACAAGGAGATCTTGATGGGAAAGCATGTGCAGCTGTTGGGCAGAGTAGTCTCATGGCTCTCTACGATATCATGTTTAGTCAGGTTGGCACAAAATTAAATTGTGCATTCAATATTCCGGAATCTTAAATTTGTATGTTTTGCCATAATACAATAACAGGTATTTTATCAATCTAATTGATGTTGATATGTCATTTGCCTGGTGCAGCTTGATGTAACTTCGTCCCAACTTCTTGTAAACGATGGGTTCTTTAGGGATACAGCTTTCAGAAAACAATTGTCAGACACTGTGAGCGCATTATTGGATTTAAGGATTATCCCCATTTTCAACGAAAACGATGCCGTTAGTACTAGGAAGGCGTCCTACGAGGTATGCTGCTTCTCCTTACACAAATTTTCCTTCTGGAAACTTACTCTTTCTTTTTTTCCCTTAAAAAACACTAGTTTGATTTTCTTGGTGTCGTGCGTTTGATTACTTTTAAGGGCAAGAACTGTCTGCAGGATTCTTCTGGTATCTTCTGGGACAATGACAGTTTGGCAGGTCTATTGGCTCTAGAACTTAAAGCTGACCTCCTTGTTCTATTGAGTGATGTTGAGGGTCTTTATAGCGGCCCTCCATCTGACCCTAAGTCAAAGTTAATTCACACGTATGTAAAAGAAAAACATCAAAGTGAAATTACTTTCGGAGAAAAGTCAACATACGGAAGAGGGGGTATGACTGCGAAAGTCAACGCGGCTGTTTGTGCTGCTTTTGCTGGCACACCTGTGATTATTACCAGGTATGAAATATGCATTCATGGATCACCTAGGCACAAGCATAGTTGGGTAATTTTGCATTTTTTGCTGACCTCAAATTGCATTTCAACCGCCATGGAAGTGGCTTTGCTACAGACAACATCATAAGAGTGCTTCGAGGAGAAAGAATTGGTACTATCTTCCATAAAGATGCTCATTTGTGGACCAGTATAAAGGAAGTGAGTGCTCATGATATGGCAGTTGCAGCACGAAATAGTTCTAGACGACTTCAGGTGAGTGAAGTTACACGTATAAAATGTGAAGGGCAGGTTCACTTTCCTGAGTTTCTTTTGTTTTATTACATAATTGGTGCTTCTGGTTTCAGCTCCTAAATTCTGAAGAAAGAAGAAAAATATTGCTGGCAATAGCTGATGCATTAGAGACTAATGAAGGTGCGATAAGGCTTCAGAATGGAGCTGATGTTGCTGATGCAGAGGAGCTGGGATATAACAAAGCACTCATATCACGTTTAACCCTGAGACCCGAGAAGGTAAAGACTTTATACTGAAGTGAAAAGTTGAAAGAAAACTTTCGAATTTCGTGAAGTTTTCTCTTTGATAGAACATGATTATGTTTGACCTCGGATTTTGTTTTTTTCAGATCTCTAGTCTTGTAAAGTCTGTTCGCCTTCTGGCTAACATGGAAGAACCCATTGGTCAGATTTTAAAGAGAACTGAGGTCAAAGCCCCTAATAATTATTTTAATACAGTACATAAGTAACAACTTGAATTATTTAAACATTCAACAGCTATTTCCTTTTAGACGTATTAACTTTTGTAATTATCCAATACCAAATTCTAAAAAATGTTATTAACTTTTGCAATTCTGATTACTTCTCTGTGTCCAGCTTGCAGACAAACTCGTCCTGGAAAAAATATCATGTCCTTTAGGTGTTCTCCTTGTTATATTTGAATCTCGACCGGATGCCCTTGTTCAGGTTAGGAGACCCTATTCCTTCTCAATTATAATTAAAATTTATGTCTCGTGATATGAGCAAGTAGAGATTTAAAATTTATGTCTAGTGATACTGGTAAAGTAAGTCTTAAAAATTTGTTTCGTGCATTGAATGTTGATCTTTGTTGAAATGGATTAATAGATAGCTGCATTGGCAATTCGAAGTGGAAATGGTTTACTTCTTAAAGGAGGAAAGGAAGCCAAACGATCAAACGCAATCTTACACAAGGTTTGTGCAACTCATTATCATAGACCTTTCTTATCTGATTGATGTTAATAATAATTCTCCACTTTATTAGGAGATTCTTAACTTAGAACTTAAATTAACTCCACAAAAGGGCTCCTAAGGTGATGATTGACCAAGTTTAATGAGCACTATATTGGATCATTTATAGTATTTCTCCATAATTTTAGTTTATAAATGTTTATATATTCACTTCCACAATTATTGTAGGTTATTACTTCTGCTATTCCAGATACAGTGGGTGCCACACTCATTGGGCTTGTGACTTCAAGAGAAGAGATTCCAGATCTGCTCAAGGCAAGTAAAATTCCTAAACTCATTTGTCTGAAATAAATTTCAACTAATTATACTTTTCCACAGCTTGATGACACGATAGATCTAGTAATCCCCAGAGGCAGTAATAAGCTTGTTTCTCAAATCAAGGAGGCAACAAAGATTCCTGTTCTTGGTCACGCTGGTAATACATGTATTTACGTTTTTTATGTTTGATTGATGTTACAGCGTACGATTTTATCAAGTTGTTGTTTTTGGAATGCAGATGGAATATGTCATGTATACATTGACAAATCAGCAAATATCGATATGGCAAAGCAGATTATTAGGGATGCAAAGACTGATTACCCTGCGGCTTGCAATGCAATGGTAATTACTGTTTACTTCCAAATGTCTTCTCTAATTCATGTTTATCTGCCTCATATTTCCCTTTGAGTTTTATTCATTTGCCATTCATTATGCAATTTGATCTACTGACTCTGCTCATTACAATGTTCTTAGGAAACCCTTCTTGTACACGAAGATCTGTCAAGGAATGGTGGACTTGTTGAACTTGTTGCTGAACTCCAACGCCAAGGTTTGACCTTGGTTGCTGTGAATAAATTTATGATGAACAAAACATGCACATTCAAGATGGATTTTATATACGATCTTTTAAATTGCACCATAGCTTCTTTTTCAACACCCTTTTAAAATTTCGATATTATAAATTTTGCTGATTATTTGTCGTCGTTGTTATTGTTCTAGTTTATTTTTTTTCCTGAAAACTAATGAGTACTCTGTGCAATGAACATCTTTTTTTAAACTTGGTACAAATTTGGAAAACATAACTAAACCCAAGACAGAATGCCTTCTATTTTTCTTAGGTTAGAGAGAATGCATTTAAAATTGAAAGAGAAAATATGTATAATGATTAATTAAAAGGTAAACTGTTGTCATATTTATCAAAGCTGATCATTTTGTTCTGACTTCTGAGGTATGAGTTTCAAGTTTATGAAAAATTAATTTCATTCTGTTTATTTAAATATAGTTTTTTTTTTTTTCTAAAAATATTACATGGATTTGTGCTGTTAAATTGGAACACACGCACACAGGGGATAACAAGACTTGTGTGATTTAATCAATCTGCAGGCGTTGAAGTATATGGTGGACCAAGAGCCTCTACCTTGTTAAATATTGCTCAAACAAAATCTTACCATCTGGAGTATAGCTCACTAGCTTGTACAGTTGAAATTGTAGATGATGTATTTGCTGCCATCGACCACATAAATCAACATGGAAGGTAAATTCGGGTTCCCCTGCAAAATCTACATTTTGTAGATGATGTATTCTAAACAAATCTATTTCTTTCCTTCCTGTAGTGCACATACTGAATGCATTGTTGCAGAAGACTGTGAAGTTGCTGAAGCTTTCTTACGTCAGGTTGACAGGTAAATATATTTTTTTCCAGCAACCTTGTTGGTCCTTTGCTTCCAGTGCCAAATTCCAAGAAATATTAATCCGGCACTATCGTGTGGTAGTTTAATTCCAATGCACGTAGTAATTTGTCTGAACCACTAACCTCTCACTTTCTAAAATTTCAATGTGTCTGGTATATTGGATATTGCATTTGTCCAGACGTACAATTCTTCATATTTGATGATTTTTTTGAGCTCCATCTATATATTCTAAAACAATTTGGGATAAAGTCACCTTTTTATAAAACAATGGAACGTCTTCTCATTACAAAGGCAGTTTTTGTAGCTAGCTGTTTCATCTGTATCAGTAGAAATGTTAGGATATTAATGTAATCAGCATGTTATGGATATTTATACTACACTTTTGCTCTACTATGTTTCTGTGATACAAAAGAAAAAGAAACGACTAAATTATTAATACAAGCATATGTGTAGAGTTGTTAAACCATTAAAGGAACAGAATTGGTGTCATTATTACAGAGGCTGTGTAGTTGTGGCTGGTTGTTTCATTTGTATTCTTAGAAATGCTAATATTAATGTAATTAATGTAATAAGCATGTTATGGATATTTGTACTTCACTTAGTTCTCTAGGGTTTTGATCTCATCATTTGTTCTGTAGATTGATAATAGAAGTTGGAGTTTGGGAATGTTTCTTACCCTCTAGGGCTGTTCACAGGTTGGGTTGAGTAAGATTTGTGTAAACCCATTACCCAACCCACTAAAAATATATTGGATTGGATTGGGGTTAGGTTTCTACATTTTTTATGATATCTGTTGAGAATAAAGAAAATAGAAAATAGGGATTGAGATTAATCTCCCTTGTGTATAAACCACACATAGGATAATCTATTTATAATAGAGAGAGGTACAAGTAAAAAGAGTAACTGAAAATAAAAAGATTAAATAGAAGATATTGTTTGATATTGTGGTTATCAATATCTAACAATATCTTAATAATATCAAACAATATCTTAACAATATCCAACCTAAATCACTCTTGAGTGGATTGGATTAGGTTAGGTTAACTAGATCAAGATTTTGAAAAAGTCTTTTTTGTTAAAAGTTGTAATTTTCAAGTATCAACTTAATAAAAAAATAATTCAATTTTTACAAAAAAATAAATTCAAGGCTTTAAGTGGGCCAATAAATCAAGTTGTAACAAGTTAATTCAAGAGAATATAGCTTCTAAATGTGTGCAGAGAGTTTAAAGTTGTCAAAATGAATGATAGTGAATTTGTGGAAGAGTTCCTTGATCGACTTTAAAGGTGGTGACACATATAAAGCTGTTTAGAGAAGAACTGAGTAATCAATGTGTGGCGGAGAAAATCTTAGCTTGTCTTCTTGAGAGGTTTGAATCAATGATCTCCTCTCTAGAAGGGAACAAGAATTTCTCCAAAATAACAATATGACAAAAATGATGAATTCTCTACAAGCCATTGAGCACAGACGATCTTTCAATGGAGGAGAGTATGGAAGGTAACCTAGAAGCACAAACAGAGGTAAAGTTCAAAAATGGAAAAGTTGTTGGTGATAAAAAGGAGACGTTTGAGGAACAAAACAACAAGGGTAAAAGTTGGAAAAAGTTTCCACCTTGATCCTACTCCAAAAAGAAAAAGCATACTAAAAAGTTTTGTTGGTTCAAACTAGAAGTCAGGTGAGTCTGTAACCAACTTGGGTTTATAAAAACAGACAATACCAACAAGGACAAAGTGCTTAGATTGTCCTACACACCTCTAGACAGAGGAGAAACTCTTTGTTGCAAGTTGCTACTCAGGAATAAGAGCAGAGGAAATTCGTTGATAGAGAGTGGATGCACAATCCATGTGTCTCATAATACTACCATTTTAAAGAGCTAGGAAAGACATACATATCCAAATTCATTATAGGAAAATGAAAAAAACATAGTACTGAAAGGTAAAGGAGTGGTGTATGTCAAGACTCTCTCAAGTACAAATTTATTTAAGATGTTCTATTTGCACCCAAACTAAGTCAGAGTATGTAGAGTGTGGGAAAGATGATAGAGAAGAACTATTCTCTAATTTTTGGAAAAATGAAGTGTAAAATATTTTACCCATTTAAATGAAAGATAAATGTTTCTAGTTGAATGGAAGAATAAACAGGAGCAGGCCTTTGCAAACAAAGCGGGCAACTCACATCTGTGGCACAAAAGACTTGCCACTCAAATTATTCCACTGTGAAATATTTGAGCTCAGAATGTTAAGACAGATTGAAGGTCAAGAACTCTAATACAAGTCCTGACATGGAATCTATAAAAGTAGAGCATGAGCAGATGAAAAAGGAATACAAAGAAGAATAAGACCCTTAATGATTTGCCGCAAAAAAACATTGTTGTTGTGAAGCAAGAAAAAGATTATAAAATGTGTTGAATCTTGTTGAAGATCTAAAGAAGCAAAATGAAAAAATTCAATGCCAAAATCATTCACCTTGAACAAAAAATGTCAAAGGATAAGGAAAGGAAAGGTAGATGGTTAGGAGGGGCATCAGTTCAAGGAAACTCACTTTGACAATTCTAACACATTTGAGGAAGAATAGACAACGAAACAAGAGATTGAACTTCACTAGCTCACACATGTTTTTAACAAAAATGCCAACAAGATGATGATCGTGGTGATAACAATGATGATTATGATTTGGAGGTGCATTGCAGCTCTAAAAATCAATCAGCATATATAATAATGAAGGCACTTCTGAATGCCTAGTTTGAATTGGTAAGATAAGAACTTGGAGTATTGAAAAAAAATCTCAAGAAGTATTAGAATTTGAGAATGATTCTTTTTGATGGATCACTCTACCGGAAACATTTTATTTGTACGGCCATTTATCATATCAAGGGGAGCCTTGAGAAGACTCCTATGTCATAAGCAAATTAATATAAAAAACTATCAATTATCAGACTTTCCTAACAGTTTTTATCACGTCAGGATGCATGTGATCAAATAGAATTAATGCTTCGTTGTGTTTTTATGCATAACTATTGTTTGAATTATGAATTAGTCTAGTTATAGACTTGATGTTTCTGACTGAGGAATATACATTTTTGCCTGGTGCACAAACAGTGCTGCTGTATTCCACAACGCAAGTACAAGGTTTTGTGATGGAGCACGATTTGGCCTTGGTGCAGAGGTAATGAATGTACTTTCCATTAGCATACTTTAACAACAGCTTCATAGTCATTCATATTTTCTTTTGTATATTCCTGGTTTTATTGTTGATCAGGTTGGAATAAGCACAAGCCGAATTCATGCGAGAGGTCCTGTCGGGGTTGAAGGGTTGTTAACAAACAGATGGTACGGAATTCTTCAGTGCCTTATGTTTTTTCTTCCATTCTAAGTACACGTCAACTGAACAAACATTTTCAATTATTCTTGAACATTTTTTGTATGTAAACATATCTAGAAATATAGTTTTAAAACTGTACTGTTTTTGAAGATCATTTCTTCATTAATTGTATACTGAATTAAATTAAGCTAGACTAAATGATGCACTATGATGCAGGATATTGAGAGGAAACGGGCATGTGGTAAATGGTGATCGAGGGATCACCTATACGTACAAGAATCTACCAGTAAAAGCATAAATGCGCAGCTAGAGATTGGTAAGGATTATCGTCATTCACCTCATTAAACCAGCAGCAATTTTTCTGTTATATTTTTCTCGTACAGAAGTTTCTGCTGCCATCCGTGCAGTGTATATTTTGACTTCCATTTACCCCTTCCCAGATTTTTTTTCCTCATCTGGAACATGCTTAGGGGGAAATAAAATAACTGCACGAATGATTAGGCTATGTACTCGGGATTTTTTTTTTTTATTAAAGTACTACTTGAGATTGTGAAACAGCAATGCAGTGACAAATAGGATTATATATTTATGGTTTTGAACAGGATTATACATTTATTATTCTTCTAGATACTCTATCTTACATTATTAATAAACGTTGCTGTGAGTTAAGGGTTGTGCACTACAAAGTTTAGATTACAATGTGGATGAATTAAAAGACGCAACTCTGTATTTCTGAACGTGCATCAAGAAAATATCGATCCAAACTAATAAACCCTTAACATGAAGAAGGGCCAGAGAAGCTCAAAATGTGCTTATATGATAATTTGAATAGGAAAGAAGCCTGATGTTACTTAGAACGCTTTAACAGAGATGGACTTTTTTAAGTAAAACAGTTAAGAGTTGAAATGGCGTAGTGATTAGTTGATAATTGGACAAAAATGTGTGTGTGTGGCACTCAAGTTAAGGAAAAATGTAATTCCTAATACTGTGAAGTGCAATAATCTTTTCGATGGGTTGTGCAAATAAAGGGGAATCGTATGTGCAATCTCATTGATGAGATGCATGATGGGGCTCCAGACTCTAGCCTATTTAGCTGCAATTTATTGTTTGACGATTTTTGCAAGAGTAAGCAACAATTTTTGAAGATAACGTAGTTGCATTAAATTTGATGATTGTTTTCCATGGAATTTGTTCTCTTGTGACCGTTTAAAACATACTTACGATTTATAAATAGTTGGCTAGTTTCACAAGAACGTTTTCAATTGCTTTTGACCAAAGTCGTTCTCCAAAATGTTCATCATCAGACTAAACAGTATGGTACGTGGAATCTAAAAAGAGAGCCTCTTTGATACAGCTACCAAGAAAAGAGGTGTTGTAATAAACCTTGTGTGAGGTGACAATGTAAAACTTCTCCCTGCGTTGAATATTGGAAGTTTTTATTCTTTTCGGTATGTGAATCTTTTTTTAAAAGACAAAGGTGTTAAGTGAAGTTTTTCGATCAAAATTGACATGCAGAGCAGCACGTCAAAATGTAATAAAAAAACAAAAATATTCACGAGGGTCAAACAATAATTAGTACAATAAAGACTAACATCGAAGGTCGAAGCTTATTATTGTAGCATGGAACTGCAGAATAGAATGAAAAATACTCTGGCTGTGTTTAATTCCTTTCATACTTGTTTATTTTTATTTTTATTTTTTTCTGAGACAATTATAGACTTCTCAACAATCAATTCTCATCCTAAATTCTAGGGGAATCCTAGTGGAGTTGTGTAGTTTGCATACAATCATAGGTATAATCTCAATGCTTCCATTGTACTCCAAGATGAAATTCTATCATAACTCTATGAAATTTTGCAATGTTTCCACAATAACTATTTTGAAAACCTAAGGAAGTAGAAATAGTGTTAGGAGATTTTTTTTCTCATTCATTTTCATCTACATAACAGTCAATTTCTCATCCCAAATCTATTTCATCTTTTGAAAATTGCTTTCCAAACAAGTGTTTTAAGAAAACAGATAGTTGAGAAATATTTGCACACTACCATCCCACCGCTACTTAAGCAACCTTTATGATCTGAAAACTATATACTTCATGAAAAGAAAAATCAAACACACCCTTAAAATGTACTCTCACAGTTTATCTAAAAAGGTGTTTTCAATGGTAAACATTATTTTACAAGTGGTATACGTAATTGTTGCTAATCCAAATTGTAAATATTTTACTTTCGGTTCATAGAGAAAGTCTTTTCTGGTTATAATTTTATCTTTAGAGTCTGGATAAATTATTTAAGTGAAACTTGTTTTGAAAGGGCCAAACTGATTTCATTCTAACAGTTTATTGTTCTTGCTAAGGGATACAGACTGACAGAGTGCTTGAACAAAAATGAAATGCACTAATTTGCTATTGAGCAGCAATTGTTTTCTTTTTGTTCTGCTTCCAATAAAGGAATAATTTCAATAAAAGTAAAAAGTATATGAAAGGTCTCAGAAAATTAAAGAATGACTCAAATTTTTTTCTGTTCGTATGTGAAGAATCACATACAACCCCAAGGAAAAGGGGTGATTGACTTTGGACAATACAAACATTAAAACATTCCCACAATTTCTATTAGCAACAGGAATTTCAGTGTAAAATAACATCCTGAGATTCATCAGAAATAATCTGCATTTCATATCTCTCCATCCCATAATTCTTCGAGACTTTTGTAAGGACTACGAGTTTCATGAACTGCAGTGTCACCACGAAGTAACCTTTGCTGCATCAGATAACAAATAAATGAATAGATTGAAAAAAAAAATACAACTATGTATTCTGCATAAAATTGAATTCTTAGTATATTTCAAAGTCATTCTAACCTGGTGAATCAGTGATAATTTTAAGAAGAACTCAGGAGGAATACACCAATCAAACAAACTAAGGTTTTCCTTGATCCTAGATTCATTTACACTTTTTGGAAGAACACTGTGGCCACTTTGGATTCCCCAACGCAACGACACTTGTGCTGGAGACTTGTTAAGCTTTTCAGCAATTTCAATCAACAGTGGTTCCTTCAAGACTTCCCCTTTTATCCATGACCCAGGAGAGCCCAAAGGAGAATATGCCTGAAGGAAGAAGTTGTTGGTTCTTAATTGTTATCAAAACAAATGCAACAGAACCTCAATTACAGGATCAGAAAGACATCATTAAGATTGGTCAGAGTAATACTGTGAGATGAACACCAGTGGACATGCATAAATTGTGAAGAGCATGTTGCTGCCACACAGGGTGACATTCAACTTGGTTAACTGCTGGTGGAATCTTGGCATATCGAAGCATGTCTTGCAGCTTCTTAGTTGAAAAGTTGCTCACCCCAATTGCACGTGCCTGACCCGATGCAAACAAACCTTCCATAGCATTCCATGTATCTGGAAGACACAATGGAGCCATGATCTCAGGGTCCCAACCTCTTGAACCTGGCTTTGTCCTAAAAGGCCAATGCATCTTTGACAAAATAATTTATCATCAAATTTCATTCAACCAACCTCCTCCAATTTCAGTATCATTCATTGCCTAGACAGCTTTAGAATCAAGAACCATACAAGGTATAAATCAATGTAGTCAAGTTGCAGGTCCTCAAGAGTCCTAGCCAGTGCCTTTGAAACATCTTCAGGAGCACAGTCACTGGTCCTGCATGGTTAAAATTCAAGACAACCAGAGGAAATTCATTACTCCTAACAGAAATATACGACACCGAATGAAGTTTTAGGTTTATCTTCCTTTCTAGCATTCTAAACATTTCTTTATAATCAAAAGGTAAATGAAATATGTGTTAAATATTAAGTTGTTCCAATTCCAAGTTCATTAAGATATTGTATGTCCGCTATGGAGCCTAAAATTCCTAAATATACGACACCAAATGAAGTTTTAGGTTTATCTTCCTTTCTAGCATTCTAAATTTGTCTTTATAAACAAACAGTAAATGAAATATGTATTAACTATTAAGTTTTTCCTATCCCTAATTCAATGAGATAGCATCATTAAGGTCAATTACAGATATAATCCGCTTTGGAACTAGGAATTCCTTTACAATTTTGTCCTTACTTGAAAATATAAAAAGGGGAAGCTGTATTTACTCCTAAGCGACAAGAGACTATTGGATACCCGAACGCTCTCAAGTAACATATTCCAATCATAGATTCTCATAACATTAGTGAGGTATTACTCTGAAATTAGAATGATGCTCGTTATTTGACTAAAAACAATAATGCATGAAAACTAAAGTTGCCAAAAGCATGATCAGAAAAAAAAAAGTGTGGTCAATTTATCTGAGGTTAAGAATTCGTCCAGATTTTTACCATAACTTTGATGTGATGAACATCTCACTACGCTTTACAACCCCAGTAGAAAATAGTGTTTTCAGAGCCTCTCCTACCTGCATCAAATGCAAACTTCGTGGCATCAAGAAAAAACCAGAACAAACAAAACCAATTATCCTCACCCTCAACCTCCTCAAAAAATAATATTAACAGACAAAAAACTGATAGGGATTCTGAACTTGTTGAATTCTGGATTAATAAACAAATTTACCTCTTTCTCGTTATCATACACCCTAGCACAATCTATATGCCTGTAGCCGGCCTGCACCCAACAATTTACAACATTTTAAACCAAAGCAGAAATTTGCAGATGAAGCTGCTTCTCTTGTTACCAACTCTGTCTCAATTAAACCAAGAAACTAAGACATTGAATAGAAAGAAACCACCTTGACGGCAGCAATAACAGCTTCACCAACAACACCTGGAGCAGCTTTCCATGTTCCAAGACCAACTGAAGGAATCTTTGCTCCAGTGTTCAGATCAAAATATTGAGGCCCTTCCATGGTTTCCATGAATCTCCTGCATAAGAATCAAAAGGATTAAGGATTAAACTTTGATATAAAATAATTAATAAAGTAACAAGCATAAATAGATTTGAAACCCAAAGGCAGCAATCTATACCCTTTGGAGTCAAATTGCAAATTGCGTACAATTTTTATCTTCAGTTTTTTGTGTCTTAATTATATACCCCTATTGTTCCGGGAAGAGTAATTTCTTATTGAAAAAGCAAACTTTTGTATTGTTCCGGGAAGAGTAATTTCGCATTGAAAAAGCAAACTTTTGTGTACGGATTGATATTTGTCATGAGGGCAAAAGTTTAGGCAGAAAAATTGGATCAGTGGATGATGATTGTTAACAAGAAATTCGGGGCAACCAATGAAAAGAATGGAAAAGTGAAATTTGGCTTTACCCTAGTCGCTGATTAGCAACAGAGATTCAGGTGATTATGCATGATAAAGCAAGATAACTACAATCCAACAAAAAATAACAGCAATACCTTCAATATGCAACTCTTTCACAGTTTCTCCTAGGTACTCGGTTGCATTTTATATTTAGCTTTTAGAGTTAGATTACACTTTTAATCGTTTTATTTATGATTTGTAGTTCTTGTCCCTTTTGTTTTATTTTTTCGATTTTATTCCTCGCATTTTATAAAATTTATAATTTTGTATTAGTTCTCAATTTTGCATGTATTTTGTTCTTTGTTTAATAGATGTAGCATATTTATTCAAAATATCATAACAAATAATTGATATGAAGCCAAAAATTGTTTTCGTTTAAAAAAAAAAACTAGAAAACCAAAATTACGGATAAAAGTTGAAAAGGAAGTCAAATTATCATTTAGCTTATGCAAAATAAGGAAATGTTCTTATAACAAGGACAATTTGTTAAAGAATTAAAAATAAAAATATTCGAAATTATTAGTTCGGGTATTTTTTTTTTTGTAAGAAAAAAAATAATAATATAAGAAGTGTGAATGGACATATTTTAAAAAGTTCATTTTAATTAATATTTTAATCAATCACTTTAAAGACTAAATACTTACTTTTTATATAATAAAAATACAAAATAAATCATTTTAAACGTGAAATCAAATTTCTTATTTATAATAACCCATTTAAATTATGTGATAAAATTATTTTAATTATGAACACTTTTTAAGGAATGTATATATTAAAATTCAATTTCCAAGTAAAGGTAAAATATGGTGAATTAGAAAAGATGCACAGATAAGAGATCAATCAAGTATATACAGATAGTCAGAGTTATAATGCATGAAATTTGAGGAAAACGGTAAATATTCATTTGAGATAGTGGACTAAGTGTGTAATAATTTTCTTTTTATCATCTGGTATATTAATAATTAATAATGTTACATATTTAATATTTATCCATAGAATAATTACATAAATAAATTATTTAAGTGGTGACTTATTTGTTAATGAAACTATTTAAGGAAAAAATATCCATAATTAATAGATTAAAATTTAAAAAATTGAACTAGTTAAATTCTATTTAAGTCCACTGTTTCATTTTTCTTGTTTGTCAAATTTAAAACTGATTATCATCTTCCATAAAAATGATCAAGAATACTTTAGAAAATGTAATTTTCTCTTTTCTATATATAAAATGAAGCAAATTAAATAAATGTAAACTTTTTAGTCAGCATTTTTACTTCCATATAAATTTAACAAAAATTGGAGAAATGAAATTTATATAAATATTACACGGATTCTAAATAAATTGTAACTTCTAAGACTGATTCAACATTTGTAATGCCAAATTAAGTTATGATAACATTAATATCAGTTTTATATAAAATCATTTGACTTATAAATTATAATATATTCATATATTTTAATAAGAACTTCCTAAAATATTTTATCATAATAAATTTTACTTCTAAATATATTTATTGTTTCATAAAAACAGCATTCCATTCAAATCGAACTGGTCGCAAATCTTCAAAATGAAATAAGTAATTTCTGTTTGTGATCACGTTTCGAGCATTACACCGCATATATTGCTAAAATTGATCAAACTCCCTTATACCCACACAACACAAGGGTAAACAGAGCAATTACGAGCATGAATATAGATGATTATGAAGCAAAACCCTGATGGACTGAATATCCATCTGCCTAATCTATAAACAGCAGTGAATATTTTGAACTTACATCACAACAATGAAAGGTAAAAGAATGCATGGGAGAACCACCCAATGAATATTGAATGACGGGCATGATGGTAAAGGACACCTAAACAATCTTTTAAGCATTCAAGTTTTTTAAATTTATTAGTCTACACCAGTAACTTTCATCACGATACAGGACAAAACATATGATTGTATACCAAAAAACAACGGCCTCTGTCAACATTTCATGATCTTTAAGTCTAACCATTCTTTCAATGAACGAAGTTCTTCAGGTTCTTCAACCACATTAAATATTCCTTCCTGTCTTTTGCAAACATGTATTCCTGCAAGAAGTTGGTTGTGCTGGGCTTGATCCCTCTGATCTCGAGATACTTGTGAAAAGCCTTTTGCAGATTTTCATCCAAATCACTAAAAAGGAATGGAGAAGAAATGGTCAGAAAGTATGGCAGAGAGATTATATGAAACTAAAATGGATAATGATACTATATTCTTACAGGAACTCAGGCCCCTCGTATGCCAACTGGTCCTCGGATTCCTCTGACTGCTTTATTGACAAACTATCAATGGAAATCTCATCGGGAAAAGCAGTGATGCCAAATTCCAGAGACACTCCATTTCCTTTGAAAACACTCACAACTAAAGGAATGCTAGATTCACTCTCATTCTTCTCATCATTTTCGTTTTCGTCATCCTCATTTTCTTCAGGTCCAACATTAGGGATGTCAACTTGAACTCTGATAGTTTCATCCCCAAATTGTCTTTTTAGTTGTATGGTTCTTTCCCCGGGATTGTCCTCAATCTCAAAAGGAAAATCATCTGGGATATCAACCTGGAAAAGTTATACAAAAAAGACAATGAAATCAACCCATGACCCAATCCGATATACTAGAATACCAGTGGAAACTCTATAGGACAAAACAAATTAATGGCATTCCCGCAACAAACTATCCCTGACCATAGTTCGGGCAAGGCTCGACAAGGAAAATGGTTGATAAACTACACAGTACGTTTCAGGCAAATCAGGAAATGTCTTAGAAATTTCAGGTAACTTTAACCTTGAATATTAGATTGACTTTAAAGCCAGCATTCTGCACATTTTCATACGCCAAATATACTTCAACAATTTAACAATAGTGTGATATTTCACAAACCTATGCAAACACATTTCCAATGGGAAAAATACTTACAAACTTCATTTCAGTTTCACCACCACAAACAAAAACTGCATTCAATATTGCAATATACTAACAACATACACTTTACAGAACTCCTCAGAGTATATTTACCAAACTAATAAGCTAATATTGACTCACACCACTGATACCTCACTAATCATAGCATATATATGCCCTCAGAATAAAATTTAAGTGATAAAACTAAGCAACATCGACAGATAAATAATCAAATGTAATCACATATATGAAATAAAAAAGAGAAAGGAAAAATAGTTAAAGTACAAAACCCCATATGAAAACCAACTGATCTCTAATCTAGTTCTCACAAGATTCCTCCTAAAAATTTGCCTGAGCACTATAAATTTATTAGACCAAACGTTTTTCAATCCAGGCATGTCATACAGCCGACTTTGCCAAAACACTAAGACACTCAAATCCAACCATGGTTAGCAACTTAACTAAGATTAGAATAAATTCATTGACTTAAACATTAATAAAGAATCAGACAGAGAATCCCAGTTAAACTACAACACTACAATAAAAAGCATGTATGAGTTATAGATATGAAGAAAAATAAGATTAGAATTATAAAGTTATAAAATAGATAACAAAATAAAATAATTTCCAACCACACGTATAGCAAAAAAAAAAAAATGCTTCAAATCAAACATTAAAAACAGTAGCAATTATTATGTCCCAAACCATTTCCCTAAAAATGATACCCTCATAAACTGACTGAGTTAAGCAAATAAAACCAAGTCGCATATTATAAAACTCAAAAGAAACACAGGGTTCACAAACCACCACCACAACGTTGTTACCAATTCATAAAAAAAAACAGTTTAAAATTACATATGCCCCATTTGAACACAGGTCTAATCCAATCCATTCGCATAAACCATCAATAATCATCTACCTTCACTCAACATGGAATCCCTCAAGCGAATAACCAACTTAGGATAAACTTTTCCATAAAATGCTACACTTCTAAAAGAAGAAAATAAGAAAAATAAAATAAAATATACTTCTCTGATTTCTCAATTTAGTTTCTTAAAAATCCAAATTTTAACTTACGCATATATTTGTTATTTTTTTCTTCTTACATTCTTACCCCATTCAACGTCGTTTCCATATACTATAACTGAAGTCACATGAAAAACAGAAAGGAATAAAATTCACCAGCACAACTATAGTCTATTCAATATTCTTACAGACCCAGGAAAAGAAATTCATGGGGAATGCGCAAAAAAAGATAAACTTAGAAAAAGGAACAAAGTATCCTTCAAAACCAGTAACAACAGTGAAAAATAATAAATTACCTGGTGCTGAGCATGAACGTCTTCGACGGCGCATTGGATCTCAGATTGAAGCACTTGAGCGAGTTGTTTATCTGCACTAGTCTGCGTTGCGAAGGCGTTAGCGAAACCTAGAGAGGGTACAGTAATCGCTGCCTCTATATGGAGAGCAGAGAGAACATTCTGGGATATTCTAGAAGATGACGATGCCGTGGCTCGGCGACCAAGCTGAGGCAACACGGAGGAGGAGGCGCGGCGGAGCATTGCGTACATCGCCATTTCCGTGTGGACAGATAGAGTCGAGAGAGAAAGGGTTTTAGTGTTAGGGTTTTGGGTATAACAGTGAATTTTGGGTTTACCTTATTTATACAAGTGTGAATAATAAAAATGTATTTCTCCCTCTAAATTTAGTAGGGTAAAATATTTTTTTTGTAAAATTTTCAAATTAGTGAATATGTCTCCTAGAATTTTATTTACTTTTGTAAAATTTAAACACGGATGTTAAGTTTCACTAAAATTTAGATATGTTTATATATATATATATATATATATATATATATATATATATATATATATATATATATATATATATTTAAATATCAATATATTTTAGATTTCCTTTAACAAGAAGAACAAGGACAAAAGATATACTGTGAACTATTTAAAAAAAAATAGTAGTCTCATTTTTTAAATATTTATGGGATTAGGTTGGTTGAATAATTCATTCTTAAACATCTTTAAAATGTATGTTTATCCATACATATATAGGTATATATAAATTAAACATCTTTAAAATGTATGTTTATACATTAGGTATATACAAGGAGGACTTATTTTGTTGGTGTATATATATTTTAACAATAGAGATTTAATTATATTTTTAAATTATATGAATCTAGTTAAATCCTTAAAATAATAAATAATAAGGATTTGATTATTCTCAAAATCATAAAATTCCAATGATTTAAAGTGTTCTTATTATATGTCCTATTCAGCAATAGAATCATTCCATTATACTCTAGTATTTAGGAAAAAAAAATCCTAAACTCTTAACATGAGATAGAAAGAAAAAAAATGTCTAGCAAATTGTAGAAGCATAAGTATAATTTATTATTATTATTATTATTATTATTATTATTATTATTATGATTATAATAATAATAATAATAATAATAATAATAATAATGTTAATGTTAATATTAATAAAAATAATAACAATTACATTTTTATTTTTAACTTTTAAAACGACGTTAATTTAAATTTAATTATTTTACAAATTAAAATAATTATTTTATCTTTTTAATAACTATTTCTTAATTTCAAACATTTATTTATAATAAAAAATTTATAAAAGTTATTTATTTTTATAATTGCTTGTAATCAAAAATATTTTATAACAATATGTTTTTTGTTAGAAAATATTTTTTGACACATGTGTACCATATGTCATTAGTTTAAAAACTAATATGAAAAAATAATTAGAAAACATTTTTCTTTTATATGATAAAAAAATACATCAATCTTTATTAAATCTTTATTAGGCTTTACATGTGTTATTTTTCATTTAGATATAAAAAAAAAGTAAAAATGTAAAGAAATTTAGAAATTCTTTATGTTTTCCTTTATTAGGCTTTACATGTATTATTTTTTATTTAGATATATAAAAAAAAGTAAAAATACAAAGAAATTTAGTAATTCTTTATGTTTTCCTTTAAAGGTGAATCTTAATAAGAATGAGGTTACCTCAATTCAAACATTATAAGAAAATCTTATTAGTAATTAGGAATAAAAAATAATTAGTCACTATATTAATCAATTTAAATATTAATTTATAAACCAAAAATTATTAGTAACTAAAATAGTTTCTAGATTGATCTCTAAATTGATCACTACAATGAATTAATATCTAAATTCATCACTAACATATCAAGATTTTAGCTACTAAAAACCTTTGTCTCTAAATTTGTATATAAATTGGTTACTAACTAATAGGGAAAACTTACTAGTTTTTTTGGTAATGAAAACCTTGGTAGTTAATATTAGTCACTAATTAAGGGACTAATTCACTATAATGACCAATTTAGAAACTATTTTAGTTATCAATAGTTTTTAGTTTATAATTTGATATATCAATTGGTCACTATAGTGACTAATTATTTTTTATCCCTAAAATTGGTCACTAATAAGAATTTTTCTTGTAGTGAGTAAAGCTTTTATTATAATTACAAACTCCATGTTGTCTTAGTGACACGACCCAACTTAAGAACTATTTTGCTCGGAAATATTGACTAGAAGGTGGTTGAGACCATTTGTGAGAGTTGAATTTAAGATTAAAGGGGCTTTCAATATGGAAAGACCTTGTATTGTTACCATGAATGAATTGAAGAATCAATAACATAAAATATGAAAACTCAGAGTAGTATGAACACAAAAGCAAGACAAAACAGTAAATTAGTAATGATTTTGAAGTTTCTCACACCCTGAGACCAATGGTGACAACTTTTTCCATTATGTCATCAGGAGTTATCCCTAAATAATCGACTAAACAATGACTTCAAATTGGAGTCACGGGTCCATAAACAAGTCATCTCCAACTGTGAACGATGGTGAGTTGGCATGAATTTTTAATAGTCTCTATTAGATTTTCCATGTTTTATTAGTTTCTTGTATTGTTAAGTTTCCAAATCAGAACCTATTTAAGATGAGTTCTTCTCCCTTTCCTGTAAGTTTAAACACACATTATCAAAGTAATGAGATTTATTTTACCCACTTGGACTTCCACACTTTTACCTTTTGTATGCTAAAGCATTTACCTTTTGTCCGATGAAGCTTTTATCTTTTGTATGTTGGAGCTTTTACATTTTGTATGCAAAAGATTAGTTGTACTATGACATCATTGTAGGATCAATAACAAAGAATATAAAAAAAAATCATAGTAGCATGAACACAAAAGTAAGACAAAGCAGTAAATTAGCAATGGTTTTGAAGTTTCTTACCTCCCCAAGGCCAATGGTGACAACTTTTTCAATTATTTCATCAGGAGCTATCCCTAAATAATTGACTAAATAATGACCTAAAATTGGAGTCACTGGTTCATAAACAAGTCATCTCTAACCGTGAACAATGGTGAATTGGCATGAATTTTTAATAGTCCTTTTTAGATTTTTCATATTTTGTTAGTTTTCTATTTGGTTAGGTTTCCTTATCAAAACCTATTTAAGATGGGTTCTTCTCTTTTTTTGTAAGTTGAAACACACACGATCAAAGTAATGAGATTTATCTTACCCACTTGGGTCTTCCACACTTTTACTTTTTCTACGCTCTAGCTTTTAGCTTTTGTATGCGAAAGATTTTGGCCTTTTGTACGTTGAAGCTATCTTTTTTCCTTTTGAGTTGTGTATGAGCCTTCATGGCTTCAAGTCAAGTTGTAGTTTCTCACCATATTCAATATGGTATTAGAGTATGTTGAATACTTACTCTGCTTCCGTTGCCTGCTATCCTTCTTTTATCTTCTTTTAAGATTTCTTTAAGCCTTCTTGCCTTATTTGATTCATTACCAGATGATCCAATTTATGATGCATGGGAAAAAGTTAACGTGATGATTTTGTCTTGGATCAGCAAAACTTTATCTCCACAGATTGTAAAAAGTGTGGTTTAAACTAAAACTGCTACAGACCTATGGGATGAGTTGAAAGAAAGATTTTCAAAAGGTGACTACTTTAAAATCTCTGACCTTCTACATGAAATACATTCAATCAAGCTAGGTGAAAGACATGTTTTAACCAATTTTTTACTGACCTAAAAATCCTATGGGAAGAACTTGGTTTCTTAGACTGATAGCTAGTTCTTCTTACTCTTATGATTTATCAAAAGTTTCTGTCAAGAATAGAGATGTAGAATACATGGTTTCTTTTTTGAATGGATTAAATGATGTTTATAACACGGTCATGATGTAGATACTTCTTATGGAATCGCTTCCTAACATCAACAAAGTCTTTTTTTTGATCATGTAGCAAGAAAGAAAACTCGTTAACATTGAATAATTGCTGAACATAAGTATTTGATTAATGTTGTTGAGAAATCTAACAACCGGAAACAACAAGATCAAGAATCTTGGAAGGCTAAAGGAAGAGGAAACACCAATTGGCATGGTCAAGGAAGAGGAAAGGGAAGAAATCCTAATCTAGGAAAACAATGTTCATATTGTAACAAAATGAGTCACACTACCGATGAGTGCTACTTAAAGCACAGATACCCACCATGGTACAAATAGAACAAAGATCAATTTAATCAAGATAAAGGAAATTAGTTAAACAACAATGATTGATTTGGACAAGTATGCAATCTCAACATAAAAGAAGACGCTTTATAATGTAGTAATCAAGTTCCTAAAAAAGTTGTTAACCTTGCACTTGAGCAAATGGAAAGACTCTTGAAACTCTTGGAAAATACTGACAACACTAATAACACTGTTAACCATGTTCAGAAAAACATAATTAGTTCTTCCAAACCTGACAATCATCAAGGTACTTGCTTTTGGATTCTTGACACAGGTGCAACGAACCATGTTACTTGTGTCAAAGATTTTTTTGTTACATTTTACAAAATCAAACATGTGCATGTTGAACTACCTAATGATTCCTATGTTGTTGCTCATTATGCTAGCACCATACAAATTTTGAAAACTCTCGTTCTTTTTAATGTCTTATTCATACCAAAGTTTTCTTTTAATCTAATATATGTTCAAAATTTAATTAGGGATTTGAATTGCAAACTAATATTTTCTCGTGAGCAATGTCAAATTTAGGATAGTTCATCATTGAAGATGATTGGACATGTTGATTTTCATGGAGGCATATACTACTTACAAGGTTTTTCTCCCATTTTTGATAACAATTTTCTTTCTGTTGGTATCCACTTTCACTTGTAAAAAAATTGATATTGACTTATGACATTATAGGTTAGGACACCCTGCTAGCAAAATTGTTGAACAAATATGCAAAAAATTGCCCTATATTCAATCTATTGTTAAAAGTATTTGTGGTGTATGTCATTATGCAAAACAACACAAACTGCCTTTTAAGTAAAGTACAACCCGATCTCTTTACATTTTTTATCTTGTTAACATAAACATTTGGGGGCCTATTTCCATACCTTCCATTCAAGGCCATGGAAAAGGAGTCAAAAGTCCTCCAAGACAATGAAACATGGTATTTGACTGATCTTTCTTTTGGAAAAGACCCATTGGATGTAAATTATGTGTGTGTGTGCTCGCACCTTGATAAGATACTGTTTTCTAACTCCTAAATCTTAATTACCACCATAATTAACCCAAAACGTCCATACATCTTCTAAGTTATCAAATTCAAGACCAAGTTTAAGACTCAAACTTGTATCCATCAATTACTCCTATTAAAACATAAATAAAACTAAAATAATTTGTTACATTGGTCTAAAAAAACAAAGACATGAATATTCTTAAGAAAAAATCACTACAAAAAATCAACTTATTATTTACACCAAATTTTCGTATGTAATGTGTTGTTATTTACGAATTACCTATAGAGCAAATTTCGTAGGTATTGAGCTAGTAAGAAACTTTATCTACGAAAATATACTTTGTAGATAACTTATCTACGAAATTAAAGCGTCCATAATTATCTACGAAAATATTCGTCAAAAAAAATTTATCATCCAATATTCGAGTTACCTACGAAATATTTCATAGATAAATTACCTACAAAAGAATTTCGTAGATAAATTACCTACGAAGAATTTCGTAGAAACTCAAATATAAATAAAAAAAGAAATTAAAAACATTTTAAAATCCTTTTAGTATATATATATATAACAAGTTCATACATAAAAAAAAATCTCATTAATTCTTGACTAATAAAGTATGAACAACAATAATCCCACGTGCTTCATTTAATACCAAACATCACAATGAACAATATGCCAAAGGTACTTCATGTACTACTACCTTATTCACCTGAATAATATAATGAATTCTTATATAAAAATTAAATAAATCTCATGTGCTTCATTTATGATCCATTCCTATCACCACCTTCATTCCTATTATGCTAATCAACAGTACAACAATATCGACCTACTAGCCTAATATCTATAAAGATGCTTAAATATATACAAAGCTCAGGTGCAATAGTTAAATAGAAACCTAGACCTTCAACAATTTCAACCAAACTATGTTGCCAATGGTGAAGACCGTGACATCAAGAATATTTGCCAATTTCCTTTTTCAAGCCTAATCTGAATTTTGATAACAAGTTCATGAATACACACATTAACACTTTTGTGATTCTCTAATGGGGAGGTATATCAGAGCACACATGAAATGCATATTAGCCAATAGACAGTTAGATGTAGTCTTGTAAAAATTAATATTTTCTTTTAGAGAGCCAGATAAATTTAACACATAATTCTACAGATAATAACTCCTAGTCTTATTTCTTATTAGTCTGTCTCTGAGATGACAGTGAATAAATTGATTAAGCATGAAAAACAGGAGATAACTTCATAATTAATGTTTTTCAGTTAGCTGAAATGCCTAGGCTTAAACGCGAAAAACGTTATGTAGTCTTAATCTCTCAATTGTCTTCGTCCCCTTAAGTAAAACTTCTTACTTCCTTGTCTTCTTCACTTAGGTAATTAATGTCCTCATTCTTACCTAAACTCTGTACCAAGGCCTCAGCTTATTACACAAATTAACAAACACAACATTAAATGCTTATTGCTTTTTTCTTTCTTTCTCTTTCATTATGTCACTTAAATTATTTTTTAGTCTTTTAAGTTTAATCAAATATAAAACTTTAATTATTAATATTTTATGTGAATAGGTAATTAATATGTGTTCTGGTAGTGTGATAATAATTGAATGATACATTAACAATGGACTAAAATTATTTAATTTTATAAAATTGGATAACTCACAATTTGCTAAGAAAAGTAAATCATGTTAGGATGGCAGCAAGCTAAACAGAACAAACCTTCCCCAACATCATGCAAATAGATACAATATGAGAAATCTTTTCTTGAGCAAATATCACTAGTGCATATTCATCTTGAACATGTGTTGGATCCAAATTTCCAAGAATACAATATTGGACTAATGTCTCATTCTCTGTTTCCATTTTCTTAATTATCCACCCATGGTGCGTCTCAAAATGCATCCTATCAGAATGAAGAACTTTCAAAGCATAAGCAACACCACTAGTAAGTGGTCTTTCAAATGTTGTACTCTATATATTCTCGAAAAATATTATATAGTGAAACAGAAGCTTCAGTGTTATTTTTCCTTACTTTTTCTCTTTTCTTTTGTTATTTTCATTCAAGATGGATAGTATTACAACAAGAACAACATGGGAAGGATCATAAATATAACATCGTTTGAAAACGGAAACCAACACTATGCAATATTCACCATATTCAAACCTTACAAGTCTACCACACTCATTCGCTCTAAAATGACATTAATATATATATATATATATATATATATATATATATATATATATATATATATATATATATATCCGAATATAGACCAACTTACACATATCAAGCTCGGTCACCAATTTCTCCATCATTATGAGAAAACTATCCAAAAAAAACCCAAATTGTAAAACCCTAAATCATCTCTTACGACAAAAAAAATACCCCAATTCGCGAAGGGTTTATGAATCCTTCCTTGTGCGCTTCTTTCTAGTTTGTGAAGGGGGTTATGTTTCGTGGACGTCAACTAGTTATGGTCAGACCTATGATGCTTTGCTTTTCTCGTGGTTGCCTTAACTGCCAAAGAACTTCAACCTCGTTGGGATGCTTTGCCTTCGACAAACCTTAGTCGCGTTGTTGTCGACGGCGTACGGCTGCAGTGAGCTTCAGAGTTGAAGGTCGACATGAGCATTTCACTAATGGTCGCATTTCCAGTGAAGGGAGTTGCAGTGAAGGTCAAGATTGCAGCGAAGAGGGCTAACTTAGAAAAATAGTTTGCAATTGAAGGTCACGTTTTTTTAAGTAAAATTTTGTATGAAAAAATTTTGTTAAAGCTTATCATATTTATCTACAAAATTTTTGTACGTAACTAATTTTTGTTATCAATGAATTATAATTTTATCCACCCGAAATTTTTGCATATAAAATTCATTTATTTACGAAAAATATTTCGTAGATAATTAAAAAATTTCTTGCAGTGAGAGACAATAATATATATAAAATTCATTTATTTACGAAAAATATTTCGTAAATAATTAAAAAATTTCTTGTAGTGAATCATGACATATAGACAATAATATATGTCAGTACATTTGAATGTATTAAAGAAAATTAAATAAATAAAAGAACTATGTAAAATATAAAGGTGAAGAATATTCCTAAGCAAAATATTTGAGAAAGTTTGAAGATCACAAACAGTTACAAAAACATTATTTTCATTAGTGTTTTTACAACTGTAAAATATGAAAGAGTAAAAGTAGAGATGTCAAAATGGGTTTTAACCCGTGAGCCAACTCGGCTCACTACGGGTTCGAGCTGGATTGGGTTGAGAAAAATTCAACTTTTTCAAAAGTGGGTTGAACTCAACCCGACTCACTTAACCCACAAATTAAACGAGTTCGAGTCGGGTTGAAAGTGGGTTGACCCACTTAACCCACCAACATTTTTTTACAATTTTTTTAATTTTTTTTTAATTTTTTTTTATTATTTCTTTTAATTTTTTTAATAATTACTTACTACTCCTATTATATTTGTTCACAATTTCATATTTTTAAATGCTAGAATGTTGCTTAATTATATTTGAATAGTTTGAATGTTTAATTAATTTGATTGTCAAGTTATATATGTTGATACTTTAATCTTTAACTATTAGTAAATTACTCAAGTAACCGTCTTATAAACATTTTTTTCTAAATTAGCATGAAAAAAATGTATAGTTTTTTTATTTATATTTTGTTGAATAGGATGACAGAAAATTTGTAATATTAGCCATGTTTTCTTAGACTATATGGATACTTTCTTGGAAATAATTTTTCATATATTGGTGGTTAGGGATGGCAACAGGGCGGGGCGGGGACGGGTTTCGCTATCCCATACCCATCCCCACATAAAAAATTCATCCCCATCCCCATACCCAAACCCAACGGGTATCAAACTTTTTTTCCATCCCCATCCCCACCGGGTAACGGGTATAATCTCGTACCCATACCCGTACCCGTGTTCTAACTACTTCAATATTAATTTTTATAAAAGAAAAAAAATTACAGTAAAGAAAACATAATATTATGAAATATTCAATATTAGGAGGATTTTCTTCGATGCCAAATACCTTAAAATAAATTATAATTGTTTACATTTTATATTAGAATACCAAATAAAATTTCATGTGAACCAAAACATTTATTAAATTTGCAAACTACAACATTGATGAACTTAGTTGATAAAATTAAAAAATATTTCAAAAAAATATAAAAGGAAAACAAATATTCAAATTAAAATATATTTTAAATGTTTGTTTACTTCAATTTTTTAAATTCTAATGAATCTCTTTTTTATACACTAATAAAAGTTATAATATATCACTTGATCAAAATGACACAAAGAATAAATAATAAAAGGAAAACAAATATTCAAATTAAAATATATTTTAAATGTTTGTTTACTTCAATTTTTTAAATTATAATGAATCTCTTTTTTATACACTAATAAAAGTTATAATACATCACTTGATCAAAATGACACAAAGAACAAATAATAAACATAATAATAAAATTTTGACATAGATTTATTATCTTTTGAACTTCAATATATGTTGGATAGTGACAAAAAAATATTCATAGAAATTACATTAAATTTTTATATTGTAGTAAATAAAAGTTATTTATACAATTAAAGTAAAAAAAATTACGGTATGATTAATAGTGAGTTATAAAATAACAAATAATTAGATATAATATATCGAAATATTATTCTCCATGATGAAAATAAACAATAAATAAAAATATTAAAAAACTAATAAATGTGTGTTTTAGAAATAATTTGAGAGACTATCGAAAGAAATCGCACAAAGAAAATCAAATGTATAATTAAGGTATGATAAAATGAAAAAAACCTTAGAGAACTAGTTATTAAATTATGTTTGAAGTGGTTAAAAATAAATAGAAATATCATTAGTGACCAAAAAATTTCTCATTAAATTACAAATAAATTAGTAATTAAATTGGTCACTAAATCAAGTACTGATTCGATCATTGAATCAGTCACTAATTTAGTCATTGATTTAGACAATAAATCAACTACTACCACCAATGACGAAAAATAGTGACTGATATGGGTTACTGACTAAATCAGTCACCATTTCATATTTTTCTTGTAGTGAATTATCATATACTATTCCTAAATATCATTATATATATATATATATATATATATATATATATATATATATATAAATTTAACCACTTCAAACAAAATTTAAAGTGAAAAAATTACATTATGATTAATAATGAGTTATAAAATAAAAAATAATTAGATAGAATATATCGAAATATTATTCTACATGATGAAAATAAAAACAATAAATAAAAATATTAAAAAACTAACAAATGTGTGTTTTAGAAATAATTTGAGAGACTATCGAAAAAAATCACACAAAATCAAATGTATAACTAAGGTATGATAAGACGAAAAATATCTTAGAGAACTAAGAAAACTTTTCAAATATCAACATATATACTTAATGGTTGAAAAATAACAAAAATTATTTTAATGAAACAAAAGAGTTCTTCAAATTAAACAAAAATTAATAATAATAAGTAAAGAAATTTTTTTATATTACCTTAAATTGAGAGTATAAACATTTTCATGTGAAAGGAAAATTTATAATAAATAAAAATATTAAAAAATAATATAAATATTCAAATGTGAGGCATAATTTTTTTTTATTAACATACATCATTTTAACATAATTACATAAAGGTTATGATAAGATAAATAATATATTGGAGATGAGAATGAGTTTATGACAAATGAAATAAAAGAAATAAAAAATAGAAAAAAAAAATATATATATATATACATATATATATATATATATATATATACACATGTATATATATATACATGTATATATATATATATACATGTATATATATATATATACATGTATATATATATATACATATATATAAGGGTTACTTGATTAATTGTGAATATTTTAATAATTTAAACGAGAATAGAGATATGGCGGGGACGGGTATTATGGCGGGTATATGTACATCCCCATACCCATCCTCATACCTAACTGAAAAAGTCGGGGATTCCCCATACCCATACCCATACCCAGTCAATGCGGGGATTCTCCGTCAAAACGGAGACGGGTTCGGGCAATACCCACGAAGACGGGTTTATTTGCCATCTCTATTGGTGGTGAGCATGATCAAAACATTGGTTCTTCATTTTACTATGATTGTCATCTCATGGGTTACTTAAAAATTTATTTAAATATTTGAATACTAAAAAATAAATAAATAAATAATTTTTTAGGTGAGTTGTTGAGCCAACCCACTTAACCCACCAACCCGTGGTGGGTTGAGCCAGGTTACAAAATTTCTGGCTCACCATAAAGTGAGCCAAATTGGGTTCACTCATTTTCAACCCGGCTCGTGGTGAGCCAACCCGTGTGAGCCGGCTTGACTCACTTTGACATATCTAAGTAAAAGGTTGTCGTCTAAATATATCATGAAAAATAAAATATATCTTAGGTTAAATTACTCTTTTGGTCCTTGTATTTGTCAAGTAGTGTCAAATTGGTCTTTCAGTTCTTTTTGTATCAATTTGGTCATTATTTTTTTTAAATGATTCAATTTGGTCATTGTCATCAATTTTGACCAAACAATGTTAAAGTTAATGTCACGTGTCAATTTGTGATTTTTTAATTTTTTTTACACATTTTATTTCACAATTATGTCACGTGTCAAAATGATTCAATTTGGTCCATATATTTGTTTTTAGTTTCAATTTAGTTCTAATTTTTTTAAAAATGAAGAAACATTGTCCCTTCTTCAATTGAGACTCAATTTATTTTTTGTATAAATCTTATGGTGATATTCTTACTAAAATTTACATTTTTATTAAATATTTGTATAAATATTTTTAAACAAACTTTTTGTTTTTAGTTTTATTATTAAATAAAGTTAAACCTCAAACCGAATTTCAAAAATTAACCATTTTTGTCATCATATATAAAGGAATTAAGTGTACCATATACTACAAATCTAGTGAAGATTAAAAATGAAATAACTTGTCGCACATAAGTTTAGGAACTAAATTTCAAGTTCAAAATAAAATATTTACACATATTATTTATTTATATTATTTTAAGTACTATTTTATAGTTTATTTTTTAATGTTTATATTATTGAAATAAATAAAGAATTTATAAGTCATTTTATTATTTTAAAATAATATAAAAATAACAAGTTATATAAATTTAAAACTTTTCATTAATTTTTTTGTGAATATTTTTTTATAAAACTATTAATAAAAAAACTTACCAATTCAATTTCATAAAGAAAAAAAGTAAGTAATAATTTTCTTACAAAAAATCACTCATAAATTTAAAATTAGTAAAAAATTACTAGCAACATTTAAATTCTAATTAAAATGGACTTATTTTTTTAAATAATTTTTTCACAAGAAATTTTTTTATGAAAGTTTTTATAAATTTCTTTTCATGTGAACATTTGATGGGATAATTTTTTACAAAAAACAAATAATAAGATTTTTTTAATTCTATCGTAATTAATTATTTAATCACTCTTCATTCAAAATCCTTAATAAAAAAAGTGTTTTCTTGTCGTTTTTTTTTTTTGTAAACAAAATCTTCGAAAAACCCACCAGGAATATAAGAAATTCTAGTATTAAGTTGTGAAGCAGAATCGGGAGAATGTAGAAAGTTATGATGAGGTCATGGAAGTATCTGCAAAAGGAGTGAAACTACACAAATTAAGAAGGCTACAAAAACTTTAACATCAAAAGAGATGGATATATATAAAAAGTGTGTTCTTCACACTCCTCAGATTAGCAAATTCATCATGGTTTGGAAACTTGACCTTTGACAGCTTTAATCAGGTATTCAATCTCATCAGCAACTTCTTTCATGGAAGGCCGTTTCTGCCTCTGATCATCCAAGCATGAAACTGCGAGATACCCCAATGACTTCATAGTTTCCAATTCCAAATCACTAGCTCCCTCTTTAAGCAAAGGATCAACCACATCCATCAACTTCTCCTCAACCATTTTCCTCTTCCCATACATGGCCAAGTTCACACTCTCTTCTTCCCTGTTGAAATCAATGGCTTTCTGAGCAGTGAGCAACTCCATCAGCACCACTCCAAAGCTATAAACATCGCTCTTATCAGTCAACTGAAAGTTACGATAGTACTCAGGATCTAGGTACCCCAGTGTCCCTTGAGCACTGGTGAAGATATGGCTCTTGTTTTCTTCAGCCAACTCAACAAGCCTTGATAAACCGAAGTCAGAAACCTTGGCATCAAGCTTGTCATCAAGAAGAATGTTGCTTGATTTCACGTCTCTGTGGTAAATGGGTGGCACCGCTGAAGAATGCAGATACGAAAGCCCTTCAGCTGTTTGGTGCGCAATTTTGAGTCTTTGGTGCAGTTTCAGGGGTTCCCTTGTGCCACAAGAGTGGCGATGAAGGTAATCGAAAAGGGTCCCATTTGAAACGTACTCGTATATCAGCAAAGGGTGTTCAAGTTCCAAGCAACAACCAAGGAGTCTCACCAAGCTTCTGTGGTTTACTTGGCACAGAATTCGAACCTCGTTTTGCATCTGATCAATGCCTTTGGTGCTTCCGAGCTTCGCACGCTTGATTGCAAAGACGGTTCCATCATCGAATGTCCCCTTGAACACTTCACCGAATCCACCAGTTCCGATCAGGTTTTCTCGGGAGAAATTGTTCGTTGCCTTTCTTATCTCTCTGCCAGTGAAGATTCTGGATGATAAAGCACTCGCTTTCACACTTGAGACTTCTTTTCTCTTACTGATTTTAGCCTCCTTTGTTTTTCCTTTTGCTTGGTTATGCTTCTTGTAGAAAATCACTCCTATGATTGCTAGAACAAAGACTATTCCTCCTATGGAAACAACCACTGTCCAAAACAAAGTTCAGCCAAAATGATCAGTGACGAGAAAATTGCATTTGACACATATCTGAACCGAAACATATACAAAGATAAGAGATAGCTAACACTATAACAAATAACATGGTTAAAATTTTAAAGATAATCGTATTATAACAATTAAATTTTGATAACTCTCTTACAATTTAAGTGCACATATTTTGAGTGAGTTTGAAATATAAGAAAATAAAAAAAATAGAAGAATGAAAAATACTTAAAAAATAAAAATAAGCAAAAATTGTCAATTATAGTATAATTTTCCAAATTTTAATGCTTACATCACACACAGAAAACTCATAAAATTTCGGGATTTTATCTTTTTATGATCTATATTTCTGTTAGTGTTTATTCTTCTCATCTCACCTTCAAGTAGTCGAAAACTTTTAGATTTCGTGATGTGAGAATCTTATTTTTATTGGATTTGTCGGTCAAAAGATTACAAAGAGAGTTGCATAGAATTCTATAAAAACAAAAAACTGAAACATATAATCATATAACAAAATCTATTTCTAACGAGTTCAAAATAATAATACGTGACTAGAATAAAGGAAAATAATAATAAGTGGTTAAAATAAAGGAAACAATATATTAATGGTAACAAAGTCAGGCTAGAACCTAACGAGATTTTTTAAACATCTTATTTTATTTATTATCGGATAGCTAAAGGACCATCATTAGTATTTAGTCTCACGCACAAGATATATATACTTTAGGTGAGAAGATGCATTGAAAGTCTCATATCAACTAAAGTTAAAAATAATTTACAATATATAAGTAAATGCAATTCTCACCTTATAAGTAATATTATAAGTAATAGGGTTGAATTAAACTTCAAGTTTTCTTCTTATAAAAACTTACCACTAATTATGTCTTTTCATACAATATAACAAAGGCTTTATTGTTAATCTTGCAAAATTGTATAGCAAGTATCTCAACTGTTAAATATTGGCTTATAGCAGAAGAAAACTACAGAGGCTGATACAGACATACCAGGCACAAGCATCTTCTTTTTCTTTCGAACTTTGCAGTGGCTGTCTTTCCCATGTCCTGTGCACGTTCTGTCTGCATGTTAAAAAAAATCAATTAATTGATTTCTTTTTCACGCCAAGTTGATTGAAGAAAGGAAAAATATATTTATGTTATTTCATTAAAAATATAAAATATATATGTTTTAAAATTAAAAGGTGAAACACCTATGATTCTTCACTTCTTTTAATAAAAATTCACCTAAGTTGTTTTCAAAAATTGACAATAACATATTAATTGAAATTTAAATAATTTGTTTGAAATTAAATATTAGTTTTAAAATATAAATTTTTTAACGGAATTATAGAACTATTAAATGATTCAATTGTGAGAAATTAAACTCATATGTTAACTTAGTAGAGCAACTGAAATTCTTAATATCCTTTTAAGATAATGTTTTGCTCCCCCACAACCATTTTGTTTAAAATATACAATTAAAGCAAACCATAAAAGTTTGAAAGGTGAACTTAAATCTATTTGATATTTGAAAACAAAAATGAAAGTTCGTTATTTATTACTAATTAAATTTATTAAATAATATATCTTTAAATGTTAAAAGGTAGACTAATGAAAAATAAATAAAAATTATGGCCATACTGTGTGTCTGAGTTTGTGGTTGACACGAACAATTGATGGGGTCCCACCCAAACCCAGCATTGCAGAAGCACCTTTGCACCCCATCCCTGGGCCCCACTCCACATTTCGAGTTCAACAATTCCTTGCAATCTATAGGTACCTTACAAACCGGTTCCTGTGGTGCCACCCACTCGATCCCCACCCCACTCTCCGGCCACCGCTTGCCCACAGTCGCCGCCGTGCCGTTGAAATCCACAAAACTCTCATACGCCGCGCACTCTCCGCCGTGCAAGCGAATCGCGAACTCTTTGCGGGCCCCACCGGTCCGGTACTCGCAGCACGTGCCAACAGCCACGCTCCCGCACGCACCGAAATCTGCGTGCTCCTTAATATAACTGTGGCACGCGCTGCTTGGGGAGCAGTTCATCGAAGGCGCGTGGGCGGTGCAGTTGAAGAGAAAAACAGTGTTCCCGGAAGCCACGCTGAAAGGAAGGGTCTCGTTCAGGTGCATGCCTTCGCTGTGGAAGTCCGTGGACACGCACGTTTTTGGAGCCAGCGTGGCGGGTCGGGTTATGATCCGACGAGTGAACGGGTCAATAGACCTGATCGCGTAAGATGATCCGGCGAGTGCATCTAACCAGAGCGTACCCGCGGTGCACCGGATCCTGTACCACGGGTCACCACAATCGGGTCCCGTGCTTAATGGGTATGGAACCGGGTTCGGACCGCAATTCCCGCACTTTCGCATGGCCTGGGCCCGTAGCAACAATGCCATAGTTGTGAACATTAGCATTGTAATAATGTTAGGTTGGTCCATGAAAGTGCTGAATGGAACCATATGGTAAAAAAAAGAAACAATTGGTGATATATAAGCACTGTTATCACTTGTTAGATATTTTAATTAATTATTTTATTTCTGAGTTAAAATTAAAGGAAAAATTAATAAAAAAATATATGAAAATGAGTGCCACAGTGATATATGTGTGTAGGAGAATGTGAAATTTGCTGCGATTTTCAAAAATTTGTGCAGTTTTATGGAACGATACAGATATGGTAAGTCCTCTGGTGCAGAAAAGTGGAATATGGTGTAAATGGGATGAGATTAATTGACTTTGAAAGTCTTAGGATACGATGAGGGAAACATTGCATGTAGCTGATTTTGGTTTTATAAATTAACTAGATCTCGCTTTTCTAAGGAAGATTTGCATGTTTCTTTTTCACCATGCATGAATTGAAGATGGTAACAAAACCCATCGATATTGTTTTAGGTAGATTCATATCACCATATGTGGATTTGTTATGAGGTTCGATGTTTGAAGACAAATTTACTGTTGGAAGACTTGAAAATGAGAATACACGAGGTACCCATTAATGAAATATTGACACATAAATTACAAGATGTATACTAATTCTTTTTTATTTGTTGTCACACTCTCAAATATTGATCCATCATGTAAATTTTGGAAAGCACAAATGGTGCCTAATTTTAATATTGTTTTCTGTTTGTGTGGCACCAACTCTCAATGAATTGTGAACCATTTTTTTAACCATCTATATGAATGATAAAAAGGTAAATAATTAACGGGTTGGAATGAAAATATTAAAATTGAAATGGTTCTTGAAAATTTATGATGACCTATGAATCATCACATCCTACATAGGCATATACTTTACAACTTTAAACCGTTATTAATTACATGGTACTATTTTATATTTATAGAGCAAGGATTCTAATAATGACTTGTATCTTCTATAAACTTCTTCTAGTAATTATCACTTTTGGTTAGCCTATGATTTGATTCTTCGAGTTTTTCAATTTCTCCGACATGACAAGTCAAAAATAAAAATAGTAGAAAAAACCTATTATATAACACCAAGTTAAAATAGTCTCAATAATTTCTCAACAACATTTTTTTTTTTGACAAAAAGAATGATAGTAACAATGTGTTTCAAGGGTGATAACTAGTATTCAGTCTTCTGATTAAGAAATAAAAAAAATATTATGGAAACATATTTAAAAAAATCATAATTACAATAAAAAGTTCTTGTCTTACAATGGTGGAAGTGGGGAAAAAATATTCAAGATGTCAAATTACATTTTTTATATATTAATTATTTCTCAAATTTAATTAACATAGATGCAATTTTTTTTTCATCATCATAAGTTTTTCTCTTGCAAAAGAATCAACTAATGTACTATTTATCATATTTTTTAATATAAATTTATCACATCTTATCTATTTAGAAAAAAATAAATTTATCATTGTCTAGTAATACATAAAAAATAAACTTATCACATGCAAAAGGAAAACAAATTGTTTAAAAAAAAACGGTAAAACATGAATTTATAAGAAAATATTAATCAATCAAAGTGCTCTTAACATTTAACTCTTCAATTTCACCAAGGTGTAATTTAATTTTGAAAAGATAAGATATTGATGGCAAAAATTGAGATAAAAGGGATATGTAAGAAAGAGATGAGGAACGAAAAAAAAAAAAGAGTTAGGAATTTTTTATAAAATTAATATAAGTAATATAAGTAATATAATAATATATAAATATAATTTTAAAATATAAATTTAATTTTATAATATATATAAAAAATTAAATTAGAAAAATTTGGAAAAAATGCTGCAGTAGTGCCTAGAATACTGGATAAGTATTTATTTAAAAGGTCTTGTTAACTAGTGCTTTAAAGACACCTGTAAAAAATAATTAATACATTGAATTTGATAAAAGTTCATATTAAATTAATTTTAACCTCAATAATTATTAATATAATTTTACTCTACTTAAATAACAAAAAAGTTGTAGAAATATTTTCACAAACATACCATTACCAAATAGATAATCATAATCACATAAAATAAATTAAAAGTAAAAAGAAAAAACACCGAATAATGATAACTTGTGAAGAAGAAAACGTTTTATATCATTTAATATGATATTGCATTAGTCATTTTTATTATAAAAATGATTGTATATAATTCTAATTTAATTTAAATTTTATTGTAGTATATTCTTTTAAACCAAAATAATGCTATACTATTCATATTTTTTATGTAATTTTATTTAAAATCCTTACAATTACATTAAAATTATTTTATAAAAAATTTTATATATTAAATAAATTATTCATTACAACGGTATACTATATATAGAAATTTTTATATTTTAAATAAACTAAAATTACATTAATTATGGAGATCAGAATTCATCTAATGTTAGATTTAACTATAAATTTTTAAAATTTTATACTTATTACTTATACCTTAAACCAGTGGCAGTGAGTAAGACACTTGAAACCCATTCTCCTTATCTAAATTAGATTTTGTAAGTGTCTATATTTAATTTGTAAAAACTGTAAGTCATACGGAAGATTCTCTGAAAGATACCAATGGATTCTCTGATTAAAGTGTCAACCAATAGGGAATTTTGGCATTATTTCGTCGTCAAAATCAAAAAGAAGATCTTGGGATATACATCTTTAACACATTATGTAACATATCTCTGAGAATTTGGAATTAATTACCAAGATCCAACACACCATTCTTTAATGATTTTTTCGTGACCCTTTTGCCTCCTCATCACAAACTTCAATGTGCCCTTTTCACATAACCCAAATCATTCCACATTAATTATTCTCATCACACACACCTGTTACTATGCTAATGGAGAGTTGCTCCGGTGGCTGCACGAACAAGCAGCCAATTAAATTTACAAGCAAAATGATTTTGAAAACATGAAATTGTCGTTACGAAAGTGAAATCACACTTCTCCATATATCCCAATTTCCATGGAACACAATGGTTTTGTTAATCACGGAAGAAAGTGCGTGATCGACTCCAGAATATGATGAAGGCTTTGTTTTAAAAGAGTTCCTTTCATGTGCTCAAGTCATGATTTCGTTCTCGAAAACAACATCAAGTGTTTCCAACCCTCTTTTGCCTTCATACACAAGAATTCTAGCCCTAGTTTTCACTATTTCATATAAAATCACTAATGGAGTGTGCAATGGTGAACCGAAAGAAGCATAATGCCATGTACCAGAACCATGTTGCTCTTAGTTGTCATGCTATTGGAAAATCAAGATGTAGCGGAAGACTTTAAATGAATTTTAAATTTAATTTATCTTTGAAAAATTGGATAAAATTTACATCTATTCAAAATTCATATCATCTGTGTAGCTGAACCTTCACAAAAAGCTTAATTCATTTCTGCAAGTGCACCTTTAATCAATATTCTGTGCAACACTAGTCACGCGCATTCAGTTTTAAGGCTTTAAGAAACTTTTGTGGTTAATTATCTCCGATCGAGGTATATTTGATTCAAAACTTCTAGATGAGAGAAAATATAAAATTTGAGACTGATTCTATATATGTTCAGATTATCGCGAGAGGTTTGCTTCCAGCACATGCACTCTCAAAATTCGAAAGATTTCACTTTCTTTGTTGAGACATAGAAATGTTGCATAAATATGGTGTTATCCATAAATGCCGATCTTCTCAGAAAAAAAAAGTTCGTTGTCTAGATCCGAAGTTACCTACCGACAAGCGAAGTTAGAGAAATCCGGTGGCCGGAGAATGAAACGCTTGACGGTGGTGTTGATGGCGGTGAAAACATTGAAACAAGAGAAGGAGGAAAGAAAAATAGTAACCATGAGGAACAAGAGAGAGATTTGGTGGTGGGGGTTGGTCATTGATTGTGTTTAGTTTACGCAATGGAAAAAAATGAAATGAAAGATCCTAGAATGTGGCATAGCTTCCACTTTGTTAACCTCGTACTTCAAATAATTGTTTGCTTTTTTCCTGGCTCCAATTGTTTAGTTGCAGTTAGCAATTTTTGAAACATCGAAATATTCAATGGAGCAGAAGCATGTGAGATGGTAATATACAAATGAAAAGGTTGTCTGAGTTGATATTTATTAGTTTTTATGTGTTCTCTTCTAAAGAAAAGATCAACCAAACACATTTGAACAAAGCAGGGGCTGTTGCCGACCAATGAAGTGTCCTAGTTTTGGACCTTTCAGCTTTGCAGCAACTCTGCATAGAAAGTGTTACAGCATTATGTAGCTACATAGAGCACAGGGAGCAACTGACTACAAAAGAAACCTAGCTTCTAAAAATTTATTGACAAAGTTGCATACTAAGACTCTTGTCATCGATCATGCTGCATGCACCATTACCTTCAGCCTGGGTAACAAAAAAAACTAAGAGGGAGTGAAAATAAGAATTACATTTTAGATTTTATTATTCATAATGCAAATTTATATTTTTAAATTGTATCATTTTTAATAAAAATTTCAAAAATAATCTAGAATATAAATTATATTTCAAATTTTATAATTCATAAATTTACACTGTAAATTGTATAATTTGTAATAAATTTTGAATAAAATTAGAAGTATAAATTATATTTCGAATTATAAATCTATAATGCAAATTACATTATAGATTCTATAATTCATTACAGATTCTATAATTCATAATACAAATTTAGAAAATAATATGAAATTGTGGTATGGATTTGTATTATGGATTGTAAAATCATATTTCACATTCTAAAATGAAAAATACATTTAGGATTGTATATTTCCTAATGCAAATTTGGAAGACAATCCAAAATGCAATATACATTTTTAATTATACAATCATTAATGTAAAAATACATTACAGATTGTACAATACTTAACGCACATTTGAAAGACAACATGAGATGCAAATTTATTAATAAGAAGTAATTAAGTCATTTCACTAACACTGTATTCACTTGGAGGAGAGTATTTGAGAAAGAGTGAGTGGATGGGTTTGAGTTGATTTAAGAGTGAATTTTGTGTCTTTTTTTTAAGGGATTTAGAAGTGATTGTGAGTAAATTTAGAAGTAATTTATGTTAAAGTTTGAGAGATTTGATGGATGTGATAGATTAAAAAATATGTTTTAATAGATGTATTAATGAGACTATCATTTTGCCCTTAGTTTAATAAGTAGTATAAATTGATATTTGTATGAGTAAATTTATTTTCATAATTTTTTTAAACATTACAAAGGAAAAAAAATATATTACAAAGCACAAATTCGTTCCATGACAAAGAGATCGAATCCTCAAGAAGCCCCATATCCGATCCATTGAAATGGGATCAAATCCCGCACAAAGTGCCACAAATCCGATCCACTTCAACTAGGATCAGATCTCTCATTACTACTTGAGTGAACGGGTTCCAACTTTGCATGCCCTTCGTCATGCCTGAATGTGTTCCAACTTTCAAGAGTTCCTCACCATTTCACATGGACACCATTTCAAAACTCAACTTGCACACACACAAATATAAAAAAATCTGAAGAATCACCTGAAATGGCAACACATGAGAGAGGAGGGGTCAAATGGTAATTAAGTCCATTAATCTACGCAAATCAACGAATTATTGACGAGATTGGTAATCTTCTATATCTCACCAATCATCTCTGTACCTTCCTCTCAAAACCTTATAAACAAACATATAATAAACTCTAATTTTCATCTTTGATAAACCACTCTCCCCGAAGTGAACACAATATAAGAGTACGGGAATGCAGGGTAAAAAACATGCGAGTGCAGGAAGAAATCCCTCATGTGAAATAACCTACGTAGAGAACACATTGAACTTCTCACTTCATTGGCCCAGTTCAGACTCTCTTTCACAAGACCTATGGAATTGTTCTCCCACTTATCATTTATGGATTGTTGCTTCCTGTACCCCATTTATTTCCTGAACCCCTATAAATTAAAATATCTCTATTTTACCCTTTAGTCAATATTTAGTCAAACAATAATTTGAAATTCCCATTTCTGTCGCACCTCCCTCCTACTACCTTTTGCTCCTTCACTGTTCCCCTGCACACATCATATCCATTCTATATCGCGCCTCCCTTTACTCCTGCACCCCTACACCATCTGTTGAGGCAAGGTAGCATGCTGTGGCGCGAACGCAACATCACAGTTCCAAGCAAAGAAGACATTCAAAGTGGGTTCACGCATTCCAGACTCACCATTTCGAAACAATATTTTTCCCCAATGTCAGGTTTTGTCTAATGCATGTGAGCACTTCCACCCCAACATCATGAAGAAGAGAAGTAGAACTCTTGAATTGCACATGGAAAAAGAAAAAACAAGATTTTTTTTTGGAACAGATGTTCTGAAAGTGATTTCCAGATCCGAAAATATATTTTTGAAAAACTGATTACGAATTTCTTTTCGTATTCTGAAATGACTATTTCGAAAGTTGTTTTCAAATCCAAAACTACATTCTAAACTCAAAAATACATCCCAGAATACAAAAAAAATTCAAAATAGATGTTTTAAAAGTCATTTTCGAATCTGAAAATATATCATCATGGAACATCGTTTTGGAATTTGTTTTTTTTTTAATACAAAATACTGTTTCGGAAGGTATTTCCAAATTTAAACATATCTTCCAAAATAATCATTTCAAAAATCTTTTTCTTATATTTCGAATTGGATATTCTAGAAAGCCTTTTTGGAATTCGGAAATATCTTACTGAACATCCAATCTAAAAAATATTAAAATTAAGGAATAGTTGGGATTTTTATTATATTTTTAATGATGGATTAAGTTCAACCTTTTAGGGGTGTAGAAAGAAAAACAGTGAAGTTTAGGAAGAAACACCCTCATTTATGCACAACCTTCTTAGCAAGTTTTTCCTTCCTTCCTAGCTCACCCTCTGATAAAAGTACTAAGAGTTGCTTTCACTTTTCTCGATGAATTTATCTCTTGACTTAATTTTGAGGAATGAATTCCTTATAAATGACCAAAGTTTCACTTGCGCTTCTTTCTTTCAACATATAGTTTGCATAAAAAACATCCCCCTCGCTCTTCTTGTACAAGCATTTAAGTTCTCATTCAAGTTGTGTTATTAATTATACGTTACCAAATGCATCCCTATTCCACATCTTAAATTTCGTTTTCTTCAACAATACCATCTTCTATTTGAGAAATAAATTGCTAACGGCTCAGGTCAAAGGTTGAGCCGAGTTGGGCCAAACCGAAGTTTGAGCTGAGTCGATCCAGACTAAAGTTTAAGTTGAATCAACTTTGGTCAAAGGTTTAGATGAGATAGTTCTGAGTTAAGTTGACTGTAACCGAAGTTTGAGCCAAGACGGCTCAAGTTGAAGGTCGAGTTAAGTTTGCCTAGACATAGGGTTTAAACTAATCTACTATAGTTGAAGGTCGAGTTGAGTTAACATGGATTGAATCGGTTCGAATCGGCTGAGGTCGAATCTATTTAAGTTGTGTTGAGATCGAATCGATTCGAAATGACCTAGCTCAAAGTAGCTGAGATCGAGCTAAGTTAAGTTAGAATCAAAGGTGGAGTTGAGTTTGCATAAAATAGAAATTAAATTGCTTTATCCAAATAAGAGAATTGAAATGTAAGATATTTCAATTAATTCATCTAAACTAATTAAAAATGGGGACCTATTTCAAGTGGATCAAATTTTTCAACATAGAAACTAAATTGAGATAATAAAAATAAAGGGACCAAATCAATATTTTATTATTAAAATGGGGACCAAAGACATAATTTAACCTAAAATATTTATAATTGAAAATTGTGTTTTGATGCTGGGCCATTAAGAACATATAAATAAGTATTTATCCTTTTTGGTTTAAAAAATGTTGGAGCTACTTATGAAAGAGCTAGGAATATAATTTTCCATTATTTGATATAGCTGATTTTATGCAAGTGTATTGTTATTAAATCGAAAGCTATAGATTCTCATTTGATTAATATGAGAAAAGCTTTCAAGAGGATGATAAAGCATAATTTGAAAATGAACCCTTGAAAATATGTCTTTGGTATGTTTCTTAGATTTATTGTGCGTGAGAAAGGTATGTACATTGATACAGACAAAGCTAAAACTATATTTGATACGAAAGCCCAGTGAATAAGAAACAATTGCAATCATTGTTTGGGAAAATAAATTATCTGAGGAGATTTATATTGAATTTGATAGGTAAAACTCATGTATTTTCTCCATTGTTGGGATTAAAAAAAGAACATGATTTTAAATGGGAAAAAGAGCATGACGAAGCCTTCAAAAAAGTAAAGTAGGCATTGATACCAATGACTCGAGGAAAGCCCTTGAGGCGTTATTTTGGAATAAAAAAAAACTCTTGTTTGAAGTTGTTTATATAAATATAACTTATTCATAATCGTAAAGTTTTCTAACTTTATCCATTTTAATAAAACAAGTACAAAATTACACCATTAAAAAAAACTAATTTAAAGAATTTGTTAGAAAAGAGATTACCAAGATTAAGTGGAGGAAGTACTATTTCAAGTTTGCAAAAATGAAAGGGATATTCTGACAATGAAGACACATTTTTCTCTTTCAATAACTAAGTTTTTAAAAATGTTTAAAATAAATAATAAAAAATTTAGGATTAAAATTAGTATAAAATTATCAAATAAAATAATAATTTATTGAATACAGAATATATCTTATCCTACTTAGGTTCTAAAACAAGTTATAAAATAGAAAAATCTCTTTGTTCTAATTGATAACGGAAAATATTGGAAATTGCTAAAAATCTTTTTGTTCTAATTGATAATAGAAAATATTGGAAATTAAAATATTTCTCATTTTAAAGTAGTTTTAATAATATGAATGTCGTAATCAAATATAAAAATATTTTGTAAACTATTGTTACTTGTCGTAATATTATAAAATATAAGAACTTTGTTCTTGGTTATTGACAATGGACGATTTTGGAGAATAATATTATTTGGCCTGTTTCGAAAAGTTATAATCAATTTTGAATATTTAAATAAATTAATATGATTTCATTTAGAGTAATTTTTTGGAAAAATAATTTTTATTATATCTACCACTAGTATTTTAGCCTCATTATACAACAATTATTTAGAATCAAGATAAACTAAAAAAAGTAACTCACAGTTATTGCCATGATTTGATAAGATAATCAAACATCAGAGGTTTAATATGACTATCACATATCAAGGAATAACTATTTGTTTGATAACGAGATAACTAATTTAAGTTTTAAGTAACATGTTAACATTATGTATCGTAGTTAGAAAGAAAGGTATGAGATGAATACTCTTTGAAATTTTAAAAGAAACTCAATAAAGGTATGTTAACATTATGTATCAATAATTTAAGACATTGTTACAGAACGTCTAATCAACTCAATAGGAGAAATCAAACTTTCAACATAATCAAACATATAGATCCAACGTAAGTTATCCCTCATCTTTTTGAACGTCACTGTCTTGTCTCTCAGATTATAAATTATTAGTTGCTCCACACGACGTTGAAATGAATTGTCAATAATCACAATATCTCGATCATTCTCAATCATGCACAAAGATAGCAAATTGCTATGAAAAGAAAAATTTTGATCAGCTAAAACTCTCGTTACGTAATCAAACATATTTGGAGGTAATTGTATAGAGTTAACTCCAAGATCTTGAAAAGACGTATTCAGCAAGAGAGTCCAAGATCTTTGATTCCCAAACTCCTTCATCTGCCATATACTTAGATGTTTTGTCATGTGATTGTGAAGAAAAAGACTTAAACAACCACCCAAAACTCCAATAAGGGGTGCTTCATTGGAATGGAGGTGCTCATCAAAAAAGCAAAAATCCCTTATGATCACCCCATTAAGTTCGTGAGGAACCAACATTTGTGTATATGTTTCAGTCTCAAGATCAAGCGAAACAATCACTACTTTATCAAATGAAATATCACGGACATCAATGTCATTGTAATTATAATTTGGTAACCCTAACCAATTAAGAGTGTTATTTAGGTATATTCCATTACCTTCCACTATAGTAGGATTAGCAGGAAAATCTTGAATCTCTCTCCAACCACTCTCGTCATTCAAGTTCCAAATTAAGGATCTAAAAGGATGGTTGGAATTCAAATAGTTAACTATTGCAACCACTTTGTAGGCATGCCTTGAATTATCATAGCCATACCCTAACATAACAAAATTTATGTTATTAGGAAGTTCTGACATAGAATGCAAGTTTTCAAATACTACTTTAGTGGCAGGATTCCATAAGTGAAGAATGATTGGACCCGTTATGTTGCATATAGCTAAACATACCAAGCCATTGCATGAACCAAGAACCCGATACTTGTTCCTTTGAGGAAAAGATTGATACATAATATCAATAGGAAAGAATGGTGTTGAATCTTCAAGAGAACTAGCATAGAAGGATGTTGAATGTTCAAACAAAGAACGGATAGGTGAAGGAACGAAAAAGCATGAAGTTCTGCTTTCATTGAAGTAACTTAACAAGAAATTGATGCTTTTGCGTGAGTTCATGAAATGTGGATCCAAGAGGAGAGATTGAAAGTATTTGCTCACACACATGAATCGCAAAAGAGATTTTACTGGAAGCCTCGACAAAATTTCCATTACCATATCTTTACACCACACCTCTTCACACATCATATTTCCCTGCTTTTATTTCATTCTGAAAGTCAAAAATATCAGAACATTCACCAGTGCAGGAAGGGCCTTTGGCAGCGGTTGTTTATCATATTTTGCACCGGTTCGCGAACCGAAGCATATTGGGGCGAGGCCAAAAGAGCACAGCTTTTGGCCTCGGTTAAGGCCCGAAGCCATAGAGTGCCCTTCTGCCTCGGTTCAGACGAACCCGAGGCCATAGAGCCCACCTTTTGGCCTCGGTTTTCTATGCCACCCGAGGCCATATGAGCTGCTTTTTATTTTTTTTTTAAATTCGAAACCCTCTCTCTCGTCCATGTCTTCCTCCATCGTCATCATTTTCCTCTTCCTCTCCCTCTTCAGACCCTGCAACACTGTTCCAGCCCCCATTCTTTCATCTCCATCAACAACCTCTCCTTCTCCATACTCTCCTACAACTCCAACACCTCCTCCATAACCCTCTCCCCTCGCCCTAACCCAACGCCCCACCCCAACTGTCCCTCCTTCTCCTTCATTCCTACCCGCCCCATCAACCTCTCCGCCACCCCCTTTCGTGTCTCAGCCGCCACGTGCTCCCGCCTCTCCGTCCTCCGCCCCTGCTCGCCGCCTTCCCTCCCCAACTGCTCCCACTGCCCCTCCCAGTGCCACCTCATCAAATCTCCCTCCCACCTTCTCCCTGACTGCAGATCCACCCACCACTCCCCTCAGTACTCAGACTCCCCCTGCCTCACCGACATCCTCGGCTTCCTCCAACAGTTCCTCAAGAACGGAATCCAACTCGACTGGGACCAGAGCCGTGACCCCTACTGGTTGTTGGTGCCGCTGGTTTTGCTCCTGCAGAGAGAAATGGAGGAGAGAAATGGAGGAGCTGCGCGCGCGAGAAAGAAAGGGGCTGCAGTTTTGAGCCCTAATTAAACACTATGGCCTCGGTTCAATTTAGAACCGAGGCATATACCCCCTTTTGCCTCGGGTCCCCACCACCCGAGGCCTAATAGGGCTTTTGGCTTCGGGTTTTTTACAACCGAGGCCTATAAGTCAAAACGAGAATGGCATTTTTGAAATTTTGGGCATCCTTTTTGGCTTCGGGCCTTCTTAACCGAGGCCTAACAGGGCTTTTGGCTTCGGGTTTTTTACAACCGAGGCCTATCACTGGTTTTGGCTTCGGGTTGTTGGGGAACCGAGGCATAAAAGTTGCCAATAATTGCAAAATTGCCACCGCGCCATTATAGGCTTCGGTTCCTGGCCAACCGAGGCCTATAAGGCGAGGTAAAAATCCAATTCTGCACTAGTGATTACACATAATCTATGGAGTAAAAATCTTGTTTTAATAAAAAATTTGAATATTTTTTATTTGATGTGAATATTTTAATAAAATATTTATTTAGCAAAATTTTTCAACTTTGTTTCCGTTATCAAAATCTTAATTTTTGGGAAAAAATATATATCTGTCTACCACTATCTTAGTCTTATTTCTTGAAAATTTATGTTTATTTCCTATAATGAAAATTAAAATGTTAATAAGAAAATATTTTTAATATATAATTATCACCTTGATAGACATATAAGCAATATTTAGGCTCAATATAATTTGGGATGTGATAAATGAGAAATGAGAGCAAAAATAATGAGTTTGTTTCTAACCTTTTTTTTTTTTAAGAACAAAGAGAAAATATATGAGAGTAAGAAATGATTACCATAGTAAGAAATTATTACAATTTGTGAAGAACTAAAAAGATAACGAGAAAGAAAATGAAAATTATCTTAAACAATATTTGGCTTAATTACTCTTTTGATTCATGTTTTAGTTTAAAAATGTTAAATTGATCCTCCAGTTTTTAGTTTTACTTTGATCCCAATTATTGAAAAATTGATACAATTTGATCTTTTACTATAAATTCTTTTGCTTTGTTGGTGTAATTAACATTATTGTAGGATCAATTTTTGAGAAAAAGAAGAATTAAACAAAATTAAACCTAAGTATTTTTATTCTTTATTATATTTAATTTTATGTTTTATTATCTATTAACACTAAATTTTGTGCTTTATAAAATAAATGGAAAAATACACAATTTAATTTTCATCAATTTTTAAAATATACTACTTACAATTTAATAAATTTAAAATATATATTTATATATATATATTATAAATTAAAAAAAATTAAATTTTGGGGGGCCGGACACCTCCCTGCCATTAAAATCCGCCACTGTGAGTAAGAAACTATTCTATGAACTAACTTTCTCCACAAAAATCTTGTTCATAATGCTTCTCACCTTTCAAACAATAATCATATATATAATCACATAATAATTGTATAATAATTATACAAATCAAACAATTAAAAAAAAAAGTATACATAGAATATTCTTACCTTTTACTTCAACTCCACATTTCTCCTCAATTGTGTAGTATGTGAGGTGAAACTTCTTATATATAGATAATCAAGACCCTGACTCTCAATCAGTGTCAAAACAAATATCTAAGATATTTTGTCTAATCAGATATTGTTATAACAAATTATATCATATCAAAATCTAATTTAATCATTTATATCTTTTTTCTCAGACAACTTTCTGTAACTACTTTGTTATTACCTTTTCAATGAAACAATGTTATTTTCATTCAATTGAAATAATCTTATTATATATAGGATTAAAATACACTTTCTATTTATAAACACAATTGAATAAATCTTAACTAAAAAATAATCACCAAATAATTCTCATGTTTTCCCTTAACTAAAAAATAATCACCAAATATTCTCATGTTTTTCCTTATAAATTTATTTATTTATGGTTGTTTTTCAAAAGCGTTATTATGTTAATAAAAATGCCAAAATAGGTAGAGTTGATTAACTAACTACCCCTTCATCAAAAAAATTTTGACCATGGAAGATATGTATAAAGAGGTCAAACTAAACAATATTTTTTTCTTATTGTATTTATTTGTAAAAAAAGTAAAAATAAATGTTAACTTATTACGTAATCGGATTATCAGTTTAAACAATAAATTATTATGACAATTAAAATTTTACTTTTTTTATATTATATATATATATATATATATATATATATATATATATATATATATATATATATAAAAGTATATTTAACCTATTCATATATTTTGATAAATAATTTCACGCAAGTAATTTTACAAACTTTCCCATCAAAAAATGGTTGTCAATTATATAGAGTTGATCAAGATGACACTCTGTCATTCAGGAGTAGAAATAGGTTAGTTTAAATAGGAAAATTATTAAGTATAACTTTCTGTATTTTATTATTATGTAACATAATTTATAACAGGAAACACAAAATTAAGATTTTATCTTTGAAACCCAACATCATTCAGGTAATTATTCAGTTTAAAACTATCATTTAACTATCGCACGAGTAATAAGGAAACAACTGTGAAGCTTCATAGAACTGAAGATATTTTTTTCTTTTTTATAATATAATTCCATTATTATTATTATTATATATATATATATATATATATATATATATATTCTTTACCGACGACAAAAAGTGTAACATACAAGCACATATAATAATAATAATAATAATAATTATTATTATTATTATTATTATATACTAGTGTACACAGGCGCTGTTGCGTCTGTGTGTACGTATATTTTTTTAAATATAAATGATAGTATATTAGTAGATGATAATAGTGTAATGTTATTAAGTTAATATATAAAATAAATTTATATTTATTAAAAATAAAGTAAATGAATAGAAAAATTAATTGTTAATGAATAAAAAAAAGAAAAAAAGAAAAAATGTTTTATAGAAAATAGGTAAAAATAACCGTTAATTTTTAAAAATTTAATAAATAATTATATTGTAAATGGTAGAATTGACATTATGAGATGTGGATAAAAAAAAAGGAATTTCTTTATATATTGTTATAGATTTGTTTATCTTATTAGTTTATTGATAAAAATTTTAGCTTAAAATTTTGTAATATATATATATATATATATATATATATATATATATATATATATATATATATATAAAAGAAACGATTTTGTAATACATTATAAGTAAATTTTTTTAAATAAATTAATTATATAAAATGAAATAAATTTAAATAGAAGTAGAGATACTTTTGGTTAAAATGGTATTGTCTCAAATTATCCTCTCAAATTTGGTGCCAATACACATAATTATCGCATTCACTCACTCTTCTATCAATTCAAAAAACCATATTTTTCACCTCATAATTTATCTTCGCGTTTACTTAAAAAAAAGACTACCTTAAATGAACAGAGCATAAGGTCCAAATGTGTTGTACGGATGAAAAAAAAAATCACATTTGATGGAATAGCACATTCCTCATCAAGAACAACATCGGAGAGAATCCCAACATAAACTTAAGTAGGCACTTAAGAAGACCGAATCCGAAGCACAAGACTAATCAAAGAAAAGAAAGAACCACCGTTCCCAGGGCAGAATAGCAAGAACAAGTACCCAAAGTGCCAATTTACATCTTCTCCCTTCAAAGATGATATTTCAATAAGATTTTCAAGATGAACAGGGTGGATTGATCAAGGAATATTAGTGTGGTTCTTCAGAAAAAGGTTCCAATTTTCTACTATGCATCACTTGATGATGCTTTTGATTCCATTTGAGGTGGAGAGATAAAGTTGGGAAGTTAATTATTACTGTTATTATTATAAAATAAGAAGGAATGTGAAAATTTTCAATTGGGAAAGTTTGGATTAGGTTGTGGGAAGAAGTTGGTGATGACATGACATTTCTTCTGTAGCTGTAGCCGCCCTCCACACAAAACGTTGTGCTATTAGTTAAAACAAATTTTTAATTAATATATTGTTTGAATGATAATGATGGAAAAGATTGACCAAATGTGCCAAAAGAAACCAACCACACACTTATTTTACTCATTATTACAACCACGAATAGTTTATTAATTCTTCTAGTTACTGCCTATTTCTTCTTAATTCCGTCACTAAGATCAGAAATTTTGGTTATTACAACCTCTGAAAATAATATGTTTAGATATTATTGCAAAATAAATTTAGAACAAATATTATCTAAATATATTACAAAAATGAATTAAAAGAACAACACAATCCTAGAAATGAGTACAAAATAAATGTTTTTAAAAGACTTAAATCAAAATTTTACAATTCATTAAATACTTAATTTGAAGAAAAAACTTAAAAAATATATCATAGAGACCAACCAAAATATAAAGCAAAATTTTGTTAAGAAAGATAAAAAAAAACAAAATTTTGTAACAATTATACAAGAAAAAATTTTCTTCTATAGTGGTAACTTATAAAGTAAATCATGTAAACATAACCTAAATTCAAACGCCAAGAAAAAAGAAAAGGTGAATGCAGAAATCAGAACATTGAACAAACAATAAACAATTGCAAGGTAGTTAAAAAAAAAGAAAAAAAAGACATCACATTTTGGTTATTATTTTGTCTAGAAACTCATAGTTTGAAGTGGCCATTTGGCCATAGAACAAGAACAATTTCTTAAGCATCAGAAACCCATATCTACAACTTAATTACACAACAATACCACCATCAACCACAACCTAAGCGTATGAAGAGACCCTTTTGGTTGTTTTCCACACGCTCATCCAAAATGGAAATAAAACAACATTCCCAACACTTGAAACCACAAACTTGAACTCTTGAATAATCAAAGAGACCACCATCACTTTCCTTCCACCAGAACCAGTTGGTCTGCACCTTCAGCTTTTTCTTCTTCAGGCACCAACCACTTAGCTCCGCAGTCATGTTCTTGTTCATGCATGTTCATGCTGCAATTCTACGATGTGTCAAACACTGATGTGGGGACTGAACCCCAGAGGAAACAATGATTTGGGTGGCAGAAGAAGTAGGGTTGTTGGAAGAGGGTGAAGGTGCAGAGAATGAAGCTGGTGCTTGAATTGAAAACCTTCCTGAATCACCAGGAAGTCTCATGTATGAGTAAGAAGGGGACTCACAAATCCATGATCCTAAAGGACCCTCTTTCCCAGTACCCTTGTATTGCATTATGGCCTTGTAAACGAAAGGAATCAGACCCTCCATTTTCTATGTGTGCTGGTTTGAGAGAAGACAGAGAGAAAGTAAAGGGTTTTTGGGTTTTGGTTTTTCCCTTTGGGGTGTCTCAAATGAGATGAATGTGACGAGTGGAGAACATGATGAATTCCTAGGGTATAAAAAAGGGTTGGAGAAAAATGATGACGTTGAGAAAGTTGTTTTGGATGAGAGTCCAATTCTTCACGCAAAGCCAGGAAATTTTCAACACAAACTCACACGTATGACCTTGAAAGCTACGTGTGAACCAACACCTGCATATAGCACACAAGTTTTTTCTATTATTACTGTTATCTAGCTGGTTTTGTAGGTTTCTCTTCGATGGGTTTGAGCTTTTGGAACACGATTGGATGGTTTGAGTTTGATGGTGTTTGAAGTTTTGTTTTTATTTTATTAATTCCCTCCCAAACTATTGACGGAGCACTGGTTTCTTCAATGTTTGGTTTTCTCTTTTATATTAATATTATCTATACTCCGTTCGTTGTTTGGATGTTGTTTTTAAAGTAAGGTGCTTCGAAAATTAACAATTTGTTCATTCAACGGCGGCCACTTGTACCTGTGTGATGTTTGAGCATGACATTGGATCTTTACTATTTATCATGTTTTGCATATGAAAATTGATTAATGCATATTCTCATGAAACGCGTCACTTCATGTTTAGGTAAGTGACAAGATTAGAATGTAGGTGCACGAAAAATAAAATGAAATAATCAGTTATAATAAATAGTAAATGAATATATTATAAGCAAAGTGAAGTAACAGGTGAATGCATATCTGAATCTATTATACATATGGATATATACTGCCCTTACCTAACTTTTTTTTTTTTCAATTTATTTCTATTCTTCTTTGTTTTGATAAAGATGGTTTTTTCCTAGTTACATGCACTCATTCGTATGCTTTAGAGAACAAGAAAAAAGAATAGAGAGAAAACAAAATCCATGGTAATTAAAATATTCACGTTTGGTTTAGTGAATTCGTGATTTACTTTCCAATTACTGAAAAGTAATTGCAATTTTTCATACTCAAGACTATAAATAATTACTTACAAAATGAACTTTACATTCTGTTTGTTCTCATATTTAAAGATTATAATAAGGTCTACTTTTACATGTTCTAAGAAGATTAATTTCTAATAGATTAAGCTATAAAAAAAGTTCCGTTAGGTTATGGGCTTTATGTAGTGTAAATAAAGTTCACTAGGGTTAGCATCTCAATTTATAATAAGTAGTATCTTATAGCTTCAGGCATGATAATCTATATATTTAGATTTATAACTTTGGATTATGCGCATGTTTTCTAGAAAATCTTATAAGCCAAAGTATACCTTACCTGTCTCGTCCCATGCGCACGAGACTAGTCAAAAACAATTCCCACTTTAAGGTTGATTGGGCGCAGGTTTAAGGTCTATCCGCGACCCTTGTGCACTATTTGTTACAGCACGCATGATGGCCACAGGACAAAATAAGAAACAAAAATGAAGCAAAAATAAAGAGAATATCGTCTCGTTCTTGAAGAGCTTAAATTAAATAATCTTATTGCATCCATTTTATGTTTACTAAAATTTCATTTAATTAGAGACCAGACTAATTAATAATCTATAAATGGTGGTAAATTTTATTTTATTGAATTGGTTGTGTTGAGTTGAATTAGTTTAAATTTTATTATCTTAATATTATACTATAGAGTCTAATATAGTATCAAAACTATTATGAAATTTAGATTTTTGTCTATCATATCCTCCTTCGATTTCTGTGCTTAATGTCTTGGGTATGAGAAGATGTGTTATAGATTTTACATATGCTAGAAATATCACTACAATAGAAAAAAATTTAGTGGAGGTCTCAAAAAGTTGATAATAGTGAAGGTTTTTATTTTTATTTTTTGAAGGGGTTTGTGACCTTCGCATATTATATTACATTTTTTCATACTCGTTCACTCCCAAACTAGAAGAATCTGAATTCTCATGAATATCACTCCCACACATGAGAAAACCTAGGTTTTTCCCCAAATTGATTTCGCTTTGCAATTCAGCTCCGTCAGGTCCTCCGTCGTAGTCTTCTCTGTCACGTCCTCTCCATCACGACCTTAGTAGCTCAATGTTATTCAGTCTCCGTCGTAGCCTTCATAGTAACCTCCATCGTAAACTAAATAACAAATCAGTCACTTCGCCATTCAGCTCCGTCATGTCATCTCCATCATAGTAGCTATGTGTCATTATACGTGGTAGTCTAATGCAGCGTTGTTTCTCACATGATTGAAATTTTAATGTTGTTCAAAGTCAAAAAGATTAAATCCATTACTTTTGAAATAACGAGTATCCAAATGATTTAAAATTTTAAACCATTTTCAATTTTTCATAATAATATATTTAATCTTAAAATTTATTAAAAAAATTATTTAGAAAACAAATATAAAAATAGAAGTTAGAACTTTATTATATATTTGTTTTTTAACTTTAAGAAGTCTGAGTATATATAAAATTTGTTTTTCCTTTTTTAAATAATTTGAATAAAAAAAACATTTTAATAAAATCCAACTCAAAATTTGGTTACTTGAGAAACAATTTTGAACTGGTTTTGCGATACTGAAAAACTACATTAAAGATAACAATTCGAATTTTAAGAAACTGAATTCTGACGTAAAACAAAGTTATGTTATTCAAGTAAATATTGTGCACAATGTGCTATGTTGGAAAATAACTTCAACCGTCCTATGAATAAAAATTCAAAATAAAAAACATCTTCACAATTAAATAGTTAAATGTAAAAACACTAAATCCTTAAAAGTATTTCTTTACATTTACATATTTAAATACAATAAAAATAATCAAATTTATTTCAAATATCTTAAACTTTTATACTTTTAAATTTATATTTTTATATTTATTCTAAAATAAAATTTCTTAAGTAAATTTCTATACTTTTTCTATTTTCAAAATTTTATAAATTTTAATCAAAATTCTATATTTTGCTATAATTTTAAACTTCTACTTTTAATTTTTTATAAATATTAAAGAAATTTTAATATATATTTTTTTTTATTTAAAAATTTTAAAATGTATATAGATTTAGTGATGATAATAAAAATGAAAAGAGTCTATTGCAAGAAAAAAAATTTGCATGAATGCAGTCCTCACTCGATTAATTAACAGAAAAGTTAAAATGAGTATGCAATCAATTAAGTCAATAACGGGACCACTTTTCTTATATACAAAACAAAATGAGAAATACGATAGATAATTATATTATTATCATTTCGAATGGATTTTAAAAAATATATTTAATAGTTGAATGATTTAAACGTATATTGCAGTCTAATTTTAGTTTAATCATATTTGAACCACTCAACTCTCAATTAGTTTTATCAACATTTTAGTGACTGATCTAGCGAAGTCATTAAATATATTAAAATTTGATGTGGTGATTGAGAAAAGTTTACCCCCACAAAAGGCTATGCTTAAAGGGACAAATTAAGAAACAATATGATTTCAATTTCTTATTTTATGCAACATTGTGTCCAAACTAAATTCTTATATTATAAGATTTTACATTCATAATCCATTCACAAGTTCGAAAGCTAGAAGCTTCTTAAAGAGTAAATAAACCGTTCAATCAAGCTGTTTCATATAAACCGTGTCACAACTCAAAAGTCTATATTATAGATAAGTACAAACCAATTTGCCGGCATAAAGAGGCTCAAAGTCAAGCAAAAACATTAATTTTATATTTAATTTAAATTTTTATTTTAGTCAATGATCTAAAAATAAATAAACAAAAGAGATAGTCTAAATATATGAACATTCTTACGTATTACACTTCTTCTCTAATATTCTGTTCATCATAGAGACATTTTATATAACTCAATCAAAATTTATAAAATGTTTGTGATAGATATTAAAACGTTGTTAAGTCAAATAGATTGCTTAATCGTGTTAGCCCATTCATGTTTTATAATCAAATATTATTTATGTCTTTTATATTGGGCATACAGAACTGTTGGGAATAGTCCAAGTGTGAGTCAAAAAGTCTCACATTGGATAGAAAAGACAAAGTTAAACATTATATAAGAATAAAGACCCATAACAACATTGCCTTAAGGTTTTGGTGTCAAACTGATGTCTAAGGTCTTATATGTGTAAGACTAATGTCATATAACCATATAGAACCACAATCTCTCAATGACTATAACCATGACCATAACCATAACTATGCCATGACTATGACCATAACCCATATATGAAATATATATAACCCCGATCCTTAACCATAAAAAATGTTTGTTTTAAAATTTATAGATTAGCAAGTTATATTTTTTTTTATTAAAGATCGTGATTAGTCTATAATTTAAAGATATCAGGGATATGTGTTGATCATGATGCAATTTTAGTTTGGATTTCAAATAAGGTGTCGTAATTCATAAAAAAAAAAAGGAGAAAATCTATGTCGTAAGTTGTTGGTTTTGGTTTCGGTCTTAACTTCATAATCTAGTAAACGCATAAAATAATCCATTTAAAATTTGGAACAAGTAATAAGTTCCTGAGAAAAAATAAATTCCTTTCCAAAACAAGTTCTCAACAAAAAACAAAGTTATATCAACATAGTTAAAAATTATAGCATTAAGCCACATAAACATTTAATTATAGTCATTTTTTATTTTTGCAAAAAGTATGGTCAAAATATTAATGAAATTATAGCAATTGTTGATATAGTAAAGTAAACTTCACCCTTAAAAAATTTACGGCTTTTAATTAAGTGCAGCTCTTAATGTTAAAGTGTGTTTCCCTTCTAACTTCATAACAAGTAACTATCTAAATATACTTTACCAAAATGATCACGTTTTTATTATTAAAAAATTAATATATTAGAAGGGGAAAAAATATTTAAAGAATTACTTTTAACATTGATGAATAAATGATGAGATTTTATAGTGTATCAAAAATAAATCCTTAACATTTGCAAATTTTATTCAAATATTCTCTAGCCTACTACATCAATTTTTCAAGGATTAAATTATTTACTCAAGAAAATGCGTTAATTAAACTATACCCCATTGTAACTTGGAAAATTTAATTAGAAGCTATTATTTTCAAACTCCATCTTGTAGGATATTTACTCATTCAAAATAATTAAAACAATCAATGCAATTAAATAGGTTGAACTTGATGCAAGTCCAATGTAGATTAGCCTATAAACTTGATCCTTCTTTATTTTCAACCCTAACAATAAATTACCGACTATAACATTATTTAATGTTACTTAAAAAACGTAATGTTTTTCAACAAACGCAGAAGATGATAAAATTGTTGACGTAATTTTGATAAGCATATTCCTTCATATGAATACCCACTCCACTGTCTCAATCGTATATGAGGTCATGGTTTGCAACTTTTGAAATAATTAAATAAAATATATTTTGAAATAAATGACAAAATATTGAGTAAGAAATTAATGAGATAAACCAAAAAAATAAGGAAAGTCACCGCCCAAGAGTCACCTTTCACTCTCTTATACAAAAAAATTAGATGTTCATTTTATTCTGGAAGATTCAATGCATATAATTTAAACTTTTGCTGGGAATAATTCATTAAGTCCATACTTTTCTCACAGTGATTTTATTAAATAAAACAAATAATCAACCATTCATATATTTAAGTATCCTTTAATTGATAATATTAAAATTATATTTTCAATCTTGTGTAATAGTAACTCATTAAATTGATTTAAATGAAATGTGACAAGCATGTTCAGATTACTGAATCCATTGTTCGAGAATTAGTCCACTCCTAATAAAGTTTACACTTGTATTGTTTACCTTGAGCATCAGTTACCTAATATAATTATTTCATTTGAATATTTTATAACTTGAGAGCAAGCAAGACGACCAAGCTTCTTCTCTTCTTTTTTCTATTGACTTTATATATATATATATATATATATATATATATATATATATATATATATATATATATATACATCATTCATTGCTAATATTCTTTTCTTGTAAAAAATAATTTATGAGCTGATTTTTATCAACGGGAAGCGAGATATTAATCTTTTTGCAATATTAGGAGTAAATATTTTCTTCCTATAGATATTTATAACATTGAATTATGAGTTCAAACTTTCGCATTAAATCCTCCAAATTGTGTGAAAAAAAAAATCCCTAGAGAATAATACGAATGATGGTAAATAAATCCTAGGGGAAGGTTTGTATTCAATAAAAAGCTCTAAAGAGATTAGAGCCACGCTGATATACGCGTTCCTCTCACGTGCAATCCACGTGTGTCAAATTGGTGCGGGCTTACTTGATTCATTTCTTTAGTGCAATCCACTAAAGAAAATAGGCCCATTTTTGCAACCAGTTTGAGTATGATAAACTTTGGGATTTCTTCCTGCAATTCCAAAAACTTCTTTCATATCCCCAACAATTTTTTAAACTTTCATTTTGCCCTTCGTTGAAAAAGTAACATTTTTTTCTCTCTCTATAACTATTTCTAAGTTTTCTTTTTCGTTCATAAGTCGACGTCCGCATCCAGTATATTATTTCTTAGGGTTAATTATGTTTTTTGTCCCTCAAGTATTATACGATTTTATTTTTAGTCCCCCAATTAATGTTTGCTTAGTTTGCTCCAATTTGATCTCTCATGTTTTGAAACGATTGGAAATGGTCCTCATTTTTTTACAGAGTTAGTTGTGTTTGACACCTAGCTTAATGTTTGCTCCAATTTGGTCTCTCATATTCACCGACAGTCTCATGAGAGGATAAACCAGAACGGCAAATAGAGACAAAGTGGTGGAGGGCTTCTTGGGATTGTTCATTGCCAAAAAAAGGAACCAAAGAGCAGCAGGTTAGTTGTGTTTGGACACATCCTCACCACCTTAAATTTAAATTTTAGGATTTCAAACTTCTCACAACCCCTCTTTTATTTCATTTTCTTCATCTTTAATCAACACGTGCACAAAACATAAAATTTATTACACAACTTAAAACGGGATCCAGACGTGGCAGTTCGTTTGCCAGGTGTCAAATACAATTAATGTCGTCCAAGAACGAGGACCATTTCTAATCGTTTCAAAACATGAGAGACCAAAATGGAGCAAACATTGATCGGAGGACTAAAAACAAAATCACACAATACTTTAAGGATAATTATATTTCTTTTAATTTTCTATTCAAATATTGATATATGATATTGTATTTTTTTTATTACGGAAGTTAATATCTAGTATTTGATTTTTTTACAAATGTCAACATTCAATAATTTATTTTTTTTACTTTTTGCCTCTTACAAAATGTAAAAATATAAATTTTTTTTCATTTACGAATGTCGATATCGGTGTTATAATTTTTTTCATATCTGATTTCCAATTCACTGAACATTTAAAAAAAAAAGTTAACCGGATTTTCACGTCCGATTAACATATGTTACATTACATAAAACTTTTAATTTATATTAATTTAAATATTTACTATACCGTCTATAAATATATATTAAATTAAAATTTGAAAAAATTAAAATATAATCTATTTTATATTAATTTATATAAATTTTAAAAAATTAATATATTAATAATTATTACATCAAAATTAAAAAAAATATTTTTTTTAAATATTAACCGAATTTTCACATTTAGTTAACATGTGAAAAATTATGTTATTTTTCAATGTATATTAATTTAAATATTTAATAATTTTTACTAAATTAAAATTAAACAAATGAAATATATTTTACTTTATACTAATTTATATAAATATTTAAAAAATTATTATATCAATATTTTTTACTTTTAATTTAAAAAAAAAACATTCTTTTAAAAAGTTATTAATCTGGTTTCACATACGATTAACATATGTAAAATTATGTAACATTTGTAATTATATTAATTTAAATATTTACCATATTTTCTTTAACTATTCATTAAATTAAAATTTGAAAAAAATTGAAATATATTTTATTTTATATTAATTTATGTAAAATTTTTATGAATTATTATATTAATAATTATTACTTCAAAATTATAAAATTTATTTTTTAATAAAGTGTTAACCGGATTTTCACATTCGATTATCATATAAAAATTATGTTAATTTTTTTAGCTTAAATATTTAATAATTTTCTATAAATTAAAATTTAAAAAAAATAAATTTGATTGATATTGTATTAATTTATTTTAATATTTAAAAATTTATTATATTATTATTTCTTATTTCCAATTTAAAAAAAAAACATTGTTTTAAAATGTTGTTAACCGGATTTGCATCCGTAAATGAATAAATTTAAAAATTAAATTTTTAAAAAGGTAATAATAAAAAAAAATTAAATAAGAAAAATAAATTAAAGAATAAAATAACAAAATAAAAAAGAAATATATATATATATATATATATATATATATATATATATATATATATATATATATATATATATAAAATTTTCCGATTAGTTAACCGCATTCGTAAATGAAAAGAAAAAGATAATACTGAATGTTACGACATATATAATGGGAAAACACTTTTAAAAAGTAAATAAAATAATATATATCTCATATAACAAAATTAAATTTTAGGTACATAAAAAAAATTATAAAATCGAATGTTGATATTCAATAACGAATAAAATTTTTTAAAAATCTTAAAATATCGGATAACAACATTAGTATAACAAAAACGGATGACATCCGTTAAAAAAAATTTGGAGGTAGATCAGTGAAAGAGTGTAAAAATGTAAAATGTAATTATTTTTAATTAAGAGACAAAGTGAAAATTTAAATCTTTTTTGGAATTACAGAAGAATTGTTTGGACGTGCTGGAAAAAACGCCTTAAAATTTTCACTAATTCATGGTTACTGAGTAGGGTGGAATAATGGGTGAAAGTGTAAAATGGAGGCGGTGGTCCTGGAGGCGCGTGGTGGGCATTGGAGGCGCGTGTGGGAATGAATGTGGGAAAGAAAGTGGGGGCATTGGGAAGAGGCAAGGGAAATAAAAAAGCAAAAGGAATGCAGAAAGAAAGAGTGAAAGAAACAGTGAGAGGGAGAGTTATGACGTGAGAGGGTATTCAAGTGCCTCTCTTTTTCTGTCGTGTGCCCTTTTGGTCTGTGCCTTATGTTGCACTCAACACTCAACAACACTACACAACAACCTCTCTCCAATAATAACACCACTCTTTAACCTCAACTACGACTTCGACTTCGACTTCGATTTCGACTTCAATTCCTTTGCCTTGTCTTGCTCTCGGCATTACACAATAGATATCATCACTCTTGTCTTGTGTTTGTTTTGACACTTGAACTAATTTCCCTCCTCTTTCCCTTCCAATCCTCCTAACTTTATGTTTGGATGGAACATTTCAACGATGCTTAGAAATTGAAATACTTTATATTTGAATTACTTGTAATTAAATTTTATTCATTTTTTTAAATAATTTGTTTGGATAAGAAAATTAAAATACCTTACATTTCAATTTCTTGTTTGGAAAAAAACATTTGAATTTATTGTGAGATAAAATTTAATTTTAACAATATTTATTTTACGCTTAATAATGTTTTGAGTTCATGATATATTTTGAAACATGCTCGACAACCCGGATGGGTCGGGCAGACCCAACTACACAACCGGATTGGTTAGACCCGACGACTCACCCGAGCTGGATCGGCTGGGAAGCCAAGACAGGCTGGGTGGCCCGATGATCTAGAGGCCTGATGGCCCATACTGCACGATTGTGTCGTTAAGTTCATCAATATGGCTCGGTCCAACCTGTCTGGGTCATTGACCCAATGCTCCAGACGGGTCCGACGACCCGAACGAGCCCGACGACCTGGACGGGCCCGAAGACCTGGACGAACCCAATGAGCTGAACGAGCCCGACAATCCGGACGAGGCCGAATACCCGGACCGAAACGAATACCCGGAACGGTTCGACGACTAGGATGGGCCCGAGGACCTGGACAGGCCCGAGGATCCGGATGGGCCCGACGACTCAGATGGCCCGACGACTTACACACGTCCAACGACCCAGACATGCCAGACGACCTAGACAGGTCCGAGACTCGAACGGGCCCGACAACTCGTACGGGCCCTTTCAAACTGTCGGGTTCGTCCGGGTCGTCGGGCCCGTCTGGATAGTCTGGCACGTACGAGTCGTCCGGCCTGTCTGGATCATCGGGACTGTCCGGGTCATCATTCCCGTCCAGGTCATCGGGCTCGTCTGGGTTGTCGAGCCCGTCTAGGTTATCAGGCTCGTCGGGCTCATCCGAGTCGTTGGGCATGTTCGCGTCGCCCCGCACTTTTGGGTCGTCGGGTACGTCCGAGTCGTCGGGCCCAATGATTTGGAAGGGCTCGTCCGGGTTGTCTGGCCTGTCTAGGTTGTTAGGCTCATCCAGGTCATCAGACCTGTCTGGATCATCATGCCCGTTTGGGTCGTCAGACCTGTCTGGGTCATCGGGCTCGTTCGGGTCGTCGGGCTCGTCCGGGTCGTCGGGCCTGTCTGAGTCGTCGGGCACGTTAGGGTCGTCAGGCCCGTCCGGGTCATCGTGCCCGTCTGGATCGTCTAGAATGTGAGGTTGAGTGAGAAGAATTTCAAATTCCACCTATTTTAAGGGTATTTGAATTTTCACTAATTTAGCTGATTAAAATCCTTCAAAAAAATCATTGCATTTGAAATGCTTTTTAATTTCTCTATCCAAACAAAACATCTCATTACAAAGAAATCTAAATTCTTCAAAAAAATGAATTGCTTCATTAAAATACTCTATCCAAACACATTCTATCCAAACACATTCTAATTGTATTGTGCAATTTCCTTTACAATATAAAAGAAGCATCGGTGTATGTAAATGGTAGGGCTGAAAAATGCAATTCAAATTTAATATAAAGAATAAATATGAATAATTGGATTTTTAAGATAGAAATCTAAATAGTTGGATTGACGTTTAAATTCAAATCCAAATTTAAAGAAAAATAGTTTGGATATTTATAAACTAGTTCGACTTCAATTTTAAAATTGATATTCTTTTTTAAAATCATTGTTAAACTCACAATAATTTAAAATTACTATATATTTTCCAAGAATAATTTTATAATCAAAATTTTTGGAAGTCTTTCAAGTTTTATAAAATGTGTAAATAATTAATAATTTCAAAAAAAAAATCTTTTTTTTTCATTATATGTTAATTTAGAACTATGTAATGGCGGATCATCCTTAGGGGCATGGTCCCCCAATTTTTTTTTTAAATTATATATAATATATATTATATTTATAAAAATTAAATTATGTATATTCTTATTTTTTTTATAAATTATAACATGTTAATAAATAATAAAGAATAAACAATTTTATTGAAATATTTTTTTATGTTTTCTCTCATTATTTTTTGAGGTTTTCACCTATTGTATTTATCTCCTACTCTACAATATTTTTTTTTTGTTTATGAAGAAAATAAGAAGTTAGACACAAACTCATTTTTTGTGTTCTAATTTCTCATATGTTCTATTTCATTATTGAAAATAGAAAAAGGTAATTCTCCTTTGTTTAAATTGATAGATTAGATTGAACAAATATTTCATGTATGTAATATCTATAACAACATATAAATGGGATTCTCTTTTTTGTGTCCACATTTCAAAATACCAATTTTACCCTTTAAATATAATAATTTATTAAATTTTTAAAAGTTGACTGTTACTTTTACAAACTTTTTATAAAATCGGCTATCTCTGCTTCTTCTCTTCTTCTTTATTTATCAATGGTTATTCTTTCACTTGTTCTGATTTATTTCACTTTATTTTTAAGGCTTAATTACTCGGATCATATCCATTTTGGTTCGAAAATTTCAAAATGGTACCCACTTTGAACTTTGTCTCAATTTAGTACCCAATTTTGATTATTGCATCAATGTAGTACCCTCCGTTAAGTCTTCACAAACGGCGTTAACTACCTTGCCACGTGTCAGCCTCTGGATTTTTTAATTTTTTTTTAATTTTTTTTAATTTTTTTTAATTTTTTTTAATTTTTAATTTTTCATTTGAATTTAAAAAAAAATTGTCACGTGTCAAATCCTTGATGTGACACGTGGCAAGGTATCGCCACGTGTCAAGGTACCTGACAAGTGTCATTGTCTTGATTTCAACTTAGTCCCCACATGTGTCTATTTGTTTCAATTTAGTACCCATATATATTTATTGGTTTCAATTTAGTACCCAATTTATTTGTTTTAATTTTGTCTGAATATTTTTTTTACAAAATAGAAGACCAAATTTATTATTTATATAAATGTTATATTTATATTTGTTATTAAAAATGTCTTACAAATATGTTATTTATGACTTTTACCATTAACTTTAATATAAATTTCAATACTTAATTTTATAACTCATTTTTAGTAACAAATATCAATATAACATTTATATAAATAATAAATTTTGTCTTAAAAGAGATACAATATTTCTCCATTTAAAAAAAAAAAATTGAATAAAATTCAAACAAATAAATTGGGTACTAAATTGAAACAAATAAACATATATGGATACTAAATTGAAACAAATAGACACATGTGGGGACTAAGTTGAAATGAAGACAATGACACTTGCCAAGTACCTTGACACGTGGTGATACCTTGCCACGTGTCACTGACAATGCCACGTGTCACATCAAGGATTTGACACGTGGTAATTTTTTTTTAAATTCAAAAAAAAAATTAAAAAATTAAAAAAAAAATTAAAAAAATTAAAAAATCCAGAGGCTGACACGTGGCAAGGTAGTTAACGTCGTTTGTGAAGACTTAATGGAGGGTACTACATTGAGACAATAATCAAAATTGGGTACTAAATCGAGACAAAGTTCAAAGCGGGTACCATTTTGAAATTTTCGAACCAAAATGGGTATGATCCGAGTAATTAAACCTATTTTTAATAAATATAATTTTAGTTTATATATTAACTTAATAACATTACAATATTATCACATACTAGTATAATATCATGCATATTTAAAAAATGCATAAATACATGCACGATAACGGCTATGTTTATGCTAGTAAATATATAAAATGAATCAAGTGATATCAGGAGGATTTCCATGTTAAAAAAGTAATACATATATTACAGAACATTAGCCATATGGTGGTCAAAATATTAGAAATTCATTTAAAATAAATATATTCAAACTCTCTCAATATATTACAAGATGAATTCAACTATTTTCACTTATTAGCTTCATCCAATGGTTGAGACAAAGATAAGAGGACAATCCAAAAGTAGTCACGAGTGTGATGGCTTATTGCAAAGGAACTCAACATTCAAGCATAAAGTCTTTGTCTCATAGGTTCATGTTTACTAACATGTCCTATATGTTAGTTTTAGAATATTGAAATGTTAAGTTCTACCTCATGATGTTAACTTGCTTGTGGAGTAGTTCATTTCTTTTTACAATAGTCAACACATGTCTTCAACAATGCTAAACAATTTTTTAATCAAGACATTTTCTACACCAAATGCATATGCATAGTCTAGCTTCATTGTTAGATTTTCAAACCAAGCATCCATCACATCAATCATATAGACCTTTTTTTATGCCCCATGATTATGATGTACCCCTAGATAACATAGATTAAGTAGGACAAAGAATATAAGAATCCATTTGTGGTGTAGATGAAAGAGTTTCATCAATTGCAACAACAAATTGTTACTTTGCAAGAGTGTATTCCAGTTCATCATTCAGGTCTACCCTTAAACTTAAACGATGCATCTTTCTTTAGATGTTGTACTTACTATATGACATGTGACACGATCAACACCTCATACTTCTTTCATCAAAATCACAATTTCAAATGGGATCAACCCTCCATTTATATGCAATTGATTGTTTGCAAACAAAGAACACAAATAATATATTATAATTTGGTTGTTGGAGCATGTTATAATGATCAATAAATCTTGATATAATACCTTTATAAAGTTATCCCACACTTCACTTTCAATTTCAAATTGTTTCATGAATCCATTACACACAAATTCATTTAACTCACTAAACAAACATTATCTATTATACATAATTTTACGTATGTTTTTACATTATTTTATTAATATCTCTTAATCAACTATTATAAAGATCAATAATGTTAGTTTATGCTTAAGTTGTCTAACTTTCATCCACCTTGTTACCCATCCTTGCCTCATTAAACATAGGATCATTAATAAACACAAGTCCATGTCATATGTCTTTTTTGTGAACTCACTAATGTCATTGGTAGAATCCGATACAACACCCTTTCCTTTATTCATTTTATACCTATTGCAAAAAAAAAAAACTCATTTAATGATGGTAACATAATCATATATAAATATTATTATTTAATAAAATAGGTAAGACATCAATACCATAAAAAAAATAATTATTCATGACACAATTTATTTCAAAATCTCAATTGTTTTGATAATTTCTTCATACTTCATATGTCAGTGAAAATTGAAATTAATCTCTCTTTGAAACTTTAACACAATTTAATCTCTCAACTTTAAAAATGCGTGAATTTGATCATTTTAATCTAATTTTGTTAAATTTATTTGACGTATCAAACACATCTCATAATATCATTTGAGTTGTTTACACCATTTCAATATTAACTGAGAAATGCGTTTGAGATGCCAAATAAACTTAATAAAATTTAGTTAAAAGAACTAAATTTACATATTCTAAATATAAGAAACTAAATTGGTTTAAAATTTTGGAAAAGACTAATTCCAACCTCATTAGAAATTAAGGGACCAACAATGTATATAGTCCTTAAATATTAATCTCTCTTTATTAATAAGCATGGATTATATTATATTCAAATAGAAATAAGCATTAGCTTTACATAGATAGCATGATGATTAAAAGCCAACAATAACGTTTGTTTTCTTGTGGGGTGTTTAAATGTAAATTCAAAGTATCTCTATCATATGATCGAATCCATCATTTTAATATTTGTGTCTAGGAGACTTGTGTTGAGAAAAATGGAAAACGAATTAAAAAGTATTTAGCATTCATGAATTTAATAAGAATTATAAATTAGTGATCTAATAGTAACGAAAGTATTCGATTAAAATCACATAACGGATCCAAATCATTGCATTTCATTTTCTTTATGTAAATTTAATTATTGTTTGACGTACATACGAATCAATAACAGCCATGTTAACTCAATTATTTGAACAAATAATAGATAATTGCCGACTTAAATTAGCTCAAGTTTCAACAATGATGAAACAAAGGAATTGAATATTGAACAGAATTGATTATGAACCTAAAATGTTGGTTTTATATATCTTATTATATATAAAACGAAATTGTGCTCTTATTATAGACAAACTTTTTAATATAAAAAAATAATGTTGTTCTCTTACTAAAAGTTTTTAATTTAACTATGATTTTATTCAATGATTCGTTAGGTTGTTTTGTAACATTAGGAGTAATTAAAGAATTAAAAAAAGAAGAGTTAAGAGCAATGTTATTTAGGAAATTTATGTGACGTTTGTTATTCGAACTTTTTCTTACAAATATCTTCACAGCAATTGCAAGTGCCATATTTTATTATTATAAAACAAAATGTAGTATAACAATTGGTCGTTACATACATCAGTCAAGTACTTTTAAATAATAATAATAATAAAGATTAAATATGTTTTTTTTTCTTTACCTCTCGGTAAAAACTAAAATTAACCTCTCTTTATAACTTTGGTCCAATTTATTTCATTAACTAAAAATGCATGGATTTAGTTCTTTTAAACAAAGTTTGTTAAGTTTATTTGTCGTTTCAAACATGTTTCATATAACATTTGATTCATTCACACCATCTGACACATTTTCACTTCAATATTAGCTTAAAAACGCGTTTAAAACGTCAAATAAATCTAACAAAATTTCGTCCAACTAGAATTAGTCTCTTTTCGAAAATTTGGTCCAATTTGGTCTCCAACTTTAAAAATTTGTAAATTTAGTCATTTTAACCACATTTTGTTAAGTTGATTTGATGTTAACTATTTTAACCATATTTTGTTAAGTTTATTTGATGTTTCAAACACTTTTCTCAGCTAATATTAAAGCGAAAATGTGTCAAATGGTGTAAACAACTTAAATATTATGAAACACATTGAAAATATCAAATAAAATTAACAAAATTAGGTTAAAATGACTAAATTTATACGTTTCTAAAATCGAGAAACTAAATTGGATCAAAATTTAAAAGATTGACTAATTATAATTTTCACTAAAAATTTAAAAGAGTATATCATTTATCTTTAATTGAATTTATTTATTTTTTATTAATTTAAATTGACACTTAAAAGTATTACATTTCTTTATATATATATATATATATATATATATATATATATATATATATATAATTGTTTTCGCAAGGAGTAGGGATGGCAATTAGGGCCTGGCCCATGGGCCCGACCCGTGGGCCCGCAGAAAAAATGCAGGGCGGGCTAGGGATGTGAGCTCATAGGCCCGTGCGGGCCCGACCCGCATAGGCCCGCGGCCTGTTCAGGCTAGCACGCGGGTCGCGCGAGCCAGCTCGCATGCCCGCATAAAATTAAAAAAAAAAACTTGCATTTTTGTATATTAATTACTTGTTTTATGGACTCTTGCATTAACGTTTCAAATTCTTGTATAACTGGAAAAGACAAGTATTATGTAATTTTTAATGTGCTAAAGTTTAAATAATACATTGTGTATGTCATAGTATGAATATGATGAAAATGTTGAATTATCAATTTATCATCTAATTCCCTAAAGTCTTTACTTAATTTTGTGAACTTCTTAAAGTTTCCCAATTTTTAAACATTGAAAGTTTTATCATAAAAATTTAAAAAAATTAAAAAAATTAAAAAAAAAAGCAGGCCGGCCCGCGAGCCCGTGGGCCAAGGAGTATCGGGGCGGGCCAGTGTTTTCAGCCCGCATAAAGTATGCGGGACGGGGCGGACCAGCCCGCGTTGTGCGGGCCTTATGCGGGTCGGGCCTAAACGGGTCGGGCCGACCCGCATTGCCACCCCTAGCAAGGAGTAGATAGTGAAATAAATAGATTTATCATGTAAAATATATTTATTTAAATTATTTATTATCCTTTATTCATATTATATTTTTAGGTTTAGTATACTTTAAAAAATTGAAAATATATAAAAATTATTTTATTATCTTTTAGGTGTTATAAAAGAACCAAATAGAAATTTTCATAGAAGTAAAAATATTTTAAATATACTTTATAAAGCATCTACACACATAATAGGTAGCTCTCGATCACTCGTAACAAATATACTATATAAAGTATATGAACCAATAATAGAAATTTTCACGTGTATTATTTTCTTGTATTATTATCTTTGCTTTCCTATACATTACAAGGAAACAATCAAATAGTGATCAATTTTATGACCAAAACAGTTGTTTTCCTATCATGCCAGACCACACTAAAAAACTACACAAACTCATTCAACAAAATAATAATCATCACTGACAACATATTCTACATCCAAAAGACTCATACCTTGAATAGATTAAGAGATTTTGCACCTAACATATTCTATTTGTGAAACATGGTCCTTTTTCATATCAACCCTCCATATTATACCTTCCATCATCTCTCACCACCCAAATACCTTTATCTATGTGAGTTTAATAATTAGTAGAGTTAGGATAATCTCCTTTAGAATCACCATTGAATACACATTTTAAAATCACATAACATAGTACTTCCTCCTTTGAAATAACCACATCTACATGCATTTACATATAATCAACAATAATATTTAGTAGATTGTTGTATAAGCCCTAGCTCTACTCTACCACACATCTTATGCATTCTCATTTAATAGAATAAATACTTATTATTACAAAGATTTTCCTCCCTCTCGTTGAGTGAGCATATACACTCACTCAACGAGTATATTGTCTAGCGAGTGTATCACGCAATGACTACTTGGTTCATTCAGCGTCTAGTTCCCTTTGAGTTCTTTGGATTTTCACATTATTTATCTTAGTGAGGGAACTTACTCACACACTGACCAAGCCCTAAAGCAAAAACCCAACAAAGTCATCTAGTGAAGCCAGACCTCGCCTAGTGAGACCAACCACCTTGAGCTCTCTGGATTTTCATAAAGTATTTTTCGCATAGTGAGACCAAATCCACTAGACTCGCTTAGTGAGTGTATCGCTTGAAGCTCTCTCCAGAATTAAAAATTTTCACCCTTACTTAATGAGTGGTGGCTCGTTCAGCGAGTACAACATTTGATAGTTATCGTATGTTCAACTTAGAAAAACTAATATATACATCAGTATGCCATTATTGGCTCCAATCAAAATAACATATTTTTCCTATGGTCTAAAGCAATATTTACATAATTTTATAAACCTTACATATGTGTGGGTTGATCTCTTTTGCTAATTTTTTATTGCAAAAATAGTTACATTCAGTTCAAAACTTACCACAATTAAAACTAATCACAACCATATATACTTCTTGTAATATTTGATACAAAACATATCACAATAATATACACATGTTAATAGATATTAAAGGAATATAAAAATAATATAAAGATGTAATTTAATATACTATAAATTAAACTAGGAGAAAATAATGATATTATTAGATTTTTGTGTATATATTTTAACATTGTCCCTCAAATAAAGTTAGCTAACTTCTAAAGACAAGCCATCGAGAATAGAATATCTTAAAGTTGATTTAAGTACTATTTTTCTAAACACTTTAAAAAAGGGTAAAAACAAAATAAAATAATTGTCTGCATAAATCAAATTTAATTTACCTATTGAATATATATTAATATACTTTTATATAAATTAAGTTGTACATAAAAAACATTTTATTATAAAAAAATACTTTATATTTTTTCTTATTTTCCTATCATAAAAATATGTTTAAAAGGTTTATCCAAACAAACTTAAATATGATGACAGCAACTTGTTCCTTTAAAAGGTTTTTTTTTTTTTTATAATATTGATAGAAATTAATCACTGTGAAAAGATAATGGTCATATTTTTGAAGACATTGAAACTATATAGTAATTTTATGATAAGACGATTTATTTTATATATAGAGTGTCATATTCCAAAATCAATTGTTGAATCATTTGAATTTCGTCCCCACTGCATATATATTGGTGTTTTAAATGAACCAATATGTTACTTTCGTATTTGAAAAGAACGAACAATGATGTAATTCATATTTAAAAAGAAAGTTTAAATATTTAATTATGGATGTAGATGCTGCTAATTGAACTGAAATATGTTATTTTCGTTACCAAAAGGTCGGTTTGTCAGGATTAAGGGGTTTTAATCACACTAGCAGACATGGTAAGCTGGACCTTATATAATATATGCAAACGCGCTTATCATATAATTAAAGCTTATAAGTGATGCTGACTTATATCAACTTTTTTTGGCACATTAAAACTTAAAAGTTCACAAGTTGCACTCTAATAAATGCTTTAGGAAACCATCTATTACTCTTGAAGAAAAGGACCCCTATATTATTTGGAGCATTATTTGGCATTTTCTTTAGCTCGCAAATTTATTAGATATGCAAAGAGATAAAATTTTATAGAGATTAAAAAAAAACTTAAAACCAGTGCATAGTTAATTTAATATTTTTGTCATGCCAAAAAAAAGTCCTACAATAATATAATCAACTCTATGTCATGAATATTCTCGAATCATACACAATAAAGAAATATATTAAGAATTTCAAATACCAAACAAACACATTATTTAGTCAAGGATATTCGGAAGTACTAACTCTTATTTCCATTAAATATAAAAATACATCAGACTTTGTGAGATCAATTTAGCAAAAGTTATTAAGGAATTTTGAATTTATTAAGAATCAACTTTAATTCTAATTTAATTTTATAAAAAATGAGTATATAAGGTGAAATTTGCACTATTTTTTATATTTTAAATTTATCTTTATTTGAGACATATACATTTTGAACTTTAGGCTAAATATTAATGGATGAGCCGATAACAATTCAATAGTGGGTAGAACAATAGACTCAACAAACAATAAACTTTGTTAAGATATGTTATAATTTATAGCACTGGTATCATATAAGAAATGAATTTTGAACATAACTAAACCTTACAAAATCAGTTTGTAATAGGAGAGATTTGCACTCATTTTTATATTTAAATTAGTCTTATCTTCAGTTGATGTGAGACTTTCAACACTCTTCTCACGTTGAGATATATACATCTTAAACGTGAATGGTTCATAATGGTCTGATAACGATAATAGATGAAATAATAATATATCGAACATATAACAAATTTCGTCATGATAATTCTAACTCATGGTTTGATATCGTGTGAAGAAATAAACTTTAAACCTAAATCAATCTAAAAAAGTGGTTTGTAAAATAAAATAACTTACTTTTATATATATATATATATATATATATATATATATATATATAATATAATATAATATAAGAAATTACGATTAAGGAAGACTTCTAAGTATAATAAAACAGTATTATTCCAACACTTTTAGGTTAAGGTCGCTAACTGTAGTTTCTCAAACAATTTTTTTTTTTTAAAGAAAAAGAAAAAACCCTCGTACGAACCTTGATTTGAAGTTTATGCCAAACTAACTGGAGCCACATATTTTGATCGAGGAAGATACCAAAGATGTGTGAAAAGTAAAAATATCTTAACTTGATAAAATATTATATGTCTTTTTCTTTCTAAGTTGAAAAAAGTTGGTTTATTAAATGTATTTGAAAAAGTAATTGGCACGTAATTATTTAGATCATTAGCCACACGAAATCACTTTGGACATATGTAATTTGGTTAGTGGATGGTGATCTTGTCTTGTGAACCAGGAGTAAAAAACAATGTTATTAACAATTAATAAGCCAAGTCAACTTTTTATCTCTCCCTTAATGTAATTTTTATGAAAGAATAAAATATTTAAAATTAGGATTAACTCATTGTCCTTTTAACTAATCCTTCATGAGACGCAGAATATCTCATATAAGAAATGTTAGCAATACAATTTTCTTTAGGAATCACAAATTTTTGTGGATCTAATGTTTTATTGAACAAGTCTTTTCTTTCCTAATATTGTAGTTTTTAATTAAATTTAAATGATAATAGAGTGTTTCTAGCATTCCTTTACCTTATATATGCAAGAAGTTAGATATTATTATTATTATTATTATTATTATATTTTATAAATATTAGCTTTATTTAATTTTCATTTAATTTTATTTTTCTTAATTTTTTCATTTATTTTCCATTGTACTTTGGTTTAATATCACTTTTCTTTCTACTTTTACATTTTTTTTGAACTTTTTTTTCCTGTCATTAAAGTAACAGTGTTAACAATGTTACGTATTAACGACCTTTAACATAATTTAGTAGTGTAAGGCGGTAGTTAAGTGAATTTTCCAGAAACTATATTTTAAATATTCATATGTTTATATTTAGTTGAAAGGTTAGTTTGACTTGTTGAGTTCAACCCACCCACTTTAATTCATTTAGTAAATGAGTGAACTTGACTTGGCTTTTCGCTTGGTATAGATTAAATGTGTTAATTCACTTTATTTAAAAATAAATAAATTTTCTCAAAAACTTATTTAATTTTAGAAAAGGTTCAACAAAAATAAAGAATAATTCTTTACTAATTCTTAAACTTTTAAATAATCATAAATTATAATTTTTAATATAACGACTGTGTTAATCATATGCTTTCTTACTTCCAATCATGTCAAACATGAGTATCATATTGATTTTGCGGTAATATTGTTTTTTATGATGAGGTGTTGCTACTAGACTATTATATATATATATATATATATATATATATATATATATATATATATATATATATATATATATATATATATATATATAATTAAATATTATTAATTATCTATAATTTTATATTAAATAAATAATATATATTATAACAAAAATGATTTTTCTTCAACCTAACAACTGTCATTTCTGTGATATTTCTCATTTAGTTTCTCCAATCAAAACATTTTTTATTTTTGTCTTTACGAGCCAACATAAGAGTAGAAAGGATAAGATTAAAGAAAAAAGAAATAGTAGATAAATAAAAACGAAGCCAAACAATTCATAAATAGAATTATCCTACTTTTGAAATATTATTACCATGCACCAGAATGCATATCTAATATATCTTTTATTTTATTTGTTATTTTTTAGAGTGGGATGAGATGATAAAGTATGCATAAAGATGGCGTTGAAAGAGCTTGCTCAATCATCATGGGTGATGCAACCAATGGTGATGATCCCTGCTACAATATTTCAAATCACCGTTGACCTACACTTCGTCTTCATCATGTTTCTTTGGTACCCATAGAGACAATCATGATGGAATCAGATAATAATATTATTATAAACAATGATTTTTTTTTAATATTTGATGCACATTTACAAAAATGCATACTACAGAGCTGTTTGTAAATTATTATTTAAATACTAGATAATTATATAAAAATTATCATTTACACCTTTATTGTACCAATTGGTAGTCAAGATCACTAATATAGGACAATTTTGACATTATTTTTTTCCTAAATAATAATTACCGGAAAAATATAACTATGATTAATTTTTTTAATAATGTTTCGTTATTCAAACAGTCATTAAAATTTAAGAATTTTATCGACGATTGTGGATAAAATGGTCAAATAAAATACTTATGTTAATTCTTTTAATATTCAAACTCATTATTACCTATCTTATTTTTTTAATCGAGTCATTTTCTTTTTAGTATCAAGCTAACCTCCCTTTATAATCATTATTATGGAAGTTTTTATTATGAATGTGTTAAATGTACTCGATAATTTATCCGTGTTATTGTATAGTATATATAAACTTAATTGGACTGGATAATTGTGTATATTATTTTGTTTATATATTAATTTTTTTTTCACAAGTAAATTTTTTTTGTGACATGTAAAACAAATACGGGGGATTCTGCTACAAAACATTTTTTTTTGTAACTACCAGAATGACTTTCACAACTTACTACAAATATATGTTGTCTTCAAATAATTGAAAAACGTAGGTTGACGTGTTATTTAGAACATGCAATATATAAAGTTTGATTATGTTATGTGACAAAGTATACGATAACTACATACTCAACCGACCTATATCAAATTATGAAAGTCAACCATGTTATTCTAAGTTAAGTTTCGTATTATCTCTTATTTTATTTTATGGTTTGTAAATATATATTATAAATATTTCTCACATGTCACAATTTGGAACTTGTTCTTCTTCATATGTCACTTTAACTATGTATTATATGTATTTAATTAAATCACTTTCTTACTTGAACACGGCTCTAATTTATAAATAGTTCTATGTATTGTTTCTAATTTCATGACTTAATACTTTTTAATTTTAATAGTTTGAATTAAAAGTGAGTCCATACTTTGCTATTATTCTATAGAATAGATCTACCATTTTTTATGAACTTACAAGAACAAGCTATTTTGTGCTTGTGACATTTAGCAGAAGAGCTTGCCATATTAAAAGAAAGCTTCGGTTAACTAAATAATCTAGAAACAAAATTTGAAAGAGTGATAATAAAAAATATTATACACAAAAAGAGAAAATTCACGTGTTCATTACTTTCTTGCACAAAGTATAAGTCTCCAATGAGGCCAACACAAGTAAATATCTCCAGTGATTCCAATTCCAAATGCATGTATCTAGATATCTGAGTTTGGTATCAATTGTTTGTGTGCACTTATGTGAATTATTTATAATTGTCCATGTATGATTTATAATTGTTGATGTCTGATTTATAATTGATATGATTTAAATGGTTTTACGACAACTTTTTTGTATATTAGCTTATCCTTTACACTTTGTGATTTTATGTTGTGTTCTTCTTTTACAATAATCACCATTCTGGTGGGAGCAGATGAAAATGTAGATTTTTAGAGACACCTTTGAAAGATGAAGAATTCATAGTTAAAATTGTGAGATTACAACAAAAGTATGAGTGATTAATATGTTGGTTATAGAGATACCTTTAAAGTTTTTTGTTTTTTGTATAAATAGAATATTTTTCATATAGTCTAAACTCATAAAAGATTGTACTAATATACTTTTTATTTTCTTAACTTGTCTTTAAATATTATTATAAAATGACTTATTTTATTAGTTTTATACTACTAAACTAAAATAAGATATTACATTGTCAAATCATTAATAATGTATTACTAAAAGCAATTTATCTTTCTCCTATTCTCAACATACCTCAAACACTCAAATCTTACTTTAAATAATTATTCAATATTAAATTATTTTTTAAACATAACATGGCTGGTATAAGAAAACTTTCAGTTTTCATTACTTCACTATATATAACTATTATTTATATAATAATTTTATATTGTTATTTTTTGTTAAAATAATGTTAAAAACTTCTACAATGTTTAAGAATATCTTTGTAGAGAGGAATGAATCAAAGTAGAATGGATGGCATGTTAATTATGTTATGAAGATGGTGGGAATTTCATAATCACTTGAAAATGCAGTTTTTAGATGATTTTGTAACTTACTATCTTAGAAGCTAAGCTTTAGTCAAATATTCTCATAAAATTAGAAAGCTATCTGAAAATTTCAAAAGTCTGTGAATACAATAAGATCTATTGACAATGAGAGTCAATTTAAAAATTTAAGGGTTACAAGTCAACTCTTTAACCTATTATATTAAAGTAGGAAAAACAAAGTCAATAAACTAACAAGGGAATGCATATCATTTAAAAAAAATGGTAAAAGGTTGTAATTAATTGATCATATTTCATCACGATAAAAAATAAAAATCCTTCGAATTAAAGTGGATTTGTTTCTAAGGTTTTATATATTATATATATATATATATATATATATATATATATATATATATATATTTATTTATTTGTGTGAGTGTGTATTAACACATACTAAGGCCTAATGTTGGAGGTTCAGGCATTATGCATATAAATGTTTGGAAAATATGGCTCTTTTCTAATTTTTTTCTAATTTTTCTTAAGAAATAAAAAATTAGTTAAAATAATTTTATGATTTAATGTGTCACTCTGACTATGTAAAATAGTATATTCCTATGATATATTCTTTAATAAAATAATCTTGAATGGTATTTGAGTAGTTTTACTTTTAAAATACTGTTTCTAGCAATAACAATGATTATAAAAATTGCTAAGAATATTTTACAAGAAATACATGTAATTTAAAATAATGTGATGTAATTGTTGGGGGAGAAGTTTATATTTCTCATTGTAGTTATATCTTTATTTAAAAAATTAAGATTAATGTTAATTTTTTCATAATTTAAAAGTAATTAACTTATTTGTAGCCTAAACTGGAAGCAAAATCTGATTTGGTTTTCCAAAATAAAGAAAAGTAGACTTTGATTTCTCAAATATTTTAAAAATGTGTTTTTAATATTGGGAGTCAAACAATATTAATGAAAATAATGACGTGACTTTTGGAAGTGGACCCTGTTAAATATTAATAACATCATCTCATTGCATTTGTTATCATGTCGTAACTAATAACTAACACTGTATTTTTTAAAATTTGAGGGGTTAAAATACTTTTAAATTTAAGAGGAAGTACATTTATTCAAAATTTTAGGAACTAAATATTTAATTTCATCTTTAAAAACTATATTTTGATTTTCGAATAAAGATGTAAATTAATCTAATTCCTATACAAAGTGATCCTTACGAAATTAATCTTTGTTTAAAGGGGTGATCCTATTGGCATTAGTTTTAGCAATATATGTTGCTTATATATCAGCATAAATTAATCTATTAAATTTGAATCCTATACCAATTTCAATAGTATATTTTTGGACATGGAGAAATAGAGTTCGAAGTGAATACAAACTAATTTGTAACATATTTTTATAAATCAAGATTACATTTAAATGATTTCCAATAACACGTATTCATTAATAAAACAACCTAATCGAATCAATCATTAGATGAAACAACGTGATTATATTTTTCCTTTTACAAATAGATTATATATATATATATATATATATATATATATATATATATATATATATATATATTTGCATTTTGACTATTTCTTTTTTCTTTTTCTAAAATCAAGCAATCGATATTATACTTTATTTCTTTATCTATTTTCCCTTTATTTATTTTTAACTTTTATTTTTCTTTTCTCTCAACTATATATATTGTGTTTGGCTTAGATTCTACGTATGTAGACTTTTTATTAGTAAAATAATTACTTCTATTTTTAAATTTTTATTTTGAGTATTTATTGATAGATTTTGAGCTAAATTTATCCATTAATGAGATGAGGTGAAAAATTGTAAACACGCTCGTTAGAATTTTATTAATACTTTAGTAGTAAAATTAAATAAAAATATATCTATTTTAAAAAAAATATTAAACTAGAGTTTAAAAAATTAAAACAGTAATCAATATGAGATATAAAATATTAACTTTTCATTTGGATAAAAGTAAATTAATTTAAATTAGAGAATAAAAATGTTTAAACTTATATTTGAAAAATGAAAGGTAAATTTAACTTTATGTTATTAACCGATGAGAAATAAAATTTAGGATTAAATATTTTTTGTCCATGAAATTTGAAGTAAAATTAAAATTTGTTTTTTCTGTTGGAAATCTTGATATATTTTGATTCTCAAACTTAAAAGATTAAGGCTTAATACCTTTTTGATCATCATTTTCGTAGTATTTGTTGTGGATGATCCTCATTTTGATCGAATGTTTAAAATGGTCCTCATTTTCGCAATTTGTGTTTTATTTGGTCCTTTTCTGTAAAGCCGTTTAAATCATTAACGAAGCATTGTACAGGTGGCACGGTTTGTATTAGGGTGTGTTACGTGTACTGTACAGGTGGCACGGTTTCGCATTAATTTTTTCAATTTAGGGGAAATTTTACAATTAGGAAAATTTCTTCATCTTCGTCTTTCTTGAGCTCGGATTTGCAGAGGAAGCGGCTAATACTTGCCATTTCATCATTGGATTGCAATTGCGCTCTTCATTTCAATTTTCCAGTTAATCATCATCAACGAGGTAAGTGGGTTTAGAGTTTTCTGGGTTGTGTTTGCTCGTGGGTTAGGATTTTCGTAATTCTATTTTGGGGTTTGTTTGTCCATCCACCACATAAGAGGATCTTACAAGGAAGACCCAACAAAAAAGAAGGTTGGAAGAGTGGGAGTTGAGAAAGGATAACACACAAATCAGCAAAGGAGGTCATAGAAAAAAATGTAGCATATGCCGTCAGATTGGACATAACAGGAACAATTTTCTATATAAGCCTGTGGATGAGCATACTGCAACACCTGCTGAGACTGCACCAGATGCCCAAACTACTGAGAATGCACCAACTACTGAGAATGCACCAACTGATGTAGAATTCATTATTGATGTACTGCATTTTGACTTTCCTTAAACTTCGTTCAATTTCACTTTTGCCAAACATATGTAGTTCATTTTGATGAGGATAAATTAATGTTATGAATTTAACTTCTTCCAGACTTAGATCAATTTAACTTTTCCCAAGCTTAGATCAATATCACTTACAATGCTCAAATTAAGATGTCATTTTGAACATGTTGGGACTAATATCAACATAATCAAACTAATTCATTTCTTCATTTAACAGTAGTACTAAACATATTGGACTTTAAAAGATTATACACAATAATAGTACGAATAATACAATAACAACACAAGTGAACCCTATTACTAATTGCAGCCTCTTATCAGCAACCTTGAATGACTTCTTCAAATTATTAATCTATCTCATTTGTGTCATGATGATGACATCCTTTTCATCAACACCACCATTTGAAAAAGTTGCAGCCCACATTATTGGAACCACCACTCTGTAAATCAATAAACTAAAAATTAAAACCAATTTATTGTTAACACAAAAATAAAAATAGATTGTACCCAAATTTTTTTACCAATATTCTTTGGAGTTCTTGCCATCCTCAAAGTTGTCATCTTTCCACAGTTACAAACCGGGGTTAATCCATTTCTCGTTGAACCACCAACAGTGCACGAAGTGATACATCACGGTTGCCTCCAAAGATTACAACCAGATGTAAAGGAAGAAGATTGGACCGTAACATACTTATATAATGGGATTGCAGGAAGAAGAAGATTGCAGCAACACCAATTGGGAATGGAGGAACAAGATTGCCAAAACTCACCAACTGCCCAAACATTCCTTACCAAAATCCTAGCTCACTTATTTATCCCCAAATATCTAATTACCACAGTATACGTAACACACCCTAATACAAATCGTGCCACTTGTACAATGCTCCATTAATGATTTAAACGACGTTACAGAAAATGACCAAATAAAACACGAATTGCGAAAATGAGGACCATTTTAAACATTTGGTAAAAATGAGGACCATTTTAAACATTCTGTCAAAATGAAGACCATCCACAACAAACACTACAAAAATGAGGACCAAAAAGATATTTAAGCCAAAGATTAATAAATATAGTTTTTCTAACTTAATTAAATTAATTTTTTTAAAACATTTTGTAACATCCCAATTTTAGCAGCTTAAAACTAATAAAAATAGGGAGTTTCATCATAGTTCCACAACAGATAATCCAGTGTACACAATATATTAATACAGTCTTACAAAAGGTATGACTATAAAAATATATCACTTATACACTTAAACTAAACTAATAAACTCTGTACTACTGACACTGCTAAAGCTCCCACTGGAAACCTCCTCTTCAACACTAACACGATGACTCTTTATCCTCCAGAAGTGCCTTTGACACTACAACCACATCTACTCCCACCGAATAGGTGATCATCGCAAAAGGAAAAACATACAACACGAGACAGACACACAACAAGCAAGGGTAAGCTAATCTGATTAAAAGAATCATACAGTTCAATTATAAACAGAAATCATGCAATCTTTGTCATTTTCACTAGAATCACATAGACCACCACAACCACAATGCAGATATATTACTCTAGACTCGATATCCGGATTATGTAAGCGACATTGGATCTCTGGGTGGCTTGCACCTGTGACGGTTCCCAAACTCTGCAAAGTTGGACACAAGGAGTTATCACCCGACCGCTCACAGGGTAAGTCCCCTTCGCGTCTAAGACTTGATCAAGTCCAAAGACTAGGACCTCCTGCTACTCCTCACGACATAATCCATTCTGCTCTATATGAGCTTGAATGATTATTGGAGTTTCAGGATACCAACCCATACGGAGTCCTTATGTCCTTACATACGCTAAAACATTCCTCTTAGAATTTCCCTTGAAATCCTAATTCAACCACATCTTCTCATAATTTGTATTCATCCAATTTAATCATACGATACATCAATGGTAGCATTCCAACCATACATGGCCTAAGTTGCATAAGGATACATAAAAACATACATTTCCACCAAAGAAAACAGAATTAGAGCACTATTACTACATTAGCTCTCGCTCAGGCTAAAAAGTCTAGCCTAGGCGATAGGTCATCTCGCTCAGGCGAGCCAGTCTCGCCTAGGCGAGACACTAACAGTGGCAAAAAGAGAAAACCTGGGCGAACTCTCGCTCAAGCTAGGCTGGTTCGCCTAGGCGAGACCGTCTCTCGCTCAAGCGACCCCAGCTCGCCTAGGCGAGACTTCGCGCAGGAACAGAAGTGCGTCTCCTGGTGTTTTCGCTCAGGCGAGCGTCACTCGCCTAGACGAAAATACCAGGTCACGAACCTGTTCCCACATGCAGTGGATCAGTTTGCCTCAAGCACAAAGCAATTATTCACCAAATCATGCAATTCAAACACTAATTCATCTATCAAACACATAATTCAAGCTCATCTACTAATTTTCTATTCAAATTAAGAAGAGTGGTTAGCTTCCCTTACCTGTTATCATGTTTAGACAGCTTTATAAACGTCAACGCCTTAAAAACGTCAACACCTCTAACTCCACAGGATGCTCTATCTACACATAGAAACATCACAAGAAAGATCAGGACATACCGTTTGATCACTGATCAACAGAGACTCATATTGATGATTAAAACGTCGCATGCAAGCGGAAGAGGGCTTGCATGCAACAGAAAACAGAAAAAGACTAAAAAGAGAGCGAAAACTCAACTTACGCGAACGGAGAAACTGATCGGTCCAATTTGAAAAGCTTGCCGAGAGGATCAATCCTACGGTCTCGGTTCTTCAATCAGATGACCAGAGAGACAGAACCTCTAGAGAGAAGTCAGAGAACTCTAGAAAAGTGGTTTCTAGAGAGATGGTGTGTTTTAAAATAATGAAATTCGTTTATAACAATTCTATTTATACTAAAACCTTTTAATATTAAAATAATCGAGTCTCACCATTTTTAAACCACTATCACTTTTAAAACGCCATTTTCTAGGGTCTTACATTCTCCCCAACAAGAAAAATTTTCGTCCCCGAAAATTCACTCGTCAGATAGAAAGGAAACCATGTTCTCCTAATGTCCTCTACAACAACCACCTAGACATGACTGAGTTAACAATTGCAACAACTAAACTTACTGAAAACTCTGCCTCTGTGCTAAGCGATATATGTTCAACCGTATAGATTGGATTAGTCACTACTCTCTAAGCAACTCTCCACCTTCCACCTTAAAACTTGAATGATCCTTCACACCTAACCAACCCACTTATGTCTTATATGCTGACTCACCTTCCATACATTCTCCACTACGTCTTGTAGGTGTTTACCAAAATGTAAAGATTTGCAATCGATCTCGACCTAAAACGCGATTGTTATCACTTCTTATTATCTAGTGTCTTCCTTGAGGTACCACTCATCTGACTTGGTCACACACAACTTCATAACATTCTTGACCACCCTTTCCACCACCATCCTCATGACATCATGCTTCTCATATTGACTTTGACCAGGGTAGCAGAGTCCATTATAATGCTATCCCACTTCTAGAGTAGACCCTTCACTTGCGGCAACAACGACCCCAAATTCTGACACTTTCTCAGCATTTTATTAAACCCTTTAATGTTCAACCATCTCTCTACCAATTCTTACTCTTCATTGTCGAACCAACCACTGCAATTCTCTTTTTGCTTAAAACAAATACTAGCACTTTTCTGCTTCTAAGGTGATAGCACAACTCAAAACCATAGCTCGATTTCTCTCTCTCATTTCCTATCCATCTCCCTCTATGCAACTCCATACTTCTAGCTGTTGATGATCACTAAACATCTTTAACAAATCTTCATAACACTGACACATATGTTGTTTTAGAGAACTCACTACCACATCAACCACCAGGTCATGAGTACGATACCTCCTTTTCTCCTATATTCCTGCTATTGATAAGTATATCTCACCATTATTCCGCTGCGTCACTCTGATCAACAACCATTTTTCACCTCTGATGTGTTTAGCCACAAAAGACCGTAAAGAATAATCAATCATTGAAGCGCCGATCATGTTTTTCTTTAAAGTCTTGACGACTCTCTTCACACTTGAGAAACTTGTCGCGAAACCTTGATAATAACTTGCTTGTAAAACCTCACTTAAAGTCACTTTTAGAATTTCCTTTCCCTTAACACATTTTCCACTCATCTTAACCACTTACGGTCGTAGATCTTAACATATAATTACTTCTCTTTCCAAACTTTGTTAGACTAGATTACTAACGATGATACACTGCGATTAAACCATTGCTTTTCTAAGGACTCCTCCACTTGTTGTCTTGACTCCACACTTTTAGCAAAACCATCCAATGAAAGCTATTGATACTGATTATGTTTCAGATATCAATGCCCCAATGAATCCCACCGCTTGTCGATGATTGTTCTAACATCTGGTTCATAACATAACTAAAACTGCTTTACCATTGAGATCCCTTACATATGTTCTTCACGCGCCTTTACTAGATAAACCCTCATACCGGTAACATTATGTCTTCACCTTTCAACTTGTTCCATACTTGATGCACAACCATTTACTCTCCTTCTTGAAACAAGGAACATCACTTCCTATGATACCACATTCCACCAAAATGAGCTTGGAAAACAACCAAGTCACCTTTGAGATTTATGCTTCCAAACCTTGTAAAGGAAACAATTTAAGTTTAACTTTGAATCTGAATCCTTTGGTCACCCCGAAACGTACCACACGTCCGAGAAATCTTTACTTGTTCGCCATAAAAGAAAAACTATCAGCTCAAACTCCAACTCCTCCTTGTAGTTAACCATGACTCATTTACCATATTGACGACACCAAGGTTTTATAATCACGAACGAAACCAAAACTCATATCCCAAACACCACCTTCTGAATTTGATAATTTGCACTAATAGCTTAGCACCAACTATCGTAGACACAATTCCAACTATTTAGGATTTTTCTTCTCCTTTCATTATTTACGGTACTATGCCTTCTCCAGCTTTTATCGTTCCCACAAGATCGAACTTAACAGTTCACTTCTTCCTCCCACATTTGAATTTCTATACCTCAGCCCAAAGTCAATGCTTATGCTCATGAATTACTTTTCCTTGAAACATCCTGCTATCTACTAAAAAGATCCAAGCATCTCCTTCTGATTATTGAACCTAATATGAAACCTTTATGCCATTTCATCCTTATGCACATATTATTTTTCTACTTAGGAAACATCACCTTAGCTAACTGATCCGCAAACTCTGATATGTCTTAACCTCCCACTAGGAATTTGTCGTCTTTTTACACTTCACGATCTTTATCTTTCTTAGCTTGCTCGATGCCAAACAATTTCATTATTTTCTGTAACCTAGGATCTACCAACTGTTTCTCTTCCACCAATCCAATAAAGCACTAGATATGGTCTTACGATTATATCTAATGACACTTATCCTAACATTGCATGTATCTCGATAACTCTGAACCTCAGAATTGTCGGGATGTAGAACCAAGTTGATTTTCCCCAAACATTGTTGCGCTGGCATACACTGATATTTTCCATATTTCTAACCTCTGAACTCAACCCCTTTTGAAAAACTTGTGATATTTGATCTCGTGAGCCTGCCCTTGAAGCTTCCTTAGTCTAAACATTGATGCTAAATTTTAACCTCTTAATCCAGTCTACTAACCCAAAGCTTAACTTTCCTCGCTCATCGATCTACTTCATACAACAAACCTATATCCTTAAGACAAAAAGTTATCTCAAAAGCTATATCCAACCCTCACAAAGGTAAGCATGTCAAGTTGACGTTGAATCTGCATTCCTCTATCACTATAAACACTAAACGCAAACCAAAGAGGTGCAACAAAACAAACATGGACACAGAAAGCAAAACTCTAACATCTATTGATAGCCAAAACTTTTCTCTATCTCTCTTATTTTCTCAAACCAGTAAAATTAAGAATGGAAAACAATCTTTGATCTAGTCATGAGTGTGCACCCTCATTACATTGTCAAGACGTTTTCTGTTCTTAATACTTTTGGTTTCATTGACAAATTCTACTAAACTCGAAGTCTAACACAAACAAGACATGACAAACCCAGAACCCTCAGGTCATCCTAAGGACGAACTGCTCTGATACCATAAATGTAACATCCCAATTTTAGCAGCTTAAAACTAATAAAAATAGGGAGTTTCATCATAGTTCCACAACAGATAATCCAGTGTACACAATATATTAATACAGTCTTACAAAAGGTATGACTATAAAAATATATCACTTATACACTTAAACTAAACTAATAAACTCTGTACTACTGACCACTGCTAAAGCTCCCACTGGAAACCTCCTCTTCAACACTAACACGATGACTCTTTATCCTCCAGAAGTGCCTTTGACACTGCAACCACATCTACTCCCACCGAATAGGTGATCATCACAAAAGGGAAAACATACAACACGAGACAGACACACAACAAGCTAGGGTAAGCTAATCTGATTAAAAGAATCATACAGTTCAATTATAAACAGAAATCATGCAATCTTTGTCATTTTCACTAGAATCACATAGACCACCACAACCACAATGCAGATATATTACTCTAGACTCGATATCCGGATTATGTAAGCGACATTGGATCTCTGGGTGGCTTGCACCTGTGACGGTTCCCAAACTCTGCAGAGTTGGACACAAGGAGTTATCACCCGACCGCTCACAGGGTAAGTCCCCTTCGCATCTAAGACTTGATCAAGTCCAAAGACTAGGACCTCCTGCTACTCCTCACGACATAATCCATTCTGCTCTATATGAGCTTGAATGATTATTGGAGTTTCAGGATACCAACCCATACGGAGTCCTTATGTCCTTACATACGCTAAAACATTCCTCTTAGAATTTCCCTTGAAATCCTAATTCAACCACATCTTCTCATAATTTGTATTCATCCAATTTAATCATACGATACATCAATGGTAGCATTCCAACCATACAGGGCCTAAGTTGCACAAGGATACATAAAAACATACATTTCCACCAAAGAAAACAGAATTAGAGCACTATTACTACATTAGCTCTCGCTTAGGCTAAAAAGTCTAGCCTAGGCGATAGGTCATCTCGCTCAGGCGAGCCAGTCTCGCCTAGGCGAGACACTAACAGTGGCAAAAAGAGAAAACCTGGGCGAACTCTCGCTCAAGCTAGGCTGGTTCGCCTAGGCGAGACCGTCTCTCGCTCAAGCGACCCCAGCTCGCCTAGGCGAGACTTCGCGCAGGAACAGAAGTGCGTCTCCTGGTGTTTTCGCTCAGGCGAGCGTCACTCGCCTAGACGAAAATACCAGGTCACGAACCTGTTCCCACATGCAGTGGATCAGTTTGCCTCAAGCACAAAGCAATTATTCACCAAATCATGCAATTCAAACACTAATTCATCTATCAAACACATAATTCAAGCTCATCTACTAATTTTCTATTCAAATTAAGAAGAGTGGTTAGCTTCCCTTACCTGTTATCATGTTTAGACAGCTTTATAAACGTCAACGCCTTAAAAACGTCAACACCTCTAACTCCACAGGATGCTCTATCTACATATAGAAACATCACAAGAACGATCAGGACATACCGTTATGATCACTGATCAACAGAGACTCATACTGATGATTAAAACGTCGCATGCAAGCAGAAGAGGGCTTGCATGCAACAGAAAACAGAAAAAGACTAAAAAGAGAGCGGAAACTCAACTTACGCGAACGGAGAAACTGATCGGTCCAATTTGAAGAGCTTGCCGAGAGGATCAATCCTACGGTCTCGGTTCTTCAATCAGATGACCAGAGAGACAGAACCTCTAGAGAGAAGTCAGAGAACTCTAAAAAAGTGGTTTCTAGAAAGATGGTGTGTTTTAAAATAATGAAACTCGTTTATTACAATTCTATTTATACTAAAACTTTTTAATATTAAAATAATCGAGTCTCACCATTTTTAAACCACTTTTAAAACGCTATTTTCTAAGGTCTTACACATTTCACTATAACATTTGAGTTATTTATAATAAACATATTTTATATATAAAAAATTTAATATAATTTAATTAAAAAATACTATATCTATTTAATTTTTAATATTTAGATACCGAAATATATATCATTGCATCCCTAAAATTTAACGTAGTGTTCAAAAATTGTATAGAAATTTAATAAATTTATTATAAGTGTTTTAGAATCGAATAATAATATAAAACATTGGCACATAATAACTTCATTGTTTTTCCTATGTGTTGATTTGTCTATACGTTATCATCACTGAGTTTTATGATTTTATCCTTCAGAAAAAAACATCACCGAGAGAGTTCTGTTTGGTTGGGCAATGTGCAATAATGAGTTTTTGCAAGGGCAATGTGCAATAATGAGTTTTTGCAATGAGGAGAGAATCCCGAGGAGAAGATTCAACTAGAACAGAACTTGTCTCTGTTACTGTTACTGTTAATGTCATTAGAAAGTCGAAATTCCTTTTCCCACGCGCTCCAAAGTGCAGTAGAATCATCAGCAGCTTCTGTCACTCTCAGTGTCTCTGTCTGTGGGGTCCCCTCCCCACTTTGCTCTTCCCCATTTTATCAAATCCACTTCTGAATCACTTTCAAATCCGCAAGATGAAAGAGTGAATGCCAATGACGTTATTCTGATATAAAAAGGGGTGTGCTGTTGCTGTTGGCATGTTTAATAGTAGAAAACCAAGGCTTTGTGTTCTTGTGGTTTCTGTAGTGTGGACTTTTATTGAGTGCGAAAAAGACAAAGTGCCACCCCTCTCTCCTTTTCCCACTTTTTTTCTGCCTTCTGGGTCTTTTGATCATCCATCAAAATCTCTTTTTTTAGTGGGTGGGGAAGTTTCACTTGGCTTCTTTCTCATGGAGTGTAATGAATTTGTGTATGGTGAAATTCTTTGATTCCACAGTCAAAAGTAGAAGTGGTAAGTATCATTATCATCAGCATAGGGGTTGTCTTGTCAGTTACTGCTCAAATGCGATGACCCTTTGGTTGCTAGAAAATGAATCATCAAGAAAGATAGGATTTTGGTTTATGGGTTGGTTGTTTTATTCTGAGTTTCTGACTGAGCAAATTGTATCATACTAGAATTTGATTCTTCATTCCCAGAGTTGACTTCCTGCTTTTCCTTCCAAAGAAAATTGAACTATTTCCCAGTTATTAGACAGACTTGTTGGTCAAAATCTTGACAAAGTTTTTTTCTCTGGTGTTACAGGATGTGCGTTCTTCTGTGTTGAGCTGTTTTGAAGCCTCGTTCTTAGTTTGGAGATTTTCTTCTAAAAGCAGTGTCTCCTTGGAGTATGGCTTCAATTTGCTTAAAAATGGCACAAAAAATGGAAATAGTGAGCACTTGTGGCCGTCATTGATTTTGACAGCACGGCTCTAAACACATACTTTCTCATAGTTTTGTGTTGGAGGAGCCAAGCTATGGTTATTTTCATGCTCCTTAGTACAACAGGGCCACCGATCAAAAGAAGAGCAGGTTTGAGAATTAAGCAAGCGGGTAGAGGTTCATACCGAGGAAGCTAGGTGTGTGTTTGAAGTTGTTATTGGGTTTTCTTTAGTGTTCCTTCTTTGTTTTGCATAGTCCTGGAAAAGTAGAACAGATGGAAGCCACTTCCATAACTTCGTTGTTGAAGGGCTTTTGTGATCACACACGATGGAAATATGCTGTTTTTTGGAAGCTTAACCACCATTTTCCTATGTAAGTTTCTTTGTTTCATTGAGTTACTTTTGTTTTTGTGCTATATGACACGTTTTGGAAGGAATAGATTTGTTAATCCTTTGATCTAACTGAAACTTAACCGCTTTACTGTATCAGTTACCATTCAAGCAAATACTAGCCTGTTATAAGAACTTGTAATTAACATATGAGTGAACTCAATGTCCACAATCCCATTTAGTGTGTTACTATTCACTGGAAATTGGTTTAATGGTATGTTGAATGAAATTGTGTTTGCTGTTTTGAATTTGAGATCTTGTGTATATGACACAAAAACTCTGTATGTTTTAGGAATTTGACCTGGGAAAATGGTTACCAGAAAAGAAATGAGGTTGAGGAAAGTATGTGGGATGACGTCAATTTCAAATCCCCAGATGAGTTATATTTTTCAAGAGGTGAAAGTACTGATTATTCAGGAGATTATTCAGTTCGACTTCTCATGATTGAAATGTCCCATCGTAAATACAATTTGGGAGAAGGGTAACAACTTTTGTTTTGTTGTTCTTTATGTCTAAACTTCTTGTGAATTGCTCCATCTGATTCAAAGTAATTTTCATTTTAGAAAACTAAAAAAGACAAAAACATCAAGTTCATTTTCCAATTTTATGCTTGTCTTGTTTTGGAAACTTTGCTAATTGAAATGAGAACGAATGGTGATTTTCTTAGTCCTTGCAGGAAACCTTATGCTATAATTATATAAAGAGTAGAGAGTGTTTACTTCTTTAAGTTCCTCAATTTATTCTTGTATATATTCACACCAGCAGTGTGCTCTCAAAGATATGACAATCATGTATGCTTTATATTTTAGAAAAATCTTGAGTGAATGTTTCCAGTGGTTCTGCATGTCACTTATCTTGTGTTTTGAGATCCATAAAGAATGCTAAATTAAGTATAGTATTCTTGTGTACCACAAGGTATTTGTGCTATGATTTTTAAAGATGATGAAAACTGAATAAGACTTTATTCATTCTTCAGGGTTGTTGGTAAAGTAGCTCTTGCCAGGGATCATTGTTGGGTTTCCTGTGAGGATATTCTTACCAGTAAATTTGACACTGATTTAATCACAGAGGTGAGATTCTGTACTTACAATTTGCATTTAGAAATAAAATTAATTAATCATGCTTCTTTGGAATACTTAATAACAGCAATCTTCTACGTCTCCAGTGTCCTGATGAGTGGTTTCTTCAAATTGCATGTGGCATCAAGGTATTATGCCTTACCTTTATATATTTTGTTTGTACTACAAATAAGATTTTGATTTTGATTCGTACTTTCTGGTATAGCATAAAGCTTTCTGCGTAATCAGTGTGCTAATGAGTAGAAAAATCAACTTATATTAGGCTTGCCTCAACATAATATTTATGCACTAAATGGGTCAATTTAAACAAATCTTGAGTTGAAAATTTGAATTTCTTTTGCAGACTATTGTGCTGGTACCGGTTCTTCCACTAGGGGTTTTGCAGTTTGGTTCATTTGAAGAGGTACAGTATTTGGATCCTGACCCAGACAGGCTGTGGCTTTTATAGTTAAAATGGTACCCTGATGCATGCATATTTATTAATCCTGTCCACAAATTCTGGCAATCTTGTTCCCTACCTTAAATTTTGGATTTCTGTTTTGGAAAAGGATCTTAAATTTGGCATGACTTCTCCTTTAAAGGAGTGAACTTTTGATGATAAAAGATCATATTTATGTGTTTGTATTGTTTTCAGTTTTCACATCCGTGAAAGTTTAGGTACAAAGATTTTATTTCTTATTATTAGTGTGTTAATTGGTGCAATAGTCCTTTGTGACTTGTGACAGCATGTTTATTTTTGTTTCAAATTTTGGCTCAATGTTTTGTATAATTACATGATGTTTTCTTGTCCTGTCAAAATTTTAGGTTGCTGAAGACCTGGAATTCGTTACCACTGTGAAGGAGAAGCTCCAATCTATTGATTGCATGGAAGCAAATATTTCCCCTTTGAACATGGGAACTGATTACCAAGATTGGTCATTCTCAGACCTAATGCATAATTTGATGAATAGCTTGGACGAATCATCTTCTGTTACTAAAACCGTATGGAAAAGTGAAGTTTCAACCAGTACTGCTTCGAACAGTGCAAATGGTTCAACAGGTCTGGACCCAACAATGATATCATTTATTCAAGATGATTGTTCTGTGTCAAGACAAAATCTACTAAACTCTCTGAAAAGAGAAAATTTAAATGACATAGGTTCCTCATCAATTGATATGTCAACTGTTCCTAGACATATTAGTAAGATGGAGACAAAACCAAATCACATGGAAGCAGAGATGTGGTCCTGGTCAGTTTTTGAAGAGATGTCAAATGGATTAGACTCTTTCTCTGTGAAAAATATGACAGAGAAACAGTTTGGAGGCACTGAAAGCGGTTACTATGATGCTAAGAATTTCAATGACTTCACTTTTCCCTCAGAGTCAGAATTGCACAAAGCACTTGGATCAGTTGCATACTCTGTTGGTGATGCATACCATACCTCGTGTCTGATAACCAATAAAAAAGAGAGTGATCATATTAAAGGTTTTGGGTTTCCCGAAGATCTTGATCCAGAATATCTTTTAGATGCTGTTGTTGGCAATTTATGTAGTGCTGCAGATGATACTTCAAGTATTTCAAACAGTATCAGATCTCTTACAACTATGCCAACAGAGATTAGTGGTTCCATGCAGCCAAAAAAATTTTCAGAAGAAAGCTACACTTTGATTGTGGATGATTCTGATGTGAAGAATGATCTTGTGCCTGCAGTTTCCGTCAAGAGAAAATATGAATTTTCTAACCATTTTTCATCATCTTTTGAGGGAAATGGAAGCTTATTGATTGATGAGGTGCCACAGGAAAAGGAAGATTGTCATATGCTTCCTATTACTGGACCAAAGCTCTCTAGCACAAACAAGAAAAGAACAAAAGTTGCTAACAACCAAAAGGCTAGGCCAAGAGATAGACAACTTATCATGGACAGAATGAAGGAGTTGAGAGAACTTGTCCCAGATGGTGGAAGGGTAAGTTTTTGTGTTTCAGGACAAAAGCTAATTATTTGATTTCCCTTTTGAACTTAGTGAAATTTTAACATTGGTGTTATGGTATGCAGTGTAGCATTGACAACCTCTTGGAACGGACCATAAAGCACATGCTCTACTTGAGAAAGATAACAAGTCAGGCCGAGAAACTGAAACGATTTGCCAATCGAACGGTAAGGCTCGATTTTGTTCCGAAAACTTAAAAGAAAATGTTTTATCTTCTGGATTAGGAAACTTCTATTTGTTTTCTGTCACCTAAATCTACTTTTGCTTGCAATCCATTGTGTTTGTATGCCCCCACAAAATCTTTATATTTATCCTTTTAGCCTAGACATTTGATAATGGGTGGAATACAACATGGAAAACCTTATATACAACATGTTTTATGACAAAGACTTGCATCAAACATTTGGAATAACTTACATAAGTTGGTGTCTAGGTTGGTGAGAGCAAAAGACAGAAAATGAACGGTGGCCACCCAGGTAGGAGCTGTGCATTTGACTTTGAAAGTGAACTAGCATGGCCTATAGTCATAGAAGATCTTGAATGCACAGGGCACATGCTCATTGAGGTATGCTATTTCCTCTCCATGCTCACTTAGCTCTCAAAAACAAACAATGGCATACAAAGTTTTCATCTATTGAACTAGTGCACAACTTTTTGTAACAGATGATATGCAATGAGCATGGCCTTTTCTTGGAGATTGCTCAAGTGATTCGGAAGCTGGATATCACCATCTTGAAGGGGATCTTGGAAAACCGTTCTAGCGACAGCTGGGCTTGTTTCATTGTTGAGGTAGCCAAATATGTTTCTGAAACTTGTTTTTTGATGTTGATCGTATTAAGAGGTGCTACAGTTTTTGGTTTTCAGTTTGGAATGATCCAAACTCGTGTTCGCTTACCTTCAAAACTATGTGTATACATTAAAGTTCTGTCTAGAAACTCAGTATTGTAATGCAAATTCAGTTTGCAATCTTAATTTCAGCAAAAACATGAGTTTATAGCAAAGTACTAAGGTATGTTTCCTTTGACATGCACAGGTTCCCAGAGGTTTTCACAGAATGGATGTTCTATGTCCATTACTGCATCTTCTGCAGCTGAGGAGAAACCCTATCTCGTACAAAAACTGACCCTTGCAAACCAGTTTTCAGTTTGAAATGGAAACTCCTATTTGAAGAAGTAACTATAATATTGAAGAGGGACCTGTGTAAAGTGTTCATGCCCTCATAGTGCACTTGCTACGTTTGTGTTAATGATAAGCTACTACCTAAATACCTATATATATGTAAACAAAAGATACTTCATTAGGGTGCTTTTTGCTGCTGAAGAATATTTCTAGCACCTTGCTTTGAACTCATTTCTGGTGCGGCATATAATTATGACCTAGAAAAGTAGAGCATTGAAACTATGAGAGTGCACGTGAATGCTATGTGTTTAGTTGCTGTGGCTCAAATAATATTGCTACCTTTCCAAAAAGAGGCTACATAAAAGTGCTTAATGCAATGAAATAGCAAGTTTTTACACGAAGGTGCTCAAACTCTTAAAGTTGAATGAAGTTCAAAAGGCACAATATGTATCTGTGTACATGAATCAGAAAACTTTAGCATAAAACACTAAAAGGAACCGTATAATGTTGTGTTTAACCATATGAATGAAATTGTATCCAGCATGCAAAAGAAAGTGAAACTTGACAGATTTATTTCATTCTAAATCTCAGTTAACATGAAATGTTTTAGGGTGTTTTTCTATCTGCATCTCATCAAATTTATTCATGCACCCCCATAAACTGGATTTTGATTTCTGGAACACACTAAATAATCAGTTCTGGAAATTTTTTGAATTTGATGGGGTAGGAAGAAACACCGTTGGCATAAAATGTTCAATCATCAGCTTACATATGCAGGGTACTTATATGCTGATAAAAAAAGAAAAGAAAAAAGAAACTCATGTTTCTTACAATAATAATATTTTGACTATTTTTTTTACTTCTTTAGTTTTGTTGTTCATTAAAAAAAATAAGTTAGTTCATAGGAAATAAAAGAGATAAGTTTAGATACATAAATAAGGTTAAATGAAATTTGTTAGAACATAAAGAACACCAGCGAGTTGAATTCTTGAATTGAAAACAATTGTGCTCCAATATTCAGATATCACAGGATCATTGTTAGGTAAAGAAATCTTAATGGGATTAGTTTTCTTGTAGGAGGAAACTTTTTTCAAAGAAATGGTTATATAATCAGTGGCTCCAGAATTGATTATGCATTTGTTTCAAAGGTTATTTTGAGTGTAAACTGGTTGGATATTACCTGGAGAAGAATGATCAGCCGAGACAGAGCCAATGTGATTGACTTGGGCTAAAGAAGTATTGGTTTCAGGGCAGTACTATTTGAGAATATTAGATAAAATCTGGAACCGTTGAGGTGTTAGTCGAATATCTCCATGATCATTGGGAGGCTGGTTTTCATTATTTTCTTGAGTGACAACATTATGTATCTGTTTGTTATTGGTGAATTTGAAGTCAGGTGAATAGTGCCCTTGGTGGAAGCGGTGGCATTATTGATCTTGTTGTCATGCACTTTTATGTTGGCAATAAGACCACTAGCTAGTTGTCCTGCTGAGCAACGAGGACAAACACCTTGGCTATATCGGGAATAGGATCCAATAACAATATATGAGAAGTAACATTTGTAAATTGATCATTTAGCCCAGCAAAAATTGCATAACACGATCTTCCATCTTTCTTTGGGTTATAATACTAGAAATTTTGCAGCTGCACCTCGGTTTACATTCACAAATAGGTTTTGGTCGGAAGTTATCTATTTCATCCCACCAAAGAGTGCGAAGCTTAGTGTAGAATTCAGAAACATTGAGGTCTCCCTAACTTAGGTGGCACCTTCTGACTAAAGATCAGTTATACGAGCAAGAGTCCCATGTGAAAACCTATTTTTCAGTCTCCTTAACTTAGGTGGCACCTTTTGACTAAAGATCAGTATACAAGGATGAATTCAAGGTTGTTCTTTGCGCTGAGTGTCGTGAGCATGGAGCAGTTCCAAGAATGATAATTTATTTCATCTAGTATTGGTGAAGCCAGGGAGATAGCAGGATTTTCATTGGAATGAAGGTAAAGATAGGATGAGTATTGTTTTCAGCCATAGGAAAGAAAGGCATGACTAGAGAGCAAGAACAATAAAAAGCAAGACAAAAGAACAAGAACATACAAGAAAACAAGATAAGAAAAACAAAGGAGAGGAAATACCAGAGTTACGCACAACAGAGCTACTCAAAACCAAGCTCTAATACCATAACAGGATTATTCAGGTCTGCCATGGAAGAAGCAGAATTGCACAAGCAAGAGAAGAAGCATAAAAAGACTAACAAGCAGAAGCTGGAGAGAAAAGAAAGAAAACCAAAAAATTATATTTGAAACTTCTATCTTACAAACAAAAGGAAAAATCCTAATATATATACACACTACCCAACAAACGGGCCTAAAACAGAAAGGCGAAACACTAAAAAAAACAACTAAAAAAGGGCGCTTAACCAAGACAACTTATGCTATTAAACTCAATCTTTTCTTTTTCGTAATATTTTGTTACAAGTGATTGTATATATGTATTCTTATGAATATATGATAATTTCTTTTTGAGTTACAAAACTCATATTTGTTATAATCACGACTGAATTTCGTTGTTGTGTTAATTATCTTGTTGACTCTATTTGTGTGATTGGAGAACCAAGAGAACAATTATAATTTGGTTCTTGAAGGTCTTTCGAAAAATAGATTCTTCTATTGCATTTGTGTGAGAACAAAATTCGGCAAGAAAATTTGATATTGTGAACGTTGAAGAAATTGAGGATTTAATTCTTGTATAAAGTATAAAAAGAAAGAATAAAGTTTTACGTTTCCTAAGTTTTGCTCAAACTAATCTACTGCTTTTGAAGCTTGAAACTCTTGTCACGAATTAATCCATAAAAAATGTTTCATATAGTCAAAATTACTTTTCAACCATTACCCTTGAAGAAACAAATTGTAAAGAAGTTTCAAACTCTGAAACAAATAAAATTTCGAATGTGGTGATCGACTCTTCATGATTGTTTATTAACGTCAAAACAATGGTTATAATGTGGTGATCGACTCTTCAGGATTGTTTATTAACGTCAAAACAATGGTTATAATGTGGTGATCGACTCTTCACGATTGTTTATTAACGTCAAAACAGTGGTTATAATTCTAAGTATTGTCCATTTTTCTTCAAATATAGTTGTATTCCTCTATTTTGTTATCAGATCACCCTATCAACCACCTGTGTCTCACTCCTATAAGACCTTGGGTGAACCATCAATAACAAGTTTGGTTATTTTGAACATCACATTGGTCCCAATAGTCTAGCAATCCTTATCAATATACTCGTCCCACTCAACCTTAGGCTTTGGTTTCAAATACTTCATCTTATCCATCTCAAACCTGTTTTTTACATTCAGGTACCTCCTTTCATGTGACAAATTCCACTAAATATAAACATACAACTACTTTTGAAGGACTCCATCAAAATTTTGTTGCCAATGGACAAGACCTTCCCATAAATTGTTTTTGTTCTACCATCTTCCCTTCCCTTTTAAGCCTAAGGATATTGTTCATAAATATAATGTTTAACTTTAGTGAGATTTTTTCTTCTGTCATAAAACTTGTCCTCATTCGCCGTTCTAAAACTCTTGTTAATACTTCTGAGTGCTCTTTCAATTAAATGTTAAGAAATGCTTTTCTTAATGGGTTTTTTGGTAAAGAGGTTAACAAATTCAACTTCTCTAGTTTGTCGTACTTTCTTGATGATGTTATCTATGTTCTCAACAAACAAGCTCCTCAAAGTTTGGTTGTAGGGACTGAAAACTACCTTAATACAGTTCGACTTTAAAAGCAGTAGATGTGATCTTTCTTCATTTATATATTGTTAGCAAATAGCCATGGGTCTGGGATGATGTTATGACAGGAAAGAAATAAATATAGGATCTTCTGGCCAAGAACCTACAAAGTTAATATTTTAATCATTAAACAAAAGTTCAAGTAAAAAAACATTAAAATGAGAATTGCTGAAGAATTTCACCATTAAACAATAATATAGACAGAAACAAAATATTAAACTGATGCAACATAATAATCTACTTCGAACCAAAGTTAGTATTAAGGATCCAACACTACGAAGTTTTAGATTCACATTGATAAGGGGAATGAAAAGAAGGGTGAAGACAGCAGCCCAACTGGTTTGGGTGATTTTTGAACAAATCTACTTAATGTGGACTGGTCAGTAACCTATCAAAACTGTACGACCACCATGTTGCTAACGGACAAATAAAGTTAATCGGTTTTATCGACCAGCAGCAGTGTATGCCACCAGCCACAGGCAACATTTCTTGGTCGGCAACCAGCAATAGAGACTTGACCAGGAATGTTTCTGTCAGCAGAATCCCCCAAACCAAGCTGTTCGGGTAGGTAATAATCAGAAACCAAGACAAGCACCAATATCACTACTTAATATTTAAGAGTTACCAAAGATATTGGGAATACCTGACCATATTTGTTCCATCCCCAAGTGAATAGATGACCATCATCTTCAATATGATAAACAGGAAACAAACAAGAGTATGAACGAAACATGACATGACTTAATCAGTGACGAGAAAACTTTAATTTTAAGATAAATTACACAACTATATTCTCTTGTGAATAAATGAAATGGTTTTTCTCAAAGAAACTTTAAGACTTGAAAATTTTCACTGGTGGGCCCTCAGATGAAATGATCATGAGATTAGCATTTGACCATGAAATGATTCTTGACACGATTTCTTTTAATTATTATTATTATTATTTTTTTTTTTTTGCCAATTCTCAAAAGCGAATAGTTCTCCAGTATTGGTTCTGAGTCCCCAGGAGCATATGGTAATGGTGACATACCTGTCAGCACAGCACTGTGACGAGCCCCACAAGAAACAATACTAGAATTCCTATTCTCAAAACGGGAAGCATCCAACTGTCTAGGTGAAGTCTAAACAAGGAAAAACAAATACGCAAGTTAATTCTCAGCTATTATGAAATACCGTTGTCGGTTGAAAACCAAAACCAAAATATCAGTTAGACTTGACACAACATAACTACATATACAGCTATCGACTGTCAGAGTGGGGATTCATCAGATATCATTTTTAATGATAGAACTGCATCATCTTCATGAGGTAAAATAACAGGACATATATACGTACGTACGTACATATATATATATATATATATATATATATATATATATATATATATATATATATATATATATATATATATGTACATATATACATATGTATATATATGTATATATATATATATATATATATATATATGTATGTATATATACATATATATGTATATATGTATATATATGTTTATATACATATATATATATATATATTTTTTTTTTCCTTTATAAAACACATTAGAGGTGAGAATGTCCCCACCTTTCTTAAGCATGTTGTTAATTTGGAGCCATACTATTCACTTACGTTACTCCAATTTTCAACCAAATTCCCAATTCCACTTGCATTAGATCTCCCTATCTGTTTACTTTTGTGTCAAACCTCATGAAGCTCTTGAGCTTGATTAGTCAGAAAGGTGGAGTCGGTGCATTTGGTGCTTCGAGTATATACAAAAACGTTTGAGAGCTTAAGTTGTATCAGGAAGGCTAAACCATGGTGTTTCATCAAAACTAATAGTTGGAGACTTGTACTATCTCTTTTTCCATTGCTACATCACACCTGAATAATTTATAATGCATTGACTTGAAATGTTTTAGTCTCGGTGTACTTATTCTAATAGAATTTGTTAAGTCATATGCCCTTGGGTAACATTATATTTTAAGGTAATGGCAGCAAGTTAATAATTGAGGATAATTAAAGGAGATTATTGTCACAAGGAAAAACACATAAATTTAGTAACCTCAGTTGTAATGTCTACAGAAACTGTTGTTCCTTAAGATTACTTCCTAATGGTCTGCCAAGAATCTATCTAGCGAACATATTTGTTTATGGTTAAATCTGCAGGGATCTAAACCCTATTAGACAGTTCTCTAGAGCTTGCAATGACATTTTCTTACATTATATAGGGAAATAATTTCAAACTTGTTGACTATTTGGTCCAAATACATATATGCAAGCGTGATGGCTGAATCACAACTTCCGCTGTCAATTTGAAATTATTTTATTTCACATTAGTAAATGAACATGCTATATCGTCTATGAAGCATGAATACGAGCATTTCCCTCGGACCCTTGACACTGCTGATTGGGTGTTCCATATGTCGCTGCACGCTCTCTCGGACTTCTTCTTACATCTAACTGCATGGCATGAAGCTCCACCACAACAGATCAAAATAACAGCTGTAAGAATGATCATCGCGTCAAATTCTCCAGTAAACAGCACAACTTGTGGGGCGCCTAGACACACAAGCACTCTGGTTGCTGGTCAAATACACAAGCACACCATGATTTGAAGGATAGATACATGAACTAGTCCAGTCTTCCATTCATGAGAAGCATGCCATGAGCAACAGCAAGGCTCTCGTATCTCCACATAACGTACTAGACAGTTTGGATTTCGTATTGCAGCTATTATTTTTCAAGGCTATCTTCTGCATTGTGTCATATTCTGTATTCTTTGTGAATACTTTTATTGATACATCAGATATGTAGCATATTTAATATCTGTGTCATATCTTGGTATCCTAAATCATTAGGAGACAAACATTTTAAAATGTAGTAAATTAAGCTGTCAAGAAAAATAGCTTTGATGGCTACATTATTTATGTATGCAGTAATCCAGGAGAATTAAGTAATGATGGTTTTGAAACTCTATTAAGGCAACAACAACAAGCAATCCCTTTTTTACCAGGTGGAGTAGGCTACGAGGATCACTACAATGTGAAACTGGGAATCATGTTTATTTACAATCTCCTACTATCTCCAAATCATAAGATTACCCTCCATCCGAGCAACTCCCCTTGTAGCTCATATATGTTTACTTCAACATGCTCAGAATTCCTAAACTGAGATTCTGTCATTCTTTTTTTACAAGTGCTACTCCAAATTTGTTTGCGTATCACATTCATTCCTATTTTAATGTTGTCTCTTCTACCAATATCGATGGCAACATTATCAACTCTATCATATTGAGTTTATTATTCCAATGTCATGTTACCAGTTCAATATATTATTGCAGCTATGATAAATAGTGCTGTAAAACTTTAACTTTAAGCTAAAGTTGATTTTTATATTCACATTACAAGTTCTAGATCAGAACACCATCCGTCGTCAGCAAAGAGATATATAGATACCGCTTGTGGTTGATTAGGAAATATAATGGCCCATGTAAACATAGCAGATTTGGTTAAGGTATTGGGTCATAAAAGTCGTTAGTTAGTCTTTATGTGGCTAAAGGGTGAGTAAATCTCCGCCATTAGCTTGTTCAAGAAGAGGAAAGGGCCCCAGCTTAGGATAGTAGGTGACTGTGCCTTTAAAGGGTTTGGTGTAGCACCAAAAATATTAGATGATGGTAGAATGTGACTTGTTGACACCCCAACTTTTATGTAGATCAATTCAATTAGGTACAACTTGCAGACTAGAGCATTCTTTATGAATGGTGTTAGAAAAGGAAGTACTTTGACAAATTAATTCCGTCTATGAAACTTATTCTTTAGTTCTTAAGTTGATAGTATTTTCAAACTTATTGAATTCATGTTTAATTATTTTTCCTGAGTGACTCGTGCTGCTATACATTCTTATCAGACTTCGCAGGTTTCAACTTGGGTTGCCGGGACTTGTTTTCCCAACATATATTTTGGTAGCTTCCAACTTGTCTTATGATGGTTAGTGTGTTCCTGATGACATAATTAAATGTAGATTGGCCTACTGTGCCTGAGTTAAGGATTTTCAAAGAAAATTTATTTGCATCTACATGTACAAAACAAGTATTTAAGTATTATGAAACTTTATACTTTGAAAACCTTCTGATCTATAAATGAAAGGCTTGCTAGATTGAATAGGAGTCGATATTTAGCCTGTGCATCAGTCAGGTACCTTTAGTTAACAGAAGTAATCTACAAAGCAACTTTTAAAATAATGACATCAAACGCAGCTATCTTTAGTTACTAATATCAGTTTCTCTACATGATCGTTAAGTTATTGTTAACAAGCGTCCAGTCTAACAACCTTATCAAAAAGCACTTCTGTTTGTTCAATAGTATTCTAATGGAGACAAAGTGATCTCAGAATTAAGGAAAACATACCTCATCTGGTCACTACCTAACAACCTTATCAAAAAGCAATTCTGTTTGTTCAATAGCATTCTAATGGAGACAAAGTGATCTAAGAATTAAGGAAAACATACCTCAGGCTGGTCACTACCGGTACCCAACTGTCCAAACTGATTCCCACCAAATGCATAAATTTGACCATTTATAGTAACACACAATGTATGCCAAAGCCCAGCAGCAATCTTTTTGACTCTGGTTCCCAAAAAGGAAGAAACTTGAGTTGGTCTCAGCTGATCAGCATTATTCCCTTGTCCACACTACAGAAAATTTACGTGCAACGGAGTTAAGAGATTTAGGATAAGCCCCTTGCATGCTTCATTAATATAATAAAAAATTTTAAAAAATAAATAAATAAATCAGATAGGCCACTTAGTGCTTTACAAAAGTACAAAAAAATTAATATGAATTCCTCCCTTTGGCTATTTTTTATTGACCAGCAGCATGGTTACCACACCCACGAGTGAACTAACAATGCAAAAATTTGAACCAAACAGTGTTTATATTAATAGTTTGAATTAGAAAAAATGCACAATTAGCCTAACATACGCAAATCTCTTGAAAAGTGATACCTAGAACTTTTCAAATTACTATTTGAAAGATATAGTACACTCGCCAAAGAGTTAACAATGATGCACACTTACCATCTAAGAACTTGATAATGATGAAGATGATGAGGATGATCTTTGGAGATGATATATCATTAGAGGGTTGGAGACAAAATGTTTAAGATATTTTACCAGTTTTAGTTATTTAAATGTTATGGCCTTAAGAATTTGTTTTCTGAATATATGAACTAGTATTTGTTGTAGATTGAACTTATATATAATCATGTTCGCTAATCTTAGCTATCTTACAATTATGGAACTTTTGTTTAGTATGTTGACTAATTATAGTGTAGAAATTTTGAATTAGCATGATTTATTTTTCCATATGATGTATTAAATGATGTAGACTATTTCGAATCTACAAGTAATGCTCCCACTCCCACAAGTCTAAATAGAATCTGGCCTCAGATAACCATGACTAGAAGTAATTTGTTACATTCAAAACCAAAGGAATCGTGAAGTTATGAGAAGGCACTTCAATATTAGAGATTTTGTCAGCTATATATTGTGTATAAAACAGATTAAATGTGATAACAGTGACATCAATGCAAAACTCCAAACACTTTTCAAAAGAACCTCCAAAAAGTTCAAAAGAACCTCCAGCAGAGAAAGCAAAAATTTTATATGTGCTTACAAACGATTTCTGGACATTTTAAAAAGAATCTCAGAGTTCCAAACAATCCCGGTAGCATGATGGTATGATAGTTTATTTTGTCAAACATGTGCCTCAAAGTTATTTTTTCCTTTTCCTTTTAAAAGTAATGTATAACCGTAATGATTCTAACTATAACTATAAAATTACATATATCCTCCATGCTAATAATTAGATCACCCTTCAAAATTATGGTTTTTATTTAGTTTTCTTATGGTTTATCAAAGGATTTTTGTGGTGAACAAATTTTTTTGTGATATTATCTCTATTTAATCAAAACCCTTTCATTGTTACTTATGCAATGTGAGATTCCAGCTTCTTAATTTTTTATCACAAATATTTTCATAACATTATACCAATATTTTACATCCAACCATTATATTAAAAATTGCAAAATTCTCTATCCATATCCATACCGGGAAGACTACCACACTTATATTCATGCAACATAACAAAATGTTAGTCATTTATTTCTATTCTACTTTTAATTCTGTCTAATATTCTAGATTTTGTTAAGAGGCCAAGTATTTATCATGTATCCTTTGACCAAAGGGGTAATAGAGTACTACCTCCCCCTTACAATTACTCTGAACAAGAATAAATAAGCCTTACTAATTCCATTAAATAACTGGTATAGAATAACTACAGAATTACGATTTTTTCTAGACAATTAACATAACAATAACTATATATATTCTAAACATTCATACATAAATCATTTTATAGCTCACATTTATTAAGTTACACAACAAAATGAAGTATATTCAATAAATAGTAACACATTTCATAAATTTAGCAACTTAATGAGAAGGTTAAATTCAATAATTGAAAAAAAAAACTTAAATGCCTTATTGGTAAATATTGGGAGTAAATAAATATACAAACTATACACACGCATATGGAAAAAGATTGAATAACTTATAAAACAAACTAATTATAAATTATATTGTCAGGGGGAGGGGGGGCATGTCGGAGGGAGTGCGGGAGTAAATGAATCTACAAACCATACACACGCATATGGAAAAGATTGAATAACTTATAAAACAAACTAATTATAAATTATATTGTGATAGGAGGGGGGCGGAGGGAGTGCGAGGGTAAATAACTTTAAAAGAAAAAATAAGTAAACCAATTATTAAGTCAAATGGTATTTCTTTTATGATCACACTCCAAATTTAGAAATAATAAACATTCAAAATATGTAATTTTACACTTGTCATTCATTACTTTTTTAAGCAAATGTTAGACTTTAAAATGATGTTCATTCATTCATGAAATATAAAATATAATTTAAATTCTTTCAACTAATTCTGCTATGTGTACATCCTCTTGGATCCTTAGTCATCCCATATTACAAGTTAAACCTTACCAATAATTCAAAACCTTATTTCCATCACTATATGAATTCTGTTGTCATTTATCACTATAGACGAATGCCAATGCAACAACTTGTTAGGACCATGGGAAAAAAGGTGATTTGGTCAACACAGCTAGAATATTAATTACTAAGGGGGTTAATGAGTAAACTAAATATGAGGATGTAGAGTTTGATTCTAGTTTGTATAATTTGCAAAATTGAGCATTAGCTCTCCAGTTGATTGTTCTTTTCATCCTATACAACAAAATTTCCTTACTTTACCATTTCTAATTAGCTTGTTCATAACACATTACTTCCAAATAAGAACCCAACGTTAGCACTCAATATTTGTTGGGTGTCCTAGGGTCTCAGGAATACAGCATATAAAAACGTGCGTGTTTCTAACATTGCAACCTCAATGTTATGCTTAGCAACAAAAATAAAATTCTTCTCATCCAGGCATAAGATGCACATGAAAAATATTAAAATATTCCAACAGCAGGCTCACCTGGCCATACAGACCCCAGCCGAAAGTAAGAAGGGCCCCAGTATCTACAAAAAGAAGTTTCTAGAAATTGTGACTTCTACTGAAACATTCATCTCATTTAAACACATAGCGCAGTAAATGAATATATACGCATTTTGTTACTGATTAAAATTCTTAAATTGAATTTATCCTTTGTAGTATAATGAGCTTAAAATTTTTTAAACATTCAATGATGCATTTGCAAGGCTACACGTTCAAAGTGCTTACTTGTTATCACAACACTATGCCGGCCACCACAAGCAATCTCCATCACATAGCTTCCAAGAATATTTGACCCTTGAGCTCCCGCACCACTTCCTTGATGAAAAGCCGATGATTTATCCTTCCCAGATGCAGACTCGATACAAGGTACAAGATGAGGGGATGAAACCATCTTTACTCGAGAACCCAATCCTAGCTGTCCTTCGCCTCCATAGCCCCAACCCCAGACCTGTCCCACATCTGAAAACTTCGGTAAAAATATCATGCATCAGGTGTCTTGCTTTACATCAAAAACCTTCCATATCTTCATACTTCATTGAACCTACAAAACTACATAATGTGACCACCAGAGCCAACTATCCCTAGAATCTGTCATTATAACACACTATGCATACACACAAAGTGAATTACCTGACAGTGCCAAGGTATGCCGCCCACCGACTGCTACAGAAGTAATTTTCACTTCATTACCAAGGGTCACAAGAGAAGGAGAGACGGTAAAGAATTCATCTCCAGATGCTTGACTATCAGAGTCCTGTCTAGTGAAGGAGATCTTCCTTCGCTTTACAACTTCATCTCCTGATTTCTTGTCAAGATGAGAATCTGATCCACTGCTTGTATTGGAGCTTTGAGGGCTTCCTGTTTAATGTCCGAAATTCCATTAGCTCCCTGAAATGAAATAAAAAAAAAAAAAAGACATTCTTTTTGTTAAACTATTTTTATAGTTTGCAAAACTGATGACTAGCACCTTGCTCGGCTATTGATGAACTTTGTTTCCCAGTGGTATCTTTTTGGAGGCTTCCCATAGTGATGAAATCTGTAATGACTTTCCCAGAAGGCACACATTCTTTCCAGCCCCAGGCATACACTTCACCTACGTCTGTAGGCAAAGCAATATACTACTTAGCAAGGAATAGTTTTATCCATTACCCATGGCTATGCAGGGTAACCTATGAAGTGAGTAGTTGTCCTTTAGCATACTATAATAATCAAGTTAATCATATATGCCAAGTTCACCAAGTCATAATAATTAAGTTGATATATGTTACTCATCCCTCTTAATATCATACGACTCCCATTTAGTATCACATTTTTAAGAGAATGCAATTTACTCCTTGTAGGTTTTCTTCCTTTCCCATATAATCCCTCTATTATCCTTTATACAATTTATGATGTTCAGAAAGACCCAACGACAAGCAAAATACGGCTTAAATAAATTTTTAGTCTATTATTACATGGTTGACCAAGCATGACCCCTTTTCATTGTTGCCTAAAACACAATTATCATACTTGACAGCTAACTTAGAGTAGACTTTCTTTTAATTAAAAATTTATATGGTTGCACTTCCATGAACATCATTCGAGACATAGGATTCCTAGTATGTTAAACTTTGTCGTCATAACGTACATCTGCTATGGTAATCTCATTTAAATTTCAGTTTCGATTCAGATCTCGTCTAAGGGAAACAAAAAATTCTTTTCAAGATTGATGCTTATTTTAATAGGATTGTTGGGTAAGTCAACCAAAACTTGTGATAAAGGCTGCAGATTTCTGCTAAAAATACTACTTAGATTCTTTCTAAATGTTAAAAAAATGTTTGCAATGATAATGTATTTATGAAATTACTTCTATTAATCAATAGTTAATGCAAGTAAAAAGAAGCCATTTATAATCTCAGTCCCTATTTCTTAACTTTATCTCTGCCTACAAATTTTCTCTCACTATGATCGTTCAAATAGTTATTAAAAATCCATTAAGATAGTTTTGAACTTCAAACATTTATTCACTTTCATTTTATTATCTTCTTAAAATCCTCTCTTACCTACATTTCTCTTGTATCTTGTTATTGTTAATTGTTAAGACACACCTCAATTCCTTTAAAAGTAAGGTCAATCAATAGAAGCACTTACATAAAATAGCATTATAATTTGTAAACGATCAACTTCAAAGGTTTAATTTACAATGTAGTTTCTCAGAATATTCAAAAACAAATTTTGAATAAAAAATTACATCAGGTTCAGTAAAGAGGCTTCTGGCTGCCTAATGTACCGGCCCCTTAATTATTAGTAATCCATTCTTCACGTACAGAAGTGAATAACGAGAAACCAGACATTGAAATAAAGGAGTAGGGAGAAAAAATGTAGAAAAGCAAAAATGTTTTCCACTTCTCTCAACCTAGCATTGGAGTTTCAAACAACTATAACCGCCATGAAAAAAAGAATACTAGAACTTAAAAACTATATATATATATATATATATATATATATATATATATATATATATATTCGATTTTTCAACTTTATACAAGCGTATGCTGTTACTTCTATTAATTGAAAGACTACATGTCTGCTTGTTTAAGAAAATAAATAAAAAACTATGTAGTTAATGAGCCAGATGAACTATGTCAATATCTATGTAATAAATTATCAATTAATCAATACAATACACACAAAGATTTACTGCAGTCAAAAGAGTTGACACAGTTTTTTTTTTTTTTTTGCACCAGAATCCAATAATAAGCACCAAAATGTGCTTGAGTTTATGGTGCAATCAGCTTAAACAATCTAACTAAAGATCGTGGTGACTCGATTACAGAAGTACCGCGGTAGACAAAAGCTTTTTTTTTTTTTCTAATTTATTTGCAAAATTTATAACGCGACCAGCCATATTAAGTCATAGGAAATTAAAATCCAGCAAGCACTGAATCATCTCTAAATCCAAACATAACCACTAAATCAATATCGGACAAAAAACATTACCAGTGACTGTAGCACAGTGAGCCCAACCAGCAGCAGCCTTCACCACTGAAGCCTCAGTGGGAAGCTGAAAAGGCCCTGGAATCTCCTTCAGAAAGCACATGCATACATAACAAGTTGCAAAATCAATTCCAACTACAAATTCACACCCAAACCAAGCCCCATATTAGAACACTAAATGCATTACCCCATGCTTCCCCGAAGTCAAGTAGCTCTGGCTTTCATCATCCGAAGAACCCCACGTTATGAGCTTCCCTTTCTCTGCAAAAATCACAAAACAAATCCGCGTATCTCACAAAAACGCAAAAGAAAAAAGCTTTTCCAGATTTTAACCGATGATTCGGGATTAAGAAAGAAAAACAGTTCGAGGATCCCCTACTAACGACTTCAGATCTAGAAAATCTTCAACGTTGTTTAATGTTTCAATGTGAATTTGGTCAAAATAAAGTCAACGGACTGAGTAATCTACCTGAAATGGCTGTGGCGAATCCGCAACCACCACCGCACACGTCCTTCCACGAATCTCCTGCAAGTGAAGGATCGGAGAGAGGAACCGGCACCGGAGACAGTATCGGAGATTTTTCCAGCGAGGCTCCAGGAAGGTATCCCCACATGTACACCATTTTCTCAGCGCACTCTTCCTCCTCAACCACCACCTTCGCATCCTCCGCAGCTTCGTTTTCGCCCATGGCGAGAAAACTCCGATCCGGAAAACGACAAGACGAAGGTCCAAAACGCAGAAGAAATCCCCCTGAGCTCTTCTAAATAAGAAGAACGAAACGAAACGACAACAACGCTGCGTTTGTTCAAGCCAAAACCAGAAGCTGAGAGAAAATAGAGAGGAGTTTAAACTTTGGAAGACAGCGTATCAATTACAAGGTAATAGCGGGCGCCACGTCGGATGATGACGTGGAGATTGGAACACGTGGCTCGATCAGGACCGCACCTGCAGATTGCATAGCCTGAGGCCCTGGTATGGTGTAGAAGTTTCTGGAAAACGGAGTGGACCACTGCGTCGCTTTCGAGGTGCATGATTGAGTGACGCGTGTCTTGTTGCGCATAAGTATTTGTATTTTATTGTTGGTCAAGTAATGATATTTTATTTTTGAAATGATCTGTGTCTAAATATTAATTAATTAACGGAATATGATTAATTGACATTTAGGAATGTTCCAGAAGTTATTTGAAATTTGAAAAAGAATAGGTAGGTTGGACCTAATGCACGGACAGGAAACAGCCACGTACATCTTTCATGTGCCAAATCTTTCTTTATTTTTTCTTAAACCACATTATATTTGCATGATTGTTTTTCCCCTCTTATTAAAATTTATAATAAATTATAATCTTAATATAATTATTTAAATTTATCGTCAAATATTAAAAAATTTATTTTAACGAAAATATATTAAAACCACATTCAGGATAATATTATATATATATATACTATAAATAAATTTTAAAAATTGTACATCATCTACATCTTCTGTTTTCTTCAACATTTTTATATGTCTAAGAACATAGTAAAATTGTACATCATAGTAAAATCAATTATGTCAAGAACATGGTCAAATTAATTAGTTTTCATTTAATATTTTTTCTACAAGTAACTAAGTTGATTCTGCTAATTTAAGAAAATAATTTATCTCACTTATAAGATTAAATTTAGGATAAAATTGTTAGTTGATGATGACATATATTTAATGGAGATGCTTAAAAAATAAACACATGTTTTGGTGAAAGTGTAAAAGGAAGGAGGTTTCGTAGGTGACGATTATGTGTTTAGTAAGTGTATCAAATCGTATAAGTAATATAGTGGATAAGTCCATATATCGTATCCCACAAGAATTAATGTGGTTTAAATTAATTTGTGAGTTACTGATTAAGGATGATAAAAACAATATTTTTGGTTTAGATAAAAAATAAATTCATAATTGAATGTAAAGGTTAAACAAAAAATTGGTATAGTGAAAACAAATAACTTGATTGAGGAAAATATAAGATAAAACTTCACGGGGATTGGGTTGCATGATTTCATTCAAAGTAAAAAACAACAAACAATATATTCCTTGTTTTGTCTCTAACACTCACATCATTTGTAACATGTATCGATTTCGTTGCAAACTAGCCATTTTTACTATTACATTTGCATTAATGACCATATGTTGATATTTAAAATGACTACTAACCACATCTATGTCTAGCATGTGAAATCAATAATTGTTTTATCCAACTCAAGTTTCCTAAACTATCTTTCGGATCAGCCTGTACTCCCACATATGCACCATATCTAGAACATGCAATTAGAGATCATAATATAGGTTTCTAAACTATCTTTCGGATCAGAATGGACTCTCGCATGTGCAAAATTCTTAGACTATGTAGTTAAAAGCAAAAATAAAACATAAGAGATTATGGTAAATGAGTATATTGAATGAAGAATTCATAGAGAACTAATAATACATTACACCCAACCCCCATGAATGAGGGAGTTAACTATTCCTAGACATATTGAAATGATGGAATTTAATGCCTATAACCTTCAGAATGTCCTTCTACCTTCAAGTATATAGATATCAAATTTCTTTCTCTTTAAGTGTATTTTGACTCACTGGGCGAATTAAGCATGATTCGTTAGGCGAATGGCACGAATTTGATTTGGGCTTGCAACTTTGGACTTGATTTTTTCCTGGAATTCCCTATTGGACTTATCTTTTTAATCTTCCCAAACTCCATATTTTTAAATTATATTCAGTTATTCTAAATTGAACTTGAGTAACTAGCTTTGTGGATAACTGATATTGTTGATAATTTTTTACTAGTCAATATTCCACTTATTTTGTTGATAATATTCTCAATTCTTTGAGATTTCCACTTATTTGCAGAATATAACCCAAATGTTTATCTCTTCCACTTTTATTGAATAAAACTTGAAATATCACATAAAATCCAAAAATAAAATAACAATAAAATATAAAAATAAAAATAATAAAAATAAAAACATGATAATGCCAATTATTAGTGATGATTATGCTTTATGTGTGCAGGGCTGGGATTTTCCTTGAGAGTGTCATCATTCATGTGGAGGTGCAGATTATGGTTGGGTTGGATTGCATGTTGTGGTCAATACTTTCCACAATTTAGAGTGTGCTGGTTTGAGGGATATGTGTTTCTTCTTCGAGATTTCATATCCCTTGAGGTTGCTTACAAGATCATGATTTGGGAAAGTTATCTTCTTTGAAATCCTCTGTAACATCCCTAATGAATATTACGAAAATTTAATAATAAAATCCAAGATAAAATAAAGAACGCATTTAATAAAACCATTTCCCAAAAACACGGGAAATTTAAAACTTTAATATAACTGTCATAAACCAGGAGTCCATACTCATAAAACTGAAATAAAAATTAAATGGCTCCTGAAATGATTACATAATTATCTCAAACTAAAATATTAAATATATATACAAAAATCCCAAGCTAGCCCCCGCTCCGAGTCTATGCCGTCTCCTGGCTCATCTGTCAAATCATCTGCTCCCGGATAACGAGTTATCCGATCATCGTCACACACACAGAGAAAGGGTGAGCTATGCATAATATCTAAAACTGATACACAAGAATATAAATATGTTTTCCCCAACCTAAATAACATAATTAAAATTCTCATACTTTTCAAATCACCCAACCACGACCTCATAATCCTTCATGAGTCATATGCATGAACTAGGTCTTGGGACTTCCCTGTGCTCCCACGAAACTAACTCATTCGTGGTCCAACCCTATGAGCCTATCCCGCTCATAGTCCTGCCCTACAGACTCCTCGCCTGTAGTAAAAACATCCAAGCCTCATACTTGGACCTTGGCACGCACGCAATCACCATATTATGGACTCCTCGCCCAATAGTAGCCGGCGAAAACATAACAGTTCCTTGCCCATCATGCGCCCGACACATGCAATCATCATACTAAGGACTCCTCGCCCATTAGTAGCCGATGGGAACTCAACCAGTTCCATGCCCATCATGTGTCCAACCACCGAGCACATCCCAGACCCCTATTGGACTTAGTCCTTCAAGCCCACACACTACCACACATGCATATACTTAAGAAAAGTAATCATTTCACACACACAAGATCATACAACCATGAGAAATTCACATAAACTCGCTTAAGCCAGAGCCTCTCGGCCAAGCTAAGCCCTCTGCTTCGCTTAGGCTAGTTCACCTCGCTTGGGCTAGCTTAAAACAGCCACAACCTCACGTTATCTCGGTTAGGCGAGATCCCCTCGCCTGGGCGAGCCACACATTCGCCTAAAACCACACCTAAACCTCGCCTAGACGAGTATTCAACCACACACACAAGAAAACACTTCGAGGACTCGCTTAGACGAGCCACTCTCGCCTAGGCGAGAGTGTTAGTCGCTCAAAGCTCCAAAACATCTTGCCTGGGCGAGATATCACGCTCAAACTCTCAAGTTCTCCCCGCGACCTCGTTTAGGCGAGTGCCTTTCGCCTGAGCGAGAGACCATGTCGCTCAAACCTCTCCTTGGTCGCCTAGGCGAGAACCATGAACCAGAACTCAAGGTGAGACTCTGTAACTCTCGCTTAGGCGAGATGGACCCGCTTGGGCGAGACGTGCAGGGTTTCGAGTCTGTTCACGTACACACTTCGCCAAAATCATACCAAAACACTAATCAAACATTACCAACACAATGTAGTGGCACAAGTACATCAGAATCATGCTTAATAATTGAATTTTCATCCCATTTGAATACCAACTCATTACTTCCCAAAAGAACTACGCGAAAACCCCAACAAGGTAGAATTAGTAAAAATATAGCCCACTTTATGCCCCCCAACAAGGTTTGAACCCGTGGCCTCCTACACATAAGAACAAAGCATAACCACTATGCCAAATCACATTTTGTGATACACTCCAATCAATGTAAGTTTACAATACCAATTCCATATTCATACATATTATTAAAAATCAACAATAAAATAACACACATAATTGGCATACATAGGACTCTCAACCATTTGAGTTAGTACTTTTCCATGTCATATTAAACAATAAATAATGGCATAAAGGTGCTTTCTACCCGTATTTATTTATTAATTAATTATTTAATTAATTAATTTTCTCGGGTCTTACATCCTCTTCAAATATGTAGGCACAAAAACGTACATTTGTCCATGTTCTTAATAATGTGTTTGATATTTCTTTACCACAATTACCACCTTGCATCAAGGGAGATATAGTCTCAGTGCAAATTGTTGAGAAAGTTTATTTAGCTGGTTTGGAGGAGTACAAAAATCATTTGCATGGACGTATTTTGTTAACAAAAGAGGATAAACATCTAACGCATTTAGATTTTTGAGAGAAGCTTGATGTGGTCTGAAAACATTTAGGTCAATGGAAAACAATTCCTCTTGGCAAAGGATTTTAGTTGTCGGAATTTGTAATTTGTCTCTTGGAATCCTTCGTGTTTTTTCTTGGACTAAATATTTTGTCCCGGCTTCTATGAAGCTCACCAAAACTCAATGTTGGATGCACATACATGACATTCCTTTGAAATATTGTCAGTCAAAGGCGATGTTTTCAATTGTGTGTGGCATTAGCACAATCTTATCTTTAGATTATTACACTAATAATAAGTCTCGAGGTGTATTTATCCGTATCTTGGTTGATGTTGATTTGCTATTTGATTTTCCTAATCAAATTTTCGTGGAAAGGCCAAAATTTGTGTGTATTGCTGACGTGGAGTGTACAAAATTGTCTTTTTTGTTCAAATTGTAGATAATTACAACAAGATGCCAATGCAAGTGAAAGAATAATGACTCTCTAGGTTCAATTTTAAAGCCCATGTAGCCTTTTGTGGAGCTCGTGGTGGAGCCTATTAGGGAGCCTATGGTTAAGCCTGTGGAGGATCCTACTATGGTTTAATCTCTTTGGTACCGTTTGTTGTTCAGTCACACCCTAAGCCAAATCATGATAAAGTTTGTGTTATGCATGGATCTTTTATTGTTAAGAATCTAAATGTTTTTACTAGTGCACTAAAAAAATGATATTTAGTGGGAGTTATTTTTTGGAGGTTATAAACCCCTCCACAAATTAACATGATTTAAGGTGGTCTCTCACAAAGTTTCAGGTTATTGCAGAAGCTTTGCCTGAGTCAGCTAGGACCTCTGACGATGGACTCTATAAAACAATTGATTCTTATCTTAAGGTAATCGATTCCTTCTCCAAAAGGAAAATAGAACAAGTTTTCCATTTTTATCGTAATTAACTAATGTGTGATTCTAAACTACCTGGGATGCACCATATTTGTGTAAAACTACAAGGTAAATTTGAATTGTAACTTAAGAGTATCATACTAAATATGGTTATTATTTTCCATCAATCAGTGAGCAATATCTATATACATTGGTTTGGAAAACTGCATTTCGAAATTAGCAATACAAGTAAAAATGTTGAGTAGTTTAGATTCACATGTGACTATAATGTCTACTTATGCAATTCTTTATACCCTTGAACAAAATTAACAAGCACATCTAACTGTAACTAAGCATGAAAGAAAGTGACTCTTCCGTGTAATGGATTGTCAAAAACTGTCTATTGATGCTTGCATGTATCCTACACAAAATGAAAGGCTTCCATTGAGGCTAGTGGTGCAAATTTTATTCTCTGAACAAGTACAAATAAGCAATGCACTATCCAACAGTTCTCTAAAATAAGGTTTTGAGTATCATTCCCAACCAATGATTCCAAACCGGAAAACACTTTTAGAAGGGATACCACAATCATTCCAAGAAGGGTGGGCAACATCTAAGAAAGACATCAACACATTCAAGTTTGAGCTTGAGACTATGAAAACCAAGTACTTGGAGCTTCAAAATTACTTGGAAAATCTGTAGAAACAGTTTGATAAGCTGCTAAAGCAGAAGCATACTATTGCATGGACCAGTGGAAAATAATGATATTTCACCTCAACTTCCATCATCATAAGAACATAACAGAAAGACAACAACTAGAAAGTGGAGAAACTTAATATCCTTAGAGATAAGAAACTCTCAATTGCATTGGATTGGAACTTATACCACTCATGTTTCAATTTGTGTTCTACACTTTATTCCCTTTTTTTTACCATATTTAATTCATTCATTCTTTCTATTAGATAACAAGAATTTGTGGCTTTTTTTTGTTTAATTTTTCCCCTTTTTTAATAAATCTCTATGAAATTCAAACTACATTGTAATTTGTCGCAAGATCCCATCATAGTTTTCATTTTCAAGTTCTTTCACAAGACATATATTTTATGTTGATGGTAGCTTCATTGTGAACGACCTCCATATATTCTAGCCATAGTTTTCATTTTTTTTGTGTTAAGTTAGTTACACACTTTGATTATTCAGTGTGAATTATCTCCTACCATTGTATAAATTGGAAATATTAAGAAAGAATTATAGTCTTTATGTTCACTTTAATTTGTTGTCTTATTGTTTTCTTTTTATTCTTGCAAATCACACTTATGTCATTGATTAAAAGTTTCTCATGTTTTTGTCACAATTAAAGTGTTTGAAGGAAGTTTGCAGATAAATATTATTTGACACAAAAGTATAAGCACTTCAAATGATGACATACATTACCATGTACAAGAGTTTCTAATAACTAACAAATTATTGTATTTAGGATATTAGAAATAGCACAAACAAAATAAAGTAGTAAATCCACAAAATAAATAATACAAATTGAGGTTTTAAATTCATGTAACAAAATAGTTGCAAATAAATGAGGTTTCAAACCTTCACAAAATAATAGTCACAAATAGGAGATATTAAAACCCTCCACATAAAAACCTTCACGGTATACATTAGATACCAGATGTCGCTGTAAACCTCCACAAAAAAGCTGTGACGAACATATCTGTAGAGATTTAAAAAAACCCCACAAATTAATTTGTAGAGGGTAACAACCCCCACAACTTGAGATAAAAACCTTCGCAGAATAACTTTTTCTTTGTAATGGTGGTAGTATGCCAGTGGATTATGATTCATTGACTGATATGTCTCCTTTGGAAGATGTAGTTTGCAATGTTTACAACATCTCAATTTATCTCATAGTAAAATTGAAATTAGCTTTTAAATAGACTAACATGATTGATGAATGGGATGATTCTAATACTGAAAAAGGTGATGAGCTAGTTCAAACTACAAAAAAACCTGGTAGGAGTAGATCAAAGAAAGTTAATACTAAACCTACCGAATTCAAGGACTTCTAAAAAACAATGATGAGTTTTAACAATCTTTTGGATGTGAAAGAGTTAGTCAATGATAAATCTCATATGCTTATTACTAAGCCATTAGGGGTTACATTTGTTTACTATTTTTCATTGATAAATTTCCTTATTTTTACATATAATAAATATTTTAGTCAATGTGTACAATGTAATTTTATCATGAATTTGGTATAGTCTCCATATATTTTTTTCTTTTTTTTAATAAAATTTTCATATAATGAAATTGATATTTATGATGAAGAGATAACATAACTTTGATGGGCTATGAAATACAATAATTATTTGATAGGAAGTGTAAAACCTCACAAAAAATCTCATTTTTATTCAAAATAGTTATACTATTCATGTAAACTATTTAACAAAAATTCTAACGCTTAACTTTCTAAATTTTTCTCATTTACTTTTTTTTTGTAATGATCCTTTTCTACTTTCTCAACTTTTTTCTTTTTTTTTCCTTGTTTTTTATTATTGAAATTAATTAATTTCACAATTTACCCTTTTTTTGTTTATTTTTTCTGATATGCAATTAAGACCTAAATTTACAATACTCCCTGTACATTCAAGTTTATATCTAGTGATTAGAAATATGCAAGAAGAGCCGGAATAAATAATGACCAAGGTAAAAAGTTTAAACAACACAAAGAAACCAAATAAAGCAACTCTGTATGAAATTAGCTTCAATTTTAAAATAAGAAGTTTATGAGACATATAATAACACTTGAAATATAAGTAATTCCCAGTTCAGACAAACCAAGTTGCTCAGAGATGTTCTTGTTCTGGGCATTAATTAATTAATTTTATTTTGGTTATAAAAAAAAAATTAAAGTATTGAACCCCCATCCACTGTTAAAATTTGTCCAGTGATGTATGAAGCTGCTGGAAGGCAAAGGAAAGCAACCATTGGTGATATGTCCTTAGGTTCTCCAATGCGACCAGCTGGTGATAGAGACATCAAATCCTCCACGTTCTTATTCACATCAGCAGTTTCCTATCACAACAACAATCCATGATTTTGAGTTTGAAATCCAACCCATTTAATAATTTTTTCATCAGTATGATTTTTGATAAATTTCTGTAAAGTTTCTCAATCTTTAATAAATGTTCAAAACTAAATAAATCATACATGCTTATTTTAGTTTTGTTTCAAACAATGTAGTTCTGAACAGCAAAGAATGCATACATACCATGAGAGAATCCAGGAGTTCTGTTTTAACACATCCAGGTGCCACAGCATTTGCACGAATATTATCCTTTGCCCATTCCAATGCTATGTTCTTGGTGAATTGATTCAAAGCTCCTGAACAAAGTTATGTTTGCATGTTGATTATCTTCTGCAACTCCAATTTATCATGGTGCCTTATAATGACAGGGATATAAAGATATGGAAAAGTACCTTTGGAGGCTGCATAAGCAGTACAAAGAGGAAAAGCTTTCAGACCAGAAATAGAGGATATGAATACTATGTTGCCGCACCCAGATGCTTTCAGAAGTGGGTGTGCTAGTTGACATAGATGGAAACATGCCTCAAAATTTGTACCCATTATTACTGCAACATCTTCTGCAGTATAATCTAAATGGCTCTTAGTTGAAGCTGTTCCTGCGTTGTTTATCTGTAAAAACAATTCACCAAAGTCTAGTCATGTAACCAAGTCTAGTTATCGGCAGTATTTCTCTCCCTCTCCTTTCCATACCCAAATATACTTTCCTTATCAGACTACAAGTGTGAGTTTGTATAACCTCGGATAACTCAAATATCCTCCAAAAAAGTTTTGAGATACTTAAAGTTAAATGTAAAATTTTGTTAAGAAATTAATCTGAACAGGAGAATCATATACCAGAATGTTGAGCTTTCCCTGAAAAATGGTTGCGACATTTTTCATTAAATTTTGACGTTGGTCCTGGAATTGTACATCGCACACCGACCCTGTTATGCGAAGTCCTTTGTTATTCCATTCTTCTAAGCACCGATCAATATCTTGTTGTTTACGGGCACATACATGCACAACTGCCCCAAATTCTGCTAACTCTTCTGCAATTGCATGGCTAATTCACAATATTGAACACAAATACAATAATAAGAATAACAGAGAAAGAAATTAGATTAACACAGGAAGGATTTAACTAAAGAACATTTGAGAATGGAACAAACCCTATGCCACGGGTTCCTCCTGTGACCAGAGCTGTCATGCCATGGAGTGACCATCTCTTGTCTTTGAAGGAACTCAACTTTGTTTCTGCCATTTTTCTCTGCTTATCAGAATCCTTCTGACTCAGAAGTTAGTGCTTGTCCTTTTGTTTCTAAGATACACAGAATGTAGATAGATAATGTGCTTAAATGAGTGGAAGAAATACAACAATTATTTTATATACACAGAGAAGCTTTGATTGGTTGTGATAGGTATTCTAGGAACTTCGATTTTGTAAACACAGATGATATAACTTGTTATAATTTGTTAGAAATTGAAACTAAAAAAATAGTCTAAGTTTTAGATTAAATAAAAATAAAATGTTGATTAAGCACGTGCTGATTTTTCTTTTGGGTTAAAGGTGGTATTAATATCTTATGAATTGAAATCGTATCACTGATTTTAATAATGTCGCTCGATTTGTCAGGGAACTTTGGAGAAAAAAACATATAAATGTATGTCCTTTTCTTTGGTACAGTGGTACCAGATAATAGTATTGAAATATCACTTTTCGTGTTTGGTGGTGTTCAGGGGACCATCATGTGGAATAAGAACGCTGCGATGCAATGAGTGAAATTTTCCATCCAATTACTGTCGTGACCTGAGTAATTTTGTGGTGGAGAATTGAGTTTATGTGCAGCTCGTATACGGAATGGGGATAGAGGATGATTCTTTTCAATAACATGAAAGGAAAAAGTAACTTTCAAACCATCAATTTCCAAATTACTATTATTTGACATTAATTCTTTTTAATAAAATATTAATTTATATGAGTATTAAATAGTAGTATTGATGTCAAATTATACCTAATTCAATATATAAAAAACTTTTAATTTCCTTTTTTTTGAATTAGTTTTTTAATTTATATATAACTTAGTTTAATGCTCGCAGAAATTCATTTGTTTCTTTGTTATTTTCCTTTTTCTTCTAAACAGGGGTTTCTGATCAAATAAAGCATATTCAGTTTGTTAATATCAATAATTGTTTACATAAATCGAAATATTGTGTCATAGTTAAAATTTAATCGGTTAAATGTCCCTCAAGTTTTAGTAAATTTTGAAATTAGTCCATTTTCAAAATTTTATACCAATTTAGACTTTTATTTTTAAAAATGCGTAGATTTAGTCATTCTTACCAAATTTTGTTAAGTTTATTTGACATTTTAACCACATTTTATAATAATATTTGAGTTAACATTAAAACTAAAATGTGTCAAACAGTATAAATAATTCAAATACTATCATGAAATGCACTTGAAACGTTAGATAAACTTACTTAACAAAATTTGGTTAAAAGAACTAAATTTACGCATTATTTAAAATAAAAGACTAAACTGGTAAAAATTTTTGAAAAAAGACTAATTCCAAATTTCACTTACACGAAAAACATATTTAATCCAGATTTAAAAATAGATAAAGTATTTATGTAAACCAGTTACTCAACCTCCAACCGCTGTTACTTGAGGAATCATCGCCATGACTCATTTGCTTTTACACTCTTTTTTTTCTTTTCTTCTCTTTTTCTCTCTCGCGTACTTCTTCTCATATATACTTTTTCCTGTTACAACTTCTCCAATTCTTTCCTTTTTAAACTTCTCATTGTTTTTCATTTCATTTCTTATTATTTTCCAGAACAAATACTCCCGTATAGAATTTAATTTGTACTAAGTGGTTTTTTCATTATACTATCTTTCAATTCCTTTTTTATCATATTGTGAGCATTTGAATGTTCACTAGTTTTTTTAGTTGAATTTTTTTTATAACTTTTTTGAACATCTTCTCTTCTACCTTTAATTTGCATGGACACCAGACAACAATATAACAGGAAGTGGGGCTAAACATTAGTGGGAAGACAACAGAAATTTAGCAACAAAAGAAGCAAACTAAAGTAATATATATACTCGTTTGAAGTTAACTTGAAATTGATAAACTGAAATTTATAATGAAATAGATAACACTTAAAATATTCTACTTCAAACAATACCAATAATGATTAGTTTAGGAGCTTCTGACAAACCAAGTTGATGCGGATATTTGTCTTTGTGACAGTTATTTATTTTATTTTAAATCACAGATTAAATTATGAAACCTCCATCTATTGTTAAAATTTGTCCAGTGATGTATGAAGCAACCGGAAGGCAAAGGAAAACAACCATGGCTGATATGTCCTTAGGTTCTCCGATGCGACCAGCCGGTGTTTGAGAAATCATAGCTTCAACAATTTTCTTCCCTTCATCAATAGATTCCTGTATAGCAATAGCAATGCACACAGATATTGGTCATGGTTGCTAAATTAACCACGAAAATTATAGTATTTATAAATCTGAATAAAAAATATTCACTAGTTTATATCAGTTATTGATTTGTTTTATTGGAATGAGTTAAACACAAAATCTGAGTGCTAAGAGAAATTTCGCTGAAAGTAGTAAGCTTTCACATTATATGATGAAACTAACTTGTTAGGAAAATTTAAGTCTTACTTTAAGTCCCACATTTACTATAAAGGAATAACTACAACACTATATAAGGATAAAGACCCATAAATCTATTATTTTAATCTTTTAGGTTAAGAGTGGCGTTAATGTCTTATATAGTTAGATTCAGATCTAGTTGGTATTGTATCTTCTGAGCAAAACCTCCTCTATAAACCCAACATAACTAATTTTTAGGAATCCAGAAGTTTACATACCGTTATAGAATCCAGAAGTTCGGTCCTAACAAATCCAGGTGCTACAGAATTTGCACGAATGTTATCCTTTGCCCATTCCAATGCCACGTTCTTGGTGAATTGATTCATAGCTCCTGAATTAAATTTATATACAGATATTCATTATCTTCTGAAACTCCAATTTGCTTTCAAGTTAAAAGGATTGAAAGAGGGAAAAATACCTTTAGAAGAAGCATAGGCAGAAATATAAGGCAAAGCTTTAAGACCTGAAATGGAGGATATGAATACTATGCTCCCATATCCAGATGCTTTGAGAAGGGGATGTGCTAGTTGACATAGGTGGAAACTAGACTCAAAATTAGTTCCCATTATTCTGCTCACATCTTCTGCAGTATAATCTATGAGGTTCTTAGGTGGGCATGTTCCAGCATTGTTTATCTACACAAAATCATTTACCAAGTAATTCGAGATTGGGGAAACTGAAACCAGAAAAGGCAAAAGAGAATTGAGGTACCATATATCTTAATATAAATTATTTTTATCCCTCTGAACATGCATTAGCAGTACTCAGTAAGTAGTTGCTTCTATACCAAAGTTTTGTTATTAGAAATACTATTCTCATACTATCATGAATTATGCATACAGAAGTTTCTCAAATGAATAATGTCATGATATATGTTGTGCATATTATACACACATACTGCATAAAATTGTTAAAATTTAATCTAAGAGGGTCATATCATTCCAGAATGTTGAGTTTTCCGTCAAAGATGGAAGCAACATTTTTCATTAAATTTTCGCGTTGGTCAGGGAATAGTACATCACATTGCGATCCAGTTACACGAAATCCTTTTCTTTTCCATTCTTCTAAGCATTTCTCAATATCTTGCTGATTACGAGCACATATATGCACAGATGCTCCAAATTCTGCTAGTTCTTCAGCTATAGCGTATCTAAATGTGGCAACAGAATAAAAAATTGAAGTAGCAGTAACAGAGAAAAGAATGTTAAAATAAAAATGTAGCAGACATTACAGAAGTGAACAAACCCTATGCCTCGGGTGCCTCCTGTAACTAGAGCTGTCATACCATGAAGTGACCATTTTTGGTCTTTGAAGCCGTTCAACTTTGTTTCTGCCATTTCTCTGCTTACGGGTTTGTGATATGCTTCAAACACAAAATAAGTTTTGATTGATTTGCTTGTCAATTTGAAGGATATTGTTTTGGTTTTGCTTGTCAACAGTTTGAGTGGTTCTCGAATGTGAAAGAGAAATTTTGTTTCTAAATTCGTAGGAAATTGAAATAAGTTTTATTTTATTACTGAAAGAAATTATAGTCCAAACAAAGGGGGAAGATGCTAATATGACTGTCACAAAAGTTCAAAACCTGTCACGGTCAGCAAGTTGTTTAATTTAGGTTTCCTTTGTTGGCCGTCCATGTCATGTTTTCTGTTAATACCACCATTTACATGTAAAACTTGTTCATTATATCCTAATTAACACCTTTCACTTTCATACTCGGTATTATGATTGTTGAATTGTATTAGATTTCATAAATATTTGGGTCAAAAGTATAAATACAGAGGTACAAAAAGTTAAATTTTCAATTAATTAACTTTACTAAAATTACAATTCCCCAATTATCTGATAAAATATTTGTGAAATTATCTGTAAACATTTTATAAAACTATCAGATTTTCTCTATTATAGTATCTAACATTTTGTATCATGAAAAGTTTTTCAAATCGTTTTTATCACTCGTATTTAATCTCTCATTTTAAAATTATCTTATTTTATTTTATATCTATATAAAAGTATGAAAATATGTTCCAAAAAGAATGGCATTATAATTTTCCAGTACTCTAATTTGAAAGAAAACTAATGGGGCATCTTGTTCACAAAAATATTGCTAATAGATTACATGCTATATACTTTCAACCTACTTTATAACCTTTACGATGATTTCTCCTTGATAAAAAGATAGCATAAATATTATATATTATGGTTTGAAATCATTGAAAATTAAAATGTGAGTCTTATATGTGAGTTGGACATGTCCCATTGACATTATTATTTCTTTATATCTTAACTATTGTGAAGTCACCTACTTGTCTTTGTATCTCATGCTTTTTATTATCAGCATACCCAATTTTTAAGATTATTGATGATAAAATGAAATATCACAAATACATCTCAATGATCTTATTAAGGTGCTCAATTTGTCCATATGACTGAGGATGGTAATAAGAACTCAATACTAAAGTAATCCATTATTTCTTGAACAAGTGTTTCCACAATGCATCCATGGATATTCGATTTTCATTAGAAACAATAAATTTAGGAAACCAATGGATCTGACAATGTTTAAAATAAAATTTTAACATATCTACCATAACAATGACTTCACATCTATCATGATCATAGTATACATACATCATTATGCATACCATACATTAATCATATATCTCAACACATATAATCAATCACACATATTATACATCAAATTCATATTCCCTCATTGATTAAGAGATGTTATCTTCCTTGGGTGACCTGATTTCTCTCAACTGAGAATAAACTTCCTCACTTAAAATGAGATTACATTGCTTGAATAAGATACATTCGTATAGCATAATTGAATTTTTCTTTTCCTCACTTAAGTGTCAAATCCCACTCTTAAGAGGACATTGCTTGAGTGTCCACGCAATGGCTGAGTACTCTAAGGTATCTATATGATTCTCCAAAAATTTTAGAACTTATTGAATGATATTCTTCCAAAGGAGAAAGAGTGACCTAACCTCTCCCTCACTGAAGCTATACTCATTTGTGATAAACACTTCTTAAGCATCCAAATTATTCTGAGTACTAATAAATACTTATTTGCGATAAATACTCATTCTTCCTTTCACTTTCTAAGACGTCTTTTAAGGACAAAACCGTGGTGAAACATACGTTCCAAAGTGGACAATACCTCATATGTATGGTGATTGACAATGATTCTATCATCAAACTTGAGATCAAAACATTGATGCCTACCATGGGCTGATAACTGAACCATTGGTCCCTTAAGCCCTCCATTGGGAATGATCCATCATTTTCTTCGACCTCGACTGGGGACTTATGTTTCTACTGCACCCAATAGTGTCACATCACTTAGAAGTCGAGATCAAAGACTTTAAATACTTATTCCTCCTTCCATCCTCCAAGACGCTTTTTAAGGACAAAATAATGATAGATTTCATGCTCCAAAAGCGAATAATACTTCGAATAATACCTTGTATGTGCATCAAATTCATTATTTACATTATTTTCAAACTCCCATTAAGTTATACCAACATATATATACTTTATATTATCAAAAATCAAGATCACATAGTCAAAGATATACATACACTTTTTTAAATATATTATAGGTTGTAAAGTAATAATAACATAAGTTTACTAATAGTTATAATCTTTTAATTATTCTTTTATAATATAGAGATATACGTATTATTTACACATATATATTGCCCTTTATATAATAAAAAATGGATTTTCAATTTTAAATCACAAAAAAATTATTAGCAAATGTCAAATGGTATGTACATCGGGGACAACAGTGGGGTCATCGACAAACGCATAGATGATTCAATCAATACGACGATCAATACGACAAATACATATATAGACAACATGATTGATCAATACGACGAACGCATAGATGATTCAATCAATACTATGAAAAAGAATTAAAACTCAGTGGACAAGCCGAAGCACAGACAGCTTTATAAAAATAGAAAAAGATAAATTTAAATCATGTTAAAACAGTTACCAATATATAGATAGTTTTTTAATACATCAATCTAGCTTTGACGCATAGTATTTTGCATAAACATTAACTAATAAATTTTCAACTTTCTTGAATATCTTCTCTTTTACCTTTAATTTGCATGCACAGCAGACAACAACATAACAGGAAGTTTACAAACCTGTTCCCATTGCTTATTTTCTGTACACAAACATTTAAAAAAATGACATTTAGTATGTTTGCATTCCACGCTTGTAGTAAGCAATATATCATTAAATTCATTTTGGTTTCCAATTTTTTCTTTTGTTTTTCAAGTTTTTATTTTTAATAAATATCTGGTTAAGTTACAGGCGGATATTAAGAACAGGCAAGAGTGGTCTAAACATTAGTGTCAATACCGATAAATATATATATATATATATATATATATATATATATATATATATATATATATAAACCACTCATAAAGTGAAAGATACGAGTACAACAGTGGAAGTTATAGTATATTTTTCTTTTATTTTATAATGGAAATAAATTTTTTCATTAGATTATGTAACCCCCATCAACAGTTATAATTTGTCCAGTGATGTATGAGGCAGCCGGAAGGCAAAGGAAAGCAACTATTGCAGATATGTCCTCAGGTTCTCCAATGTGACCAGCCGGTGTTTTAGATATAATACCTTCAACAACTTTAACACCTTCGTCTCCAGATCCCTGTAACAAAACCAATACACACGGATATTCGGCATGCTTGAAAAATTAAGTAGGAAAATTATGTACTATTTATAAATATAAATAAAGAATATTTACCAAGTTTATATCAATCATTATTTTGTTTTCAAGCAATGAGTTAAACACAAAAATGTGAGTGCTAAGAGAAATTTCACTGAAAGTAGTAAGCTTTTCTGTAACCAATTGATAAAACTAATACACACTTTGCACCAATGTTCAGGAATGTATAAGCTTAATATAACACAGCATACATACTGCTACAGAATCCGAAAGTGCAGTCTTAATACATCCAGGTGCTACACAATTTGCCCGAATATTATCCTTTGCCCATTCCAATGCCACGTTCTTGGTGAATTGATTCATAGCTCCTGAATTATATTTATATACATATATTCATTATCTTCTGAAACTCCAATTTACTTTCAAGTTAAAAGAATTCAAAGAGGGAAAAATACCTTTAGAGGAAGCATAGGCAGAAATATAAGGCAAAGCTTTAAGACCTGCAATGGAGGATATGAATACTATGTTTCCATATCCAGATGCTTTGAGAAGGGGATGTGCTAGTTGACATAGGTGGAAACTAGACTCAAAATTAATTCCCATTACTCTGCTTACATCTTCTGCAGTATAATCTACGAGGTTCTTAGGTGAACATGTTCCAGCATTGTTTATCTACACAAAACCATTTACGGAGTAATTCAAGCCAGGGGAAATTGAAACTGGAAAAAGAAAAAGTAAATTGAAGTACCATCCATCATGAAATTTACAAGACTGAAAGCCTTGAATAATTGAAAGAAATCTAGATATAAATTATTTTCATCCCTCTAAACATGCATTAACAGTACTCAGTATAGTTGCTTCCATACCAAAGTTTTGTAATTAGAAATACTATTCTCATGCTATCATGAATTATGCAGACAGAAGTTTCTCAAATGAATAATGTCATTGATATATGTTCTGCATATTATGCAGACACATACTGCTATAAAATTTTATCCAAGAGGGTCATACCAGAATGTTAAGTTTTCCTTCAAAGATTGAAGAAACATTTTTCATCAAATTTTCGCGTTGGTCACGGAATAGTACATCACATGGCGACCCTGTTATACGAAATCCTTTTCTTTTCCATTCGTCTAAGCATTTGTCAATATCTTGCTGGTTACGAGCACATATATGCACAGATGCTCTAAATTCTGCTAGTTCTTCAGCTATAGCGTATCTAAATGTGGCAACAGAATCAAAAATTGAAGTAGAAGTAACAGAGAAAAGAATGTTAAAACAAGAATGTAGCAGACATTATAGAAGTGAACAAACCCTATGCCTCGGGTGCCTCCTGTAACTATAGCTGTCATGCCATGGAGTGACCATTTTTGGTCTTTGAAGCAACTCAACTTTGTTTCTGCCATTTCTATGCTTACTAGTTTGGTTGGGATATGCTTCAAAGAAAATAATTAAGTTTTAATTAATTTGCTTGTCAATTTGAAGGTGTTGTCTTGATTTTGTCTTTTCCGGAAATAATTCGATTTGTTTTAGTGGTTCTCCACTGTGAAAGAGAAATTTTGGTTCCAAAATCATATGAAATGAAAATAAGTTTTATTTGACTACAGACAGATATTATAGTCCAAACAAAGGGGGAAGATGCTTATACAACTGTCATAAGAGCTCAAAACCTGTCATAGTCAGCAAGTTTTTTAATTTAGGATTCCTTTGATGGCTGTAAATGTCATGTTTTGTTGTTAGTTTCTACCACCTTTCACTGTCATACTTGGTATTATGATTGTTGAATTTTATATAATTTCATAAATCATTGGAACAATAGTATAAATACAAAGATACAAAAAGTTAAATCTCCAATTAAGTAACTTTACTAAAAGTATAAGTCCCTAATTATCTGATTAAATGTTTGTGAAATTATCTGTAAACATATTATAAAACCATTAGGTATTCTCTTTTAGTATCTAATAGATTTTGTGTCATCAAAAGTTTCTCAAATCGTTCTTATAAGTTGTATTCAATATTTTAAAATTAATCTTATATTATTTCATATCTATATAAAAATATGATATTATAATTTTCCAATACTCTAATTTGAAAGGGAACTAGAATTGAGCATCTGTTCTCAAAATCTTGCTAACAGATTACATGCTATATACTTTCAACCTACTTTATAACCTTCCCGTTGATTTCTCCTTATTAGAAACAGCAGAAGGTAAAACGTGAAGAGAAAAAGTATTTTTTATTTCAGTAACAATACAATAATATATATATATATATATATATATATATATATATATATATATAAATATTTACACTGGACACCAGGTGAGTCACCATATTGACCTATAAAATGATAGTTAGCGTATTCTAGAATGTTATAATTAAACAGAATACACATATAAGAATTATATTCTAATAGTCCTCCTCAAACACAAGGTTATTGAAAATAATCAATAATATTGAGTTTGTTATGCAAAGTAGAGAATAGATCTTGAGAGAGAGGCTTGGTTAAGATAATAACAACTTGATTAGTTGCAGGGATGTGATGAAAGACTGAGGAGTGATTTAATACTTTTTCTCTTACAAAGAAGATGTCAAGTTCCATGTGTTTTGTCCTGGAGTTTAGATCATGATTATGACTTAATGCAACTACTGATTGTCACAATAAATAACAAGACTGGTACACTAAATTTTGAGTTCATGAAGAAGAGATTGCAACCACACTACAAGAAAATACTTCATTAATAACCAATTTTAGTGACCAAAAGTTATTAGTTACTATAATGACTAATTTAGATATAAGTTACAAAGTAAAAAAATTATTGGTTACTAAAATAGTTACTATTAAGAATAAAAAATTATAATTGGTCACTAAATTGGTTTTTAAAATTAGTTACCATAGTTTTGGTTACCAAAGAAAATTGGTCACTAAAAATTAGCTACCTAAGTTTTGGCAACCAAAATAACTTAGTTACTAAATTGGTCTCTAATTAATTAGTGACAAATTTAGTGACCAATTATAATTTTTTATTTATATTAGTGTCTATTTTAGTAACCAATAAATTTTAAGTTTGTAAATTGGTATCTAAATTGGTCACTATAGTGTGACTAACAACTTGTAGTCACTAAAATTGGTTACTAATAAGACTTTTTCTTGTAGTGCCATAGGATTTCAGTAGTAGTAATAGCAAGACTACAGTATTCTGCTTCAACACTTGAACAAGCAACCAAGGTTTGTTTCTTAGATGATGATCATCATTGTCAGATGCCCAATCTGCATCACAAAAGGCTGTGATAGAGTACTGATTTTGTATTGGAAAGGCAGACTGAATGTGTAAACCATAAGAGAGAGTGCCTTTTAGGTAACGCAAAATACGTTTAACAACTTTCTAATGTTCAAGAAGAGGTTGTGCCATGAATTGATAAACTTTATTCACAGTTATACCCAATTTATGGTCTCATGATTATGACATATTGTAATGCAGCAACAATATAGCAGTAAAGAGAGGGATTATCCATATATTCAGAACCTAGTTTGGAGAGTTTGAGACCGTTGGGAAGAGGAGTAGTAATACCTTTGGTAGTAGACATGCCAGCTCGATCAAGAAGTTCACGTTTATACTTGTTTTAAGATAGAAGAAGATAGCCTCCAGAAAATTGTTTAACCTCAATGAGAAGAGAAGGTCACACTTGTTGGAATGAAAACCAAATCCAATGAGTGTAGAAGTCAACCTTTCATACTAGGAGCGAGGGGTCTGTTTTAGGCCATATATAGACTTGTGGAGTTTGCATACCAGATTAGAATTGGTGGACTCAAAACACAGGGGTTGGGTCATAGAAACATCTTCATTGAGAATGCCATTTAAGAAGGCATTATTGAAGTCTATGTGTTGAATAGACCACTAATGTGTGATGGCAAGGGTTAGCATAATGTGAATAGTGACAGGCTTCACTACCAGAGCAAATGTTTCAGAGTAATCACATCTATACTACTGATGAAACCCTTTGGCAACCAATATGGCCTTATAGTGATTAATAGTACCATATGGATTTTTCTTAATACGAAAAATCAATTTGCATCTAACAACAGAGCGACCTGTAGGAAGAGATGTAAGAGACCAAGTATGATTGGCCAAAAGAGCATCATATTCATCTTGCAAAACTTTGCGTCATAGAGGAGAGGGCAAGACTTGTTTGACAGTGGTAGGTTCGACAGTAGTGAGAAAAAGAGATGGATAAACATGGGGTTTAACAAGGCCATATTTTCATTGAGTTTGCATGGGATGACATAAGGAAGTATTGAAGGGAAGAGGAGTAGGAATAGGAAGAAAAGGAGCATTAGTGACAGGGGAGGAACTAACAGGACAAAAAGAAGAAAGGATAGCAGGAATGGACTTAGGATGTGGTAAAGCAGATGGTGACTCAGGTGTAGCATGCTGAGTGGGTGAAGAAATTGTAGATGGAAGAACGCCTAGAGGAAGAGCACGAAAGTGGAATGATGTAAAGATGTAACAGGTCTTGAAAACATAAAAGGAAAATTATGTTCATCAAATATAACATCCTTGGAGATAAAAAGTTTACCATTGGCACAACCAAATGTATGAAGAAACTGGTAGTCAAGTTCTTTATGAAATAGAGTGAAATAACGTATGGAATGAGGATTGTTAGTAGTGGGTAGTTTATTAATTAGGTATGCCGTAGTGTGAAAAGCATGATCCAAAAATTTGAAAGGAAAAGTTGATTGTGAAAGAAGAGTAAGACCCATGTCAACTATGTGACAGTGTTTACATTTAGCAACAACATTTTTTATGATGAGTATGTAGGCAAATAAGACGATGATGAATGTCTAAAGATTTAAGGAATGAAGTTAAAGGCCTAAATTCACCAACCCAGTCAGCTTGAACCTCTTTAATTTTGTGGTTTAGTTGAAGTTCAACACTTGTTTTAAGCTGTTTAAAAATGCTTAATGCATCACATTTTTTTTTAAGAAAATAGATCAAGGTTAATATATTGTAAGCATCACCAAATGAGATATAATAAGTGTACCCAAGAGATGATGGAACAAGGGATGGTCTCCAAAGATCATAATAAATCAGTTGAAGAGGGTGGGTATAGGATGTCATAGATGAGTGAGAGGGAAATTGATGAGATTTACCCATACAACATGCAACACAAAATTCAGCAGGTGCTTTATTTACTAATGAAAGATTACATTGTTTGAGGACATAATTTGAAATAGTAAATGATAGATGACCTAGTCTATGGTGTCATAAAGTGTATAAAGTGGTGGAAGGTAAGGTAGTAGAAGACTGATATTGGTCTTTGGATGTGTTTAAAGAGGAATGTTGAGTCAAATAATAGTGAGTAAAGTTGGTAGAAGGTAGCAGAAGAAGTGTAGGAAATTGATATAATACATCTAAGCCAAGATAACCCGTGAGAAGAACAGATTGATCAACTTGTTACTTGACAAGACAAATAGATGGGTGAAATTCAAAATATACATGATTGCCACGAGAAAATCGACTAACACTAACAATATTTTTATTAATGGAAGGAAAATGTAAAAGATTATTGAGATAAAACATGACAAGAGGACAAGTAGAAGAGGAAAAAGTGGCAGAACCAGTAAACTGTACAGGCAGACCTTGACCATTTGTTACGGGATTGACAAGTGTACCAAATCGCACAAGTAATACAGTGGACAAGTCTAGATATCGTATCCCACAAAGACTAATATGGTTTAAATTAATTGGTTAGTTGTTGATAAAGGGTGAGAATAGCAATACATTTTAGGTTGAGATAAAAAAAATCAGATTAAATTGTAAAGACTAAAAGGAATTGGCATAATGGAAACAAAGAACTTGATTGAGAAAAATATCAGATAAAAGCTTCATTGGGATTGGGTTCATGATCCAATTCAAAGAAAAAACACCAAACAATATTCTTCTAATTTCTAATCTAGCATTCACACCTTATGTAACAAGCTCTAATGTATTAGCGACAAGTCTATACTTTAATAAGAAGCTTAATGTCTTAGACATTTCCTTATTAAGAGTTTGCATTAATTATCAAATTATGATATTTTGAATGACGAATGATGTACTCTATGTCTAGATGCAGAATCAATTAGTTGTCTATTCTAGTCTAAGTTCTAATATTGTGTCTAATGATTAGATACCTACAAATATGCAATCAATAATTATCAATGATAATTTGCATTATCATGTTTATATTTTGTTTATTTTTTTATCTTTTATTGTTATTTTATAATTATCTTTTAGATATATTATGTTTTATTTAATAAAATTGGAAAAGATAAGCATTTGGTTTATATTTTACAAATTAGGAGAAAACTCCTAAAGATTTGAAGAATATTTTCAAGATTATTAGATAAAGGGAAATCTATGAAGATTCCATAATATTTTCAAGATTATTATTCAAGTGGAGATCTCAAAGATTAAGAAGAATATCAACATAATTTAACTATCAAAGTTATTAATAAGAAAAAAATATTGATAAAGTTGGTTACTCCAATACAAAATCAAGTACAAATCGTAAGCCCAATCCAGTTCTAAAAAATCTATAAATAAGGAACTTGACAAAGGTCAACAACAACCCTTCAGGCAGAAAAGAAACCCCTTTTGAAGGAAAAACCCTCCTTTAGGGGATAGAGGGAAAAAAGGTAGAGACACATTCTGAAGGCTAGAGGCATTCATCTTCATCATTATTCTAGTATTCAGAATGTTAAGGAGTAGTTAACTCCCTTAATCACGGGGTTGGATGTAATATATTCTTAATTCTCTGTGAATTCCACTATTCAATATAATTCTTGTCCATCACTCTTATGTTCTATTCTTGTTTTAATTACATGATAATTATTGATTGCATATTTTGTAGGTTTTTAATTATTGGACACGATATTAGAACCTAAACTAGAGTAGATAACTAATTGATTGTGCATCTAGACATAGAGTACATCATTTGTCATTCATAACATCAGAATTTTGATTATTAATGCGAACTCTTAAGGAAAGGTTTGAGACATTAGTGTTATTATTAAAGTTTAGACTTGTCGCTAAGATATTAGGGCTTGTTACATAAGGTGTGAATCCTAGAGTAGGAATAACAAGAATATTGTTTGGTGTTTTTGCTTTGAATTGGATCATGAAACCCAATCCTAGTGAAGCCTTTATCATATATTGTTGCATACCATATGTTTGATTAAAATATAAAAATACAAAAAGAGTTTTATTTTTGTTTTTGTGAATTTGTTGTCTAATTGAGTTATGAATTGTAAAAGTTGCCAATTGTTTACAAGTCTCTTGGGAAACGATATTTGGACTTCCTACTTTATTACTTATAGGATTCGGTACACTTGCCAACTCCGTAACATGCTATTAAAGCAAGAATAGATAACAAGAGTAATAGAAAAGAATGATATTGATTAATGGAATTCACAGAGAATTAAGAATATATTACACCCAACCAACCCACATGAATGGGAGAGTTAATACTGAATACTAGACTGATGTTGAAATTGAATGTCTCCATCCTTTAGAATGCCCTTCTACCTTCAAATATAGAGATATCAAGTTTCTTCTCTTCTCTCCAAGTGTGTTTTTGACGTGTGTCAGACCCTCAATTTAAAGACTTTCATAATTGGAATGAGTCTAAAATTCAGATTTGATTTGGTACTTGAATAAATTGTAAGAGATAATTATTGATATATATATATATATATATATATATATATATGTATATACATATATATATATATATATATATATATATATATATATATATATTAATCTTTGGAGATTTCATATCTTTGAATTATTTTTCAATTATTCTAACTTATAATTTGATTAACCAACTTTGTGGATATATGATACTATTGATAATTTTTTATTATTCAATATTTCACTCATTCGGTTAATAATCTTCCCAAATCTCTGAGATTTTCCTTTATTTGCAGAATATAATCCACACATTTATTTTTCCACTTTTACTTAATAAAACGCAAAATATTAAATAAAATCCAAAAATAAAATAAAATATAAAAATAAATAAAATAAAAATATGATAATGTTAATTATCATGGTTTCCTAAAAATACATTAGCATTTGTTCCTGCAGAGAACAAATAAGATGAGTCAAGCACAAGCGTCACCTTACCATGTAGTCCGTTATCTCCTCATTTGGTCTCTTCCCGGTCGGTACATGTCAGCTTGAACCCAGGAGGGGTTACCTGTAGAAGAGTCTCCGAAGCTCAAGTAAGTCAAAGCTCTCAGAAGGTCAAATCAGTGATTAATGAATGCGTACCTTTAATTAGTGGGGTCCACGCGTATTTATAGAGCATTAATGATGTCTGATTACCTCATGGGCCGGGCTTTGACTTGGGCTCTAGCTTGGACTGTAAATGGGCCTGGGCCCTAACCCAGGCCCTTAAGACCTATTGAATGCGGAGGCTTCTATTTTCACTAAGCTTATTGGAGTTGTCGGCCTGGGCTTTAATCTTACCGGGTCTGTTGGAGTAGCCGGCCTAGACCGGCTACTTACCTTGACGACTTATATTGGTTATATGAGGTGCAGGTTGTTCCTCTAGATGTATAGGTTAGAACCGGTACAAGTTAGGCTGACTCGACCTAGGCTGAATACTTGGCTGCCTTGATATATGCATTGTTTACTTATTTGGTCGAGTTAGGCTAGGTGTGGTACACCAGTCCCCCAACCTTGTCCGATATGAGTTGTCGGTCAAGGATGATATGTGTTGGTATGATAAGATGACAAAACCGTATAGGTGTGATACAGCATCAATGGGTGTGGGTACAATGTCAACAAAATTGTGAGGATTAAATGTAATATAGTGTGATGTGCATGATTCAATTAACCAATTTTGCGATTATTGTTAGAAAATGATTACTCAAATAATATTAATAATAATATAAATATGAAATTATATAATAATAATTATTAAATCAACAATAATACTAAGACAATATATAAAACAATTAATATTAATCAAAGATCAACAATTATAATAACAATAATAAATAAAAGATAAAAGGTAGGGAGTAGAAATATCTTGGGTTGAGGCACGCATAGCGCTATCCTTAGAGAGAAAACGCCCCTAGAAAAAAATTATAGTGTTTGTTGTCTCTGTTGTTGTTGTTGTTGTTGTGTTCCCCATGCAGGTGGTATTTATAGGTAGAAAATAGAGACAAAGGAGTAAATAGTAATAAGAATATAGTCGTTAGCCATAAAAAACATTAACCCATAAATTAAAGGTCTATAAAAACATGAGTAAGAGTAGAATTTCTATTTTAATTATTTTATTTTTTAAATTATATTAAAATATTTCTAACAATCCCCTACATAATTTAAAAAAATAAAATAAAATAAAAATATATTATCTTTTAAAACAAAATATTGTAGTTAAGCATAAGGAACCTTCCGGGTCTGACCCTTACACCTAGTGCTTATAAACTTCCACCCGAGAAAATGCAGAGACTTAATTGTCTTGAGCTACATCCCTTGTGACCGGGTTTTAGTAAATAACACATACAATATCGGTGTTAATTATAGGTTCTAATCAGTGGGTGCACGTTACGGCCTTGTGCATGTATCTTGTTTCATGAGTGTCACTTAGAGACTTGTCCATGTCTCACAATGGCGGTCCCACCATCACACTCATTAGGTAAACCCTCAAAGGGTGGTTTGTGACTCACACCCCTACAATAATTGTCATTGGGTTTATTAAGAGGTATTTTATAAAAGAAGCATAATAATGCACATACCTCAATCATTGGGTTTATTAAGAAGTATTTTATAAAATAAGCATAATAATGCACATACCTCAACCTAATTATTGTCACAATTTATAGTATACCTCGCCATAGGAATGAGACCATAAAATTTAATCAAATTATTTGGGGTACTTCAGTCAACAACAACTTCGTTGTTATCCATTGAACTCCATTCCATGGGATCGCCATTCATGTGGAGATGGGTGTCCATTGTTGCAACTAATTTATGGGCTATAATCTCATTCCCCTCGACGACTTAAATACTTATTGTTGATACATCAACCCTTTGATAAGCAGATCTGCAATATTTCTTTCTAACCTGACAAAGTCAAGAGAGATAACCATAAGTAATTAAGTTTCTAATACATTTGTCTCTCATCATTATATGTCAATTATTTATTGACATTTTTACTAGAAACTTTAAATATAACAATTTGATTGTCAAGATACATTGGAAAAAGGAATAATTTATGCTTGCATAGTAGATCATGACAACAACTTCTTAAACATATTTTCATGATAGGACACCTTCATCCAAGGTTAAACATAACCATAACCAATAGGTGATCTTGTGTCACTAGAATCTATATCCAATCTATATTATCATCTCAAGAAATTGGACATATTGTCATAACTAGAAGAAACACAAATAATATTACACTAGATGACAAAATAGTTTTTGAGGTATCACAAACAAATTTAGATAATTTATCATTTGAATGAAACATCTCTCTAGATAATTTATCAGTATAAATAACCAAAGATTTTTTTCTTATCAAAAGGTATATTAACCTTTACAAGACACTCCCACACTTTGAAATATTTTAAATGTGGTTCTTTTTTCTTTCATAACTCATAAAAAGTTTTATCACAACCTTTTGTGTTCAAGATATGGTAAGCTGAATATAAAGTTCCACCCTATATAATTTTATTGGCAAAGACAAACTAGAACTTGAAGCATAACATTTACCATATCAAACAAAAGCATTTTTTTCTCTCTTTCTTTCTTTCACTACACTATTATATTAACAACATACACTATATAAAGATGTTACTTAATGAATAATACCATGAGTTTCACACAAAAACATTCATTTATAAAGATATGTATCATCACTTCTCTATTTAATTAATTTTGTACCTCAAAATTTTATAATTTGAATGGTCTCTAACCAAAATTTCTCAATATATAACATGATATATAACATCTTTATCAATGGTAAGAATAGACAATATTAAAGCATAAAATAATATAACAACATAAGCATGAGCTATAGACATCACAAAAAATTATTCAATGAGCATGAATTTTATTTATCCATAATTTCATTTATTGTTACCAATAGAAATAGAAACAATTATACACCTCAATTTTTAGGCTTAGTTGAAACTGATTTAAATATAACCATAAGAAACACATTAGTTCATAAAATATGTTTTCAGTCTTCAGCTCTATATTATTTTTAATTTTAGAAATGAATACAAATGAGTAATCAAAAATATAAATAACAAGATAATAGTTTTCTCTCTAAGAATGTTAGAAAATGATTATTCAAATAATACTAATAATAATATAAATATGAAATAATATAATAATAATTATTAAATCAATAATAATACTAAGACAATATATAAAACAATTAATATTAATCAGAGATCAACAATTATAATAACAATAATAAATAAAAGATAAAAGGTAAGGAGTAGAAATATCATGGATTGAGGCACGCATAGCGCTATCCTTAGAGAGAAAACGCTCCTACTGCACAGGGCTAAACAAATACACAATCATATGTGTTTCAAATCATATGCGTCTCTCTTCCAAGATACAACAACCCGTCAGATCGATAGAGTGCAGCGAAGGATCTCTGAACCTTATGAACACCACTGTCTTAAAGATAATATAGAGAAGAAAAGAATAATACTTTTAAGAAAAAAACTCTAGTGTTTGTCGTCTCTATTGTTGTTGTTGTGTTCCCCGTGCACCTAGGTGGTATTTATAGGTAGTAAATGAAGATAAATGAGTAAATAGTAATAAGAATATAGTCGTTAGCCATAAAAAACATTAATTCACAAATTAAAGGTTTATAAAAACATGAGTATCAGTAGAATTTCTATTTTAATTATTTTATTTTTTAAATTATATTAAAATATTTCTACCAATAATTATTGAGATGGGAGGAGTATTTTATCAAGCCTTGTAGTTCTTCCCATGCTTAAATGAATAGTTTGGGAATGTCAATTCTCATGTGCTCTTGATGATCCTCTCCACCTGTCTCGAAGATTTTTTTTTTTTTATATGTTTTGCAGCAGGAAAGACAATTGATGGGAAACAACATCCTTGACAATCTTGAAAGTAAGACCATAGTGGTTGCCAACACCACCTCAACGTGTTCTTTCTGTGGTAAATCAGGGCATGTTGAGTCTGTTATTATAGGAGGAGTTAATTTCCTAACAACAAATGTAGTAAATGTGTTTGCAGTTATATACGAACTATAAATATATATATATATATATATATATATATATATATATATATATATATATATTTCTTGTAGAATTAACTTTTTTAACATAAAATTCTACCTTATTTTACGTAATTACTCATTCTTCATTTTTGTTTGGTTATTCATATTGAACGTTGTATTAAAAAAAATTTAACCAGATTTTATTCACAAAATTAAAAATATAGGTGTAGTAAAATTTATAAGTATTGATATTGATTATTTGTACATTTACATAAAAGATTTCATAGATATTACTTTTTATAGATTTTTACTCATAAAAATAAATATATAATATTGTCATTAGGCATTAATATTGGTTTTTTATGAATTATCTTTTTAAAAACAAATAATAGACTATTTTGAGGGAAGAATTTGTAGTTAACGAGTAATTTTTTAGTAGTGTGAAATTTTTTTGGTTCATAATTTTTTCCTTTATTTTCCATCGTTTTTTAAAATTAGAATAGATATCTAGTTGTCATGTTACGGGGAGTGGGCGTAAACATTAGAGACAAGACAACAAAATTTAGCAACAAAAGAAGCAAACTAAAGCAAACTCGTTCGAAGTTAACTTGAAATTGATAAACTGAACATAATGAAATACATAACACTTAAAATATTGTACTTCAAACAATACTAATAATTGATGAGTTGTGGAGCTTCTGACAAACCAAATTGATGCGGAGATTTGTGTTTGGGGCAGTTTTTTATTTTATTTTATTTTATACCGGTAATAATCTTTTACATAACAGATTAAATTGTGTAACCCCCATCGATAGTTATAATTTGTCCAGTGATGTATGAAGCAGCTGGAAGGCAAAGGAAAGCAACCACGGTTGATACGTCCTTAGGTTCTCCAAGGCGACCAGCTGGTGTTTGAGATATCATAGCTTCAACAATTTTATTCCCTCCCTCAACAGATTCCTGTAACAATTTACACATATTGGTCATGGTTGCTAAATTAACCACGCAAACGATACTATTATATCTCGTTGGAATGAGTGGTAAGAGAAATTTCGCTGAAAGTAGTAAGGTTTGTTAGGTAAATTTAAATGTCGGTAGTTGGAAGTTATTATATTAATTATCTAGGAGATTGTAAAAAGTTGAGAGTGGGTCTAACTATAATTAAGCATACAATAGAGTTCATTAATTGTGAGTTAGGTAGTAGTTATATTTAATAAATATAGTTGAAGAGTCATGTCCAAAAGTCTATAAAAGGATCATGGAATGCTTCATTTTAACAAAAACAACAAATCTGAATATAACGAGTGTTTATCTAAAGAGACCTGATTGTCAACCAGGTTTTTCAGTTAACATACCACTGCAGAATCCAGAAGTTTTGTCTTAATACATCCAGGTGCTACAGAATTTGCACGAATATTATCCTTTGCCCATTCCAATGCTACGTTCTTGGTGAATATATCAATAGCGCCTGAATTATATTTATATACAGATATTAATTATCTTCTGAAACTCTAATTTGTTTTTAAGATAAAAGGATTGAAAGAGGGAAAAATACCGTGAGAGGATGCATACACAGCACTATAAGGACAAGCTTTAAAACCTGCAGTGGAGGATATGAATACTATGCTCCCATATCCAGATGCTTTGAGAAGGGGATGTGCTAGTTGACATAGGTGGAAACTAGACTCAAAATTAGTTCCCATTAGGTTGCTTACATCTTCTGCAGTATAATCTATGATGTTCTTAGATGTAGTTGTTCCAGCATTGTTTATCTACACAAAACCATTTACCAAGTAATTCTAGCTGGAGGAAAATTAATACCAGAAAAAAGAAAAATGAATTGAGGTACTGTATATCTTACCAGAATGTTGAGTTTTCCGTTAAAGATGGAAGAAACATTTTTCATTAAATTTTCGCGTTGGTCACGGAATAATACATCACATGGCGATCCTGTTACACGAAAACCTTTTCTTTTCCATTCTTCTAAGCATTTCTCAATATCTTTCGGATTACGAGCACATATATGCACAGATGCTCCAAATTCTGCTAGTTCTTCAGCTATAGCGTATCTAAATGTGGCAACAGAATCAAAAATTGAAGTAGAAGTAACAGAGAAAAGAATGTTAAAACAAGAATGTAGCAGACATTACAGAAGTGAACAAACCCTATGCCTCGGGTGCCTCCTGTAACTAGAGCTGTCATGCCATGGAGGGACCATTTTTGGTCTTTGAAGCAGCTCAACTTTGTTTCTGCCATTTCTCTGCTTACTGGTTTGTGATATTGTTTTGGCTTTGTCTTTTGCAGAAATGATTCCGACAGTTTTAGTGGTTATCGTTCTCTTTCACTTTCACATATTTTTAAGGGGTGATATGCTAAAATGAGTGTTACAAAATTTCAAAACCTGTCATAGTCGGTTCCCGTAACTACCCCATTCAATTATAACCTTATCAACATTTTCATTTTCCTTTCATGTCATGACCCCGGTATTATAATTGCTGAATTTTATGTAATTTCAAAAAGATAACATTTTCAATTAATTAATTTTATAAAGTTCTTTCATAACCGTATAATTATTTGTATTCTAAACGAATATGAACTGTATATATGTATATATGAGATGGAGAATTTGATTTTGTTAAGATTATTATTAAATATCTGAAAAAAAAATCTCTCATCTTGTATATTTGTCTTTCTAATTTTATTCATCTTAATTTTTTTTAAATGGTTAGATTAAAACCTAAATAATTTTTAATTGTTTCAGTGATTTAAGGTCTTATATTCCGTATTAATTTTGTAAAAATCAGTAGAGATCCTCTTTTAGTATTTAAAAGACTTTGTATTATGGAAAATTTTTCAAATCTCTTTTATTATTTATTTTCAAGATTCTTCATTTAAAATTTTATATTATTCATTTTATATCTATATAAAGATAGGTAAATGTCAAAATATGAAAATATGACAATATACTTTTCTAGTATTTGTCAATTGGGTGACAAAATACTAAGCATAAGTCATATCCATATATACTTGTGTGAAAATTAAATAATTCAAATATAATTTATAAAATAAAAGAATTTGAATAATATGATAACCAGAAAAATCATTAAAGTAACCAATGTGCTTTTATTAAAAATCAAGATTTTAGCGATGACCAATCATCTTACCTTGTCCATAGCTATAGAAATAATTGTTTATCTTTTCCAGAATATAACTCAAAATAATTTCACTTCACAGTTTCAGTTATATAAAATAGTAGAAATGATTTAATTTATAAGAAAAACAATCATGAACTAAATGAATAATAACAAGCATAAAACTACTTAAAATCATATCTAATTACTTTAAATTCCAACGAAAAAACTCAACTAATCATAACCATGTGTGAATAATCCACTTATGAAATTTTTTTAAGCACACGTAATTGCTAGTTAGATTAATTAGAATTAATCGTTCTAATTAGGGATGGTAACAGGTCGGGTCAAGCATAGAAAGTACCTACTCGCAATCCGACTAGTGACAAAAAAATTCATCCACTACTCATGTGAGTATCAATTTAAAAAATAATATATTTTATAAACATTTAAAATTAAATTTAAATAAAATTACAAACAAAATGTAAAATAAAATATAAATTATATTAAATATACATTAAATTTAAATTTAAATTTAATTTAATCCAATAAAATATAAATTAAAATTTAATTTTCATTAAATTTAACTTAATAAAACATAAATTTAAATTTAATTTTAATTTTTTACTAGTAATGGGTACTCGCAGGTACTACGGATAGTATGATATCGAACTCAACCTGTTTATAAACGGATATTAAAATACTCGCTATCCGTGAGTAATAAATACCCACAGATACCAAATATCCATCACGGATTTTATCCGCAGATACCCATGATCAAGGGTTATTTTTGTGGTCCCTAATTCTAATCTAAGCTTTATTGAAGTCATCCTAATTTAGTTCCACTTATATTATTTTAATAATTACTTACATCAATATCATTTAATTAAAATCTATGTTTTCTTTCTTTCAAAGCTTCGAATTTGATTACAAAGATCATTAATAAATCAATTTTTAATTTTATGATTATTGGAAATTATTGATTACGTAACTAATTTCATTAAATTATTTTACCCACTCCTTACAATATTATTCTAAAAGAAAATCATTTCAATTTATAAATGTAATAATTTAGTAAAATATGTTGAATATTTAATATGTTATTAAAAATATAACTAATTAATTTAAGTTATTAAATACTAGTGAAACACATTGTTAAACCCCTTAATTACAAAAAAAAAAAAACCATCTTTCCTCCTTCTCTCTAAACAATCAGGAATATAAGCTTCCACTCTTCCTCTCTGCTCCCAGTTCTTTCCTCCTGTTCCTACCAGTCCTTTAATTCCCTCACCTATTCCTTGTGTTCTGTGGCCAAATTCTGCAAGACCAAACTCAGCTGGGCCCTCTGGTGCTTCGTCCCTCAGTTTCCTTCCTCCTCGGTAGGTTCTGTTTTTCCATTTTGATTTAATTTCACCTAGAACTCATCTGTTCATCCCTGAATTCTGAGTTATTTATGAAATCCTCTCTTCTTTGTACCTTGGTGATAAAATTCTAGGTTAAATTGAGATCTTTGCCACCTTGGTGCCCATTTCAAACTCCACCAAGCTCAATCTTAGCAAAAGAGGTAAGGGAAGCTAACCTTCGATCAAATTTCGAGTAATTAGGCTTCTTGTATGTTTGGATGAGACGATCCTTAGTTTAATTTTCCTTTCTGAACTGTTTATGATGTGTAATTGGATTGTGGTGTGGATTTCGTAACATTGCATGTGAAGAACAGTGCAGAAAACCTGATAATTTCGCCTAGGCGAGTGGCTCTCGCCTAAGCGAAAGTATCAGGAGGTCGCCTATGGGTGTTGCGCGAGGTCTCGCCTAGGCGAGCTGGGGTCGCCTGAGCGAGACATCTTCTCGTCTAGGCGAACCAGCCTGACCTGAGTGAGAACTCGCTCTGGCATTCGAGTTGCCCACTATAAAGGGTCTCGCCCAAGCGAGGGCAATTCGCCTAAGCGAGACTACTTCCTAGCCTAGGCGAGATTCGCTAGCTTAGGCGAGTTCCACTGCAGGGTTATGTTTTCTCCTCTGTTTTGAATGAATAATAGTTGTATGGATTGAGAAAAATGATGTTTGCTTTCAGTATGTTGGATGATGATGAGGTGTAGTGTATGTATATAATCGTATGAGGAAAGTTGATGAAATGAGAATTGTGAAGAGATGAGATGAACTAGGATTTCATGGGAATTCCTAGGGAAAGTACTTAGTGTGTGTAAACATTTAAGGACTCAGTTTTGGTTAGCATCCTGACGCTCCAATAATCCATTGAGACTCATGTAGAGTGTGATGGGTTGTGTCGTGAGGAGTAGCAGGAGGTCCTAGTCTATGGACCCGATTAGTCATAGATGCGAAGGGGACTTACCTTGGGAGTGGTTGGGTGATAACCTCTTGAGCCTAAACTCTGCAGAGTTTAAGAACCTTCACAGGTGCAAGCTACCAAGAGCTCCAATTTGTTTACATAATCCGGATATTGAGTTAGAGTCGGGTACTTGTGCGTCTTGTAATAGTGATTTGATTTTAAATTATGATGTGTGTAAAACTGTTTGTTCTTTTAATTATCTAAATTCACCTCTTATTATATGAGTTGTTAGCTTACCCTTCTTGCCTGTCATGTTTTTCCTTTAACATCTTCTTTTGCTATGATCACTTGCGACTTGGTGTGAGCAGAGAAGAATTTAGGTGACGGTACTCTTCCTTTGGACCGGACCTGATCCGTGGCTCCTGGTGTTTTCTTGTTTTCAAACTGTGTTGTTAGAGAAAGTATTTTGGAATGTATAAAGTTTATTCTCCTTAAGTTTGTTTTAGAGAATAGTACAATAGTTAGAACAGGTTGTTTTGGGATGATTGTATTATACTCCTGAATGGCTTTTCTGACTATCTGCTTGCTTTATCATAATATGATATTTTGTTTAGTAGTTTAACGGACTATTAATTGGGATGTTACATTTTTGGTATCAGAGCAGTGGTTCCTTGAGGATATGTAGGTATGAGCTTGCTTAGTTTCTGTTGTGTGTTTTCTTAGTGTTGTGTCTTGGTTGTAGTATCTATTAGAGAGACTAATGGTTCCCTCTTTGTGTGGTCAGAGAGAGAACTATGGCACCTAGACCTTCTCCTCCTCCTATTCCAAATCCTGATAATCCTCACTTGGTGGGAGCGATTGAGGCAATGATCACAGCCATGCAGTAACAAAACGCCAATATGATGAATCAGCAGAATCTAGCTTTGCAACAAATGGAGTCTGCTAGGCTAGCAGTAGAGGCAACTCAACAGAGACACTTAGAGGCTTTACATCAGTTGGGGGAAAACCGTTCAGCAGCCGGCTCCTCCCAAGCTCCACCACCCCGGGTACAGGAATGGAGTTTGGAGGACTTCTTACAGCATCATCCCTCTCGCTTTGATGGCAAGACTAGCCCGGATGGAGCCGACCAGTGGATGCGGGACATGGAACGAATTTATGATGCCAAGAGGTGTCCTGCAGAGAGCAGATTGGCGTATACCGAGTACCTTCTTGCTGGGGAGGCCGTACATTGGTGGTCCAGCATGAAGATGATGTTGGAAGATGGTCAGGGCCCCATCTCTTGGGAGCTGTTTAAGAAGAAATTATATGCTGAATATTTCCCCGATAGTGTGAGGTATGCCAAGGAGGTCGAGTTTCTACAACTAATGCAAGGTGACATGTCGGTATCTGAATATGCTGAGAAATTTAAACATCTAGGCAGATTTCATACCTTGAAGATGGTTGAAGATTAGCAGTGCAGAAAGTTTGAAAATGGATTGAGAGGAGATCTCAAGCTCATGGTGGCCCCACTCTCGATTAAAGAATTCCCGGCCTTGGTGGAGAAGGCACGAGTGATGGAAAAGCTTAAGGCGGAGGTTGAAGCACAGTAGCGACCCCAACAGAAGGTGGGAGGATCACTAGTGTCCATGAGCAGACATGAGGACAGGGGAAAACCATACTCCAGGCCTCAACCTCAGGGGCCTAGGAGATCCACTCACCAGCCTCAGCAGTTTCGGCCTCATAGGGCACAATGTTTTCTTTGTGGAGGACCCCATATGAAGAATGCTTGCCCTCAGATCTCTAGTAGGAGGACGTGTTACGGGTGTGGCAAGGAGGGTCATTTCATCAGGGATTGTCCTACTAGCAGGAGTGCTTTGCCTAGGCCTCCATCACAGCCTCAGTCGCAGCAGTCCAGGGGAGGTGTGACACCTCAGGCAGCCGGCCGGGTGTATACTATGACGGGTACAAAGGCGGTCAGATCAGGTAACCTCATCATAGGATCATGTATGATTGCTGGTAGGAGCTTATGCGTTCTGTATGATTCTGGAGCTACGCACTCATTCGTGTCGGAGTCTAAAGTACTCGAGTTGGGTCTTCCGGTGAGGGAGCTCCAGTTTGACCTGGTAGTATCCACACCTACTTCTGGGATAGTCAGAACCTCGACCTTGTGTGCGAGGTGTTTGATTGAGGTTGAGGGACACAAGTACAGAGTAAACCTTATTTGTTTACCCCTGGAAGGGCTAGATGTGATTATAAAAGTTATTTTAGTTTTAGAAAATGATTAGATTAAAAAAAACCGTAAAATTAGAAAAAACAGTCAAATTAAAAGAAAAATGCTACTTAAAGGTAAAATTGGAAATAAAATCTAAACACCAAAGTGAGGAATCTCATTATATAATAATATATAAGTTTATATTTATATCACCTCTTATATTATATATATATATATATATATATATATATATATATATGTGTGTTGAGAAAAGATGTTAAAAATGTTTAAAAATAATAAATAATTAATGAAATTATTAGAAAAAAAATACAAATTTTAAGAGCTACAAAATTATAACACATAAAGTTAGATAAAATTTGGTACCTATATAAAATAGTTTTTTAATATTTTTGTACCTATTTGAATGTAAAAATTTTACATTAAAAAATAAGTAAATTATAAAGGTCCAAAAATTTGTGAGTTACGCTAATATTACCAAATGAAATATAAAAAAGAAATGCTAAAAATATTTAAAAATAATGAATAATTAATTAAATTATTAGAGAGAAAAATACAAATTGTTGAAGTTACAAAATTATGAAGTCATAAAAATAAAATAGAAAAAAGTTATTAAAAATATTTATAAAAAGTGAATATTATTAGGGAAAAAATAAATTTTTTTAGAGATACAAAATTATAAACACGTGAAAATAGATGTAATTTTGTAGCTAAATGTTTTGTAAATAGTTTTTACCTGTTTCAATGTAGGTTAAGTTTTAAATTACTAAAAGTTACTAAATTATATTACTAAGGATAAAATAGGAAAATGAAATGTGTATACCAATATTATAAGAAAAAAATATATTTTTAACGGTCAAAATTTATCAAAATTAATCAGTTAATCAAAATTATCAAAAGCTTATCGATAGTCAAAAACTCGTTAATAACATCTCATTGGTAAATTTTAGTGATTGATAAGGAATTATTTTAGTAATTATCAATGATAAAATTTGTTGATAAAATTCGTTAGTAAAATCTGTTGGTAAATATCACAATATGATTCATCTTTTTCATTCTGCCTCCTCCTACTCCTTCTTCCTTTTAGCTTTCAATTTTTTTCTTCTTCTAGTACCTCCTCCTTTTCCTACAATGTCGCCACCACCATCCTTCACCATTGCCCAATCATCGCCTCTTCCTTCTCCTTCTCCCTTTCTCTCACTTTTTCTTCTCTCCTCTTTCACTTTCTCCTCCTCCATCATTGTTGCATTACGCGCCACTGTAGCACTATCGCTGCTCTACCATGCCATTGCCATGCTTACATCGCGTCGTCGTTACGCCTTTGACATCTCCTCCATCTCTTTTTCCTTCTCTTATTTTTATTTTTCTTCTTCTCACCCATCCACTTAATTTATCGTATATTTATCGATGAACTCTTTTCACCAAAGGTTTTATCGATGAATTTTAAGGTATGTAATCAACATGTATTGATAATAAAATTTTGAAATTATCAACAAATTTTAAAGTATGTAATTTTTGATGAATTTTATCGATGAAAATAAATATATTGGCAAAATCTATTGATAATTGAAATTTTAAAATTTGTTAATAATATTTGTCGTTAATTCAATTTTTCTAACAAATTTATTTTTGTCGATAATTTCAAGAATTTTTATAGTGCAAAGAGGTGTATTCTCTTTAAAGTATTAGAGAAAAAAAAAGGTTAAGCTACAAACAAATGAACACATGTGATTGAATTAGAGAAAAAAATTCAATGGCAAATAGGTATATTTCCCTCCATTGTATTTAATGTAAAGTTTAATTAATAATGTTACAGTTACTATGCAGAAAATGAATTTTAAAAAGGGTCAGGATTTTGTTGCTGAATTTAAGAAAAAATGATTTTGGTGGAAGTTATAACTCCTACTAAATATTGGATAATTTGTTCTTTAAATTAATTTAAAGATGATTAGAACCCCTTTAATAATTTTAATGGTGATTATTATAGCGGTTGTATAAAATTGACATTATTATTCCCTTATGGCGATAAATTCGGTACCAGGAGATTAAATGATGAAATAAAAATAATAATGGTTAAAATCACGATTAAACCACAAACTTAACTCAAAATCAATTCTTTAATAGTGGGTTAAAACTGAAAGATAACTAATTATGAAGTAATTAATTTATAAAATTAAAAATTATATTTAGATTTATTTTAGTATTAACGTTCCATAAAATTCCATGAATTTGTAAAAATAAATTTTTAATAAATTTTTTATATATATATTTTTTTTAATTGAGTTTCTATTTTTTTCTAAAATGGACACAAATCTGACCTTTCGTTAAATTGACATTAATGTCCTCTTTGTAAGTGTCATGTATTGGTTCATAGTATTTTTGTTCTTTTATTTATTTTTATGTTTTTTTGTTTTTTTGTTTTGCTTTTGTATTGTTTTTTTTTTCAAGTGTTAGTTTCAATATTGTGTTACATGATAATGTTAGTGTCACGTGTTAGTGTCTTCTATTTAATTTAATTCCAATATTTAATTTTTGACTCATTTAAGTTTTAATTTTGTTTTAAATCCGATAATGTTGTCTTTGTCTAAAATAAAAACCTTGTTTAATTTGTTCAAGTCAACCGTGTAATAACTTACTTAGAAATTAGTTGAATTCACTCTACTTATAAAAAAATAATTAAATTATAAAACTTGTTTTAGTTTATGAAAAATTGTAAAAAGAATATTTTATTTTTAAATATTGGTGTAAGTTTACAAATTAAGTTAAGAGATGTAAATTATATTAACAATATAGTTCAAATTTCATGTGAATATTTTTTTAGAGGAATTAAATTTATAAATAAACAAAGAAAGAAAAATAATTTTTTTTAACATTTTAAATATTAAAATTTAAAAATTACAATAAGAACTTTACATCTATATTTTTAATATTTTATTTTTTTTCCTTTAGAGTGTGACTTAGTTGTCGTAATCAATAGTCAACTTGATTACCACATTACACAAGATGGACATAGAACTTTTATAAAATATTTTATAAATTTTATAAATTTAAAGTAAATATTTTTAAATTTAAATTAAAAAATAGAATTAATTTCAATATACAGGTGGAGTGATTTGATATATAAATTATAGAAAATTATTTTAATTTAGATATATAAATTATAATCAAACTTAATTACTACTTTAGTTCAATTTTGGATAGAGATAAGAGTGTTCAATTTTATACAAAATTGGAATTCAATTGATTGATATACTAGATTAAAAAATATGTTTTAATAGAATTATTAAGGAGATTACCATTTTGTCCTTATTTTACTAAGTAGTATGAATTGATATTTGTATGAATAAATTACATAGAGAACGAATCCTAAGCAGCATATCCGATCCAATGAGATGTGGATCGAATCCTAAGTCCCATATCTGATCCTTTGAAATGGGATTGAATCCCTTGTCACAGATCCGATCCACTGCAACGGGTTCGAATCCCTTCTTCTTCTCCATGTTCACTTGCCACATACCATGAGTGATGGGTTTCAACTTTGCATCACAAGTTTCGCAAATTGGGAGGGGTTAAAATTGTCATTAAATTCATCAATCCACACAAATCAACGCATAAATGGCGAGATAAGTAATCTTCTGCATCCCGCTAATCATTAGTGTATCTTCTTAAAAACTCATAAACGAATAGATAAAAAACCTATCAATCTATCTTCAATAAATCACTTTCTCCAAATAAACACAATTTAGGACTTCAATTATCATAGAAGAGTGTGAAAGACGAGTTTCAATTTGTAATAATTTTGATTGTTATTACTTTATTTTATATATTATAAAGTATTTAATATTGGATCTTTCAAAGATAATTTTAATATGTGAGTAATACTATTATAAAGAGGCAGAAGAAATCCCAGATAACCGATTATTGAATCCTAAAGAAACGATTATGGTTGGAGAGAACTAATTCTTCTCTCGTTCCATTGTGTTGGAACTTCATAAGGTTCTTCAATGATAATAATAAGAATTATAATAGCAATATTAGTTTTAACTAACTGTATTTTATTTTGCATTAACTTTAACTAATTATATTTTATTTTATATCAATTTTAATTATATAAACATAATTTTACATTTTAATTTATTATAATATTTACCTTATATCTTCCAAATTATTCATAAATTTTCAAAAACTTTTATTTAAATTTTTTATTTTAATCTCTTAAAAAAACTACTTTTTCTGCGTCTTTCTTTTCGTACCATCCATTTATTTTCCATCAAATCGTCGCCTAAAAACAAACAAAAGTATCGATCAAATTGAAAGAAAGAAAGAGACATACGATGACCATAAAATCAACTCTGTCTCCTTTTGATTCGGGTGAGAAGAGCTGTCAGTCAGGTGTTACCATTTATTATCCATTTCGTTCTGAGCGTTGAGAACCACAAGACTCGGACCAAAATTAATACCTTATATTATTTATTATTTATTCGATTGTCTAATATTTATTAGTCCACTGAAAGACCGATGAACCAGACAAAACTTGTATCTTTATCAACTTTTCTGAGTGGACAAGTCCTCCTTCAGTAATTCTTATTTGTCCTTTGAGTTATAAAAAATTAAGTTAAACATGCCATAGTAAATAAGTTCAATAATTTCTATAATTTTAGAATGGATATAATAAATGGTCATCTTTTTATATTGAAAAAATTGCAAGCTGAACTTTATAGTGCGTAATAATTCTTTTTTCAAAAGACTGTTTTTAAACAGAATAATAATAATAATAATAATAAATATTATAAATGAGATATTAATTTTAATAATTATAAACAAAAGATAATTTTATTAATAGTTAACAAATATTATAATCATCATACTTTATATTCCATTTGTGATGATGACAGGTTAATGGGTGTAGAGCTTCTGAGAGGAAGAAAACTCTAGAAAAGAAATGATGAATATTATTTGATGATCATGGTGTTAGGTTTATTGTGGATTGATTTGAAGTCCAGATATTGATTAGTGTAGTAGTTTGAAGACACTTTATCTAGTCTCTAGTTTTTTAGAAAACTAAGGTTAGAGGGTTGTATGATGTTAAGCTCGATTGATCTGAAGTTAAAATGTGAATTTGGTCTGAAGACTATTTTGGCACATGGATATTGCAATTTAGAGGGTTTGGAGTTAGTTATTCATGTTAGAGGGTTTTGACAATAAAGACCTATTTTAGTATGGTTATTGTCCTACTCATGACCAAGGTAATCTACAAGATACACAGTTTGATCAAGTACATGTCGGTTCTTCAAGACAATGTGTACTAAAATTGCATCAAGAGACCAATTTAAATAATTATCACCCATAATAATTAAATCCAAGGTTAACTATCTTGATTTAATTATCAGATAATTAGGTCAGTTAAACTAAAGTTCAATTAGAGAAGAAACATGTTTTACGAAATATATTAATTTTGTAATCATTCATATTATCAGAATGTATTTTGTAGGTATCTTTTTCAGTTTGTAATTTTAGAGGATGAATATCTCTTGGAACCGAATTCATGACCCTTTAAAAAATTTTAGAATAATTTGTATATTATACTTTAATCTTATAATTTATTGAAGAAGATTAATGAATTCCAGCAAAAATTTTAAAATAATAATAGATTTATGAATTTTTTTTATGAGATGTTTACTTTTTTATTTTTATAATATTTAAATTTTTCAAAAAAAAAAATACACACACAAGAAGATAATTTTAAAAGAAGGAAAAGACAGTGATGTTTTCGGTTTTACTTCGTCTTACAGAAAAAAATATCAACGACAATGAGACTAGAATATTCGAGATTCATAAATAAATTAATTAATTACCTTATCGACAATTATTTTAATCTTATCGCCAAATACAGTGCGGCACTGCTGGCAGTGCCAATTTTTTCTTTTCATCAGATTCAAGCACGTGGTTCTGCCTACACGAGACATTCATTATTCTGACAATGATGATCTTATTTATTTTATTAAATAATTTTCTTATATTAAAATTTTGAGAGAAAATATATTAGAAAGATAAAATAATAAATTTAAGAATTTCTAAAGGTTATTTGTTAACCTTTTTATTGGTGAAGGTTGAGATCTAATATATCCATGAAGGATATTTAAAAAATATTTTAAATGTTAAAATTGATAAAAACTTTAAAAAGTATAAAATATGTTAAATTTTAAATGAATAATTTTTATTTATATATTCAGTTATTTATATGAAAAAAAATTTGGAAAATAAATGCGAGAAATGTCCAATTTTAATTGTTTTGTCAAATTATTGTAGTAGCATAGTATGTTGTTGACGCCTACTCAAATTCTATTTCCTTTCTAAGAATGTTGCTCAGATGTTGTTCGAAGGCCCTTATGATATATATTTTATGCCTAATGTCTAGGGGAGTCTTAACTTTTGTACGTGAAAGTTTTATCGTTGTTTTAAGAGGTTTTGAACTACATCTTTTTTGTAAATGGGTTAGAGCACCCCTCAAGAATTCTATTATTAATTTAATTTAATTCTTTGCCGATAAAAAAAATGCGAAAAATGTCGTGGGATTGGTGCAGGGGTGGGTGGTGCATCATAATTCTGTATGCACCGACATATTTTTAACCAGAGTTTTGGAGTGAAAAAAATTTGGTTAAATTAATTTTTTTTTAGAATGTCAAGTTGGTTCTCTAATTATTTTGTCTTAATATTTTTTTCTGATTTTTAAAAATTTAAGCAATTTGATTGTTTATGTTAAATTTTTTTGAAGTGGAGCAAAGATTTTTTATCAAAATTGACACTAAGATTATGTCAATTACACCAACAAAACAAACCATCCTTATTCACAACTTTAATTTTGATGAAAAAACCTTGATCTAATTCAAGAAATTCAACGAAAAATAACCAAAGTACATCATTTTCTAAAAAATCAGGACTAAATTGAGACAAAAAAATCATTATAAGATCAACTTGATATTTTTGAAAAAAATAGGAACTGAAAGAGTATATCCAAATTTTGTTATATAAACAAGTAAAATTATTGTATTTACTTTTTTTATGATAATAAAATAAATAAATTATAATTATTGTTATTATTATAATTATAAAATTAATAAATAATTTTTATAATTTTATAATAATTAATTTTCATTTATAATGATTAAGCTTAGAAAAATAGTCAAATAAAAATTGTTAAATTAAACAAATGATACTTAAAAAATAATATTAATAAAATAATTATTTTTATTTAAAAAATATTTAAAAGGTAAAATTGAAGAATATAATGTGGACAACAACACGTATTATCGTCATTGTCACATCATACTGTTACTGTCATTGTCACGTGATATGACGTCAGCTTGACACGTGACACATTTTTTAATTTAAAAAAGAAGTAAATAAATCAAAAAATGAGAAAAATCCAAGAACTTACACATTTCACCTCTTTAACATTGTTATTACACCACTAACGAAAATGATATGATTGCATCAAATTTCTCAAAATAAAGACCAATTGATATAAAATAAAAGTAGAGAGACCAAATCGATATTTTACTAAGAAAATGGGAAAAAATATAATTTAACCTTATAATTATTATAAAAGCTAGATTATAACTGGAGTATTTGGATAAATTATTAAATAATTGATGTAATAAAAAAATGGGTAAATTTGGAATTACATCTCATTTCTCAATTTAATAGATGTAAAGTCCTTTTTAATATAGTGTTATTTTGAAACGTAACCTTTTTCTCCATAAAATTTGATAACGATTTTTTATTTTAGTTATGTATTTTTTTTAAATTATTTTTGTTATTAAAGTACAGTACAAGAAAATTCTTGAATAGTGATAATTGTATAGAAAAGTTAATTAGTTACTACAATAACAAATTTAGATATCAATTTATAAATTAAAAATTATTAATTAACAAAATATTTTCAAAAAATTATAATTGTCTACAAATTAATAACTAAAATAATTTTTATTATAAATTAGTTACTAACATTAGCTACTAAGATTTTAACTATAAAAAAAAGTTGATTTCTAGTTAGAAAATAATTTAAAAATCAATTTTCTAATTTAGAGATCCATTTTCTAAACATGTTTAGAAAATAATTGCCACCTATACAAAAAATATGCTTAGAAAATAATTTGGTGATAAATTTTCTAATTGGGTAAATTAACTTAACTTCTAATTTAGAGACATTTAACACCCCATTTAATTCAATAAACGAAATTAAATGAAGCCTCACACTAAATAATATCTTAGCGCAGTCTCGGAGTTTAAACACCCCTCCTTATAACCCAAGGCACACCATGATGCCCAAAAAGAAACAAGTTATAAGGTTTAATAGAATCATATAGAAATCTAAAAGACAAACTAGTACATGGGCCATAGCCCTAAAGAAAAACCCAATAAGAACATGAAGTCTAGTCTAAGTAGACTATGCAGCAGAGTCATCTCTCCCTTGTTGACCACGAGTACCTCTCGCATCTGCTCCCATCAATAAATTGATGATCATCGCAAGAGTAGAAGAACAACATACAGAGCAATCAAGCAAGCAAAGGGTAAGCTAGAGCCATAAAGATTTTATCATGCAATCAGATATACTTTCACAGTCCAATATACATATATCATCCAAGCATGTTATGACTTTCCAATCAATACACTAGGACTCGACTCGACTCATCCGGATACATATAATCTGGTCAGATTCAGCGGATGTTTGCACTTGTGGTGGATTACTCTGCTCACCCCCGAGCTATGTGTTACAAGTGTTACAATGATTCAATCCCCCACACACAAGGTTAGCCCTTAATGAGTTTCAGGCCTCCTACTACTCTCACCACAAGAGTCAGTCCGCTCTAAGTGAGACTAATTGACTCCTTAGAGTGTCAGGATGCAACCTTACCTTGAATCCTTACCAAATTATATAGATGGGGCACCACCATGGACACCCACTAGTAGGGGCCATGGAATTACGTCCCGACCATTGAAGCACTACCCTGAAATCTCACCTAGAGATTTTAAGGAATTACGCACTGACACAGACCAAACATACTCGATCAATAAAGTAATACATATCATACACATAACCTCATGCAAACCATCTTCAACCCATCCTCATTTGTTTCCAAACATTGAATCATACCAACTCATCTTTAGTATTTCATATCAATACCATGTCTCTTTGATACCATCCTTCTCATTTAAATTACATGCTAAGTCCATACCAAACCCATCATTCACCATCCATGAATCACAACACTCACACATAACCATTCATCTCATATTTTTAACATAACAATTACACCCAAGCAAGTGCCAATCATCCAAGAACAAAGAAACAACCAAACACCACACTGCCCTCGCCCAACTCCTCGCTCAGGCTGAAGGGTCTCGCTCAAGCGAGAGACTCTCGCTCAGGCGATCCCCCTTCGCCTAGGCGAGGGATCGAAAAGGGGGAATAGTAACTTCACGCGTGATCTCGCTTAGGCGAGAACCCTCTCGCTTGAGCGAGACGTTCACTCGCTAAAAAAGAACGTGGGTCGCATGAGCGACTACTTGCGTGAAGTAGTTTGGGCGAGCCTCTGTTAATCTCGCCAAGGAGAGACATGCTCGCTTGGGCGAGAAAACCAATGCTCACCACTGTTGTCTCGTGCACAAACACACAACAGATCACCAATAGTTCAATAATGCCATTCATAGGTTCATATCAACACATCAAGCATGTTATAACGATAAAACAGTAGCACAAGCAGAACACACACGATAAAAAGGGTGAACCCTAGCTTCCGGTACTTGGAAAAGGGCTAGCAGCTGGGTTCTTGGGTACGAACAGAGAAGCACAACAGCTCCTAGAGCAGTTTAGCGAGCTGGAAACATAAAAAACAGTATGAAACGAAGCTACCCAGAACGACCTTAGTTGGGACTCGAAGCAACAGTGCTAAACAAAAGAGGTATGGGATGGGAGGCAACTTATGTGAAACGGAACTGGCTCGAACAAGTGCGACGGAGGCCAAAGACTGAACCGTAGCGGAGAGGGGGACGACTACAGCTCTAAGGTTTTTTGAAAGAGTAGAATGAGTGAGTTAGGGCAGACTTAGGGTTGGGTTTTATCCTTTGGGCCAGCCCTAGGCCCATCTGATTGGAAAAGCCCTTTAAAATAAGTCATAAAAATAAGTCATAAATATAAGTGGGCCTTACAGACATCTTACATAACATTACGAGTAGGATTTGCTTAACGGGGCATTATGTTGATTCAAATTGGAAGTTGAGTACCAAAATTCTCAACTTTTGCCATTTTCCTCCATCTCACATTGGATTTGAGTTGTCCAAGAAGATAAATGAATGTTTGCATATCAATGAGGAATTGAAAAGAAAACATTTTTTATCACCTTGGATAATGCTTCTACCAATGATGTATTGGTGAAAAGTTTAAAAAGTCAGTTGGTTTTTCAAAATTCATTGATTTGTGGTGGAGAGTTCTTTCAAAATTTGATAACGATTTTTTATTTTAGTTATGTATTTTTTTTAAATTATTTTTGTTATTAAAGTACAGTACAAGAAAATTCTTGAATAGTGATAATTGTATAGAAAAGTTAATTAGTTACTACAATAACAAATTTAGATATCAATTTATAAATTAAAAATTATTAATTAACAAAATATTTTCAAAAAATTATAATTGTCTACAAATTAATAACTAAAATAATTTTTATTATAAATTAGTTACTAACATTAGCTACTAAGATTTTAACTATAAAAAAAAGTTGATTTCTAGTTAGAAAATAATTTAAAAATCAATTTTCTAATTTAGAGATCCATTTTCTAAACATGTTTAGAAAATAATTGCCACCTATACAAAAAATATGCTTAGAAAATAATTTGGTGATAAATTTTCTAATTGGGTAAATTAACTTAACTTCTAATTTAGAGACATTTAACACCCCATTTAATTCAATAAACGAAATTAAATGAAGCCTCACACTAAATAATATCTTAGCGCAGTCTCGGAGTTTAAACACCCCTCCTTATAACCCAAGGCACACCATGATGCCCAAAAAGAAACAAGTTATAAGGTTTAATAGAATCATATAGAAATCTAAAAGACAAACTAGTACATGGGCCATAGCCCTAAAGAAAAACCCAATAAGAACATGAAGTCTAGTCTAAGTAGACTATGCAGCAGAGTCATCTCTCCCTTGTTGACCACGAGTACCTCTCGCATCTGCTCCCATCAATAAATTGATGATCATCGCAAGAGTAGAAGAACAACATACAGAGCAATCAAGCAAGCAAAGGGTAAGCTAGAGCCATAAAGATTTTATCATGCAATCAGATATACTTTCACAGTCCAATATACATATATCATCCAAGCATGTTATGACTTTCCAATCAATACACTAGGACTCGACTCGACTCATCCGGATACATATAATCTGGTCAGATTCAGCGGATGTTTGCACTTGTGGTGGATTACTCTGCTCACCCCCGAGCTATGTGTTACAAGTGTTACAATGATTCAATCCCCCACACACAAGGTTAGCCCTTAATGAGTTTCAGGCCTCCTACTACTCTCACCACAAGAGTCAGTCCGCTCTAAGTGAGACTAATTGACTCCTTAGAGTGTCAGGATGCAACCTTACCTTGAATCCTTACCAAATTATATAGATGGGGCACCACCATGGACACCCACTAGTAGGGGCCATGGAATTACGTCCCGACCATTGAAGCACTACCCTGAAATCTCACCTAGAGATTTTAAGGAATTACGCACTGACACAGACCAAACATACTCGATCAATAAAGTAATACATATCATACACATAACCTCATGCAAACCATCTTCAACCCATCCTCATTTGTTTCCAAACATTGAATCATACCAACTCATCTTTAGTATTTCATATCAATACCATGTCTCTTTGATACCATCCTTCTCATTTAAATTACATGCTAAGTCCATACCAAACCCATCATTCACCATCCATGAATCACAACACTCACACATAACCATTCATCTCATATTTTTAACATAACAATTACACCCAAGCAAGTGCCAATCATCCAAGAACAAAGAAACAACCAAACACCACACTGCCCTCGCCCAACTCCTCGCTCAGGCTGAAGGGTCTCGCTCAAGCGAGAGACTCTCGCTCAGGCGATCCCCCTTCGCCTAGGCGAGGGATCGAAAAGGGGGAATAGTAACTTCACGCGTGATCTCGCTTAGGCGAGAACCCTCTCGCTTGAGCGAGACGTTCACTCGCTAAAAAAGAACGTGGGTCGCATGAGCGACTACTTGCGTGAAGTAGTTTGGGCGAGCCTCTGTTAATCTCGCCAAGGAGAGACATGCTCGCTTGGGCGAGAAAACCAATGCTCACCACTGTTGTCTCGTGCACAAACACACAACAGATCACCAATAGTTCAATAATGCCATTCATAGGTTCATATCAACACATCAAGCATGTTATAACGATAAAACAGTAGCACAAGCAGAACACACACGATAAAAAGGGTGAACCCTAGCTTCCGGTACTTGGAAAAGGGCTAGCAGCTGGGTTCTTGGGTACGAACAGAGAAGCACAACAGCTCCTAGAGCAGTTTAGCGAGCTGGAAACATAAAAAACAGTATGAAACGAAGCTACCCAGAACGACCTTAGTTGGGACTCGAAGCAACAGTGCTAAACAAAAGAGGTATGGGATGGGAGGCAACTTATGTGAAACGGAACTGGCTCGAACAAGTGCGACGGAGGCCAAAGACTGAACCGTAGCGGAGAGGGGGACGACTACAGCTCTAAGGTTTTTTGAAAGAGTAGAATGAGTGAGTTAGGGCAGACTTAGGGTTGGGTTTTATCCTTTGGGCCAGCCCTAGGCCCATCTGATTGGAAAAGCCCTTTAAAATAAGTCATAAAAATAAGTCATAAATATAAGTGGGCCTTACAGACATCTTACATAACATTACGAGTAGGATTTGCTTAACGGGGCATTATGTTGATTCAAATTGGAAGTTGAGTACCAAAATTCTCAACTTTTGCCATTTTCCTCCATCTCACATTGGATTTGAGTTGTCCAAGAAGATAAATGAATGTTTGCATATCAATGAGGAATTGAAAAGAAAACATTTTTTATCACCTTGGATAATGCTTCTACCAATGATGTATTGGTGAAAAGTTTAAAAAGTCAGTTGGTTTTTCAAAATTCATTGATTTGTGGTGGAGAGTTCTTTCATGTGCATTATTGTGCATATATTTCAAATTTGATTGTACAAGAAAGATTGAAGGTACTTGGTGATGCTCTAGATCAAATTAGAGAGAACATCAAGTAGATTAGGGGTTATGAAGGTAGAATGATTAAATTTAAAGAATGCCTTCAACAAATAGGGGATATTGATGCATCATGTGGATTGTGTCTAGATGTTCCTAAAAGGTGAAACTCAACTTATTTGATGCTTTAAAATGTTGTTAGATACCAACGAGTTTTTGCAAATTCATGCCTAGTTGATGAGAACTACAAGTATTACCCATCAGAGGAGGCATGAAAAAGAGTAGAAAAAATAATTGTTTTCTTATTGACCTTTTTTGAAATTATAAATTTGATTCTGGCTCAAGATATCCTACATCCAATTTGTACTTTTTCCAAGTTTGGAAAATTCAATGCCTTTTAATGGAAAATGCATAAGATGGAGATGAAGTTATAAGAAATATGGCTGAAAAGATGGTGGTGAAATTTGACAAATATTGAGATGAATATAGTATTATTCTTGCATTTGGGGAAATTTTAGACCCACGAATGAAATTAGTTACATTGGATTTCTGCTTTAAAAAGGTTGATGCTCTTTGTTGGGAACAAAAGGTGGGGAAGATAAAGGAAAACCTCTACATGCTATTCTCTCGATATTCTTCAAAGACTTCAACTTCAAATGCTCTTAAGCGTAACATAAGTGATGTCTTTTCCTCATCTTCTATGCAACCAAACCTATTTGATGGAAGTTATTTATTGTCTTCTAATTAATTAATTATTATTATTCATATAAATATACGTTTTTTTTTTTGGTTTATCATGTTAGGAACTATGACAACATAAACTTCAACTAGTAACTAAAACGGGAAAGAATCAACTCGATACATATTTGGATGAGCCTACATTGGATGTTCATTTTTCAATAGCTATAGATGTTCTTAAATGGTGGAAAAGTACCAATGATCGTTTTCTAGGTCTTGCATTGATGGCTAAGGACTTGCTAAGATCCCCATTGCTATAGTCGCATCTGAATCAACATTCAACATTGGTTTCAAGATTTTTAACAAGTATAGAAATTGTTTATTGTCAACAAGTGTGGAAGCAATTATTTATACTTCTAGTTGGAAGCATGATTTTTGTGATGATAAATTGTCTACTATAGATGTCATTAATTTCTTTTTATTCTTGTACACAAATTTTTATATCCTAATTTTTTCTTCATTTTATTTAAAAATGATGAAGACAATGACTAAGATAAAAAAAAGTAGAGGAGATTTGTTCTAATGCTGCCTCTAACGATCCTGAAAATGATAAAGAATGACATTTGGTATTTGTTTAGGTGGTGGAAGATTCTACAAAAGAATGGGTTGGATGAAACTCAAGAAGAAATTCATTAACTTTTCTATTTGATATAATAAACTTTTAATAACTTGTGGTATTTTTCTGTTTGGCATTTTTCTTGTTTGAGAAGCTGCTACGTGGAGGCTTTGCAATTGAGACAATGAGATAATTAGAAGCAGAAAAATTGATGTACTCCATATTATGATATATTATTTCGTAGAATTGTTTTAACAGGTTATATAGTAGTAGACATTGGTGTCACTTATATATGTTTGATGACAAAACAACATGACCGGCACTATAAGAAAATGTCTTACTAGTGACCAATTTTAGTGATAAAAAATAATCAATTATTATAGTGATCAATTTAGATACTAATTTATTAACTAAAAATTATTAGTAACTAAAAAGTTTTTAATTGGTCACTATAGTGAATTAGTATCTAATTAAATTGGTCACTAACATTAGCTACCAAAATTTTAGCTACTAAGAAAATTGGTTTCTAAATTTGTATCTAAATTGGTCACTAATGAGACAAATTTAGAAACCAATTTTTTTGGTAATTAAAATCTTGGTAGTTAATGTTAGTAACCAATTTATGGACTAATTCACTATAGTGACCAATTTAGAAACTATTTTAGTTACCAATAATTTTTAGTTTATAAATTAACATCTAAATTGGTCACTATAGAGTGATTAATTCTTTTTTTATCCTTAATATGAGATTTTCTTGTAGTTCAAATTGTACTTGTGTGAAAAAGAAAACTTGTCCTTTTCAAAAGGACAACCCATACGGACTGGCCTGTTAGCATGTTAGTCTATCACAGAATGAGATGAGTTAAAGTTTTTGGCCCGTGTTTTGTAAACAGGCTGGCCAGTCTAAACATGTTCTCAACGGATAAAAAATGAACAGACCAACACTAACACCTTATATTTTTTGTTAATAAAGTTGATCATTGTTTAAGAATTTTCTTATAATATATTAATAAAATTTTATTTTATAAATTATTTTGACTAATATAACATCTATGTTAACATGTCAATATTATAGTTTTTTAATTGGTAATGAGAGAAATTATTCTTTTTTAATACTATTACAATTATTTTTTCATTAATATAAATCAATATTAGTCAAAGATACTTTGTCTAAATGTAAAAACTGTATCTTAAATTTAAAAAAACAAAAGAAAACCTTATTTAATGTTAATAAAAATAATTATAACATTAATTAAAGATAAGTTTGATCAACATTAATAAAAAGATTTACTCATTGACATGAATTTTAAAAGCATTGCAACTTTGAAAAAAAAAAGAACAACTTTATTTAATATCGATATATTAAAATTAAAATTTAATAAATTTATATTAATTTATTTAAATAAAATTATTCGAAAATTAAGGTTTAAATTTAATGTATTTTAATTTCTTAAAAGCTATGGAATTTATTTTGGAACCACGATTTCCGAGTTAAGTGTAGATTCAAACAAAAGGTTCCCGGTTAGTAAATTGTCTGTTCAGAATCATGTTGTAAATAATTTTTTTAAGCGAAAACATATATACAAATAAATAGAGTATAGTATAAAATTTAATTAAAAATACATAAAAATTTTAAAGTAATTCGAGCACCTCAAAATCTAATTTCTTGTATACTTCATAAAAATATGATTATTTAACATGATTTTTTTTTTTAACAAAAGATTACAAACCTTCACATAATGTTTTTGATAAAAACTATATACCTTCTCATACCATTTTTTTTTTTGAAAATTGCAAATCTTACCAATATAAATATATATATATATATATATATATATATATATATATATATATATATATATATAAATTACAAATCCTCCATTCACCAACTAGACTTACTAAATTGCAATACCAACACTTAAATCCACTTTTCATGTTGATAGTATCTTCCTCCTTTGTTTTGTTTTTCTTCTTTTTATTATTCCATGTAAAAATTTAGTGAATGCTCATTTGATAACCAAAATTATCGTTGAGTAAAGACCTATTATTGAGCCACTAGTGTAAAAACTTAAAATAATGATAAAGATAGGTAATGATTTTATTTAAACATGTCATCTATTATTAGCGAATAATAGACTATGGTTAAATTATAATGTCGCCAATAGCAATTCAAACAACAATTTCTTGAAGGAAGTGTCCCTTATATTGAGATAAACAACGATTTTAATTTAACCGTTACCTATTCTTAACTGAACAGGTTTTACTACTGAGATAAACCTTATTCAAGCTCAAAATGAAGTACAAGAAAGAGTTTCTTCTATGTGAATTATTGTCAAACACCTTGCATGCATTGCAATATTGTCAAACACCTTGCATGCATTGCAATATTGTCAAACACCTTACACTGGTAGCTTCCTTCTCCGCGACCTCCTATTCTAGGTAAAACATAAATTTGCTAAATCTAGGTTCTACATGATTTTAAGATTTACGATAGATTGTGGATGCATAATGATTGCGTGCATATTAGACATTTGACAAAGTACTAAATATATGTTTAGATTGATTGTGTTATAAAGAATATTATACTTTTTTAGGTTGATGAATGATGAGACGATGAGTTTAAGAAAGGGAGGGAAAAAGGGAACATATGATTTTAAATATTATGTTGAGTTGTTCTAGAAATTGAATAAGTATGGTTAATGTTATAATTTTTGGAAATGCTTCAAAACTTTTCATTTTCAAATTCTACACCATGATCACTTTAGATGACAACAATTGAGAAACCTTTTTTTTTTTTTTTGAGTGTTTTTAAAGAATTTACATAAAACTTTGAAAGTCTCATCGCTTCAAGAATTTCACTCATGTGTTCTTCTAATGTAATTATTTGCTATGAGTAAACCATATTGATAACCACCTATAAGCAAAGTAGGATTTATTTTGGACATTCCACTAAAACAACTTTCTCAATAGGAGGTAAATGTTTCATATTTATTAGACCAACTCCAATTTTCTTTTGTGTTGGTTTTCTCTAAATATGACCTTAATTACCTATAAGAGCATGACCATCAAGATCAAAGTCCCCTTGCCGCCACTGAGAATATCTATAAGAGGAATTATTTTTACGTGTCCATAGAATGATGGGTCCTTTCTTGTTAGTAAGTCTTTTTGGTTCCATTTAGGATTCCTTTTGGATGATGTAGCATTACTAACTCTATTGATGCAATATATGAATACATAGGAGTTTTATTAAGATTTTCCTTCGTATCCTATCTCAAATTTATCATGGGACCTTGATTTTATTTTTCAGAACTTCCAAAGTTTTTTTTACCTAAATGGTAAATTTGAATAGGAACTTTCTCTGTGAAGCATTTTTAGGGAGTGGATCATTTAAGGTCACACTTTCTTCATTTACTTTAGGTCATGAAATAGTCCTTAATACATTCTTTAATGTTGTATTTGGATTGAAGTGTGGATTTGAGGGAGTGAATTTGTGTTAATTTGAGCTGATTTGTAAGTAAAGATGAGGTTGTTTGGATTAATGTTGTGTTTGGATCAGCATGAGTACCGTTTATGTGGATGAAAAGTGAGTTGCATACATATTTGGTTCTATTGATTTGCGTTAATTTAAGATGATGAGTTTGCACATGAGTTACATATTTTAACACTCTCTAGAACGAAGAAGAATAAAAGAAAAGACAACTCATGACATTAAAATTACTTCATTGTCTATGTATTTAACAATTTAATTTACTTATATTTGTTACTTTCTTTTATATATATATATATATATAATAATTATATATATATATATATATATATTTAATTACTATTTTTTAAATATTAATAATAATAATAATATTTATTATTATAACAATTAGTATTATATAATAATAATAATATTATTATTATTTCAATAAACATTTTTTTAATGAATTAATTATATAAAATAAAATAAATTTAAATAAATGAGAAGTTATAAATTAAATAGTCTATATTATAAATTATTTTAAGTTATCATTGAGAATAATAATAATTTATTTCATGTTATTAATGATAATATCAATAAATTATATTTTTCTAATTTTAAATAACATTTTTAATCTTATTTTAACATCATTTCTTCTATTTACATTAAAGGATAAAAAAATAATCATTCAACTTTTTACTCATGTACACTCAAATCATATCATGTTTTTCTTAATCCAAACAATTCGGGTCAACATAAATTAAATCTCTCAAATTCACATCCCCAATATCTTCTATGTTCACGTTCGAAGCACCCCAGTCATGGCCACACATTCTTTTCTCCCATCGGTGCCGCCTCAATTACAGACATTGTCGACAGCGGCACCACCTCCTTTCTCCTCTTCAATTCTTTTCTCTTAAACGCTGGAAAGAGAGTTGCGAGATAAGGACTTCGATTCTTTTCTCCTGAACGCCTGAAAGGAAGTTGCGAGATAGGACTCCGATTCTTTTCTCCTCTATACATTATTTTGGTACATAAATTCTTCGAGCCTCTAGAAATTAGAGAGCATGTGCGCAAACAACCATACCCAACGTCGGCGCCAACCGTTGACAATGGTCGCTTGAGCGAGGCGGCAAGTGGAGCTAGGATTGTGACTAATATATGAAGTCACATACTGATTGTAACTTTAACCAATATAAAAAATGAAAACTTTCTATGTTATGTAAAGTTTTTTTATTCGGTATAAAAAGTTTCCGGTGTACTCTTCATTTTGGTGACAATATTGACGGCAGAAATACTAGAAGGAGGAAGTGTTGTTCTATTAATTACCAATGATAACATGTGGGAGAAGGTACCTTGTTAAATGGAAAAAAAAACAAAAAACAGATGAACAAAATGATACACATGGATATGTTTAAGACCAGGACCCAAATACAAGCAATAGTACATATCATATCAACCATGATTGGGTTATTGGAGACATGACTTGTGGAGCAATTACTAGACTGTGTAACCCCCATCTGCAACTATAACCTGTCCAGTGATGTACGATGCAGCCGGAAGGCAAAGAAAAGCTACCAATGCTGATATCTCCTTTGGCTCACCCATACGACCAACAAATGTTCGAGACGCTGCCTCGGTAACAATCTTGTACCCTTCATCCGAAGAATCCTGTTGGACCGACCAATCATTGTTAATTCCACATAGCCCATGTCTTATTATTATTATTATTATTATTATTATATGTTATCAAAACTAATGATTTTCTTAGAAGATTAAGAGAAAATAGTTAAAACAAGTTTCGTAAATTGTTAATCAACCTTGATTATATGCCTACTGGATAAGAAACTTGAATGCAAAAAACGAATATATATACCATGAGAGACTTCGAAAGAACAGTCATCACAGGACCAGGTGCCACAGCATTCGCACGGATATTATCCTTTGCCCATTCCAATGCCAAGTTTCTGGTGAATTGATTCATGGCTCCTGGGCAAAATGAATACATGGTCTCATTCTCAAATTGCATTCAGATCCCAGTTATGGAAAATTAAGAAAATGAAAAGATACCTTTAGAAGCTGCATAAATAGAAAGAACGGGAACAGCTTTTACACCTGCGACGGAAGAAATAAACACTACGCTTCCGTACCCAGATTGCTTTAGAAAAGGGTGTGCAAGTTGACACAAATGATAAGAGGACTCAAAGTTGGTGCCCATTACGGTTGATATATCTTCTGCAGTGTAATCTATTATTTTCTTTGATATACTTATGGCAGCATTGTTCACCTGAAACACAAGAAGAACAAATTAAGAGTAATATAGTAACTTTATATTTCCTTCACAAGAGAAACAGATTAAGTATAGAATCTTACAAGAATATTGAGTTTTCCGTGAAAGATGGAGGCAACAGTTTCCATCAATCTTTTACGTTGGTCAGGATATAGCAAATCACATACTGAACCAGTTACATTAAGTCCCTTGCTTTTCCACTGCTCCAAACATTTATCAATGTCTTCTTGGCTACGAGCACACACATGAACAGCTGCTCCAAATTCGGCCAATTCTTCAACAATGGCGTGTCTAAAATGAAAAAGAAAAAAGAAGAATTAGTGGAGTTAGTGAAAGCTGATTAAACCACATATACTCCATTTAACTAGAAATATGGTTGATGTAAGAGCTATAAGAAACAAAACCCAAGGCCTCGAGTTCCTCCTGTGACTAGAGCAGTCATCGCATGCAGTGACCATTTTTTTTCTTTTAAGCTCAACTTTGTTTCCGCCATTACTTTTGTTGTAATGAGCTCCAGAAGAAAAGGTAGAACCACTTCTGATAAATATGACAACACAAGAGTACAAAACCTTCTTTTATCTTCCACCGTGGCGGAATAATGTATTTTAACCGTTGGATCAATATACTTTGATGTAGATGGATGATTTTGTTTCTCAGTTATTTTTTTCATAATGATACTTGATTATTAAATTTTAATAATTTTTTCATAAGATATCATCTTTTAAATAGTTTTTAAATATTAAAAATAAAAAATCACTTAAAATATATTATCTTTTAAATAGTTTTAAAATATTAAAAATAAAAAACATAAAAATAAAAAATCACTTAAAATATAACACATAAAATTGTAAAAGAAAATTTTCAAAATTTAATAATAAAAGAATATTTTTCCTTTTTTATTCATTATTGGTCTCCCTACCACGTTCAATAATTCTGTCCTTTAAGAGGAAAAAAGAAAGATCTTTTCTAAAAGGAAAATAATTCCTTTCTAAAAACAGAATCATAACAAATATCTCTCTTACTTTTAAATAGTTAAGTTTCTTTTTTCAACAAAGAATTATTAAATATAATAATATTCGATTTGAGTTAAGTTTTCTTTAAAATGATATTAAAGTCTATCAAATGATTAATATATAATCTTTGCAGGAGATATCACTGGAACCCACGAAACCCATCATCACCGCCGACACACCTGGTATCATCGCAAAAGACCACGAATTTCACCATTAAACACTATTGTGAAAGGCACTGCAAGCGGCCATGAGAATTCAACTCAACCCATTACAAAGTACCACCACGGAACTATGAAGCACAAAGACGACTCTGCAATGGCATGTAACACCCACTCGTATACCACACATTGGATAAGTGTCACACACTACATTAAAATGTTCGACTAAACCATTACATACGCTGACGTACCATTTGGAATTGTCGGGTGTCAGAGATCTGAACGCGTGATAAAAAACATCAGCCACACATGTTCTATCATAATAATTTTGATAATATATATATAAAATAAATAATTAAATGGGTTAAAGTTACCGTATTTTATTAGCTAATTTATTAAAATATTTGATTAATTAGATATATTTATTATGAAAATATTAACTATGATAATGTTATAATATTTTAATTTGATGAAAAAGAAAAATTAGAAATATTATCTTTAAAAAATATTAACGAATTATCTTAAAATGGTTATAATCTCCATCTGATAGTATGTTCAAATTTATTTTATTTATTTTTCTTTTTTGTTACAGAAGAGTGCATCAAAAGAAAATTTAGAGGGCTGTATAGTTGAAAGATAAGATATCAAAATTATCACCATTCCAGTTAATCTAAGTACTTCCACTTTTCGTTCTTTAAAATATAGGAACTATTTAATTATTTGTAGGATTTATTGCTTTCAGAAACTAATACTCTTAAGAGCTGAATTTTCAAAAAGTATTTAAAAATGAAAAATTTATTATACAAAACTTGTTATGTCCGGTTATTTGATTGTGAACGACCTTCGACTGTTTCTTCTACCTTAGCAGGCACCGATTTCCATTTCGCATCAAGATGGGATAGAGGCCGGTGAAGGAAAGAAAGAGAAAATTTTGATACCAAAACATTATTAAGATGCAGAGGGGTTAAAGGAGTTAGCATGGATTAACTATTTAATAAAAGTTACAAAAATTTATGACAGTTAAATAAAATTAATAGAAATAAAAATATTTCAGACAGTTTATTTTACTGGTACAGAAATTCATTTTTACCTCGTTTTATATGCCTCGGTTGTCCAGGAACCGAAGTATATAATGGCGCTGTGGCATTTTTGCAATTTCAGACAACTTTTATAGATCGGTTCAGCTTAACCCAAAGCAAAAGAGGCTCATATGCTTCGGTTCGCCAAAAACCGGTGCCAAAGGAGGCTCATATGCTTTGGTTACACAGACCTGAAGTTAAAAACCCACTAGTCGTTACCTCTTTGGCCTCGGGTGGGTCTGAACCGGTGCCAAATAGGGCTATATGCCTCGGTTCAATTAATAACCGAGGCCATATGGTTTAATTAGGGCACCAAATTCGCGAGCCCCCTTTCTCTTCTTCTTTCCTGCGCCCCTCTCTGCAACAACACTTTTTCTCTTCTCCCTCCGGCATGGCTATTCCAGGCGCGGTGGTGATGTCGTCGACGTTCCAGATGTAGCAATGGTGGCTCTAGTGGCGCAGATTCGCTGCTGCTCCGATCTGTTCGAAGGTGGTGGTGGCGTTGCGTTGTTGCAGTGGTGGTTCGCTGCCTTCGTTCGCGGTGGCGCAGCCTTCATTCGCGGTGGCGCTGCTCTCTGCATCTGGTGTGTCGTTCATGGTGGCGTGATGATGGTGGTCCGCATCTGGATGTGTGTTCGCGTTTCGCGCAGGTTGTGGATCTGTGTTTCTATTGGCTGTAGGTTGTGGATCTGTGTTTTTGTTGGCTGCAGGTTTTCGCACAGTGGTGCATTGCAGAGAAGAAGACGAAACTGTGGTACGGCGCGTTGCTTCCGACAAGGGTGGCGGCTGCCATGGTGATGGAAAGAGATGATGAAAATTAGGGTTGCTTGAGCATGGTGTAGATGCATGGAAGAAGATGGTCGTGGTTGTTGCGTTTCGCCGACGAGGATGATTGGCTTCGGTTCTATTTTGACCTGAGGCAAAAATGGAACTATATGGCTTCGGGTAACAACCGAGGCCAAAAGGGGTGCCTTTTGGTCTCACCCCAATATGCCTCGGTTCTAGACCCGAAGCAAAATGAGGAAAATAACCGGGGCAAAAAGCCTTTACTGTAGTAGTGTTTAACTGTTACACAATAATTGTTACTAAAATATTGTTTTTAATACTTGAACCCCCTTATGTGCTCGTTTATTAATTATTTCAAATATTAATTAAATTATCTTACAAAAGAAAGTAAACATCACAACAGATAAAACATAATATTATTAATTATTTAATGTAAAAAAAATACATATTTTTTTATATCAAATGTAAAAAAAAATCTAATTATAAAAATACCAAATATGAGTATTAAATAACAATTGAATAAATATTAAAATAATTATAAGAAAAATTTAGGAAGGATAAAATAAGCACCCTAGAATAAGTCATAAAAATTAAGGACTAACAAAAGGTTAATATCTTAGATTTCTTGTTTTAATAATTTAAAATTGTTGGTGTATGGTCGGGAACGTTCTGGTCTCGGCCTAGTAAGGGAAAAATGGTCGGGATCATCCCGGCCCGAGTGTGGGGAGCTCTCGCGCTCTGGCCCAATTGTTGGGACATTTCTCCAGTATGACGCAAACGGCCCATTAAGAGTGATAGCTGGGTATATCCCGACCCTTTTGGCCGGCCGTGTATATCCCAGCCCAATGGAGTGACATATGGAAAATAGGATTATGGCGCAGAGGTGCAGAGGAGCAGCGCGCAATCTCAGCCAAGAAGGAAAGAGTTGATATTTGGGGGTACAGATAGACAAATTTCAGCCAAGAAGGAAAGAATTGATATTTGGAGGGGTACAGACGGACAAATCTCAGTCAAAAAGGAAAGAGTTGATATTTGGAGAAGTACAGACGAGCGAATCTCAGCCAAAAAGGAAAGAGCTGATTAGTGACAAAGTGGCAACATGCAATCTCAGCCAGTAAGAAAAGAACCAACGCGTATAAACTTAGTTAGAAAGGAAAGAATGGATCCTCGAACACAAACAACCCACAAATAACAATAACAGATCCGTTAAGAGACTAGTATAAATTAAGACCTAGTGAACATGTAAATGTATGCTTTTCTCACTTTACCATTTACACCTCATATCGAATCACTATTTGACTTGAGCATCGGAGTGCCTGCAGGTACCCCCGCCCTCGGAGTGCAGACAATAAGGAGATGCAGAAGGAGTCCAAAGAGGAACAAAAGGAGGTTCGACACAGACAGTTCTTGAGATCGTCTAGTTTCGCACTAAAATAGTATCGATCAAGTACACTTGGCGCCCACCGTGGGGCCAGACTATTCTCAAGAAAGATGGTGTCGACAAGAGCAGCAGTCGATCAAAGTACAATGGCAGTGGAGATGCAGTGAGAAATGAATCGTCAGTTGAAGGAATTGAGACGCAAGAACAAGGAAGAGCTAAATGCCCTAAGAGAGGAGAACCAACGGATGTGAAGGCAAATTGAGCAAAATTCCCAACAAAGGGAAGAATCCCATAGTAATGAAGATGGAGAGGATGACACGGGGCGAGACGAGTCCCGAGTACAGACCATCACCAACCAAACAGGCGCGAGACCTATAACAGCCAAACGCCATCCCTTCATGGACGGGATCATGGAGGTGGAAGTTCTCGCACGTTGGAAGGGGTTGACTATGAGCCAGTACGATGGCACTACTGAACCGGAGGAGCACATGGACGTCTTCACCACCCAAACAGGGTTGTATACTTCACATGACGCAATCCTCTATCGTGTTTTCCCAACATCCTTGAAGGGGCCTACACTCAACTGGTTCACACGATTACCACCCAACTCCATCGATTGTTTCGATACATTGGCTACCCGTTTTGGCATTTAGTTTGCCATTAGTAAGCCACATCATCTCACTTCTCTAGCATTGGTGAATATACGAAAGGAAAAAGGAGAGTCTCTACGGGAATTTATGGAGCGATTTGGGAAGATATCTTTGAATATCTCTAATCTAAATCCTAAGGTCGCATTGCACCACCTTATAACAGCATTGAAGCCTGGCCCCTTCGTTGACAGTCTATGCAAGAAACTCGTGAGCAATCTAGACGAGCTTCAGACCAAGGCAACGAAATTTATGCAGATGAAGGAACTGAAAGAGTTTCGTAGTACAACTTTACCAGACACTCAGGAAAAGAGGCACAATGATAGGGAAAGGATGCTAGCGCCCCGACCTGGCAATAGGTTCAAAGACTCCAGGTAGCCAAAATACAGCAGATACACACCCTTCATGTCCAACAGAGCCAGAATTCTATAGGAAGCCCTGAACACTGACCTAATAACAGTCCCTCGAAGGGTTCTGACTCCCCCAAATGCAGATTCCACTAAGCATTGTCGGTATCATCGAAATTATGGGCACACAACGAAAGATTGCTTTACATTGAAAGACAAAATCGAGGAACTTATACAAGTGAGACACCTAAGAAGATTTGTGAAGTGAGAAGGAGGGGGATTCTCTTCCAGGGGAGAGCGAGAGAGGCGTTATGGGAAGCAACTATGAAGGGCATCAGGATACCGGGAGAGGGAAGGAGAAGGTACCCGAAGTAGGATGGAACCCAATAAAGATGATGAGTGAGATACGAAAGAAAAACTGCTAAGAGAGGTAATCAATTATATTTCAAGAGGCTTTACAGGAGGTGGAGCCAATATGTCCACAAGAAAGATGTACGTACAAGCCATCCAAAGTGTTAGTGTCGTATCCGTATGTCCCAGGCGGCACATGCCACCCAACACGTTTCGAGACGATGATTTCCAAGCTTGATCTCCAGCAAAATGACCCAATGGTGATATCAGTAAAAATTGAGGACTTTGTAGTAAGGAAAACCTTGGCAGACCCAGGCAGTTCGGTGGACATCTTGTACTGGGGCACATTCAGAAAACTAAAAATTCTAGATGAAGAAATCCAACAGCACTCAAAGTCGATCGTAGGCTTTTTAGGAGAGCGAGTGCATATGAAGGGCTACATTGATTTGTTCACCAAGTTTGGGACAGGGGGCATGAAACGAACAATAAATATTCGATACCTTATTATTGACGCTTACACCTCTTATAATATTTTGCTAGGGAGACCCTCGTTGAATACGCTTGGTGCGGTGATATTCACATATCACTTGACCATGAAGTTTCCGTCAGCTTCAGGAGACATAATCACTATGCATGTAGACCAGTCGACTGAGCGCGGATGCTATGCAGATAGCTTGAAAGAAAGACGCAGGTTGCCTCCCCGACAAACAGTGAATAATGTCGAGAAAGTCCCAAGGGAAGAGGGAGTAGACTTGACATGCGAAGTCCGACCAACATCAAGGATATATTGAGATTGGTGGGAAGGTTGACTACATTATCACGTTTCATGGCTAAGTTAGCTGAAAGAATCCATCCAATGCTTAGGCTCATGAAGAAAGCACAAAAGTTTGTATGGGATGAAGTTTGCGAGCAATCTTTTCAAGCGTTGAAGGAATACCTGTCTTCTCCCCCGGTATTGCAGGAGCCTAGCAAGGGAAAATCCCTCTTAGTATATCTAGCCATTTCCACCAATGCTATTAGTGGAGCCATTGTACAAGATCAGGAGGGGTACCAGCGACCTGTGTATTTTATTAGCAAGGTGATCCTGACAATAGAAAAGGTGATCCTGACACTCGTAATAACAACTACACTCGATCGCCCCATTGTAACTTTAATGGATATCAATACTACCGAGGTAGTCGTACCAGAGGACGAGAAATGGATGGCTACCATTATGCTATACAGCATGGCGATAGAAGTGGAGAAGACAACCCTATGATGCATAAAAAGGCTTCTCAATTCATGTTGATTGGCGAAGAATTGTATAGACGAGGCTTTTCCAACCCTTTATTAAAATACGTGACAAACCGTCAAGCTCAGTATATTATGATGGAGTTGCACACGGGAATTTGTGGCTTACATTCAGGATCTCGAACCATGGCAGCCCGGGTACTACGAACGGGATACTATTGGTCAACTGTAAAAGAGGTCTACGAGAAGTACGTTAGGAAGTGTGCCCAATGCCAACAACATGGTAACATGATACACCTCCAGTCAGAGGAATTACATGGCATTACCTCTCATTGGCCATTCGTTAAGTGGGGCATGGATATCCTAGGGCCTTTTTGCCCAGGGAAGGGTCAGGTGAAATTTTTGCTGGTGGCCATAGACTACTTCACCAAGTGGGTTGAGGTAGAGCGACTTGCCCTTATCACGGCCCAACAAGTGCAGAAGTTTGTCTGGAAGAATGTAGTGTGCAGTTTTGGTGTACCAAGCATCATCATAGCAGATAATGGTAGACAATTTGTCGACAAGGGGCTAGCCGAGTTTTATAAGGGATTCCATATCCAGCATATTACCAGCTCGGTCGAGCATCCACAAACAAATGGGCAAGTCGAAGCAGCAAACAAAGTCATATTGCGAGAGCTTAAGAAAAGGTTGGGATATGCCAAAGGTAGGTGGGCTAACGAATTATTAGAGGTTTTGTTGGCATATCGTTGCACCCCATAGTCTACAACGCAAAAGACACCCTATAGCCTAGCCTATGGAGTAGACGCGATGATCCCAGTCGAGATTGGGGAACCCTCTTTGGAAGCATTTGTTCAATACACACCTTAACGAAGAAAGTATGTTGACAAGCCTAAACCTGGTTCAAGAACTTCGAGATCAAGTACGCATTCGGGAGGAGGCATCCAAGCTCAGATCCTAGTGCCGCTACAATACCAAAGTCAAACCGTGATCCTTCCACCAGAGAGATCTAGTGTGGCACATGGCAAGTGTTGTCCGAAAGTATGAGGGAAAGTTTTCACGCAATTGGGAAGGGCGATTCTGAATCAAAGAAGCTGTGGGAAACATCGCATACAGATTGGAGCACCTACCAGGTGCCCCTATCCCAGCCACCTAGAACACCTCACATCTCAAGTTTTATTATAGTTAGTTTGAACAATTTGTGAGTTGATTGCGTAATAAATGATGTACTCTTTCCTACCTTGATCTTTTTTTCCTAAGGAAGGTTTTTGATCAAGAAGGTTTTAACGAGGCATCATAGCAATAAATAAAGCATAATTATTTCATTATTATTATTATCCTATGATTACATTATCTATTACCAAAGCACTCATACATTTCAATCAAGCACAACAATTAGTTAGTATTTTGCACTCTTCTATGGGAAAGGAAGCTTCATCAATTTAGATGATCCTTGTAACATCCCTAAGGAATATTACATGAAAATAAATAAATAAAAACGGAAATACAATAACGTCCACATTTAATACAAACCATTTCCCAAAACCACGGGAAATTTAATTTCCAATCCATAAATCCAGGAGTTCATAATTCATAAACCAAATAAAAAACTCAAAAACTCCCAAAGGGATTACATAATTTTATCAAAGCTAAAAATGTACAATTATATACATATACAATATTATTCCCCGGCTAGGCCTCGCTCCGCATCTAAGTGTCACCTGACCCACCTGTCACATCATCTGCTCCCGAATAACAAGTTATCCGATCATCGCCACACACACACACAGAAAGGGTGAGCTATGCACAAAATACATATACAAAACATGATATAAATATGTTTCCCAACCCAAAATAACATAACTAGATTTATAATTTCCAAATCACCCAACCATGACCTCATAGTCCTTCATGAGTCATATGCATGAACTAGGTCTTGGGACTTCTCTGTGCTCTCACGAAATTAACTCAATCGTGGTCCAACCCTATGAGCCTATCCTGCTCATAGTCCTGCCCTACAGACTCCTCGCCTGTAGTATAAACATTCAAGTCTCACACTTGGACCTTGGCACGCACGCAATCACCATACTATGGATTCCTCGCCCAATAGTAGCCGACGGGAACATCGCAGTTCCTTGCCCATCGTGCGCCCGACACATGCAATCACCATACTAAGGACTCCTTGTCCATTAGTAGCCGACGGGAACTCAACCAGTTCCATGCCCATCATGTGTCCAACCACTAAGCACATCCCAAACCCCTAATGGACTTAGTTCTTCAAGCCTAATCATCACACCACATGCATATACAATTTATCCTCATGCTGGACAACCAAAACACACACTCACAAGCACAAGAAACATAGTAACTCGCATAAACTCGCTTAAGCTATGGACCTCTCGCCCAAGCTAAACTCCCAGCCTCGCTGAGGCTAGCCCACCTCGCCTGAGCGAGCTTAAAACAACAACAACACCAAGTTATCTCGCTTAGGCGAGTTCATCTCTCGCCCAAAAACACAATTCAACTCACGTGAGCTGAAAAACACGCGAAACACCAAGCATGACCAAGACATCTCACTTAGGCGAGGCCATCTCGCTTGGGCGAGACCCTGGTTCGCTCAAAAACCACAAACCCTCACCTAGACGAGAAGTCGCGCTCAACACGTGCAACTTCCACACTATCTCGCTTAGGCGAACTTATCTCGCCTGAGCGAGCGTACATATCGCTCAAACCCAATCCTCGTTGCCTGAGCGAGACGCTCGTGTGGCAATAGAGTTTACATCTCTGCTAATCTCACCTAGGCGAGCTTGGCTCGTCTGAGCGAGAATAGCAGGTCTCTACACTGATTATGCACACAACAGTAGTGACACAAACATCAATTTACATTCCAATTCATACCAATTTAGTTTACCCGTATTTCAACAACACATATACGTATTTTAGACTACCTTTAGTTCCCAAAACTCCAAGCACACTCAATTACATCATATCCAATGCATAATCTCATTATATTCATACAATTGAGTCATAATTCCATTACAACAGTACCAAACCCACAATCCCAAAATTCATCTAATATCAGCACGAAATTCATCACACAAAATCTGAACGATCAACAATCATGACCTAACACATACAATTTCAGGTTCAGCTCCCCTAACCTGGAATTAGTGACCAAAATTGAAAAAGTAGAAGCCTTGATTCGTAGTCCCCGCTTGGTCCAACCCTTGCACACTCACAACTCCACTCACTATCTCTCAAATTCGTTCTCCTCTCTATAGGCACAATAACCAATTGCAGAAACCCTATTCTCTCTTCAATTTAGCTTTTTATAAGTGGCTCATGGTAGGTTAATGCAAAAAAAAAAAAAAACGAATTGGACTTAAGTGTGGGCTTAATAGCTATTCAAGTCACTTAGTGGAAATATTTTTCAGCAGCTAATGGTTATCCTTCTGCTAGGTTTTCTTTACCCCTTCACATTCATACCACCACTAATAGTTAGCAAAAATAAAGCCTACTTTATGCCCAATAAGATTTGAACCCATGACCTTCCACCCATAAGGCCATAGCACAACCACTATACCAAATCCCATTTGGTGATACTCACAAATCAACAATATCTTACAATAATAATCACATACTCATACATATCCTTAAAAATCAATAACAAAACAATTACACATAATTGACATACATAGGACTCAAACCCAAGCCCTTTCACACAAACCAAGTACTCTCAACCATTTGAACTAGTACTTTTCCACGTCATATTAAACAACAATTAATGCCATAAAGGCAACTTCTACCCGTATTTATTAATTAATTAATTATTTAATTAATTAATTTTCCCGGGTCTTACAATCCTCCCATATCCATATCAATAGGAAAGGAAGCTTCAACGCCCTAGATGATCCCCTCATACCAACAAAAATTAAAATAACACAACAATACACAAAGGAAAATCCAAAAAAAAAAAATAGAAGTGGTCGGGTACACCTCGTACTTGCCTTCACCTACAAACGAAATTGGCCAGTGACATACAAAATGGTAGACACAGCAATTGTAAACACAAAATTCTAAAGGAAGCAAGTAAAAGAGCCTTCATACACATCTTTGTCAATGTCAAAATACACATCGTCCGTGTTGAAGTTAAACAAATGTGAAGTTTGGCGTAGGGCCTTGTAGAAACCCTCATAATGTTGGGACATCACGTACCCTTCCAATTGATAAATTCGACCAGCTTTCTCAGCGTTCTTCTTCTTTGTTGTTGTCAACTCCTCCTCTAAATGTTCCAAGGCTGTTTGGGACTCCTCATCTTTTTCCTCAAAGTCCCTACAACGCACTTTCAAGGCGTTACGTTTCGCCAGCCGTTGTGATCATTCATTTTTCATATTTCTCAACTAAAGGGAAACCTTCTGTCTCCTGTTGTTGGCCTCAACCAACTCCCTCTACAAATTCTCTATCTCAGCAGTCAGCTTGCTTGTCTCTAGTAGTTGGCTTAGCACCGTGTCCAGATGGCGACCCATCACCATTGCTCTGGCATAGAATTCATTCAGCGCATACATCACAGTCTCAGGACGCATGGCTGAAACAATCTCAGCCTCCTCTGACGATAAGGAAACCTCTATGCCTTGGTTAATTTTAAGTTGTGAATCTAACAACGCTGCTAAAGAGTCAGTCGCACTATCAACAGAGGAAGTACCTCGAGACTTCTTTAGAGAAGATGGTCGGGGAGTACTCGGCCTTGCAGCGTGATCCTTATGTTTGCTTCTCTTCTTCTCCGCAGCAGGAGGCATCAGGTTGCTCTTCTGAGAAGGCATCTCTATGGGAGCATGACGGGCACTCTCACCACCTTTCCTTTTCTCCTCTTCCAGTTTTTTCCTCCTCAGTTCCAGAAACACTTCCTTACCAAAGGGACCAGCAGCAACTATGATATCTGCAAATAAAATAAGTGTTAGTCAAAACATAACAAATAGATATCTACAAGTAGTCAAACGAACGTACATACCAAAAAGATCATCGTACGGATGGGAGGACCTAAACACACCAATAATTTTTTTAGAGGAGAGTTTCTTGGGCAATTGGTCCAAATAAGACAGCACATACAAGTCCTCCTGGGTGAGGGATGCTCTCGAAAAAACCCGATACGGGGTGGGATTTTTAGTCTAGAAGAAAGGGAATTTGGGTTCACCATCGTCAAAATAAAAATATTCAGCCCCAGCTGATCAGATGCGTACCTTAAAGAACCCAGACTTAAACCTTTTAAAAGACTAAGTATAGGACGCAAGCAAGCACTAATGGTTTTGACCCACTAGGGACAACCAATTGAGCAACTCCCCAGGACGTGTACAATAATACTGCAAAAACACTTGCGGGGTGGGTTTCAAATGAAACACTCGACAGATCAGTCGAAACACTTGAAGGGACGCCCAACTGTTAGGATGCAGTTGACTAGGTGCTACTTCAACACCCTTAACACTCCCATTGTAAAGTCATCAAAAGGGAGACAAACATGCAAATCAGAAATCAAGGCCGAGTACATAAAGAAAAAAATCATGTGAATGATCTTCTCTACTGAGACAAACACTGTCCCCACTCTTGGCTCGCTCTATACTAACAATACGCTCGTCTACTGTATTAGCTACAATGTCACATTTCTTACGGAAAGCAACTATGGTCGCAAAGTTACTAAACCTAGACAAAGGGAGTTTCACCTAGGGATCTACCCATTCATACCCCGGATGACGCTGGGTCGAGAACTCCTCAGCACCTACAGAGTCGTCATCACCCCTTTGAGAACTATCACTACACGGTGAGTTGGACACGGTCCACTCCTCCTCTGAATCACTATGCCTACTGGAAAGATAATAAGCAGAGGAGGATGACATACCTGGAGTAGTGCAAACAGGATACACTCGGCTGAAGGTTAGCACACTTCTTAAGTGGATCCTTTGCTCCAACACCAAGATCCCACCCCTATTTATAGAGGAGCCCCTCCACAAGGACAAACCTCTTATAACTGTGAGATCTAGCTCCATCCAACGGTTGTCAGCACATTTCCTTTAACTCCCCACCTACTAAATCTCATCTGACAAGACAGCCTCGAACAACGAGCTGAATTAATACTTTCTCTTTCCCCACAATTAAAGCAAGTCTCATAAATGCAAGTGGTTGGGAACACCCCGACCACATTTCCAAGGCAGCGCGTCATAGCCTCTTGTGAACTTTGTTCACTACGAGCCTAGGGGGGCTGGTGTTGGTGTATGGTCGGGTACGTACCAACCTAGTAAGGGAAAAATGGTTGGGATCATGCCGACCCGAGTGTGGGGAGCTCTCGCGATCTGGCCCAATTGTTGGGGCATTTCTCTAGCACGACGCAGACGACCCATTAAGAGTGATGGCCGGGTATATCCCGACCCTTTTGGCCGTGTATATCCTGGCCCAATAGAGTGACATATGGAAAATGGGATTATGGCGTAGAGGTGTAGAGGAGCAACGCGCAATCTCAGCCAAGAAGGAAAGAGTTGATATTTAAAGGCGTATACAGAGACAAATCTCAGTCAAAAAGGAAAAAGTTGATATTTGGAGGGGTACAGATAGACAAATCTCAGTCAAAAAGGAAAGAGCATGATATTTTGAGAAGTACAGACAAGCGAATCTCAGCCAAAAAGGAAAGAGCTGATCAATGACAAAGTGGCAACATGCAATCTCAGCTAGTAAGGAAGGAACCGATGTGTATAAACTTAGTCAGAAAGGAAATAGTGGATCCTCGAACACAAATGGCCCACAAATAACAATAACAGGTCCATTAAGACACTAGTAGAAATTAAGACCTAGTGAACACGTAAAGGTATGCTTTTCTCACTTTATACCAATTACACCTCATATCGAATCACTATTTGACTTGAGCGTCGGAGTGCCAGCAGGTATCCCCGCCCTCGGAGTGCAGACGGCAGGGAGATCCAAGAGGAGTTCAGAGAGGAATAAAAGGAGGTTCGACACAGAGGGTTCTTGAGATCGTCTGGTTCCGCACTAAAATAATATCAATCAGGTACAAAAACGATGATAGATATAAAGACAAAGACAGAGGATTAATATATATATATATATATATATATATATATATTCTAATCTCCATTTTTAATTTAAAAATTTAAATATTACTCATACTTGTATCCAGTAAATATAAAAGTTTCTCATTAGAATCAAGATAAATTTGATCGACGAATTCATTTGTTATCACTAATTGAAAATATCACTTCTCCCTCATAAAAACATTCACCAACATTAAAAAACAGACACTTAAAAATAGCTTGCTGATTATTAAAATCACAAGTACAAAAGTTACAAATTTTCTTACACACGCCTTCATCTTCAAACATGCACATTTCAAGTGTCAAACTACAAATTTGTAGATGGTCCGATATCGATCAAATAATGAGTTATACGATAAGTCCAATAAACATTATTATAGTAAATTTTATATGATTCTAAAAATATATTAAAATATGAATTTTAAGCTTAACTCTATCTTACAAATTAATAAAGTGTGTAAATTTGTCTCATTTTTTGTTTATGTAATATCACCAACAACATCAAGCAAATATTTGGGCATAAGATACATACGAGCCAAATATACTACGCTAGACAATGCTTAATAAGAACTTAAGATATAAATGGAAAAATGGCCAACCAATTATACTAAACAAGTTTCAAAGGATATATGAAACATGGAAATACAAATTGAACACTAGAATTAATCGAACGAAGTGACTCTTAATTAATTGTAAAGTCACTAATTGAAATTTAAGATGTGAAACCGCCATCAACATAGAAAATTTGTCCAGTGATGTATGATGCAGCCGGAAGACAAAGAAAAGCAACGAGTGGTGATACTTCGTTGGTTTCTCCTACACGACCCGAAAATATCGTAGATGTAACAAAAGCATCAATCTCTTTCGGTCCAATTTTTTCCTATAAGAATAGCAATGACCATGATATATCAACATATGAGCAAACAAAAACATAATGGTGTGTCAAATTTGAAAGGATAATGATATTTTGACTACTAAATTTTGACAACTTTTTTTTACAATATGAAGTATCATCTTCTAAGTGATTTTGAAATATTAAAAATGAGATAATGAAAAAATAAAAAACCGATGACACATAAAGTTGTAAGTGAAAGTTGTCAAAATATAATAGTAATAAAAATCATTTTCCAATTCGAAATTACACGTAACAGAGTTTCACAAGTACCCTAATACCCCAATGACCGATGTTCCATAATATACGAAGTTTGATTATATAAGCATGAACTGAGGAAGGAATATACTAATAAATAAAGGGTATAAACACGATAAAGAAGGTGCAATTTACTCCAATTTTGTAAACCAAGCTCTTCTATAATTGCTTATAATTGCTTATTTACTAGGAATTCTTGAAGGGGACGTTTTTTATCATTTTAAAAATCATTTAAATACTTTTTTAAACATTAAAAATCATATTGAGTATTAAGATTTCAAATATGAATTTGGTTTTATATTAAATAAAAACAATTAAGATAAACAAATATATAAGAAAGAAAAATAATAAATACGTTATTTTAAAAGTTTGGATTGAATGTAATATTTTATATGATTTTATTCATAGATTATGGTGTCAAATCTACGTCACGTTTTCATATCTCCAACATACCCTGAAAGATTCAAGGATTGAAGTCCAAATTGGTCCAGGTGCTACAGCATTTGTACGAATGTTATCCTTTGCCCACTCCAATACTACGTTCTTGGTGAATATATCCATAGCTCCTGAATTAAATTATGGAAAATATCTTTTGACTACTAAATTTTGATAATTTTTTCTTATAATTTTAGGTGGCATCTTCTAAATGATTCTCCATTCCAAATGATTTTCCATTTCTCCATTTTTTCATTTTTAATATTTCAAAACTACTTAAAAGATGACACATCGTTATAAGAGAAAGTTATCAAAATTTAGTAGACAAAATATCATTGTCCTTAAATTATATATTTTGTTTCTATCAACAAGTTATATTAATATATGTGGAAAATTAGAAAAAGAAATTAGTATGTATACCTTTAGCGGCTGAATAAGCGGATAAAGATGCAATAGCTTTTGCACCAGCAATGGATGAAATAAATACTATGCTCCCATATCCAGATTGTTTAAGAAGTGGGTGTGCAAGTTGAGTCAAATGAAACACGGACTCAAAATTGGTAGCCATTATAGTTGATACATCTTCAGCAGTGTGATCTGATATGTCCTTTGTTATTTCTATCGCTGCATTGTTCACCTAATACAACCACATAACAAATAAACAAATCTTAATTATATTCTTAATCTTGCTTCAGAGTTTTTGCAGGGAGTAGATGAATTTAAGATGGGTGGTTGAATAATGTTACCATAATGTTAAGCTTTCCGTGGAAGATTGAGGAAACAGTTTCCATAAGCTTCTGTCGTTGGTGGCTATGTTTGACATCACAGACTGAACCAGAGACGTTGAATCCCTTCTTCTTCCACTCTTCCAAACACTTATCAATATCATCTTGCTTTCGTGAACATATATGAATAGCTGCACCAAATTCTGCCAGTTCCTCTACGATGGCATGTCTAAGACATTCAAAAGGAAGAAGAAAGATTAGAATATAAAAGGAAAAATGAATGCGAAGAGAGAAGAAGATTAAAGCATATGATGAGATGACGAACCCAATGCCTCGGGTGCCTCCTGTCACAAGTGCTGTCTTGCCATGGAGTGACCACCTATTGTCCTTTATGCCGCTCAGCTTTGGTTCCGCCATTTTTGCTTCTGATCAATCCTCCAGAAAACAGAAAACACAGTGCTCTCTCTCTACACGTTTTCACTGAATAGTTGTGATGTGAAGCAGAAGCAAGAGCTGCAAGATAGCTCTCTTTTTATATACATGTCCAAGTTCTGATACATTTGTGGCTGTGAATGATTTTAATCTTATCGCCAAATAAAATGAACCTGAAGTGGGTCCTCAGAAAACAAAACTCGTTGGCCCATAACTATGCATCTAGGAAACATGAGTTTTTTTTAGTAGTATGCGTACATTGTCTTTCGACATATTTGGTTTAATAAATATATTCCGAAATTAAACTTTGTATGTTAAGTTTATTATATTGATCTCATTGAGATAAAGTACTAATGGAAAAATAAACATGTACAAGTCATTTTAACGGAATATTTCACGCTGCACTTCTCATAATGAGTCCATGTCATTTAGTTATGTCAGCATTAGTGTTTAGTTGGGATTAATGCAATTAAAATTGTTTTGATTCTATATGCGGATATAATCAATGGACAAGATGTTTTGGATATACTCAAGGTATATAACGACAATTTTAAGTCCATAAAATCTATCACATTTATAAGAATATATAGTGAGAGATTGTTAACAATTTGGGTCATATATATATATATAAAAAAATATATATATATATATATATATATATATATATATATATATGATAAATAATTAGATGTGTCAGAGTCGTCATATTTTATTAGTCAATTTATTGAAATGATCTGATTAATTATATTTATAGTTAAGAGTATAAACATTATAAAAAAATTATTATTTAGTGGGAGTTAATTTATGGACGTTATAAAAACCCTCCGCAAAATCATAATATTTAAAATGGTTGTGTTAAGTTGTGTAAGTGTTAAGATTAATGGGGATTTTAATTGTTTTTTGAAGAGTTCTATAACCTCCGTAGATTTCTACACCTTTAATTCCCTTATTTTTTTAACCTTTCCCTCCAAAGTTTTACATTCTCGCTCTACTCAAGGTTTTTCCATACATTTCCAAACCCACATTCTCATTTTCATTCAGAATGCTTCCTCAAGCTCGATTTGGATTCATCAAACTGGCATTCATCCTCTCATCTCCGTCCAAGGTTTTACACTCACTTTACTCATGCATTTTCTCCAAAATTTCCAAACACTAGCATTTTCGTTTTTGTTCAGAAAGCTCTATCATCAAATCGGTGTTCTGAAAGCTCGTTCTGGAAGTTCGATTTGGATTCATTAAACCGACGTTCATCTCCATCCTCGCTCGTCCGCCAGTGCTCGTCCTCTCCATCGTCGCTCATCGGCCAGTGGTCCTCGATTAATGTTCGTTGGCCATTGCTCATCTCTCAGTGATCGTCTCTTAGTGAGTGTGAGTTTGACCCTAATTTTTTAACCCTCTTTGATATGCAGAGAGATGTAAATCAATTGCTAGTTCTTTAATTCTCCATTTTTTACTCACAAGTGGACTTCGGATAAATTGAATGGTTCATGTTCCTGTTGTCTACATAATCGGAGCATTTATCCCAGCGACCATGATTGTTGTTCTTTATTTCTTTGTGTTCCCTCCTTGCTTAACTTTAATTTGTCGTATATTAATACTTAATGGATAAACTCTCATTCAATCACTATTTAAAAGACTAAATAACGACTTCTAATTGGTTGCCAGTATAAAATCACATTCTAGATTTAATTGGATAATTATTCTTGTAAAGGCTTTTTTTTTTCTGCATGGAAGACGTTAATGTGTGGCCATATTGAAATTCCTCCAACAAATGCAGTCATACTACATTCTCCAATGCACACAAAGAGTTTGGCAACACTGAAATACCAGGTAATTGATTATGTGTTTTTGTCAATTTCTCCCTAATTAATTTATAATTTTAAGCACTAAATCAACAAGTCTCATTAAAAAACAACAATGGTGGTAAAGTTTCTTTGGAACAAATAATGTGCATAGTTAAGTCCCTTTCATTTGATTGCATAACTTGCATATGTATGTAACTATAATTGAGTTATGCTTCTTCAGCTTTATTATTCTAACTTATAGAAAAGGTTTATGCTTGTTTTCATTCATTATTTGTCTTCTAACTTGTATGATTTACTTTTCTTAGGTGCTTAAGCATTGATGCAAGTTTTGCTTGGTGGTTTTGATTTTTTTTCCCTTTTTATTCAAGTTGGTTAGTAATGAATATTTACTATTCTGTTTTATAAAGGCTACGTACCATCGTAAATTTTAATAGTTCATTTGGACTTTGTTGAAGTGCTTTATTTTGTCACTAATAATTTGGTATATTTTACTATTATCATTTGCTTAGATAGAGATTTTTCTTAATGTAGTGAAATTGAAAGATATGAGCAATTATGTCATGGGCCGCTTTGGGATGATTGTGGACAACTTTAAAGTCGTCAAAGATCCAAACATTGGTTCCTATTCTATCTCATTCCAAAACTACTTTGTGTATAGAAAAGTCATAGCATCAATGATGTTTGAAACTTTTTTAACTCTATTTGCTAATATTTGGTTAGGTCTCGGTTTCATTAACTTTCATCTTCTTGGTTAGGGTTTTCTTGTCATCATGGTTGGGTTCATCTGTCATGGGCTTTGGGGAGTGGCTTATCAAGCGAATGTCACTTGTTCGTCTTATTAGATTGGAAAAGAATAGGTTCTTTTTATATATGTCCTTTTCTTCATTCTATCTCTAATTTCTATTTCCCATTTCTAACTTCTTCTCCAAACAGTGACATCATCCACATGGTTAGTTATGCACCTCTCTTCGTAAACGCCAACGACAAAATGTAATTTTTCTATCCTTTTTCATTTCACCACTATTAATTATTTTTTGTATTCATGCTATTTGATTTGAAATTGTGTAGGTGGACACCGGATGCAGTTGCATTTGACTTTCACCAGCGTTATGGAACTCCCAGCTATTGGATTCAACAGCTTTTTAGCACTTCAAGTGGAGCCACTTTGCTTGATTCAACTCTTGAAACCACTTCGGAGTACATTGTGGCATCAACAATTGAGTATAGAAATCCTGTAGACAAGAACAAGTACTAGAGAATAAAGGTTGTAAACTTTGAGTATGATCCTAATGACTTTAGGTTTTTTATTAGTTTTTATATTTAGAACATTATGTATACTTTTTTCAACATTAGGTATTTTTTTTTCAATATTTACATGGTAATTGTTAACACTTTACCAAATCATCAATAAAATTAATTTTAGTTAATTTTTGTGTACTTTAGGAATTTATATATTTTATTTATTTTTTATTATAAAAATAATTTTATTAAATTAATAAATAATAAATGTAGGTGGGTAATTGCAAATAAAGGAGGTTTCAAACCTCCAGAAAATAATAGTCACTAATAGAAGAGGTTAAAACCCTCCACAAAACAACCTTCGCAATATAACTTGGAAATAGAAGAGGTTAAAACTCTCCACAAAACAACCTCCGCAATATAACTCGAATACCAGGGGTCATTCAAAACCTACGCAAATAGTTTGTGGCAACTCTAACTATGGAGGTTTAGAAAACCTCCACAAATTAATTTGCAGAGGGTGAAAACCCCCACAGATTGAAAAAATAACCTCCACTAAATAATATTTTTTTTGTAGTGAAATATCTATCAGGAAAATATTAACTGTGTAGATATCCGTGATATTCTAATTTCATGAAGGGGGCAAATTAGGAATATTATCTTTAGAAAATAGTAACCAGAAGTTACATAAAGGGGCTATGATCCCCATCTAAGAACATGTTCAAATTTATTTTGTTCCTTTCTCATTCTCCCCATCAGAAAAGTAAATCAAGAGGAATGATGCTCTATAATTGGAAGATCAGATACCAAAATTATCACCATTTCCAATGACACATCCAGTACACTTGCTTCCGCTTTTAGTTCTTTAGAATATGAAAAGTGTTTAATTATCTGTAGAATTTATTGCTCTTTATGTCTCGTAAACTACAGAGCTGAATTTTCTAACACTATTTAGAAATGTACAAGTTATTATACAAAACTTGTTATGTCTGTTTGTTTGATAGTGAACAACCTTCGACTATTTCTTCTACCTTTAGTGGGCCTCGATTTCCATTTCGCATCAAGATTGGGTAAAGGCCGGTGAAGGAAAGAAAGAAAAAAATTTGATACAAAAAGATTAGGTATAATTACTGATTTGGTACCCCAACTATTTGGTTAAGTTCAATTTGGTATCCATACTTTTGGTTTGTTCAATTTAGTACCCCAATTATCTAAAGAGATTCAATTTGGTCATCTCCGTTAAGTTGGAGTTAACACCGTGTCCGTACAGGGCACGTGTCAAGCCATGAAATTTTTATTTTTATTTTTAATTTTTTTTAAATTATTTTTTTTTGAAAAAAAAATTTAAAAACTGTCACGTGTCAGTTTATCATAGTGTCACGTGGCAGCTTACAATCATGATATGTGACAGTGGTAATAATTGTTTTCAATTTAGTACCGAATTTTTTAAAATGATCCAATTTCGTTCTTTCCAATTTCCACCCAAATTAGTAACTAAGTTTAATTATAATTTATATATACATGTTAAAATAATTGTTTTGAATTTATACATCAAATCACTACACCTAAATATTCAAATTATTTTATTTTTTACAAGTGTAAAAAATTACAAAGATTAAAATGTAAAAAGTAAAATAATTTAAGTATTTAGGTGAAATGATTTGATGTATATATTAGAAAAAATTATTGTAACATGTATATATGAGTTGTAATTAAGCTTATTTACTGATTTGGTCTCAAATTGGAGAGGACGAAATTGGATCCTTTCAAAAAATTAGAGTACTAAATTGAACAAAAAATTTAAATTGGGATAATAAATTGAAAAACAACTATTACCACTATCACGTGTCATGATTGTAAGTTGTCACGTGGCACGATGATAAACTGACACGTGACAGTTTTTAAATTTTTTGAAAAAAATTTCATTGCTTGACACGTGTCCAGTACGGATACAGTGTTAACTCCAACTTAACGGAGATGACCAAATTGAATCTCTTTAAATAATTGGGGTACTAAATTGAACAAACCAAATGTTTGGGTACTAAATTGAACTTAACCAAAAAGTTGAAGTACCAAATCAGTAATTATATCAAAAGGTTATTAGGGTGCAAATTAAAGGTTTGAAGGAGTCATACCGTAGATTAACTATTTAATAAAAATTGTACAAAAATTTATAACAGTTAAATAAAATTAACATAAATAAAAATATTTCAGACAGTTTATTTAACTCTTACAAAATAATTGTTACTAAAATATTTTTTTTAATACTTGTACTATGTGCTCGTTTATTAATTATTTCAAATATTAATTAAATTATCTTAAAAAAACAACACAACAAATAAACCAGGATATTATTAAATATTTAATGTAAAAAAGATACATATGTTTTTAAATTGAATGTAAAAAAAATCTAGTAATAGAAATGTTAAATAAGAATATCAAATAACAATTTAGTAAATATTAAAATAATTATAAGAAAAAGTAGAAAGGATAAAATGTGCACCCTAGAATATGTCATAAAAATTAAGGACCAACAAAAGGTTAATATTTTAGATTTCTTGTTTTAATAATTTAAAATGATGATAGATACGAGGACGAAGAGAGAGAATTGATATGTATATATTTATTCCCTCTCTATATTTAATTTTAAAATTCAAATATTACTTATATTTGTATCTAATAAATGTAAAAGTTTCTCATTAGAATTGAGATAAGTTCTATCGACGAATTTATTTATTATTCCTAATTAAAAATATCATTCGTATCTCATAAAAACATTCATCAACATTAAATCTATAAATAGTTTGTTGATTATTAAAATCATGAGTACAAAAATTATAAATTTTCACTTATACACGCCTTCATATTCAAATATACATTTCAAGTGTGAAATTATAAATTTGTAGGTGGTCCAATACCGGCCAAATAATGAATCACACAATAAGTCCAATAAACATTATTATAACATATTCTATATGATTCCAAAACCATATTAGAACGTAAATTTTAAGTTTAACTCAATCTTACAAGTTAATAAAATGTGTAAATTTGTCTCATCGTTTAATTCATGTAATATCACCGACATCTATATAATTATTAAGCAAAAAATTGGGCATAAGATACATACGGGTCAAATACATGCATGATGTTAGACGATGCTTATAATAAGAAAGTTAAAATATTTCATTGGTCTACGTTTTTGTACCAAAATCTCAAATAAGTTTTAATAATTTTTTTAGTCTCAATGAGGTCCATAATTTTGAAAATTTAAGACCTATGAACATAATTGACACTAAAAAAATGTGGATCCATTTGAAGCTAAAAAAAAAAATCTTAAAACCTATTTGAGATTTTGGTATGAAAAGGTGGACCAATAGAGTATTTTAACCTAATAAAAACTTAAGATATAAATGGAGAAGATGGCCGACCAATGATAGTAAGCAATTCAAAGGATAGAAGTGAGTCTTAATTAATTGCGAAGTCACTAATTGAAATTTAAGATGTCAAACCGCCATCAGCATAGAAAATTTGGCCAGTGATGTATGATGCAACTGGAAGACAAAGGAAAGCAAGAGTGGTGATACTTCCCTGGTTTCTCCTACACGACCCAAAAATACCGTGGATGTAATAGCATCACGCTCTTTCGGTTCAAGATTTTCCTGTAAGAATACCATGATATCATGTATGAGCAAACAAAAACATAATGCTAACATATGTGTCAAATTCGAAATTACACAGTTAATGCCATTTTCACACGTAACAGAGTTCCACAAGTACCCTAATGATCCATGCTCCATAATATACGAAGTTTGATTATATAAGCATTAACTAAGCAAGGAATATACTAATAAATAAAGGTAAAAAATAAGTGTCTTGGTCTCTAATCCCATGGATATATTTAGTTTAGTTACCTAATGAATAAATCACTAGCATAAGGGTATAAACACGTTGAAGAAGATGCAATTTACTCCAATGTTGTAAACCAAGCTCTTCTATAATTGCTTATTTGCTAGGAATTCTTGAAAGGGGGCATTTTAATCATTTTGAAAAGGGTTAAATAGGTTTTTGTCCCTCAATTTTAAGTGAAAATTGGAATTAATCCCTTTTTGGAACTCTGGTCCAATTTAGTTCCCCAATTTTAGGATTGTATGAATTTAGTCCTCTTAACCAAATTTTGTTAAATTTATTTGACGTTTTAAATGCGTTTCATTATAATTTCTTAACAAATATTGAAGCAAAAATATGTCAAACGGTGTAAACAACTCAAATGCTATTATAAGATGGGTTTAAAATGTTAAATAAACTTAACAAAATTTGGTTGAAAGAACTAAATCCATACAATGTTAAAGTTGGGAGACATAATTAAGCCAAAGTCTCAAAAAAAAACTAATTCCAAAGTACATAAGCCAAAAATATATTTAATCCTTTTAAAAATCATTTAATACTTTTTTAAATATTAAAAATCAAATTAAGTATTAAGATTTCAAATATGAATTTGGTTCTATATTAAATAAAAACAATTAAGATAAATAATATATAAGAAAGAAAATTAATAAATACGTAGTTTGGATTGAATGTAATATTTCATATTATTTTACTCATATTAAATAATTATTTCTCCAACATACCCTGAAAGATTCAAAGAGTGGAGTCCAAATTGGTCCAGGTGCTACAGCATTTGCGCGAATGTTATCCTTTGCCCACTCCAATGCTACATTCTTGGTGAATATATCCATAGCTCCTGAATTATATTATGTATTTTGTTTAGATCAACAAGTTATATTAATATATGTGGAAAATTAGAAAAAAAATTAGTCTGTGTACCTTTAGTGGCTGAATAAGCAGATAAAGCTGGAAGAGCTTTTGAACCAGCAATGGATGAAATGAATACTATGCTCCCACATCCAGATTGTTTAAGAAGTGGGTGTACAAGTTGAGTCAAATGAAAAGCAGACTCAAAATTAGTAGCCATTACAGTTGATACATCTGCAGCAGTGTGATCTACTATGTTCTTTTTTACGTCTATCGCTGCATTGTTCACCTAAGACAACCACATAACAAATAAACAAATCTTAATTATATTCTTAATCTTGCTTCAGAGTTTTTGCAGGGAGTAGATGAATTTAAGATGGGTGGTTGAATAATGTTACCATAATGTTAAGCTTTCCGTGGAAGATTGAGGAAACAGTTTCCATAAGCTTCTGTCGTTGGTGGCTATGTTTGACATCACAGACTGAACCAGAGACGTTGAATCCCTTCTTCTTCCACTCTTCCAAACACTTATCAATATCATCTTGCTTTCGTGAACATATATGAATAGCTGCACCAAATTCTGCCAGTTCCTCTACGATGGCATGTCTAAGACATTCAAAAGGAAGAAGAAAGATTAGAATATAAAAGGAAAAATGAATGCGAAGAGAGAAGAAGATTAAAGCATATGATGAGATGACGAACCCAATGCCTCGGGTGCCTCCTGTCACAAGAGCCGTCATGCCATGGAGTGACTGTTAGAATTAATTGACGAATTAATTCTATTAGTGACTCATTTGAAATATTATGATGGCCCAATTGTGATTTAATAAATATAGAGACTTATTGGTTATTATTATGGGAAGTGATAATAAAATAAAATAAAGATAAAGATAAAATAAAAACCAACTTGATGGACGTTGGTTTATAAAAAGAATTGGGGTTCTGTCTCTGGCTATAAGGTTCTTTTCACTGTAACTCATCAAGTATGTGTGAGAAGAGAAAGAAAGGCAAAGAGATAGATTGGGAAACGGTGGTTGAAGAGCACACAAGATTATAAATTGAAGAACGCATATTCACAGGATCTCTCATGGATCAAGGTTAGTGCTCTATTATGATTTATCGTGTGAGAATCATAAATCTTAAAGATCCTTAATTAAGTTTTACATGTGGTATCAGAGCCTATGTTGTAGGATTTATGATTCTCCTTTTATGATGTTCGTTTCCAATTTTTATGAACCCTAATTAAAGTTTGAAGGGTTATTTAAGTTTTCCGCTGCTTTAAAATTGAATGCGAATGCCATGGTTGGAAACGAGAATTGTTTTTCGCTGTTGAAACTGAATCTTATTGTGCTGCCATTAACCGGAATTGTTTGCGTAACGTGTCTTTATTTTTTGGCATTGAAGAAAAAAAAAAATCCGTTACGTGTGAAGTTACATGTGAACGTGCATCATGTGAAGTTACTTTTCGCTGTTACTTCTTTATTTTCATTCAAGATTTAGGATTACGTGAATATGCATTATGTTTGATTGGAATAAAGGAATGAATGCGGTGATGTAAACCGTTAGTATGTATGTGCCAATTCCAATTCATTCTCTATTACGCTATTTTACTTGTTTATGTTAATTTATTTATTAACATTAAAGTGTAATGTTTTTATTGGTTTACGTTCCCAATAAATTAATATTAATTATTTTATTTATATAAATAATTAATAATTTTATTTTAATTTGCAATAATATTTATGTTTGTTATTGTTAAATTAAAATTAATGAGGATGTTATATAAAGTCTATAGCAATTAAATGTTTATTTATTTATTTGAAATTAAGTATGATAAATTTTGTTAGTCACCAAAGTGGCCAAAATTTTAAAGTTTATATGATTTCAAATTATTAATGTTTTTTATTTTAATTACCCATAGTATGGATGCTAAATTATGAATAATTAAATTTATGGGTTAATTAAAATTCATTAATTATAAGACATTTAAGGATCGCCCAAAGGTTGATTAATTGTTCTCATAATTAATGAACATGATTGTAGATAATTTTGTATGCGTCACTAGTTTTATTTATATACCCAAAGGTAGTAGGTGGTTCTAGTTGATGCATATTTTAATTATCAATAATGTTATAATATGATTAGCATCATTATGCTTATGTTTGTGTATTAGTGGATCTCCCAAAGGAGAACATTAGTATGCATAGAATGATTGTTTATATCTGAATCTGTTTTTACGTTTAGTTTTATGACTCAAAGCATTAATGTTAGGCATGTGTTAATTGCAGTCTCTGTTCCGGTATCTTTACACGCGCTTGCTTCGTCTGTTCCAGTCTTTAATGGGTTGAATTTCCCTGACTGGAGTGAGCAAGTCCAATTTCACTTAGGTGTGTTGGATCTTGATCTAGCTCTTCTAGTTGAAAAGCCGGCTGCTATCACGGATGCTAGTAGCAATGAAGAGAAAGCCCATTACAAAGCCTGGGTAAGATCAAATAGACTTAGCTTAATGTTTATGAGAATGAGCATAGCAAGTAATATAAAGTCAGCTCTTCCCAAAACTGATGACGCAAAAGAATTTATGAAATTTGTGGAAGAGCGCTCCCAAACTGCTGATAAGTCTCTCGCTGGGACACTGATGAGTACGTTGACCACTATGAAGTTTGACGGTTCGCGTACTATGCATGAGCATGTGATCGAGATGACAAATATTGCAACAAGACTTAAGTCTTTAGGAATGGCAGTGGATGAAGGTTTTCTCGTGCAGTTCATTCTGAACTCATTACCGTCTGAGTATAGTCCGTTCCAGATGAACTATAACACCATGAAAGACAAATGGAATGTACATGAATTGCACAGTATGCTAGTTCAGGAGGAGATCCGACTGAAGAACTTAGGAAGCCACTCTATTCAATATGTGAAGAATCAAGGAGCTGTTGGAAAGAAAGTTGCTAAGAAACATGGAAAGGGTAAAGGACCACTGAAGATTGACGAGTCCTCAACCAAAATCCAGAAGAAAAATGACAAATGTCATTTCTGCGGGAAGTCTGGACATTTCCAGAAGGACTGCATAAAGTGTAAGGCTTGGTTCGAAAAGAAAGGTGAGCATAATGCTTATGTATGTTTTGAATCAAACTTAACTGAAGTTCCCCATAATACGTGGTGGATTGATTCTGGATGTACGACTCATGTTTCTAATGTGATGCAGGGATTTCTTACAACCCGAACCATAAACCCAAATGAGAAGTTTGTCTTCATGGGCAATAAAGAGAAAGTTCCAGTGGAAGCGGTCGGGACTTATCGTCTAATCCTCGACACTGGATATCACTTAGACCTTATGGATACTTTTTATGTACCTAGTATCACTAGAAATTTAATTTCTTTGTCTAAGCTAGATATTGCTGGATATTCTTTTAAGTTTGGGAATGGTTGTTTCAGTTTGTTTAAGCGTACTTTTATGATTGGATCTGGTACACTTTATGATGGTTTATATAAATTGAATTTGGATAATTTATATGCTGAAACTCTTATGACTTTGCATCACAATGTTGGCACTAAACGTAGTTTAGTGGATAAACAATCTGCTTACTTGTGGCATAAACGTTTGGGACATATTTCCAAAGAAAGAATGCAAAGATTAGTAAAGAATGAAATCCTTCCGGATTTAGATTTTACTGATCTGGGTGTGTGTGTGGATTGTATTAAAGGCAAACAAACTAAACACACAAAGAAAGGAGCCACGAGAAGCACTCAGCTTCTTGAAATCATACACACCGATATATGTGGTCCGTTTGATGTAAATTCTTTCAATAAAGAGAAGTACTTCATCACCTTTATTGATGATTTTTCGCGTTATGGACATGTCTATTTACTGCATGAGAAATCTCAGTCAGTAAATGCCTTGGAAGTTTATATAAATGAAGTGGAAAGGCAATTAGACAGAAAGGTGAAAATCGTAAGGTCTGATAGAGGTGGTGAGTATTATGGAAGATATGATGAAAGTGGACAACACCCTGGTCCGTTTGCTAAGTTCCTTGAGAAACGTGGTATTTGTGCTCAATACACAATGCCAGGCACACCACAACAAAATGGTAATCAGAAAGGCGTAATCGAACCTTAATGGATATGGTTAGGAGTATGTTAAGTAATTCATGTTTACCCGTATCATTGTGGATGTATGCTTTAAAGACTGCCATGTATTTGTTGAACAGGGTTCCTAGTAAAGCTGTTCAAAAGACTCCTTTTGAGTTGTGGACGAATAGGAAACCCAGTTTGAGACACCTGCATGTTTGGGGTTGTCAGGCAGAAGTAAGAATATACAATCCGCAAGAAAAGAAACTGGATGAAAGAACAATCAGTGGATTTTTCATTGGTTATCCAGAAAAATCAAAGGGGTACATGTTTTACTGTCCTACCCATAGTACTAGAATCGTTGAAACTGGAAATGCTCGGTTCATTGAAAATGGCGAAACCAGTGGGAGTGAAGCTTCACGAAATGTGGAGATTAAAGAAGTTAGAGTACAAGTTCCTATAACTAGTACTTCTTTATCAAGAGTTGTTGTTCCACATGTTGTAGAAACTCACAACAATCAAGAAGAACAACAAATTAATGATCCCGAGGTTAACAATGAACCGATAATAGAACAACCACAAGAAATAGTATTAAGAAGATCTCACAGAGATAGAAAGTCTGCTATTTCGAATGATTATGTGGTTTATCTACAAGAGTCAGAAAATGACTTAAGTATTGATAATGATCCAATTTCCTTTTCAGAAGCCATTAATGGTGATAATTCTGATAAGTGGTTAGATGCCATGAAAGATGAGCTTAAATCAATGGCACATAATGACGTATGGGACCTTGTGGAATTTCCAGAAGGATGCAAGAGAGTTGGGTGTAAATGGGTCTTTAAGACTAAGCGTGACTCTCAAGGCAATATTGAACGTTACAAGGCCCGTCTTGTTGCCAAAGGTTTTACTCAAAAAGATGGCGTTGACTATAAGGAAACTTTTTCGCCTGTTTCTAAGAAAGACTCTTTTAGAATTATCATGGCATTAGTAGCTCATTATGATCTTGAGTTGCATCAAATGGATGTTAAAACTGCTTTTCTGAATGGGGATTTAGAAGAGGATGTCTATATGGACCAACCGGTGGGGTTCGCTGAAGAAGGAAAGGAGCACATGGTGTGTAAACTTAAGAGATCGATATATGGACTTAAACAAGCTTCTCGACAATGGTATCTTAAGTTCAATGATACTATTGTGTCCTTTGGATTTAAGGAAAACACCGTTGATCGGTGTATATATCTGAAGGTCAGTGGGAGTAAGTTTATATTTCTGATTCTGTATGTTGATGATATCTTGCTTGCGACGAATGATCTTGGTCTATTAAGTGAGACTAAGAGGTTTCTCTCTAATAACTTTGAAATGAAAGATATGGGTGAGGCATACTATGTGATAGGAATAGAAATATTTCGTGACAGATCACAAGGATTGTTAGGTTTGTCTCAGAATGCATATATTAATAAAGTTTTAGAGAGATTCAGAATGGATAAATGTTCAGCATCTCCTGTTCCAATACAGAAAGGAGACAAGTTTAGTCTCATGCAATGTCCAAAGAATGATTTGGAACGGAAACAGATGGAAAATATCCCTTATGCATCTGTTGTTGGGAGTTTGATGTATGCTCAAACCTGTACGAGGCCAGATATTAGCTTTGCAGTTGGTATGCTTGGTAGATACCAAAGTAATCCAGGTCTGGAGCATTGGAAAGCTGCAAAGAAAGTTTTAAGATACCTACAAGGAACAAAGAATCACATGCTTACTTATAGAAAATCTGATCACCTTGAGGTGATAGGTTATACAGATTCAGACTTTGCCGGCTGCGTGGATACAAGAAAGTCTACATTTGGTTATGTGTATCTTTTAGCCGGAGGAGCGATTTCATGGAAAAGTGCGAAGCAGTCTGTCATTGCTGCATCCACCATGGAAGCTGAATTTGTGGCATGCTTTGAGGCCACAGTTCAGGCTAATTGGTTGCGGAACTTTATTTCAGGACTTGGAGTAGTCGACAGTATTTCCAAGCCGCTGAAAATTTATTGTGATAATTCCGCAGCAGTCTTCTTTTCTAAAAACGACAAGTATTCTAAAGGTGTTAAACATTTGGAATTGAAATACTTTGCCGTTAAAGAAGAAGTTCAGAAACGTAAAGTGTCAATAGAACATATTAGCACAGATCTTATGATTGCTGACCCTTTAACAAAAGGGTTACCGCCCAAATTGTATGCTGGTCATGTAAAGAATATGGGCATTATGTCTACTAGTGAATGTTAAATGTTGAATGTTAATGTTTTTAATGTTGATGTGACACTTTGAGCTCCCTAATGTATAAATTTCTGAAATCTGTGTTTTCTTCTTTATGTTTATGCATGCAAATTATGATGAAGAAAACAAATTATGTTATGTTATTGCTTTGTAAAATGACATTGTGTTTGAACCCATTATGGACTTCTCGTTTTTAAGGTCATATTAAGGAGAAAGGGATGATATAGTAGTACATGGAAGGGATCATGTCGATCAAATGATGTGTGACCGCCATGACTCTTATTATTTCTGTATCTTTAATTATGAATAATGATGGAACCAATTTATGCAAGGTCTTTTATTGCGCATTATGTTTATGTATTAAATCACATAATGTTATGACATCGTATGAGTCAAGTGGGAGAATGTTAGAATTAATTGACGAATTAATTCTATTAGTGACTCATTTGAAATATTATGATGGACCAATTGTGATTTAATAAATATAGAGACTTATTGGTTATTATTATGGGAAGTGATAATAAAATAAAATAAAGATAAAGATAAAATAAAAACCAACTTGATGGACGTTGGTTTATAAAAGGAATTGGGGTTCTGTCTCTGGCTATAAGGTTCTTTTCACTGTAACCCATCAAGTACGTGTGAGAAGAGAAAGAAAGGCAAAGAGATAGATTGGGAAACGGTGGTTGAAGAGCACACAAGATTATAAATTGAAGAACGCATATTCACAGGATCTCTCATGGATCAAGGTTAGTGCTCTATTATGATTTATCGTGTGAGAATCATAAATCTTAAAGATCCTTAATTAAGTTTTACAGTGACCACCTATTGTCCTTTATGCTGCTCAGCTTTGGTTCCGCCATTTTTTCTTCTGATCGATCCTCCAGAAAACAGAAAACACAGTGCTCTCTCTCTACATGTTTTCACTGAATAGTTGTGATGTGAAGCAGAAGCAAGAGCTGCAAGATAGCTCTCTTTTCATATACATGTCGAAGTTCTGAAACATTTGTGGCTGTGAATGATTTTAATCTTATCGCCAAATAAAATGAACCTGAAGTACGTACTTTGGGTCTTCAGAAAACAAAACTCGTTGGCCCATAACCCAAAGATTTTGTGGGGGTTTGGATAGGATGAATGAGGATAAATAAAATTAAGTAATTAATAATAGTCGCTTTCGGAATGACCAGAAAACGGAAACGCAATGCTCTCTATTCGTCTTCACTTAACAGACCTGAGGTGAACAGAATCAAGAGATGCAAGTACTCTTCGTATATACATGTTAAAGTTATAATAATTAAAAAAAAAAAAACATAGTATTGAAATAATTTTATCAACGTAGCAAAATTTGTATTAAAATAACATTTATTAGTAGAAAAGAAATTTAAAGATAACAAATTATTCACGAATTTTATCATTTTAATTATCAAAGAAAATATTTATCAGTAATGAATTTATCGATAACTTATAATTTTCATTATTGTAGAATATTTTTGTAGTAAAATCATTTGGGAGCGTCAAAATCTTTAATTATGTTGGTGTAAAATCTGTTAATAAATTTGTTGGTAATCATTTTCTTTTAAAAATTGTAGCTTTTTTAAATCATATATCTTATTTTGAATCTACTCACTACAAGAAAAGAAAAAATGTTTTAGTCACTAATAAAATTAGTAGCAAACATTCCTAATTATAAAAAATAAATAGTAACGAAAATTTTAATCGTAAAACAGTTAGTTATCAATTTCAAAATTATGTGACTAAATAGTCATCGAAATTATGGTCATTAATCTATCACTAAAAATTTGGTCACCTTGAAGTATTGGAGACCAATTTAGCAACCAAAATTTCAGTTGAAAATTTGTTTGCTAATACGAAAAATTTTTAATTTAACAAAATAGTTTTCGATCACTAATTTGGCCGCAAATATATACATTTTTTTAATTTAATTAAAATAGTATTGGTGGATAAAATATAGTTAAATTGGTGACTAATCGGTGACTAAAGTAGTCGTTAAATCAACCTATTTATATTCAATTTTCTAACTTGCTTATGATTGTTGCATGTTTAATTATACTAAATAATAATAAACTCCAACATATAATATAATAAAAAATAGTGTAATACATGATCCAACATAAAACCAAAATGAAACTAGTTCTAAATACATATACAAGTTTACTACATCATCTCCATTACTAGAATGGTTTACTAAATAATCTCGATTGATAGGAGGACTAAAAGGGTCTAACATAAAATTCTTCAACTATATGTTCCTTCTCTTACTCATAATCTTGCATTTGTAATTCTAAATTCAGGCCATAACCATTTGTAATTTCGTATTCCCTTTTTATAATGTTTCCTGTCAAAACATCCAAACTGAATTGTTCATAATTTATCCCAACGGAATTGTTCATAATTTTCAAAGTAGTTGTATGGTAACAAATAAAACTCTTGAAAATTGATTTGTATACATATGCATGTATAAATAGAGGAATAATACTTCTATAACTTGGCAAACATTAACTACACTAATGAGTTCCCATCCTTAAATAATATGTTATAAAGGTTTCTTTTTAGCAAGGCATACTTTGGAAACATCAAGAAAATCCCCTGTCTCAACATCCTTTTCCCTAAAGAGTCAAACGCATATCAGGCTAAAATAATTTCTGCATGTCTTGATAGATTTAAGTGTCAAGTGAGAAAAGGAATAAAAAAGGATTGTATAGGACTTTTTGGTGGCGTTGGAGTGGGTAAAACAATACTTATTATGGAATTGATCAATAACATTGTCAAAGCTCATGGAAGTGTGTCTATATTTGGCAAAGTAGGTAAGCGTACTTGCAAGGAAATGATCTTTATATGGAAATACAAGAATATGGGATAATTAATGAACAAAATATTGCAGAATTCAAAATAGCTCTAGTATATGGTCAAATGAATAAATCACCTAGAACTCGTATGAGAGTTGGTTTAACTACCCTAACTATGGCAAAATATTTTCGAGATGTCAATTAGCAAGATGTACTTCTATTTATCGAAAATATCTTTCGTTTCTTTCAAGAAGGATCTGAAGTATTTGCCTTATTAGGTCGAATGCCCTCTATTATGAGTTATTGATAATTGATATTATCATGTTTTTATTTTATTTATTTTTATATCTTATTTTTATTTTATTTTTGGATTTTATATAATATTTCAGGTTTTATTAAATAAAAGTGGAAAAGATAAATATGTGGATTATATTCTACAAAAAAGGAAATTTCAGAGATTTGGGAATATTATCAACAGAATGAGTGGAATATTGAAGAGTCAAAGATTATCAACAGTATCATATATCCACAAAGTTGGTTACTCAAATTACAGGTCAGAATAATTGAAGAATAATTCAAAGATATGGAATCTCCAAAGATTAAAAGATATATTTCAAGAATTATCTCTTACAATTTATTCAAGTACCCACAATCACACATATCACATTTCCTTACTTCAATTACATCCTCATTTCACATTATATAACACATATATGTCCAATAATAAGAGAACACCATCAAATTTGATATTCACATCCCTCAAATTTAAGTACAATTAATCATATTTTTATCTCTGAATCAAGTGTTAACAGAAAATGCTCAATATATACATCAACACAGATTTTATCTTCTATCACTTATTCAATAAAAATTGGTATGATAATTAGAAAGAACGAGTGTGAGTTTTACTATGCGATTATCCATTTTCGGAGTAAAAGTTCATGTTCGCGTGCTATTTGGTGGCGCAACAACGATCGACGATGGTGTTGTGGTGGACGGGGGCATAGTGGTGCGATGGAGTGTGGTGGACAGTGGCAAAGCAATGGTGGTGTTCACGCAGATAATTTGGAGAAGAGGAACAATGTTCGCGCAGAGGTTTTGGGACGAAGGTGAACAGTGGAAATTCACGAAATTGGGAACCTAAAAAAGGTATATGGCATCGGTTCAATTAGTAACCGAGACTCAAAGTGGATATTGCCTCGGTCCTACTCTACCTAAGGCCAAAGGCTCTGTTGATAATGACAATTTTGAAAAATTGAGAAATTCTGATGAGTTATAGGCTTCGGTTGACTTACAACTGAAAAATAAAAGTCCTTACAGGCTTCAGTTGGTTGGTGACCCAAGGTAGAAAAGTTCAAAAATTTCAAAAATGTCACCGCGTCCTTATAGGCTTCGGTTCCTCAATAACCGAGACTTATAAAGTGATGTAAAAACGCTAAACTGCACTAGTGCTGGTGTTAAAAAAAGTAAAAATCATCACAACAAATAAAACATTATATTATCAAGTATTTATTGTTGAAAGGATACACACTTTCTTTTTTTCTATATCAAATATCAAGAAAAAAATATTTATAAAAATATCAAATAAGAGTATTAAATAATAATTAAATAAATGTCAAAGTAATTATAAAAGGAGAAGAAAATATCATGTGTGTCTTTGAAATAAGTTATAAAAGTGAAGTATGAAAGGAAAGTTAATATTTCTATATTACTTGTTTTATTAGTTTAAAACAATGATAGATACGAGGATGGAGATGAATACTAGATTAAAAACAAGGTACATTTGTGCATATTCATTATGACTTTATATTTATTTTAAAAATTCAGATATTATTCGTACTTATACTTGTAATTGTATCCAATTAGAGTAAAAAAATTTCATTATAATTAAAATAGGTTCGAACAACTTAAAGAATCAAATTCATTTGTCATCCTTAATATTAAATATCAATTCACTCTTATAACACTACAAGAAAACACATGAATAGCCACCCAGTTAAACCCACCCAAACGAAAGAAACGGACGCTATTGAGTCCGCTTTGCGTCCATTTCCAGCGCACCCTCCTAATATGGAAGCTTTTGATCTTTTGTGTGGGGAAGAGGACAGACTCAAACTAGGACGGTCTCACTCACCCTCTCATAGTGCGACTCTTTAGTTTTCTGACAACTTTCGAAATGTGTTTATATAGCGTGGGCTTAGCCGTCGCTTCCCATTTAATATTTAAATTAAAAAACCATATATAGGGAACATCAACCTCCTTGAAAATTGTTTTACTCTTTACATCAATCGTAAAACCGAGGAGTTTGCTTTACACATTGGTTCAACAAGGATTTTTCCCTCAGTGTTTTGTGTTACAATTTTGTCACTTCCTTGGTTACTTCATAAAGCAAGCATCTTTGTTACTTCCTCGGTAATGGTCTCTGTAGGAGCAACTAGTTTACAAACACAAAACAAACAAGGGAAGAAATTGAAAAATTCAAAATAAACCAGTGACTCTTTACAAATCTGAAAGATGAAACTGCAAAAGAAAACCATATTGCAAGGATAATGATAGATTGCAATTGGCGTGTAAGAACTAACATTGAACAAGAAATGATTCACCCACTATTGCACATTGGTGAAAGTTGCACAGACCCATCTCCTTGAGGGTGCGAAGTCAAGGTTTGAAGAGGCTATGACTGCCACCAACACTTGCCGAAGCAAGTCATTGCTTCTCACTCAACTAGAGACAATGCTGGCGCTGGCTACGCGGACGCTATTCCTCTTTCTCTTTGCATGAAGGTGGTTCTTAAATGGAAATCACTAGCGGCAGATGTGTTGGAGGGCAGATAATCCAAAGGCCACCGACCCATCAATGGAGGAAGCCTTTGTGTGTCTCATTAATGATAATGGAGGTATTGGCGATCATGGTTGTTGGAAGATGGAAACTGATACAGTGTGGTTATTGGAGGGGGGAAGGAGATGAATATAGAGGGTAATGCAGCCTCCAATGGTCTGGGTAATGACTAAATGGAGATCCGGATGAGTAGGAAGAATGGAGGTGCTGGAAATCTTGGATGGGTAAGATAATGCCATTAAGAAAAGGATATAATGTTGTTTGAGAAAGGGAAGAGGCAAAATCGAAAATGGAAAGTTAATAGAGGAAAAAAATAATCTGAACTTTAACGATTCAAATTTCATTACATAAGTCCCATGCCTACACACGAGTGGTTTTTTTTTTTCTTATAATTTAAATTAAGAAAATTAATATTTTTATTATTATATTTAAATAAATTATTTATTTATATTATTATATTCTATTATTATAATTACATATATGATATTTAAATAATAAAATAAAAATAATAATTAATTACTATTTTTTTATAATAAATTAATTAAGAGTACATAGAAGTTAATGTTTAAATTCTAAATAGAAGCATATTTAGATACAATAAGATTAAAAGAAAAATAATATTGGAAGGTATTGAGATATGGAATTAGAAAAAAAAAAATTGAAGTTAAACATAAATTATTTTAAATAAAAAGTAACATGCAATTATGAATAAAGTGTAAATATATTGTTAAATGTAATTTTATTAAAAATTTAACATGAATTCATGGTTAAAATTAATAAAAAATATACATAAGATATTGCTATCAATATAGATTTTTGACTCTGAGTTAATTGTTTGATGTGTAAGCATATGTTTTACCGTTAGAGTTGTTAGTTATATATTATATTAAAATAAAATGCATATGTACATTTCATTGTTAAAATAAAATGTAGGTATATTGTGAACTTTGGTCCCGTACAAAAGTATAGTCCACACAAGAATAATTAAATTTAAAAAAATGAAAAAATGCAAATAGTATGCATGATTATAAATTTAAAAAATTGTTTTAAGTAATATTGTAAATACTTTATCACTTTTCTACTTTTCTAATTCAAGTAATGCATTTATATCATTTTTAAAGACATTTATAAATATCTAATTAATAAGTGTGAGCACAATATCGTAGAAACTAAAATATCCCCAAAAGAAATATATATTCTCAAAAATATTCACAAAATATATTTGTTTTTATTGATAAAAATTCATTAAAAAATAACAATTTCAACAATATTCTCGTAGCTTCTCCAACTCCTAATCTCTTATGAAATTTATGGAAACATTAACCTAATTGCGCCATTTAAAGTTCAAAGGGACCAAAGTTTCAATTTTAATCTCTAAAAAGACATTCATCATAAGGTTATCATTGATAATATCATTAACATATCCAAACACCAGTTGTCCTTTAACATAATCATATTACGATAACATCATGTTCTCAACGGGTATGAAATTTCGAGTACTTATATATAGAGAGAGAAAAAGTTCTCAAACAGAATATAGTACAATACAATAATTAAAAAGATCAGTATACCCCAAACCCAGTGGTACATGATCTTTTCAATTTTACTACTACTTAATTTATGTAGAAATCCACATGCATCTACGACATCCCATTATCATTAGGATTCATGTATGTGAGTAAGTGTTTTGAAATAATAATGAGTGACAAATATTCATTTGCAAAACTAAACAAATACTCATTTAAAATGAAATAAATTATCTACGAAAATAACAAAATTTACAAAACAATGGGAGGATTGAGCAAGAAATATAAAGAATAGTGTAATGTGGCAAACAGACTACTATGAATGATCCCTTTGGTAGATTTTCCATCCCACTTTACATTGGAAGCAAATAGAGAAATAATCCAAGAGTATGAAATTTTTCCTACACATTCTTATTTGTAACAGACCTTGCTTCCAAATTCAAAAAGATTCCCCCTGATGCAACAAAGTAAATCAGAGGCCCATTAATTATCAATAAATTCATGGAATATATGGCAATAATTGATTTATCAAACTTAAAGCATGGAAGAAACTATTACACTTCAACCTTGTGCTAAAATAAAAAATTTAGTGACTTCATATAACATACTGACGTAACTTAGTCTGTTTCAAGGTATATGATTACAATACTTCAATCTTTATGATAGAGAGGCTGTTTATAAAATATAGTTTAATCTACACACACAAAGAAACAAATTACAACAATATGTTATACTTGGTTGCATTTACTTTAGCTAAGTTAGTAGGTCTTGCAAATTACAAAATTATGACATTTGATATGGCAGAATCAATAATATTGACTCCACTTTAAACATACCCTCTCTTATGACCTTATAAAGTCAAAACAGAACATGCTTCTAGGAGTAAAATATAATTTCATTGATTTCATATCACTAAAGAGGAACCTTTTGTAATTTACAATGTAATGCATATTTATCATAGCTATCATGCAATTCAAAAAACTATCTTTCAAAACCATTAACTAAATAGAAGATGAGTGTTTTCATTGCCATACCTTCCATGAAGTCAATTATATAAAAGGAAAATCCTTTTTAACTTTGTTTCTGATTGTACTCCAAGGTCTTCTTGCATACCAGTTAAATACAATGCAATGCAAATAAATATGTCAGCATACTTTATTCAAGTAAAAGGTATGTGTTTCATCGGAATCAAGATACTATCAATATAACATAGCCTTTAGATATGATCCCTTAGGTTTGTCTGCAAATTGTACAATTCATCTGGTTTTGTCAATTTTCATCAGTCCATAATCTGATACTCGGCTACAAGACAATTAACACGATTAAATCCAAACTCAATTCAAGATAAAACAAAAAACGATATCATTTTTAGTGAATGTTTAGATCTTATGAATAAGGTGGAGCTCCTTTATTGTGAGAAATCAAATGTTGTAGATTTTCATGTAGAGATACTTGTCATCCATGGGAACACATGAAATTGTGATATCAACATCCGTGTTAAAGTGTCTCTGCAATCATAGTCCCCATCAAAATCAATATTAGTTTCAAAAGACTATAAATGTTATAAGTTGTAATGTTAGATGAAAATTTATACCATTTATACCTGTACAACGTCCATATAGTCCATTCGGTAAAGATGATCCCCAAAAAGTATCAATATATGCTCCGCATTCATGTTCTTAGCATCCTGCAAGATCATGCAGAACCACATTCACCACTCCATATATCAAAATAGTATTTTTAAGAAATACACAACATCATATGTTTTTACCTCAGAAACCCAAATAAATTGCCTAATAACATCAATTGTTCCTTGGAACCATTTCTTCCTTGCTTCTCCAAGCATCTGAGTAGCAGCCAAGGCTTGTTCCTATATAATTTCAAATTATTAAACTTGTAGCAAAAAACACTTTCCAGAAGAACATAAAGATCTTGTTTGGTTCTCTCACCACTTTCTAGTTCTAAAAACCATTTTCTAAAACAATTTTATACCATCCAGCAATCAATTTATCATACAACATCTAATAAGTTCTAAAATCAAAACTTCCTTTCAAACATAACACTAACCTACCTCCATAAAACTGACTCCAAAATTCATGTCATTTCCAAAGTTGTATTTCTAGTTAAAAAAAGGTTAAAATACCTTTTTGGTCTCAATTTTCGTCAAGTTTTTTCAAATAAGTCCTAATTTTGGTTTCGTATTCAAATAACTCCCAATTTTCGTCAATTTTGTTCAATTGGGTCCTTTTTTGCTAACACTATTTAAATCATTAACGACCATGAATAGTGACTGCCACGTGTCACTTCGTGGTTTTTTTGAATTTTTTTGAATTTTTTTAAATTTTTTTTAAAATGTACACGTGTCAACCCAGGAGTGTGCCACGTGTCACTTCGTGGTTTTTCTGAATTTCTTTTGAATTTCTTTTTAAATTTTTTTATAAAATTTTTTTAAAATGTCTACGTGTCAACCGAGTAGCGTGCCACGTGTCAAAGTCAATGTTCTAAATTCAATTTGGTCCCTATATTTGTTATTTTTGTTCAATTAGGTCCCTATTTTTGTTAACAATAACCAATTTGGTACCTCTCCAAATTAAAACAAAATTTAATTTTTATATTAAAATTCACAATTTTTATTAAATATTTTTATATAATATATTAAAATTCACATCATTATGAGTTTGATATAAAAATGAAATTTGGTCACATTTTCGACAAGAACCAAATTGGTTAATGTTAACAAAAATTGGGACCTAATTGAACAAAAATAACAAATATAGGGACCAAATTGAATATAGAATATTGACTTTGACACATGACACACTACTAGGTTGACACATGGACATTTAAAAAAATTAAAAAAATTAAAAAAACATTTAAAAAAAAATTAAAAATTCAAAAAAAACCACCAAGTGACACGTGGCACACTTCTAGGTTGACACGTGTACATTTAAAAAAAATTTAAAAAAAATTTAAAAAATTAAAAAATAAATAAAAAAAAAATTCAAAAAAACCACGAAATGACACGTGGCAATCATTTTTCATGGCCGTTAATGATTTAAATGGTATTAGCAAAAAAGGACCCAATTGAACAAAATTGACAAAAATTGGAACCTATTTGAACACAAAACCAAAATTATTTGAAAAAACTTGACGAAAATTGGGACCAAAAAGGTATTTTAACAAAAAAAAACTTTGAGATGGTTAAGTGATGTGATCTCACTATTGATTATTTTAAAAAGCTACTTTCTATAAATAAAATATATTATATTAATAAAATTATTGAAAATCTAAGATCTTACTGGTAATAAAGTAACATAGGATCCATCTTTTATCTGCACAAAAGAATACCGGAGACTATATACAATATTAGAAGCTATATGCACAAACAATTTTTTCATATTTTTACAAAGATTGATAAAAAAATATGTGGAAATATAATAAAATATGAAGTCAATATATATTACTACTTTTATTTCTCTTCGTATGTAATTGTTATAAATCTAAAATGAGTATCGATTTGGAAAAATTATATTGACTTGGACAAATTATATTGTTATACTCATGGAGTTGGGTCATTCCTAATCACTAATTATAGTAATACAGATGAGAAGGTTCCAAAATACATTATAAGTTGGTAAAGCTTTGGACAATATTACATCATCATTTCACCCATTCTTCTCTATTTTAATAGCCATGGAAATTTTGCTTGTAGATAATTGGGTTGAGTGAAGTTCCTCTGAGATTTGGTCATCATTTGTAACCTCAGTACACAATCTTTTAGTCCGTGTTAAACAGAGAACCTCTGGATCATGATTTGTTATCGTTGATAAACTATGCTGCAATATATAATACAATAGCAATATAAGTATAACTAACCAATTTCTCAAAGTTACCCAGTTGACAAAGTATATTTATATAATTATACTTACAATACAACTATCTGTGTCTGTGTCTGCTCCTAAATCAATAATAGCTCTTGCACTACATTCAACATTCTATCCACACAAAAAATATGAGTTCATAACACCCATTCCAATGCATATAAAACACACACACACACACACACACATATATATATATATATATATATATATATATATATATATATATATATAATTTTATCAGAATACATGCATTACATACCTCTTTTGAATGAAGCAAACTTTTAATGTGCCCAATAATATCAGTATCCAATGATGTTTTCATTACTGACCCACACTTATTTCTTGGTTGGATTCTGACCTTAAATATAATAGTACAATCTAACAACACATTCAAGTCATTTGGAAAACATATTGATCATCTTCTCCATCCTAAATACGAACCGGTCATTGTCCTAAAATATTAAATATATTAGACAATCCATTCATAACCAAAGAAATATATATCATCCATTACCTGAAGGAGGTTTGATTTTTGCTTCAGTCAAAATAATGATCATTGCTTCGGGTTTTGTTTTACAGTTCCAATTACTCAAAAAGTTTGTGGCAAAGCTATCCCACAACGCATAACAAATTCCAGCATCACTACATATTAACACTTACATTCAAAAAAAAATTATAAGTAAGAAAGAAAGTTTGGATGTTGTTGTGGTAGTGTATTACAATATTGGAAGAAACAAAGACGCAAAGACTACTAAACATGCAATAAATACACTGACCGAGCAAATTTGAACCATATCAACAGCAAAAAAAAACACTTCCGTGAATAACGTACTCATAAAAAACAAAGAAATTATTTATGCACAAATTGCAGATCTTGCAAGGTTTAACCTCGTAGACCCACATGTGAGGAACACCACCATCAAACTAAAAAAATAAAAAAATAATAAAAATCAAACCTTTTAAAAATAAAACTTCTTAATAATAATTTTTCATCCTTCTGCTTGAGAACTTTGTTTTGGATCTTTAAAAATCTTCGATATTCTCTTCAATAAAAGAAGAAAACGTGAAGGAACATAGAAACAAAAATGAGAAACATTAGAAAACTCTAGAACAGAGGTACTAACCAAAAAAACATACCTTTGTCACACCCTTACAAACAGAAACGGTAGCACGATCCCGAGCACCACCATCATTAGAGCTCGCGCATCGTGGTCCTAGTTAGTATCATAACTCTCCTTGATAGGTATAACTTTTCCAAAAAAAACCTAAAGAACCATGAAATAAAATCAAATAAGAAAATAAAACCTAGAAATCAAATAAAGCTCAGAAGAAAAAAACCTATCATGATTGCTCAATCGGGAAGGATCATAACATGTTTGTGTGGAGTTCAGTTGTTTCTCCGGTGTCGGAAGGTGCGATCGTTGAGAGGTTAAGAATCGTTTTTTTAAAACTAAATAATGGAGAAACAGAGTATATAAAGGAAAGAAAAGACAAAGGGAATTTCAAACTGAGTTAGGAACCTAAAAGATGAATCTCAATCTAGCAGAGAACGGGAAGAGTTAAAAGGGTTAAAAGAGGAAAATGACAAAAAACCAAAACATTGGACAGGTGTCAAAAATTTAGATATGGATATGAGAATCTTTTCCAGATGTATTTGTTTTCATATATTTTAGATGTTATTTAGTCTTTTTATTTAAATAATAGTTTATTTTTGTCGGTCAAATCATCAAAAGATTTTAATTTTATTTAAAAGTTTGATTAAAAATTGAAACTGTAACGCTGAACTTTAATTATTTACCATAAACATTTATTGCACCCATCATTTAAGCTGACACATAATAATTCAAATAAATTTTTAACTTTAATACACTTTTATCGTGGCACAGCCCACGTTCAAATATAATTTTAAATTAAAGTTTTATTTTAATTATCATTTTGTGTCTGATTAGCTAACGCGTGGCATTTCTATTTTTTTTTTAATATATGTGTGATTTTATAGTATTGTTATTAAGATCCATTCTAAGAAGTATTTTATTTTTGAATATTTTTTATCTCTTTTATGTTGTGTAGCCCACGCTAATAGGGTGGGTTATGTTACGGAAGCTAATTTTTGGCAGCTATTTGTTCACATTTTTGTAGTGTAAAAACATTTATCAACATTAAAAATCAATCACCTTTAAGTAGTTTGTTGATTATTAAAATCATGAGTGCAAAATATAGACGTGTCAAAGTGAGCCGACCCGGCTCACACAGGCTGGCTCACCACGAGTCGGGTTGAAAATGAGTGAACCCAACCCGGCTCATTTTATGGTGAGCCATAAATTTTGTAACCCGGCTTAACCCACCACGGGTTGGTGGGTTAAGTGGATTAGCTCACCAACCCACCTAAAAAAATTATTTATTTATTTATTTATTTATTAGTATTCAAATATTTAAATAAAATTTTAAGTAACAATAATAGTAAATCAAAAACCAATGTTTCGATCATTCTTACCACCAATATACGAAGAATTATTTCTAAGAAAGTATCCATATAGTCTAAGAAAGCATGGCTAATATTAAAAATTTTTTGTCATGCTATTCAACAAAATATAAATAAAAAAACTATACATTTTTTTCATGCTAATTTAGAAAAAAATTGTTTATAAGACGGTTACTTGAGTAATTTATTATAAAGATTATAGTTAAAGATTAAAGTATCAACATATATAATTTGATAATCAAATTAATTAAACATTTAAACCATTCAAATATAATTAAGCAATATTCTAGCATTTAAAAATAGGAAATTGTGAACAAATATAATAGGAGTAGTAAATAATTATTAAAAAATTTAAAAGAAAATTTAAAAAAAATTAAAAAAATTGTAAAAAAAATGTTGGTGGGTTAAGTGGGTCAACCCACCTTCAACCCGACTCGAACCCGTTTAACCCGTGGGTTAAGTGAGCCGGGTTGAGTTCAACCCATTTTTGAAAAAGTTAAATTTTTCTCAACCCAATCCGACTCGAACCTGTGATAAGCCAGATTGGCTCATGGGTTGAAACTCATTTTGACATCTCTAGCAAAAAGTATAATTTTTTTCCAATCGTACGTCTTCTTCATATCAAGACATGAATATCTGAAGTATGAAATTATATATTTGTGGGTTGTCCATACTAGCCCAATAATGAGTCACATAATTTGCCCAACAAACATTATTTTACTAGACTCTAATGGCTCTTGAACCATATTGAAATGTAAATTTTTAGCTTAGCTAAATCTTATAAGCTAATAAAATGAGATTTATATTCATTATAAATTTGTCTCATCTAGTTAATCTGAGATATCCAACAATTACTTTTATAATTATTAAGCAAATATTTGGACACAACACATAGGGACCAAATACACAGGCTTAAGACGCTAGACAATACTTAAGAACTTAAGATAAATGGAAAAGATGGCTTACCAATTATCGTAAGCAAGATTCAGAGGATACATTACATATGAGAGATGGAAAATAGAATAGTTGAACACTAGAGTTCATTCAGCGAAGTGACTCTTATTTAATTGTGGAGTCACTAACTGAAATTTAAGATGTGAAACCGCCATCAACATAGAAAATCTGGCCAGTGATGTACGATGCAGCTGGAAGACAAAGAAAAGCAACGAGTGGTGATACTTCTTTGGTTTCTCCGACACGACCCAAACATATTGTAGATGTAACAATAGCATCCCACTCTTTCGCTCCAGTGTTCTCCTGTAAGAAAACCAATTACTATGTATCAACGTATGAGCAAACAAACACATCATGGTAACATGTTTTTTCTCACAATAACCCATTGTTGTAAGCATGCAATCCACCATGAATATCTGAATCTTCCTCTTAATTTTAATTGTCCAACATTCTTGGGTATTTCGAGAAAGGATCTTGAAGAGATACAACACCAATAAGTCATATATATAAAGGATTAACATCACTTTTAATCCAAAACCTTAAAATAATAAATTTATGAGTCTTTATTTTTATATAATACTTTATTTTCTATTTTTACTCGATATAAAAATTAGAGTCACACTTGGATTTCTTACAAGAATATCACAAACATATACCCTGACAGATTCAAATAGTGGAGTCCAAATTGGTCCAGGTCCTACAGCATTTGCACGAATATTATCCTTTGCCCACTCCAATGCCACGTTCTTGGTGAATTGATTCATGGCTCCTAAATTAAATTATATATTTCGTTCAGATCAACAAGTTAGATTAAAAATAATATTAATATATGGGGAAAATTAGAAAAAAAAAATAGTCTGTATACCTTTAGTGGCTGAATAAGCAGATAAAGCTGGAAGAGCTTTTGCACCAGCAATGGATGAAATAAATACTATGCTCCCACATCCAGATTGTTTAAGAAGTGGGTGTGCAAGTTGAGTCAAATGAAAAGCAGACTCAAAATTGGTAGCCATTATAGTTGATACATCTTCAGCAGTGTGATCTACTATGTTCTTTGTTATGTCTATCCCTGCATTGTTCACCTAAGTGACAACCACATAGCAAACCACCTCATATACAATAATAAAAAATAATCACAAAATCACCAATAATGGAGACTTCACATTGTCAAATTAAAAGCTACCACGTTAGATGCATTGACAGTAAAAAAAACTCTTAAAAATGACCGATCATAAGTGATCATAAATACGAACGCTTAGAGATCAGATACTATTTTTCTAATTAGAGATCAACTTATTTGATAGTCAAGATTATAAATATTATTATCAATTTAAACATCAATTCATAATATTTAGTTATCAATTTAAAAATAATTTATAGTTTTTTGAAATTATTTTATTTACCAACAATTTTTAATGTAAAAATTAGTTATAATAATGATTAATTACTTTTTGTCAATAAGATTAATTATCATTCAAAGATTTTTTTTGTAATAATGCATCAACTGAATTGAATTCCTCACAAGTAGTTTATCATATATTTCTGTATTAAAATTTGATAGAATTAATTTTAGTATAATTATACTTTTTTGAAAAAAAAATGCATTATTATAATTTTAAATGGTTAAATGTAATTAAGTTTAAAAAAATATATATTCTCATGTAATATATTTTATGCACAAATTTCTCGAGTATAAGTTTGTAGAATAATGTCTCTAATAGTCTCGTGTCTTTGTATATAAATCACCATGTGTATAAGCTAAGATGCCAAGTAGACCATGCTTATTTACTTAAATTAATTAGTTAGGTTAGTCAAGGCTTTTCCCAAATCCTTCTAATTTTAAAAGGTTAAACACCAAGTCCTTTATGGCATACAAAATACGTAAGATTATGTTAATAATAATAATAATTACATTAACATTTAACATAATATGATATGTTATAAATTTAAAATAATTGAAATCTTAATAACTTTGATTTAAGTTTTAATATAATTAAGCTCGATTTATCTGATAAAAATTTATAGATAAATTTAATTAAGTTTTAATAGACTATTTAATAAAAAATATTGTATTTAACTTTTATTATTATTATTATTAATTGTTTTTCTATGTGTCGGTCACCTCATTCTTTTTCATTTTAAAAACTAATTAATCGATAAAAAAAATATATTGTAAAGAAAAGGAGTGAACTCATTCACAAGTTGAAAATAAGAGAACGAAAATAATAACTATATATATATATATATATATATATATATATATATATATATATATATATATATATCAGTTTGTTAATAACAAAATTAAATGTTAAAATATTTAAATAAAAATATTTATATTTATAAAATAATTAAACCTTAATTACATTATTATAATTTATTCAAAATATTTACACATAAAAATATAATTTCTATTAAATTTTAGTAAGATTTATTAATATACACATAAATCTAACTCAGTTTTATATGATAGATTAAAACGACTTAAGTTGATTTACATTATAATTTTATTTGGGTGGTTGAATGCTACCAGAATGTTAAGCTTTCCCTGGAAGATTGAAGAAACAGTTTCCATAAGCTTCTGGCGTTGGTGGCTATGTTTGACATCACAGACTGAACCAGTGACGTTGAATCCTTTCTTCTTCCACTCTTCCAAACACTTATCAATATCATCTTGCTTTCGTGAACATATATGAATAGCTGCGCCAAATTCTGCCAGTTCCTCTACGATGGCATGTCTAAGACATTCGAAAGGAAGAAGAAAGATTAGAATAAAAGGAAAAATGAATGCGAAGAGAGAAGAAGATTAAAGCATATGATGAGATGACGAACCCAATGCCTCGGGTGCCTCCTGTCACAAGAGCCGTCATGCCATGGAGTGACCACCTATTGTCCTTTATGCTACTCAGCTTTGGTTCCGCCATTTTTTCTTCTAATCAATGACCTCCTGAAAGAAGAAAACACAGTGCTCTCTCTCTACACGTTTTCACTGAATACATGTGATGTGAAGCACAAACAAGAGCTGCAGGATAGCTCTCTTTTTATATACATGTCCAAGTTCTGATACATTTGTGGCTGTGAATGATTTTAATCTTATCGCCAAATAAAATGAACCTGAAGTGTGTATATAAAGAAGTGGGTACTTCTTTATATACACATCTTCAAGCAAGGGAGTGTTTCACGTCAATAGATTTTAACTTGTCTTTGTACTCGATAATGAATTTGGAACAGTAGAAATTAATAGATTTGAAGGAAGAGAGATATAGAAGGGGTTGGAGTAAGGGACAGAAAATAAGAAATAAAAAAAAATAAGAAGAATTTGGAAAGACGAGGTTGGTTTGATAAATTAAAAAAAAAGAAAGAAAAATAGGTGTTTATATCATGTCTAATAGTTTTATATAGTTTAAGATTCAACGCATAAGGTGGTTTAAATATTTCTTTCTCATTTTATCCTTCTAAAACGTCTTTTAAGAATAAAATTGTGATAGGATTTCAAGTTTCAAAGCAGACAATACCTCAATACAAGATAATTGATCCTAACGATGTCTTGAAGGACATGGAATGGAACATTGGCACCCACGAAGCTATAATGAGATTCTAAAACGAACCATCGAGTCCCTTAAACTGATGGTTTGTCATTTTCCATAGATCTCGACAAGGTTTGTGTTTCTACCACGTCCAAACAAAATGAGAGAAGAATTATGTGAAAGTTGATGAATGATGTGATTTGTTTGATAATTAAAAAGGAAAAATAGGTGTTTCTACCACGTCCAATAACCTTACATTCCTTAAGAGTCGAGTCCTAAGGCGATTTAAATATTTTTTTTCTTCTTCCACCCTTTGAAGCATCTTTTAAAGACAAAACTGTGACAAAGTTCCAAACTCCAAAGCAAACAATAGCTCGAATGCATGGTAATAACAAACCATCGGTCCCTTCAGTTAATGATCCGTCATTTCTCTTAAATCTTAGATGGAGGTTTATCTTCATGTCTCGTCATAGTAAAATCATATTTAACTCAAAAAAAACATTTAAAATAATTCAACATAAGGAATAATTTTAAAAAATATAATTAAAATATATTTAAATAAAATTTATATACTTTGAATTATTTATTGGATTATAATAAATACTAAGTATTTTAATAGTTAATTGAATTAATACATTATATATAATTTATAATCAACTTTTCTTGCACATGTTCGCTTATGTTTTTCAAAATAAGTTTTTTTTTATCGTATTTTTAGTATTTCTTACTTCGTTTTTTTCAAACTTCACTTAAATGTAAGTGTGACAAAGTGGATCGTGACCCACAATACGATTTGATATTCAAAATAGGGTGAGCTAGATTGACATTTTCAACTCAATAACCTGTTTTGGTACAGTCTGTCTAACTTGTGAAATTAATATGCCAAAGACGCGACAAGCGAGCTTACATATTTTTTAAAATTAAAAATAAAAAATCATTTAAAAGGTTAGCTTTTCAATGTTATATTCGTTTAAGGATGTAAATGAGTAATAATATTGTAACTTAATATATTAACACTTACATATATATAAAGGAATACATAATCTAGTATATTTATTGTAACTTAATATATTATGTATTTGCAGCTTTCTAATGCTCCAGACCTGGATTACTTTGGTATCTACCAAGCATACCAACTGCAAAGCTAATATATGGCCTCATACAAGTTTGAGCATACATCAAACTCCCAACAACAGATACATAAGGGATATTTTCCATTTGTTTCCGTTCCAAATCATTCTTTGGACATTGCATGAGACTAAACTTGTCTCCTTTCTGTATTGGAACAGGAGATGCTGAACATTTATCCATTCTAAATCTCTCTAAAACTATTAATATATGCATTCTGAGACAAACCTAACAGTCCTTGTGATCTGTCATGGAATATATCTATTCCTATCACATAGTATGCCTCACCCATATCTTTCATTTCAAAGTTATTAGAGAGAAACCTCTTAGTCTCAATTAATAGACCAAGATCATTAGTCGCAAGCAAGATATCATCAACATACAGAATCAGAAATATAAACTTACTCCCACTGACCTTCAGATATATACACCGATCAACGGTGTTTTCCTTAAATCTAAAGGACACAATAGTATCATTGAACTTAAGATACCATTGCCGAGAAGCTTGCTTAAGTCCACATATCGATCTCTTAAGTTTACACACCATGTGCTCCTTTCCTTCTTCAGCGAACCCCACCAGTTGGTCCATATAGACATCCTCTTCTAAATCCCCATTCAGAAAAGCAGTTTTAACATCCATTTGATGCAACTCAAGATCATAATGAGCTACTAATGCCATGATAATTCTAAAAGAATCTTTCTTAGAAACAGGCGAAAATGTTTCCTTATAGTCAATGCCATCCTTCTGAGTAACACCTTTAGCAACAAGACGGACCTTGTAACGTTCAATATTGCCTTGAGAGTCACGCTTAGTCTTAAAGACCCATTTACACCCAACTCTTTTGCATCCTTCTGGCAATTCCACAAGGTCCCATACGTCATTATGTGCCATTGATTTAAGCTCATCTTTCATGGCATCTAACCACTTATTAGAATTATCACCATTAATGGCTTCTGAAAAAGAAATTGGATCATTATCAATACTTAAGTCATTTTCTGACTCTTGTAGATAAACCACATAATCATTCGAAATAGCAGACTTTCTATCTTTGTGAGATCTTCTTAATACTATTTCTTGTGGTTGTTCTATTATCGGTTCATTATTAACCTCAGGATCATTAATTTGTTGTTCTTCTTGATTGTTGTGAGTTTCTACAACATGTGGAACAACAACTCTTAATAAAGAAGTATTAGTTATAGGAACTTGTACTCTAATTTCCTTAATCTCCATATTTCGTGAAGCTTCACTCTCACTGGTTTCACCATTTTCAATGAACCGAGCATTTCCAGTTTCAACGATTCTTGTACTATGGGTAGGACAGTAAAACATATACCCTTTTGATTTTTCTGGATAACCAATGAAAAATCCACTGATTATTCTTTCATCCAGTTTCTTTTCTTGCGGATTGTATATTCTTACTTCTGCCTGACAACCCCAAACATGCAGATGTCTCAAACTGGGTTTCCTATTCGTCCATAACTCAAAAGGAGTCTTTTGAACAGCTTTACTAGGAACCCTGTTCAACAAATACATGACAGTCTTTAAAGCATACATCCACAATGATACATGTAAACATGAATTACTTAACATACTCCTAACCATATCCATTAAGGTTCGATTACGCCTTTCTGATACACCATTTTGTTGTGGTGTGCCTGGCATTGTGTATTGAGCACAAATACCACGTTTCTCAAGGAACTTAGCGAATGGACCAGGGTGTTGTCCACTTTCATCATATCTTCCATAATACTCACCACCTCTATCAGACCTTACAATTTTCACTTTTCTGTCTAATTGCCTTTCCACTTCATTTATATAAACTTTCAAGGCATTTACTGACTGAGATTTCTCATGCAGTAGATAGACATGTCCATAACGCGAAAAATCATCAATGAAGGTGATGAAGTACTTCTCTTTATTGAAAGAATTTACATCAAACGGACCACATATATCAGTGTGTATGATTTCAAGAAGCTGAGTGCTTCTCGTGGCTCCTTTCTTTGTGTGTTTAGTTTGTTTGCCTTTAATACAATCCACACATACATTCAGATCAGTAAAATCTAAATCCGGAAGGATTTCATTCTTTACTAATCTTTGCATTCTTTCTTTGGAAATATGTCCCAAACGTTTATGCCATAAGTAAGCAGATCGTTCATCCACTGAACTACGTTTAGTGCCAACATTGTGATGTAAAGTCATAAGAGTTTCAGCATATAAATTATCCAAATTCAATTTATATAAACCATCATAAAGTGTACCAGATACAATCATAAAAGTACGCTTAAACAAACTGAAACAACCATTCCCAAACTTAAAAGAATATCCAACAAAATCAAGCTTAGACAAAGAAATTAAAGTCCTAGTGATACTAGGTACATAAAAAGTATCCATAAGGTCTAAGTGATATCTAGTGTCGAGGATTAGACGATAAGTCCCAACCGCTTCCATTGGAACTTTCTCTTTATTGCCCATGAAGACAAACTTCTCATTTGGGTTTATGGTTCGGGTTGTAAGAAATCCCTGCATCACATTAGAAACATGAGTCGTACATCTAGAATCAATCCACCACGTATTATGGGGAACTTCAGTTAAGTTTGATTCAAAACATACGTAAGCATTATGCTCACCTTTCTTTTCGAACCAAGCCTTACGATTTATGCAGTCCTTCTGGAAATGTCCAGACTTCCCGCAGAAATGACATTTGCCATTTTTCTTCTGGATTTTGGTTGAGGACTCGTCAATCTTCAATGGTCCTTTACCCTTTCCATGTTTCTTAGCAACTTTCTTTCCAACAGCTCCTTGATTCTTCACATATTGAATAGAGTAGCTTTCCTAAGTTCTTCAGTCGGGTCTCCTCCTGAACTAGCATACTGTGCAATTCATGCACATTCCACTTGTCTTTCATGGTTTTATAGTTCATCTGGAACGGACTATAGTCAGACGGTAATGAGTTCAGAATGAACTGCACGAGAAAACCTTCATCCACTATCATTCCTAAAGACTTAAGTCTTGCTGCGATATTTGTCATCTCGATCACATGCTCATGCATAGTACGCGAACCATCAAACTTCATAGTGGTCAACGTACTCATCAGTGTCCCAGCGAGAGACTTATCAGCAGTTTGGGAGCGCTCTTCCACAAATTTCATAAATTCTTTTGCGTCATCAGTTTTGGGAAGAGCTGACTTTATATTGCTTGTTATGCTCATTCTCATAAACATTAAGCTAAGTCTGTTTGATCTTGCCCAAGCTTTGTAATGGACTTTCTCTTCATTGCTACTAGCATCCGTGATAGCAACCGACTTTTCAACTTGAAAAGCTAGATCAAGATCCAACACACCTAAGTGAAATTGGACTTGCTCACTCCAGTCAGGGAAATTCAACCCATTAAAGACTGGGACAGACGAAGCATGCGAGTGTAAAGATACCGGAACAGAGACTGCAATTAACACATGCCTAACATCAATGCTTTGAGTCATAAAGCTGAACGTAAAAACAGATTCAGATATAAACAATCATTCTATGCATACTAATGTTCTCCTTTGGGAGATCCAATAATATACAAACATAAGCATAATGATGCTAATCATATTATAACATTATTGATAATTAAAATATGCATCAACTAGAATCACCTACTACCTTTGGGTATATAAATAAAACTAGTGACGCATACAAAATTATCTACAATCATATTCATTAATTATGAGAACAAGTAATCAACCTTTGGGTGATCCTTAAATGTCTTATAATTAATGAATTTTAATTAACCCATAAATTTAATTATTCATAATTTAGCATCCATACTATGGGTAATTAAAATAAAAACATTAATAATTTGAAATCATATAAACTTTAAAATTTTGGCCACTTTGGTGACTAACAAAATTTATCATACTTACTTTCAAATAAATAAATACACATACATTTAATTGCTATAAACTTTATATAGCATCTTCATTAATTTTAATTTAACAATAACAAACATAAATTATTACAAATTAAAATAAAATATTAATTATTTATATAAATAAAATAATTAATATTAATTTATATAAATAAAATAATTAAAATAAATATTATTGCAACTTAACTGATTCACGATGCACGCATTGGCACCTCATTTCATTCACGTTCACACATTACCCATTCACGTTCACACATTATTCCATTCCCACACTTCATTCCAAATTAAAATTAAACAACTTTCATACTATTCACTGATTCATATTCCTTTTACAATAGTAACTGCTTTTAATTTCATTCAATGCCAATTAAAATACAATCACGCATCATGCCCTGTTCACTGATTCAGATTCAGATTTCACACATATATTCATGTACTGTTCATTCATATTCAATAATCCTTCAAACTTTAATCAGGATTCATACAAATTGGAAACAAACATCATAGAAGGAGAAACATCACATAATAGGAGAATCATAAATCCTACAATCTTTTTCTGATACCACATGTAAAACTAATTAAGGATCTTTAAGAGTTATAATTCTCACTCGATAAAACATAATAGAGCACTAACCTTGATGCATGGAAGATCCTATGAATATGCGTTCTTCAATTTGTAATCTTATGTGCTCTTCAATCACTGTTTCCCCATCTATCTCTTTGCCTTTCTTTCTCTTCTCACACATTTTTGATGGGTTACTGTGAAAAGAACCTTATGGCTAGAGACATTCCTTTTTTATAAACCAATGTCCATCAAGTTGGTTTTTATTTTATTTTTATCTTTATTTTATTTTATTATCATTTCCCATAATAATAACCGATAAGTCTTTATATTTTTATATTTTTTTATTAAATTACAATTAGACTTATCATAATATTTCAAATGAGTCACTAATAGAATTAATTCGCCACTTAATTCTAACATACTTAATTTCTGTTTGTTTTGGTACATCTACTGTAAATGTTGATAGAAGAACAATGATTGATTGTGTTTGTTTCAACCAATTTAATATATGTGTGAATGATGAAATGAGGGATGGGAACGGGTGGACTTCGTCAGTATGATGAAGAGAGACATTGAAAAAAACAACTCATTACTTGTGAGATTACACAATTGCACCTTTTGTTTTCACATGTTTTTTCACATTGTGATGTTTTTGTTATGTTGTCTTTAATTAGTTTGTTAAAGATCGGGTGTCTGTAGTCTCTGTAAAGGTGTATAGAGTTGTGTGAAGTGGTGAGAGTTTGATTTTTCTGTTAAGTTTTTTAGTTAGATATTAAAAATATATTGTTTTAATATTTTAAAAATAATTTTAATATATTTTAAAATTTTAAAATTAATGATCATTAATAAAGAAATAATAAAAAAAAACAGTAAAAAATTTAAACTTGAAACTGTTAAGTGTGAAGATGTGTAAAGCTTTGGAACAAAATAAAGGTATGTGAAACTGGTGTTGTTGTTAGAGATGAGATTTGATAAGGTAATAGCCATGAGAAAGAATGAATTATCGTAGGCCATAATTGAGTGGATAATCCATCCTCTTTACTGTTCTTTCCCATATAATTGAGTCTTAGAGGTGTATGTGTGTAAAGAATTAATTCTCCTCACTGGTGCTGTAATATCTACAATAGTATCTTCCTTTATTGCAATCTCTGTACTGAAAAAGAAATCGATAAAGACCTATATTGCGATCCCTAAACCGACGAAGTTAATAATAATAATCTAATTTTATTTTAATATAATTTCATCAATTATTTTTTTATTTTAAATAATAATTCATATTTCATTATAACCTTACACCAATAACATTTTATTTTAAACTACATTTTAAATATAAAAATAAAATTATAATCTTACAATTTTATCAATTAAAACATATTTTTAATTTACCAAACAAATCACTTAATCACCAACTTTTTTTTAAATTTTTCTTTATTTCTCACCGTTTTTTCTTTAATATAAATAATCTGTCTTTTCTTTCTCTAATCTATTTATTTGTATTCCTTTAAATTCATCTTCAAACCCTACAAAGTAAGTTATGGAAAGAGAGTTGGCAATAGATTAAAAAAAAAACGAAATTGTCGTAATGAGATGAGTACGTTTTTGGTGTGTGTACAGGTGAGGTGCAGTGTAAAGTCGGTTTTTTTTGTTTGTATTGAGATACGTACAGAGTGAACCAAAGAAAGAAACAGTACAGAGATAGGAAATTAGGATAACATATTTTAAATTATTTTTACCAATTAGATTTTATTTTATTAAAAAGATACACTTATAATTTTATAATTATTTTTTTATTCATCATATTTATAAAATCATTGATAAAATTTTTGTATGGCTTTTTATTTTGTTATTTTCCATCTTTCAATTCAAATAATTTTATTTTTCGCTATATCATTTACTTCAAAGGAAAACAAGTACAATAATTTTGATCTTAACGTCAGTAGCATGCGCAACCACCCCTGCCTACCATTTTCTACTGGTCCAGAGGAAACAGAACTCGTTGGTCCATATCCCAACAAATTTGTGGCAGATTTGGATGCACTATCATTTTTGGTATAAATTATATAACTAAGTAAACAAATACAAAGGGAAAATATTTAAGTTTTTTAAGTAAATGCCCGTTGTTAATATTTTAAGTTTTTTTTTTTCATTCCACACATTGATTCGACAAATTAAAATTATACTCTTTGTTGGTTTTGTTGTCTATAAACTAGTGTGTGGTTCAATTGTTTTTTCATTTCCCACGCAACTATGTCCTCTGATGTCATTCTCTCCATTTATACATTATATCTTAAAATCTAAGGTAGTTTCTTTCATTACGAATCATGTTAAGTTTTTTAGATTGTCCTGGATTTTCAGGTTTTCAATATGCTATGGACTTTAGTTTTGTTGAATGTTAAGGTAAAATGGTGAATTCCTTCTCGTTCTCTCTGTTTTTCTCGTCTCCTCCTTCTTCAATATTTTTCCATTTTTGTTGTCGTATGACCTTTTTGTTTAACATGATACAGTTTGTTTATTTTATTTTTTTTCTTCTTCTTTTATTTCTTCATCCACGGTTTTTAGAATGATTTGATTTTTTAAAAGGTTTAATTTTTATCATTTTTCTATATTTTTTTTTGAAAGAATTAAATATAATTTTTGTCATTAATTCTTAATTTTCAGTAAAAGTTAGACATTAGTTTCTGAAAATTTAGTTTAATATAGTCTTCCGATTTTAAAAATATATAAATTTAATTTTTTAAACCAAATTTTTTAAAATTTATTAATATTTTAAATATTTTTTTCTGTCAATATTAAAATAAAAATATGTTAAATAAGATAAAAAAATTTAAATAGTACTCTAAAATATATTAGAAACATGAAATAAATTTAATAAAATTTTATTAAAATAATTAAATTCTCATATTTTTAAAATTAAGAGACTAAATTTAATTAAATTTAAAAAAATCAAATTTTATTTAAAGTTATAAAAGACATATTAAATTTTTTAAAATAAAATAAAATCGTATCAATTTTTTTTGTCTGTGCGCAATAATCTTTTACATTTGTCGTGTTTCGATATATCTTCTGCAGTGTAACATTATTTTATTTATTCTGAGTGATGTTGACCTATAAGGGAAAAACTGAAGTGACAGAAAAAAAAGATAATGAGAAGGTGAATAATACATCGGCTTTATAATTGGACATATGAGATCACACGAGCTTTACGCTATTATCATTGAGTGTGTATCAGAACGTCTGTGCACTGTGCACGGAAGAGTGTGTGAACTAAGATAATGAATGTGTGTGTACCCATTACATAACTGATGCAGTGTAATGTGTGAGTATGTACTGTATATGTAATCGGTACTGTGTGTTACATTAATTACATAACCAGGGTCGTGTGTATGCGTTTTTTTAATTTTATTAAAATTTTTAAAAAATTCATTCAATTTATATTATTTAATTTTAATATTTTTATCACATCAAATTATCATTTCATTCTATTTTTACTATCAATGATATTTTGCGGTAAACTTCAAATTCTATCTAGTTTCACAATTTTTTAATTTATCATATTAATTAAATTATTCACTAACTTTTATAAAATTTATCTCCAAATTTACTTATTTTAATGTCTAAATGTATTAAAAAAAAATACACATATTCATCCATTTAAATCTGCACAAATCCATTTTCACACTCTCCTCCAAATTTATCATATAAATAATCATATCCTTAAGAAGTAAAATTATCTCGTGCCATTTTAGTATTTCTTTTTTTACCAATAATTAAACATGTCTTTCAAAATAAAAAACACCTAACCTCTGTTTGTTTCAACAAATTTATTATTGAGAAGCGAGTGAATCTTTGTTTGTTTCGGCCAATTTGCACGGAGATGAGGGTGTGGATTTGGAAGAATGAGCTAAATATGCATCTTCGCATATTAGAGAAGATTTGCGCCAATGAACATTAAAATTATTAGATGGTCCTTCTTTTTCCCATTATTTTTATTAGGGATGACAATTAGGGCTCGACCCGCAGAAAAAACGCGGGGCGGGACAAGGTAGTGAGCCCACAGGCCCGCGCGGGCTCAGCCCGCAAGCCCGCATAAAATTAAAAAAAAAAAACTTGTACTTGTGTATATTAATTACTTCTTTTATGGAATCTTTCATTAACGTTTCAAATTCTTGTATAACTGGAAAAGACAAATATTATGTAATTTTTAATGTGCTAAAATTTAAAGAATACATTGTGTATGTCATAGTATGAATATGATGAAAATGTTGAATTATCAATTTATCATCTAATTATCCAAAGTCTTTACTTAATTTTGTGAACTTCTTAAAGTTTCCCAATTTTTAAACATTGAAAGTTTTATCATAAAAATTAAAAAATAAAAATAAAAAAAAAGTGGACCGGCCCGCGAGCCAAGGAGTATGCGGGGCGGGCCAGTGTTTTCAGCCCGCATAAAATATGCGGGGCGAGGCGGGCCAACCCGCATTGTGCGGGCCTTATGCGGGGCGGGCCTAAATGGGGCCGGCCGGCCCGCATTACCACCCCTACATTTTATAGCTTTTATGAGAGGTGTGTGAGATTCATGTATTCCACTAATTTTAAATAATTAATTTATTTTATTAATTTTTATAATTTATTTTTTTAAAGTGCAGTATTAAATAAAAAATTTAAAAATAATTATAATGCATACAAATACTAATTTATATTACTTATTATTTAAAGGGTAAAATGATAATCTCCTTTTTTTATATACTAAAATATTTTTTATCTATCACGCCAATTATATCACTCACAAACTTTACTTTCAAATTCACTCACATTTAATTCTAAATTTAAAAAAAAAAAATAACACACATTTTTCTTTAAATTCATCAAATTCATCTTCTATTTCCCACAAAACTATCTACCTAAATCAACAAATTTATCTACCGAAATAAACAAAGTCGTAATCTTAATAGAGTCAAACATTTCCATTTATCACTAAATTGTAGATGTCGGACACCGAAGCTGTCACATTAGTTTTTCCAGAATTGTAAACAGTTATCAATCTCAAATTGGTTTGATGATCATATTTTCACAAAAACAAATCAACCAAATTATATATATATATATATATATATATATATATATATATATATATATATATATATGAGAAGAGGAATTAATGAATAAGGTTATATTCACTTATCATTCTTTTTGAAAAAATTATCTAATTGGATACATCAAAAACAAAAATATTCGTAACTATTTTATATTTAAAGAAATATCCGAACAAATTACGTGAAAATATATGTTTATTTCATAATGGTGCAACTACAAATTTAAAAGCTTTTTAATTATATAACATAAAGTAGAATAAATTTTGATTCAATTGTTCACATATTTTACCTTTAGTGTAATAAGAAAAAAATTATAATTTTAGAATAAAGGTTTTAATTTTATTAATTATCATACGTATTTATTAAAATAAAAATAATATCAATATATGAAATTAATTTTAAAGCATTCTTTATTTTTTGTTTTGTAAATTTAAAATTCTTAGAGTTTCTTTAAATATTAACGTTAATTTTTGTTTTAATAACACACGTCACCATGTTATTAAAGATTAAACATGTGTTCAATTCTCTAATTATTAATGGATTTTAAATAATACTAACAAAATTAAAGCTTTTGTTCTAAAATTGTAAGTTCTTTTTTTCTTATTGTACTATAATTAAAATATATCAACTTCTTGTACTGGACCGATTATTTATCCTATATCTTGGAACGGGATTTTAACATTTCTACAAAATTAAAATACTTAGTAATTGAATTATTTATAATTGTAATATCTTCATTTATTAAATAATTAGTTTTAATGAAGTAATTAAAATATTTTAAATTTCAATATTTTTTGTTTGGATAAAATATATTAATTTCTATTTTATGGCGAGCACAATTCTATTTTTTAGTCTAACTTAACTCCACTTTTAATTCGATACGATTCGTCTTGACTTTTGGTTCAAGTCGACCTTTGACCTGATTTAACCTTCAGCTTGACCTGGGCCAATTCGACTTGACCTTCGGCCTGATTTGACCTGGCTTGACCTTCGACATAACTCGACCTTTGACCCGAATCGGCTCGTCTCGACCTTCTGTCTGTCCCAACTCAATTTTTTGGACTTGTGGACTTTTTTTGTCCTAACCACGATTTCACAACTTGGGAAATCTCAATTTCCTTCTTTTTTGAGTGAATTTAAAATTCTACTATTTTAGTTATTTGAAATACTTTCTTAAAATTTCTCAATTTCAATTCTTTTTAATTTCCTCATCCAAACATATTATTTTTCTTGAAAGAATTTCAAATTCTACAAATAAATGAATTACTCTATTAATCTACCTTATCTAAACACACCAATAAGGCATAAGAAAAATTGATTCAAGAAGAAAATCTTTATAAAATTCTTAAATTCTCATATAGTAAATGGTTTGATAGTTGAAGTATTTAGTGGTATGAGACAACTTGGTTACACTGGTTCATCTATCTTTTACAATATCTTTGTCTTTATAGCATTTTATGGTATGAGGCTATTTACCTTACAACAAATTATAACTAATTTTTCAGTGTCTGAATCTACCTTCTCGACATTTTTGGCTCAAATATGGGAGCATTATTTAAGTGACCTATCCACCAATTTAAGTGACGCAGCTTTTCGTTGTCACTGTCATGGTTGACATTAACATTGGTAATCGTCAATCAGATCCATCATTGTTGGTACTCCCCACTACACCACCTTGTCACTAGATCTATCAAAGGAAATCACCAGCGTTGTCAGAACCATTGTTTTCCCAAACACATTTCTCCTCCATTCGAAAACCCAAGATAAATTTGGCATGTAAATGAGTTATTTCTAATGGAGAGTGAAGTGTGATTGAATGATGAAAATGGATTGGGGATGGAGTGTTTGGTTACGAAGATGAACTGAATTGGTGGGGAATGATTGAGAAGTTGTGATTGATGTTGTTGGCAAAGGCATGAGTTAGAAGAAAATTAAAGAAGTTATAGGGAATTTTTTTCTTTGGTAATTATCGACAAATTTTATTGATGAATTTTTTTTGTTGCTAATAACCAACAAATGTTTTTGTCGATAATTTCCGACAGATTCTTATTCCATCGGTAAAATTTACCGATGAGAATTTTATCAACGAATTTTTTGTCATCGATAATCTATTGGTAATTTTGATTTACCAAAGAATTTAATGCATTACCGACAGATTTTGGTCACACATAACATCAAATTTTCTTTTAGTGTAAAGAAATGGGATGAACTATCTAGATAATGGTTAATTGAAGTTATTTGAGAATTTCTTGGTTGAATTTCGTAAAAGAGTTTTTGGTCTTAAGTTTTCAACTTAAATGTGATGGATGGACCATTATGTGTCATTCTTATTTTTCTAAGTTTAATTTGCTTATGTTTTGTTCATACTCTAATTTTAGTCTGATTTTTTGTTTTTACAATGAAGTTAGACGCGCATAATTAGATATTAATTTACTTGTAGCCCCATTCAACCTTAAACTTCTTATCCTTATTTTAAGCCCATCATAAAGCTTTAGAAAGAAAAAAAAAATCATGTTCTCCCATTCCTTATGAAGAAAGAAGGAGCTAATAGATAATATTAGAAAGAGTTGATGAATAAAGTGTGGAAGTGTGTTCCTCGACCATGGAAATAAAAAAGAAAAAAGGAAGAAAAGTGTGAAGGAAAGAAAAAGAAAAGGAAAAACAAGTAAACAACAAGAAAATAGAAAGATGTAGAAAAAGAAAATTAATTATTGTTTTAAAAGGAGAAATATATATATATATATATATATATATATATATATATATATATATATATATATATATATATATATATATATATATATCACTCTTTATTTTAAAACCTCTAAATCTTAATTAATTTTCTTACCTTTACCTTGGTCCCATTATAACCCTTGAAAAGTCTTCATGATCATTGAATGCATGTTTTCCAAAAAGTGTGTGAATGTTAGAATTTTGCTAAGTTATAGTAGTGTTTACTTATATGTCTATTTTGAATGAAAACACAAACCTAAACACTTAAGAGAGCATTGGTGAGAGAATTTATAATTTGACTTGTGTGGTGTCTATCATACTTGATTTCCTTGTAAATTGAAAAGATTAACTCTGATTATGAAAGAACTATGAACTTGATTCTTTATTATTTAATTGATGATTTTATGAAAATGTATATTGATTATAGCGTGGTTAAATTAAAATCCAAAAGTTCTCATTTAGATAATTTGATAGAGTCTTTTGAAAGAATGAGAAAACATGGTTTGAAAATGAATCCATTAAAATGTGCATTTTAAGTGCAAGTGAATTCTTATGATTCACTGTTCATGAAAAAGGCATCTAGATCGATGGGAACAAGGTCAAAGCAATAATGATAAAAGTGTTGAGGAAGTGAAACAAGCGTTGATTAATCTCATAGGATTGATACTGGTTCCTCAAGGAAAATCATTGAAGTTATTTGTACGATGATTACAATAGTAAGCGTGTTTAACACAAGAAGACTCAAATGGAATGAAATGTGCCACTTATTATTTGAGTAGAATATTAATAAATGTTCAAAGTTGATGTAGTGATATGGAGAAATTGTATTTATGTTTGTTTTATTTTTATTGTAAGTTGAAACAATATTTTGAAACCCCATGAAGTTATTGTCTTTTCAAATAACAATGTATTAAAGTTCTTTTTTATCGAAACCTATTATTCATAATCGAGTCAGTAAGTAGATGCTAGCATTAATTGAGTTTTCACTTCAATTCGAAAGTTTAAAAGCAACTAAAGGACAAGGATATTATGGCCAACCATACTCAAGATTGTATTGAATAATTACTTTAAGTAGAAAATGATCAATGGATATTGTATTTCGATAGATCAAGCACAATTAATGGAATTGGTGTAAGCATAGTAATAATTTCCCCTAATAGTATCCACACTAAAGTGTTGCATGAAATTCGATCAAATTGTTCAAATAATAAAGTCAAGTATGAAGCGTTAATTTTGGGTTTCAAGACATCAATTAGATTATGCACCAAAAATGTGTTAGTACGATATAATTTTCATTTGATTATAAAACAAGTGACTCAAGAATACAAGTGTTTAAATTTTAATTTACTGGGGGTATCTCGTAAGAATATAATATTGCCATGACAAAAGTCTATATAGGAATTTGTGGATCTTATATGATGCTGAAAAAATGAAATAGATGTTGTATTCACACGCATGAATATGCTAAGTCATGAATTCTTAATTAATATTCACGTAAGAAGACAATTCACCAAATTAGATATATTTGTCAAATTGGTTTATAATGTAAGTGGTCTACACATAAATTTTGTGTCAATGTTGAAATCTTGAATTAAAATTCTATAATTTAAACTGAAAAATAATTTATTTGCTAGTCCTGTTAGAAGAATTTACGTCGAGTTTATTCACCAAAACAGACTTGAACAAGCATCGAACAAAATTCTTGAAAAACACCCTTACAAGAGCATCCATCAACATTAAAAGTTGAGTTACCTATAAATAGTTTTTATGGTTTTATTAAATCACCGGTACTTAAAAATTATAAATAATTTGTGACACATTCCATGAGCATAAAACTAAATATTTATAAACAATTCAATAGCAATATAATAATAAGTTAACAGGATAAACTCAACACACATAACTAGAATAGGATTTAAATAGAAGTAAATTTACACTTAATTATATAATATAAATTAACTATATCTCTTCAAAAATTATATTCATAATTATTAAGCAAATATTTGTACACAACATATAGGGGCGAAATATAGCAATCTTAAGACGAGAGAAAATGCTTAAGAACTTTAAGATAAATGAAAAAGATGGCTTACCAATGATGGTATGCAAGATTGAAAGGAAACATATGAACGATGGAGAATAAAAATTGAAGAGTAGAAGTGAGTCTTAATTAATTGTGCAGTGAGAAATTGGGATTTAAGATGTGAAACCGCCGTCTACATATAAAATCTGGCCAGTGATGTATGATGCAGCTGGGAGACAAAGAAAAGCAACCAGTGGTGATACTTCCTTGGTTTCTCCTATACGACCACAAGGTATTTTAGATGTAACATTACCATCATACTCTTCTGCTCCAGTTTTCTCCTGTAACAACAACAATCACTACCACATCAACTGTGCATTTTCCTCTTTAATGTTAATTGGGAAAGAAGGGGAGTTTTCAGGTAAAACTTGTTTTGCACATTATCAATATCTATATTTCGTATCTTAAACATACCCTGATAGATTCAAGGAGTGGAGTCCAAATTGGTCCAGGTGCTACAGCATTTGCACGAATGTTATCCTTTGCCCATTCCAATGCTACGTTCTTGGTGAATATATCCATAGCTCCTGAATTATATTATATATTTTGTTCAGATCAACAACTTCGATTCCCAAAAATATTAATATATCAGGAAAATTAGAAAAAGAAATTAGTATGTATACCTTTAGCGGCTGAATAAGTAGATAAAGATGGAATAGCTTTTGCACCAGCAATGGATGAAATAAATACTATGCTCCCATATCCAGATTGTTTAAGAAGTGGGTGTGCAAGTTGAGTCAAATGAAACACAGACTCAAAATTTATAGCCATTATAGTTGATACATCTTCAGCGGTGTGATCTAATATGTCCTTTGTTAGTTCCATCGCTGCATTGTTCACCTAAGAGACAACAGCATATCAAATAGCCTCAAATACAATAATGAAAACTGAATCACAAAATCAACAAATGGAGACTTCACAGAAGAAATTAAAAGCTACCATGTTAGATGCATCGAATGCATTAACTGAATTGAATGCCTCACTAGGAGTTTATTACATATTCTATTGTATTAAAATTTGATAGAATTAATTTTAGCATAATTATACTTTTATGTAAAAAAAGTATAATTATAATTTTAAAGTGTTAAATGTAATTACGTTTAAATCATTTTTATTCTCGTGTGATATTTTATCTACAAATCTCTGAATATAAATATATAGAATTGTCTCTAATAGCTGGTCTCAAATGTCTTTCTATATAAACATAAATTACCATTTGTACCTATGTGCCAATGGCAACGAAAATAATCCAAGTTAATTAATTCTCAGCTCAGATATTTGATATATTTTAAAACATTAAAATTAGTGTCTATAAATGAATTTTGGGTTGGGGGTTGAATGTTACCAGAATGTCAAGCTTTCCGTGGAAGATTTCGGAAACAGTTTCCATAAGGTTCTGGCGTTGGTGGCTATGTTGGACATTGCAGACTGAACCAGTGACGTTGAATCCTTTCTTCTTCCACTCTTCCAGACACTTATCAATATCATCTTGCTTTCGTGAACATATATGAATAGCTGCGCCAAATTCTGCCAGTTCCTCTACGATGGCATGTCTAAGACATTCGAAAGGAAGAAGAAAGATTAGAATAAAAGGAAAAATGAATGCGAAGAGAGAAGAAGATTAAAGCATATGATGAGATGACGAACCCAATGCCTCGGGTGCCTCCTGTCACAAGTGCCGTCTTGCCATGGAGTGACCACCTATTGTCCTTTATGCCACTCTGCTTTGGTTCCGCCATTTTTGCTTCTAATCAGTGAGCTCCAGAAAACGGAAACACAGTTTTTAATGAATAGATATGATGTGAAGCAGAAACAAGAGCTGCAAGATAGCTCTCTTTATATGTATACATGTCGAAGTTCTGAAACGCTTTGTGGCTGTGAATCATTTTAATCTTATCGCCAAATACAATGAGCCATCACACTCTCGGTGCGGAGACAACAAAACTCGTTGGACCATAACCCAACAAATTTGTGGGAAACATGTACACACTTTCGGTTTAGATCGGATGACTATAGGGTCTCGTTTTACAACCAACCAGGGTTAAACTAAAAAACCCTCACTTTAATCCGATTCAACTTTTTGATTAGATATAAATTTTGCAAATCGGTCCTAATCACAAGTTGTAAGGTTTGTGAATCATCTCATTTACAAAAAATGTATTTTATAATTTATTTTGTATATTTATTATATTATAATAGAGTGAACTTTTTTAATTTATTTTTTATAATAGTGAAATTAAATTGTTTATTTAATTCTTAAAATATTATTATAAAAATAATAATTAAAAATTAAAATATTAACATATATAATATGACAAACAAATTAATTAAGCATTCAAATATTATTGAATAACATTCTAGTATTTAAAAATTATAACAAAATATTGTAGAAAAAATATTGGTGTGTTAAGTGGGTCAATCCACCTTTAATCCAATCCGTTTATCCGTTGATTAAGTGAGTCAAACCCATTACAAAAAAATTGAATTTTTCTAAACCTAATCGACTCGAACTTGTGATAAACTAAATTGACTGATAAATTGAAACCATTACGACATCTTGTACCTAAATAATAATCGCTTTCAAAATGAAGATTATATTTTTGTAAATGAAAACTTTTACATTACACCTTCCCATTTCTATGTCTCCTTTCAAGGACACTCCCTCAACCTTAAAAATCTTAGAATCATTGGTTTTCTTGCTTATGTTCACATTAGGCAACGTAAATTAGATGCTTCAATTGTTAAATGCATGTTTCTTGGGTATTTAAAAAGTGTTAATTGTAACATCCCAAAAACTGGATAACCTCAAATTAATAAAACATCACATACATGGATATTCAGAGAGTACGGAGTTTAGAGTATGAAGGTGTACAGTACATCAAATATACCCAGATTACATGAAAGAGGCCCCACACGGCCCAAACAAAGTACACTGGAAAACAAATAATTATACTAGGTCTTGTACGGACAAGAGAATCATAACTAATAAAATGCTTCAGTGATGGGCCCCACAATGGGCCCAATACCCGTCCAATCCATCAAGCTGCAACATCCCTATTTTCATTACCACTGCCAGGGATTCTCACATCTGCTCACATCAATGAAATTGATGATCATTGAAATAGAGAAAACCACACACAACATACAAGCAAGCAAAAGGATAAGCTAGTGTAAAGGAAACATATATCATAACAGTCAACATGTAGTTTGCAAAGTCAGCCACAAAAAACAGACATTCATCCATATTACCAAAATCATTTGAGACCACAAGACTCGACTTATCCGGATACGTAAACTGAGACACTACCACAAAACAGTGGAATTACGTCCTAACAGTGAGGCGTCACCACGAGGCCTTCGCGGAATTACACCCTTACAAGAGGCACCACCACGTGGCCTTCGTGGAATTACGTCCTGGCCTTGAGGCACCACCACGATCTTCGCGTGGAATTACGTCCTTATGTTGAGGCACCACCATGAACTCTCACCACGAGGTTCATGGACTTAAGTCCAATAGGAGAGGCATCACTGGGGACTCCCCTTAGGAGGGTCCATGGAATTACGTCTGACGCATGAGGCGCCACCATGAGCTCTCGCTACAAGAGTCATGGAATTACGTCCTACTCACACTTTGTACATGATTCACCAACCAATCAGAAAGTCCCCATAATACTAATATCATGCATAACAACCCATCATACAACTCATGCTTTCCAATTCAAACACCATGAAGCAACATATCATTTACATCTCAACCCACATATAATCAAGGCATCATCCCTCAAACTTTTCTAGGAAAGCATCCAAGTCGAGCAAACAAACAACCACGCCATTGGCCATTCACATTATAGCACAAAACCTGTCCCAGCCTCGCTCAGGCGAGAGATCCTCTCGCTCAGGCGAGCCCCTTCTCGCCTAGGCGAGAGCGCGAGTAATGGAACAATGGTTCCTGTGGATTCTTGCTCAGTCGAGCTCATTCTCGCCTAAGCGAGATCACTCCTCGCTCAAAAAGAAGACGAGTCGCCTGGGCGACAGTTCGCATAGAAAAGCTTGGGCGAGCCTCTATTAGTCTCGCCTGGGCGAGGCATGCTCGCTTGGGCGAGAAAACCAGTGCCTGCCACTGTTCTTCCACGCAGCAGTCACACAACATAATCCCAAAAGTTAAAATGACATTCTCATCAACTCATAGTAGCATCCAGACCACAGAATTCATGCAATAATAGTAGGACAAGCAGAAAATGAACTAGACAAATGGACTCTAGCTTCCCTTACCTGGAAAGAGCTAGCGAAAAACCTCGACTCTTAGGCTACGAGCACCACAGTTTAGAGAGTAGATTTGGGGAGCTGAAAGGAACGGTGGAAACAGATGCCAAAAGGGTTATCACGGTAAACCCTAACTGAAAATACGAAAATCCAATAGAAGGGGGAGAGTACGGACCGAAAATACTTACGTGGATGAGGGAAAACTCTCTTGGGATCAAATGGGTCTCAAAACCCTAGCAGAGCACTGACGAAGAAGATTGGGAGAGCAAGGCGGTTGTGATTTCTGTAAAGACAGAAAATGAGAGGGTTAGCTGGGATTAGGGTCTTTGTTACCTTATGGGCCAACCCTAGGTCCAACTCGATTTGAGAGTTCCTTTAGAATTAGGGTAGGAAATAAATGGGCTTTACATTAATGATTAATATTTGTAATGTCTTGAGCCAGGACTCAAGAAATGTATCATTAGTTGGGACATTGTCTTTAATGAAATTCAATATGGCTTATAAGCCAATTAGTTTACAAATGTAAGCATCAAAGTAATAGATAAGATACGTATGATGATGATATATGCTCTAGTGTTGTGTCTGATGAAGATAAATGTCTTGCTAAATATGACGAAGTCTAATATGTTATTGATTATAGACTTGTCAAAAAGAGAACAAGGAAAACAATAATAACTTTGAAGAGGTATGGCTATGCAAAGCTTATTGCATATTCCTTAATAGTTGCTAGTAAGATGTTAGAACATTAACCTTCTAGTTTATCCTTTGCATTAACAAGTAAAAGGAAAACTCAATGGCTAGACACCACGAATAAGAAGATGAAGTTATTTCACTTGAGCAATACTTGGACTCACATTCATAAACATGAGGGTTCTTGGTTGTCCGGTTGTAAATGGACTTTCAACAAATGACACAGTAGGAATTGATAAATAAAGGTTCAAGGTGAGACTTGCTGTTAGGGTTTACTTAGAGAGAAAAGGTTTATTATAATGTTGTTTTATATTTGATGGTAAAACAAAAATCCATTCAGATGTTATTAGCCATGGTTATTGATTGAGCATAAATAGGTTGAGATTAGGATTGCATTCTTAGATGGCGACTTAAGGAAGACCATCTAAGCAATAAGAAGGATTTGAATTAAGAGATAAGTAGGATTATGTTTGCAAGCTAAACAAACCCTTTTATAATGTTAAAATCCCAAAGGAATTGAAAATGCATTTTGACGAGTTCATTGTAAGTATTGGTTTTGAACGTATTCATACACCACTTGTGCCTACTTTAAGTTCTACTAGAAGATTGTTAGGTTTACAAAGGAGGGATTTCACTAGGGAGATACAACACCAATGAGACCTGAGCCCAACCACATAAGGCATTGACACCACTCTCAACCCAAAACCTTAAGGCAATGGGTTTATGGGTCTTTATTCTTATATAGTGCTCTACTTTCTTAATTCTGGTCAATGTGGGACTTAGACTCACACTTGGATTCCTAACAATCTCCCCCTCAAAGGTGAGTCCCTTCAACCACATTGGTACACTCCCCCTCTAGCGGAAGCTGCCCAACCACGAGTACTCATTTTTTGCCCTTTTCTGTACCGCCGTTCTTCTTAACGGGACACGTTTTACCTGACCAACACTGTCAGGAAGACTTTCGATACTAGGACCATGCTGCACTCGTCTGAGCCGGTATTAACCATCGGCTCTGATACCACTTGTCAGGTTTTACAAAGGGGGTTTCACTGGGGAGAACAACACCAATGAGATCTGAGCCTAACCACATAAGACACTAACACCACTCTCAACCCAAAACCTTAAGGTAATGGGTTTATGGGTCTTTATCTTTATATAGTGCTCTACTTTTTCATTTCTGGTCAATGTGGGACTTAGACTCACACTTGTATTCCTAACAATCTCCCCCTCAAGGGTGAGTCCCTTCAACCACATTGATACACTCCCCCTCCAGTGGAAGTTGCCCAACCACGAGTACTCCTTTTCTGCCCTTTTCTGTATTGTCGTTCTTTTCTTAACGAGACACGCTTACCTGACCCACACTGTTAGGAAGACTTTCGATACTAGGACCATACTGGTACTGCACTCGTCTGAGCCGGTATTAACCATCGGCTCTGATACCACTTGTTAAGTTTACAAAGGAGGGATTTCACTAGGGACCACATAAGGCATTGACACCACTCTCAACCCAAAACCTTAAGGCAATGAGTTTATGGGTCTTTATTCTTATATAGTGCTCTACTTTCTCAATTCTGGTCAATGTGGGACTTAGACTCACACTTAGATTCCTAACAAAGATCACTAAGTATTATTAGAATATGTTTATGACGTTTTGATAGCAAACAATAATGTATAATGTTAAGAAGATTAAGGATTAAGCTAAACAATGAATTTGATATAAAGGATTTTGGAGCAATTAGAAATATTTGTGGATATTGATGTAGTAGAGTGTTCAATAGTTTAAGAGCATATAGTTGTACATGACCGTTTATCTTGATCAAATTGTGTTTCTTCTTCAAAGCATGATGTTATCAAAGTGCCTACTATACATAAGATTATAATTTTCTTTATCTGTCACTAAAGAGTTTGTCTTCTTGATGTTTTAAGCTAAGCTGTGAGAACATTGTTCACATTGTTCACATGACTTCTCCTTCAATTTTGGTTTGATTTATGTGAATTAATTTTGAAAATTATTTCTATATAAATAAGACATTGAGTTAACTATTTTAACCAGATAGGAGTTGATAGTTCATCGAGAGAATATTAATGTTTGGTAATAGTAGATTTTTTATCATGAATGTAAATTGAGGTTATTATCACTTTAATTGAACTATATTAATTTTTGATATATTTTCTTTCTTACACTTCTTTGTTAACCATCTAGATGTTTTTAGGGGTGGTAACGCAAGCCGGTTTGGCCCATTTAGGCTTGGCCTATACTTGGTGTGCAAAATGCAAGTCGGGCTGGCTTGTCCTGCATTTTCAATGCAGGCTGAGAAGTTTGGTCTGCCTCGTATAAGTATCCCAGGCCCATGGGGCCAACTCAGCTTTTAAAAAAAAAAAAATTTTTATCATAAAGTTTTCAATGATTAACAAATTGGAAAACTTTAACAAGTTCACAAAATTAAGCTAAGTCTTTGGGAAGTTGGATAATAAATTGATAATTCATTTTCATGATATTTATATTCGTACTTTAACATACACGATATATTCTTCAAATTTTAGCATATTCAAAAATACATAATACTTGTCTTTTCGAGTCAAAAAAGAATTTAAAACGTTCATACAAAAGTCCAGGAGAAAAGTAACCGATATACACAAGTGCAATCTTTTTTTCATGTGGGCCAGCGAGCCGGCCTACGCAAATCAGGGGCCAGTCTGCGCAAGCTGTGGGTTTTTACGGGTTAACGGCTAGCATATCTCGCATTTCTTTAACGGGTATGCGGACCGGTCCGTCGGACCAAGTCCATATTGTCACTCCTATATGTTCTTAGGAATTTTTCTATATTATTCTTTTCTATTAGTATGTTTAATGAGTTTGCTTGAGTTATTTCCTCAAGAATGTATTTAATTGTAAAGTTATTATATTATTGATGTAAATTACGTGGAATGTTTAATTTTTAAAGGTTGCAAGTGCAAATACAAAAACCTTTATAACACATTATATAACTCAATACATTTAACCACATAATCGTGATATTAGTGATTACATCACGATTATGATACTTGTGTTTTCGTGTTGTTGAATACTTTGGTTCTTGTATAATTAAATTTATATTAATAAATAGCTCAAAATAAAAAATAAAATTATTTACATTTTAACATTTTATAAAGTAAATTATTTTAATATTTAGTAATTAATTTATGATAATTTTAACTTCAATCAACAAATTTGTAAATTAATTTTATTATATTTTAATTTTTTATATTGGTTTCTGAATAAATTATTAATTTGTCATTAATTATTTAAAAAACTTTAATTTTTAATCTTTGAATTAATTTTTATATTATTCTAACTTTGTAATCATCATTCAATTTATATTTATACTATTTTCATTAAATTAATTAAAAATATTTTATTAATTTATTGCATTCTTTTATTATTTTAACTTTTGATTACAGTTCAATTAATTACAACTTCTATTTATTTTCCTTCTTTTCTTTATTATTTTTCTCGATTTAAATAATCTATTTTCAAAGTTTTTTTCATCCTTTTAGTTCCTTCCTACCTTGAAAAAGAAAACACTAATAGTATCACGAAACATATGGTTTGATTTAAATGAATTATAGGTAAAAATTTATTAAAATTAATAAATGAATTGATGATAAATTTAATAAACTAAAAATTATTATAAAATTTTAATGTATAAAAAATTATATTTTAAAATAATACATAAATTTATTTATTTTATTAATTAAATTCATTTGCCTGCAAATCTCCACAAAAGTTTAGATGCAAAATTTATATCTATTTACCGTATTAATTATTTTTAGTTTTACAATTTTCTTACCAACCGTACATCGACGCCTCTCGCGAAACATACCCTGGCCTAATTATTTTGACTTTCATTTTTTAATTTTTAATTTTTAGTTTTTATGTAATTTTGTGTGAATTAAAAAAAATACATTAATCGATCATTCACGTTAAATTACGTTAAAAATAAAAATTTAAAATGAGAATCATAAAAAAGAAAATATTATTCATAACCATAATAATTTTACTGTTTACTGTGAAAGTCAGAAACTATTCTTATCATTACGCTCTTCGAGGTGTCAGATTTCTCCGCTACACGTCTTTCTTCGCTGCATGCCCTCAAGATGGGTCACATTGCTCTGCTATGCGTCATTTTCTCCTATCCAATCTCTTCACAACATTAAAACCAGTACAACTTTATTGCACAGGAAAAGATAACACCAACAATAATTCAATATATACTATTCATTTTATTTTAAGACCTATAAATTATATTATAGTAAACTAGACATTTCTTACCTCCCACCAAAATTTACAGAGTATAATTTTATTAATAGTTTCCGGTGTAAGGACAAAATATTTATTAAGAACCATTTTAATTTTATTTTTTTTTTATGTCTCTTTCTTTTCAAGTAATCTGTTAAGATTTTTTCTCCATACAATCTTTTTTGTTGTTCGATTGGTTGAACAAACAATCGAGGTACCTGTCTAAAAGGCTTCGATGCTTAAGTCAGACGAGGGACCGATCGATCAATAAGTGTAACTGCTGTAATAAATGCGAATTAAAGATTTCCACCAACCTATCTCTGGGCCCTATTTATAGTTTCGGTGTGAGCCTGTAATTAGGGTTCCTTAATCACGGCCCAATGATCCCTTAATCGTGATTACTGACTTGTTTAATTTTAATTAATCTCGCTAACTGGTTCAGGTTGTCTGTTTGGCCGATCGACCGATGGTCACTTGGCTAGGTGGGTTATCTTCTATGAGTTTAACAACCTTAAGTGGTATATTTAATCTATATGGCCGATCGATCGACGGTCATATGTAAGGTACTACGCGGTTTACCTATGTGGCCGACGGACCGATGAACCTCTATAAGGTAACGCGTGATTTACTGTGAGTAACGTGAGTTACCCGTGGGGCCGATCGACTGATGGTTCTTTATGAGGTTCATATGTAGTTTATTTAAGTGACCGATCGACCGATGGTCCATGGATTCACATGGTTTCTGTGGGCCGATCGACCGATGGTCCTGTTCCATATGTAAGCCCTCCCAGTCTTGTTCGGTGGACTAGCGGACTGTGCGTTATCGATGGTCCGATGGGACATACAGTACATTAAGTATTATCGAAACAAAAAGCTTTTTTTTTATCAAAATTTTAAATTTGTTAGAAGGTAACTTAAAAAAAAATAATGTTTAGAGTTTAGAATTTAAATTTTGAGATCAAGGGTCTAGGTAATATGATTATATTATAATGAAATCATATAAGTTAAATCATTACAAATCCCACAAAATTTATCTCCATATTTACTTATTTTAACTTTCAAATTATTTCAAAAAAATACACAAATCCATCCTATCATTTCTTCAAATCAAAATTTATACTCTCTCTTAAATTCATATCTTCAAAGAAAGTGATCCTTATTAACAACGAAATGACTACAACTTGATTTAATTATTTACCCGGGTTATGTGGAGTTTGTGTCCATTTATCACTCCACCGAATAAGAAAGAGTGTGCTAAGATGTTGAGAGTAATTTAGTTTATACCATTTACCCATGTCAATTAATGTACAATATATTTATAATTTTACTGTTATTATTAAGAGTCAGAGAATTTCTTATATTCTGCGATAAAACTGAATTATGGAATTGAGCGACTTTTGGAAAATAATATAATAATAAACTCTATATCCTATATCCTAATCCTAAATGTTAAACAGTTGGAAACTTGCTCCTACCAGTGAATTGCTATTTTATAACTTTGTTTGTAGAATAGAAATATACATATGAAAATCAAAAATATTTTTTTTAAAGGAAAATAGACAAATAAGGATGTTGAGTGTTTAGCATGTGATAGACTAAAAGTAGAAATACAAAAAGATTTTTTTTTAAATAATATAATATGATAAGATGGATAAGATAATAAAGAGAATGAGAATGAGAGATGGACATAATAGGTGAAAATAATAGAGTTGGTTATACAAACTTTTAAAATTAATTATGTGATAACCCTTTTAATTACTCCTTCTCCCCTCATTCCACCACACTGAATGCCACACATCACTCCTGCTTTTCTCTCCTTGCTTCACCATTACTCCCTACACAGTCACCTTAACTCCTCTATAATTAAATCTCTCCTTGTTCCTGAAACAGATTCTGGGAGAGTAACTACAACAGAGTCTCCTGCTGCCTCATCTCTTAGCCTCCTTCCCTCTAGGTAAGTCTTCATTTTCGTTTTGGGGTTCAATTTCAGATTGCAACTCGAAATTTATGTTTCTATTATGAGTTTAATCAAGTGTTCCCCATTTTCCTGTGTTTGAATGATGAATTCTCTAGGGTAAACTAAGGAATTTCGCTTCTCCTCTCTAAAGTTGCTTCCACCCAAAGCATTCACCAAAAATAGGTAAGGGAAGCTAACCTCTCACTCCAAATTCGCAAAAGAATCATTGATTAGGGGTAGAATTGCATGAATTGTGTGTTGTTTGATGAGTATGAACGATTGTGTGTGATAAATTTCGAGTGTGGCATGAACTATGTGGTTTGCATGTGAAAACATATTGAAATTCTGATGGTTTCGCCCAGGCGAGCAGCTCTCGGTTGAGCGAAAATACCAGAAACTCACCCCTGATACTGTGTGAGGTCTCGCCTAGGCGAGCTGGTTTCGCCTGAGCGAGAGTAAATCTCGTCTAGGCGAGACAGCTTAGCCTGAGCAAGAATTCGCTCAGATTTTGGGGTTACTCCCTGTTTGGAGTCTCGCCCAGGCGAAAGTGACTCGCCTAAACGAGACAACTCTCTAGCTCAGGCGAGATCCTCTAGCTTGAGCGAGATTTACTACAGAGTTTGAGTTCCTTCCCTGTTTTTGACTAAATGAAGTTGTGTTAAGTGGATTGGTGTGATAATGGCTTATCTTGTATGTGATTTTTATGTATGATAGTCAGTGTGATGGAATTGTGTGAAATTGGTCTGTATGAGAATGTGTTGGAGTTAGGATTTCAAGGGAAATTCTAAGGAAGATGGTTTTAGTGAATGTAAGGACATGAGGACTCATATTGGTGGTATCCTGACGCTCCTAATAACCATTAAGACTCATATAGAGTATAATGGATTATGTCGAAAGGAGTAACAGGAGGTCCTAGTCTATGGACCCGATCCGTCATAGACGTGAAGGGAACTTACCTTGGGAGTGGTTGGGTGAATATCCTTTGTGCCTATAACTCTGCAGAGTTTGGAAACCGTCACAAGTGCAAGCCACCAAAAGCTCCAATGTCACTTACATAATCCGGATATCGAGTCTAGAACGGTGATGGTGTGTCATGGTTGTGGTGAATTGAATAATTCTGATAATTGTGTGATCGACCCTGATTGATGCTTAACTATCAAATTGCATGATTTCTTCTTATTTAAGTTAGCTTACCCTTCTTGCATATGTTTGTTCTGTGTGTCTTTCTCTTTGCAATGATCGCCCTTATCGCTTGGTGTGAGCAGCTAAGAGTGCAGGTGAAGATACACTCCTCCTGGATAGGAGTGTGTAGTGTTTGAGCGCTTCCAGAAAGTAACTTCCACCCTTAGTTTTGCTCTGGTGTTGGGTGTTTTGAAATCCTCTCTTAGTGTAGGCTGTATCTATAGGCAGTACATTTATAGTTATTTTGAGAATGACTGTATTGATACCTTATACCAGCCTATTACTATCATCTGCCTTTGAATTATCAGAATTTTAATGTTTTGTTTAATAGCATAAAAACTATTAAAACGGGATGTTACAAATTATTTTTCTCTTCTTTTAACACTAAATGAAAAAATTAATTATCCCTTTATTTTTATTTTTATTGAGAATAATATAATAATAATAATAATAATAATAATAATAAATTTAAACGGAAGCCACAAATAAAGTTGTAACATAGTTTTTCTGCTAAAAACGGTAAATATTTTGGTATTACAAATTTAAAAAAAAAAAGCCATATCTTTTGACTCAAATCTTCCATCAGTGGTGGACCTCAGAAGGTTCAAGACCGTGGCACTCAAAGATTTTTTAATTTTTTTTTAAAAAGTATTATTTTTAAAATTTTATAAAATTGATTTTTATTTTTTTATAAAATATAATTTTAATATTATTAAATAATAAAATAAAATATAAATATAATAAAGAATAATAAAATTTATTGAGATATTTTTGTTGATCTTTCCCATATTAAGTTTCTCACGTTTTGTATTTATTTATTATTTTTGTATCTCTTTTTTTATTTTTTATTTAAAAAAAAAATAGAAAGCTAGATATAAATTCATTCTTTCTTAGTTCTCATTTGTTATCTTTTAAGATAAAAAAGATAATTATATCCCTCCTCTTGATAGGAAAATATTAGTTTTATATTTAATTTTATGTTCATCTTATGAATTTTTTGTATATTTATTTTTTTATGACTATAAAAGGAAAAGTTATATACTATAGGTTTTTTCATAACCATTTCTTAAATGTGACTTGATTATCATATTTGTGTGAGTAATTACGTCTCTCAATTTTTAATTAGATTTTAATAAATTATTTTTTAGTCTTAATTTTTTTTAAATAGGTCTATTGATGAAAAATAAAATAATAGATTCATTTCTTTTGTAAAGTAATAAAAGGGAATATACTTTGAAGATAAAAATAATACAAACTTACTTCTTCCTCTATTTTTCAAACATAATACTGACATAGTGAAAACAATTATTGAATTGAAGTGACAACTCTCAAATACCATTTTATTTTTATAATATTTTTAAGTGACTCATTTATTTATTATATTATTCTATGAGATTTTTGTGAATATTTACATGAGAATTAACCCTTCTCTACTAAACAAACTATATGCTTATGACAACTGGGAGATTGAACTATGATTTGGGCTAATGATACTTTTTTTCTCAGAACATGTTCTGTTATATCCATGTTAATGTGTTAAAGAATATATAGCAGTGTGATCTTAGATGTTATTTTATCTATGGTGAAACCATGCACACTATTTTCATGCAATTAATAGATTCAAGAATGATTGGGGATTCAAATAATATATTGGTGTCTCTTTTTCATATCATCTCTTATCTCCCCGACAACCGTATTTGTATGACTTGTTTGACCTTTCCTACAACTCTCGTATGTGACTGAGAACAATGGGCCTCAAGTAGCCTCCTTCAAACTCCAGTTTTACAATGAGTCTTTTACGTAAATGTTTTACATATCCTCGTATATAATTGAAATTAGAGTTGTATGTGGATATAAATCATTTAAAATATTTAGAATCAAAGAAATAGAATGGTATTTAACAATAACAGAGTTGACAAATAAGAGATATTTAATATGACATAGATAAAAAAAAAAACTGGGCTTTCTTTTAGTTTCAATAATGTATTAGCAATATGACTTAAATGTAATACGAACATAATATTAGATAATAATTGCTCTCATGTTACCATTTAAACAAATAATATGATTTAAGAATTAGAGATGCATTAAAATGATATTCTCATCAATCATTTTTGCAATAACTTGGGTCTTGAATATATGAGTTGAAATACTTATAAGTGCCCAAAATATTTATATATATTTTTTCAATAAGAAAATCAAGAAGATATACCAAACATGAAAGTTAGTGGATCACTCTTAATCATGAGATTAAGAGAATATAAGTCATGATTAAATAATAATTTTAATAGAATTATAAAAGAAATAATTTCACAACTATATATATATTAGGAATAATGATCGCATTCTCAAGATATTGTTCATTTTGAAAGTGTGAAGTTCCATAACAATTTTGTCCTTAAAAGACATATTGTTTACTTTGAAAGTGTAAAGTTCTGTCACAATTTTGTTTTTAAAAGGTATTAAGATATTTTGGACGATGAAGGAAAGAAGAAATATTTAAACTGTTCTTGACATCGACTCCTAAACGATGTAAGATTTATTGAGTGTACCAAATATATATATATATATATATATATATATATATATATATATATATATATATATATATATATATATATATATATATATATATATATATATATATATATATATATATCGATTGAAAAAGTTATCTTAATTAATATTCTCTAATCTTAATGAATACAAAATTAATTCATCACCTATTATACTTTTCATGGTTTAATAAACCTATAACAACTGCTTCACATGTAATATTCATTATGCTAATTAAGAGAATCTCCTCAGTTTTCTCTCACCACTTTCCCATTTTGTTATATAAGCAGAAGGATTTGACAACTAAAATGCAATAAGCCATTGGGTTTGTTGTGATTGGCGTGTTTGTTATAAATTGGTGAGTTGTAGAAGGGACCACTTCCTCTAAATTATTCACCAATCTCAATCACCACATAGATCCAAAAGGGGAAGGTCCTTTCTCTGTTATTATTTTAGATATACTAAATCTTGTCTCAACATACCATATATTATTCTAATGATGACGTCTTTTCTTACCAGCCCTTTTCATAATACAATTGGGTATTTAAGTATATTAGTCGTGAATAAATTGATGTCACACTAAGTAGGATTAAGTAAAGGAATTTGTGTGCAAAATAAGCAAATTATAATACTTGTTTAGTTTCAGTAACTATCACATGCGTGTGGGTGGTTCCTTGTAGAAACAAGTTTCTATACATTCTTGACAAATATTCAAGATTCACACGTGTATAGAAATGAGTATTATATAATTCTTAACATGACTGTGTGTACATCAGTCAAATTTATTAAATGATTATCTACCGGAAAGCATGACAAAGTTACATTAATTATTAATTTTGTTAATAAAAATATTCAACTCACAACTTTTTTCAAATTTTTAATAACTTTTATATATACCAACCTTATGTAGCTTCTTTTTAATAGCCCCATTTGTAGCTTCAAGTAGTCTAAACCTCAATAATCATTCTCCCCCACATAATTGTCCAAACAAAATAAGGAAAGTACAAACAAAATTTCTATGGGGTTGGGTTCAAAAGTAGAAATATCGCATGGATTAAGTGGAAGAAATTGTAGGAATAGAGATCAAAGACATTGAACACTTTCATATAGCCTTAATAGCTAAATGAAAATGAAGATTAGGAATGGAGGAACAATGGTTATGGTAGAACTTTTTAGGGTCTAAATATTATTCATGGAGAAGCTTAAATGTCAACAAAAACACGATGTAAGAATTGGTTTGACAGTAATATTGTGTGGAAAGTTGGATTCGATATTAAGATAAAATTCTGGAAGTATAAATGGTTTAGTGAAATATCACTAAGCAATTAGTTCTCTTATATGAGATTTCAAAAGACAAAGGAAAAACAGTTGAGGATGGTGGAATAGTGACACGTGAGAATGGTGTTTGACATGGAGAAGAGAAACATTTAAGTGAGAAAGAATCCAAGAACAAATATTATTGTAAGAGATAGCACGTGTGGATGTATAATTGTACATAGTTAAATAAGCATATAAGAAAATGTAGAAAATTTATAATGGGGAAGACACTTATATGTTTACTGCCTTTTAAAGAATAAAGGCTTTACCACACCATTTCATGTGGAGGTATCATTAGATAAGGTACTAATAAGGACAAAGCTAGGTAGTAGAACAATAGCATTAATTAACACTACTCCATCATGCAATGAGAAAGAAGGAACATGTAACCATCTATTTATTTGTCCTAAAATAGCTCACAAACTTTAGAACAATAGTGATAGATGGTTGGTGTGATCATAGTACATCACAATCAACCGAAACACCACTTTCAACACTTCCTATTGGAATTGAATGGGAAAGATAATATGCCTTGAAGGACAGTATGGATATCAATTATTTGGAACATATGGAGACAAAGAAATAGGATGATCTTTAAACAAGGAGAAATAGAAGTCGAAGAAGTATTTTGTATAACTCGATTAAAAGTTTAGGATTGGTCAAGACACAAATTTCCTTGTGTTACATTCTCCTATTTAGATTGGTACCAATGTCCATTAGAATGTATAGGAAGACTAAAATAGTCATGTTTATGGGACTTAATCAATTAGGAACAGGAATTAACTATGCATAATATAGAAGAATACCAGTTAATAGGTTAAGGATAAAGTACAATGGATGGAGTGCATATATTGCTTTTCCTTTTTCTTTTCTATTTTTTTCCACTATAGTAGGACAAGAGTGAATAAACAGAACATGGTAAGTAATTATCAGAAGCCAAAATCAAACACTTAGACCAACTAGTAAAAGAAAACATTATGTCCAATGAAATATAGAAGTGAAATAGACGGGACAAATTGAATTACCAATGCAGTTATTGGCTTTAGTGTTGTCATGGCAACTCAACTAATATGGACCCGTGTCGATGTTGTGAGCCAGAGGTTGATGGTTCAGGAATAGGAAATGCTTTCAGATCAAAAAAATTAGAATGCATATAAACATTGAACAAAGGTTGTAATTGGACATGGGGTTGGAATATTAATAACTCATAAATTTGAAAATCTTTGGCAGTCTTCCATATACTACTTTGTCTTGTAAAAAACTGAGTAAAAGAGTATAATATAGTGATATTTAGAATTCGATTATATAGACACAATGTTATACTATGGAGGTTGATCATTAAGAACTATGTATATATCTTTTTACAAGAGAACACCCCTAATGTTTCATTATATAATATATATATATATATATATATATATATATATATATATATATATATATATATATATATATATTAACCATGTTTGGATACTACATTAGTGAATACAACTAACTTCCTAACATGAAGGGGTTGTCTTTGAAACATTGAGGTTATGGGTTACAAAGTTCTCTTTCGAACTTAAAAGGTAGGGGAAAGCAAAATAAAACCTCTCCAAACGCACACATTTAATGAGAATCTTCGTTGGTGTAATGGAATGAGATTAGGGTTCAAAAATGGCAACTTCTTAGACGAACAAGTGGTTGTAATAAGATTGGTTTATGCCGAGAAGCTTGGTGGCTGCACAAGATTGAGTTCGAAAATTGAAACTTCCACGAACGGAGTAGAGATCGAAGAATTTTCAGTTCACAAATAGAAGCTTCAGGAATTTGACGATGAAAATTTTTCACAGCACAAGAGAACTAAGGTTCTGTTTTTACATAATGGGAATAAGAGAATGAGAATTTTACTACACGCGTCTAACACTTATATTTCCTCGCAAGTATGTACCACTTAAAGATAAATTAAAAATAAAAGTAAAATAAAAAAATAATGTTACGTTAAAGAGTAAGAAAAGTGGTAAAAATAATATCATCTAATTATTTTCCATAAAAAAAGATAAACACACTAAGCAGACTAGACCAGAGCCTAGTTACATTTGTCATAAATATCTTCCAAAATTCTCATTTCTCATTTCTCATTAAAAATAAAATAAAAATCAAACGTCGCAATTTTCTCTTTCATCTTTACAGCTTGGGCATGCAAATTGTCTTATGTATCTAAACTATTAATTTGGATACTTTTAGCTCGTCGTAAAGTACATTATCTTTAATTTTAATAAATCAATTTGGTTTATAATAACACATTTATAACGTTTGAAAGTTATAATTTATCATCTGAAAGTTATCGTCATCTTTATCGTCAAATGCACTATTATTTTTATTGTATTGGTACCAATTAATATTTATCTGTTTTCCTAATAATTATAGGAACTTAGTTATTATTTGGTTAAAATACCTTTTTAGTCCCAATTTTTGTCAAGTTTTTTTAAATAAGTCCTAATTTTGGTTTTGTGTTCAAATAGGTCATAATTTTCGTTAATTTTGTTCAATTAGGTCATTTTTTGCTAAAACCGTTTAAATCATTAACGGCCATGAACAGTGACCGCCACGTGTCACTTCATGGTTTTTTTGAATTTTTTTATTTTTATTTTTATTTTTTTAATTTTTTTAAAAAAAAAATTAAAATTTTTTTAATATCTTTTTTAAATGTACACATGTCAACCCAAGAGCGTGCCACGTGTCACTTCGTGATTTTTCTGAATTTATTATTTTATTTTTTTTGAATTCTTTTGAATTTTTTTTAAATGTCCACGTGTCAACCTAGTAGTGTGCCACGTGTCAAAGTCAATATTCTATATTCAATTTGGTCCCTATATTTGTTATTTTTGTTCAATTAGGTCCCAATTTTTGTTAACATTAACCAATTTGGTCCCTATTAAAGATGTGACCAAATTAAATTTTTATATCAAAGTTATAATGATGTGAATTTTAATATATTATATAAAAATATTTAATAAAAAATGTGAATTTTAATATAAAAATTAAATTTGGTTTTAATTTAGAGAGGGACCAAATTGGTTAATGTTAACAGAAATTGGGACCTAATTGAACAAAAATAACAAATATAGGGACCAAATTGAATTTAGAACATTGACTTTGACACGTGGCACGCTACTGGGTTGACACGTGGACATTTAAAAAAAATTTAAAAAAAATTTAAAAAAAAATTTAAAAAAAATTCAAAAAAATTCAGAAAAACCACGAAATGACACATGGCACACTCCTGGGTTGACACGTGTACATTTAAAAAAAAATTAAAAAATTTAAAAAAATTTAAAAAAATTTAAAAAAATTTAAAAAAAATTTAAAAAAATAAAAATAAAAATAAAAAAATTCAAAAAAATCACGAAGTGACATGTGGCAGTCACTGATGTTAGCAAAAAAGGACCCAATTGAACAAAATTAATGAAAATTAGGACCTATTTGAACACAAAACCAAAATTAGGACTTATTTGAAAAAAGTTGACAAAAATTGGGACAAAAAAGGTATTTTAATCTTATTATTTTGTTTTGTTTTGTTTTTTTGGCTTAAAATGTTGATGAACGTCCCATACAAAATAATTAGAGCATGTAGAAAGGAGGCCTGTAGTTTGAAGAAAAAGTGTCGGTAGCCTCATTTTCATAATTAATTAATTAATTAGAGCAAACTTATTAGCTGCTTAGATAAATAATTGCAACAAAATCTCTAACGTGCTCTTTTAAATACACTATATAATATTGACGAAAATATATTGGAAAGTACAAAATTTTACAAGTTTTACTTTATATTCAATATATTGGTGTCAAAAGGTTTTAGAATCTTGATGAGTTAGTAAAAAGAACTTTGAAATATGAGATGGTTAATCAAAGAAATGAAATGAGAAGGCTGAAAAAGAACCAAATGGATGAACAATGGAATACAAACTCTAGATACTTTCATTCACTAGTTAATTGGAGAACAGAAAACGAGATTGAAGGAGTGGAAGGAGGGAATGGTACGAGGATCCCATGGCGAATTCAAAGAGATTTTCCAAAAAAAGGATGAGTGAGACAAATCATCTAGATGTTAAAAGCGGAAAATATTGAATTAATCTATTTCATCTATAGACTACTATAATCATTCACAATATTTATTTTAGTTAATGAAAATCCAAATTCAAGACTTTAAACTCACAAAAAAAGTCTTAGATAAGGGAATTCAGTGACCCCATTAGGTCTATCCAAAACTATTAAAGGGATAAACGAAATCATATTAAAAGGGTGAAAGTAAAAAAAAGAAAAAGAAATTAAGGTAAATATATTAAAATTGGCTAATGATATTGTATTCACATGTAAGGCATCACTATAAAAAAATTTCTCACTAACAATTAATTTTAGTGACAAAAAATTGTTAGTCATTATAATAATCAATTTAGATACCAATTTATAAAATAAAAAATTATTGGTTACTAAAAAAATCACTACTCACTACGAGAAAATGTTTCATTAACAACCAATTTTAGTAATCAAAAGTTGTTAGTCACTGTAATAATCAATTTAGATATCAATTTACAAAATAAAAAAAATTATTGGTTACTAAAATAGTCACTATTATGAATAAAAAATTATAATTGATTACTAATTAATTAGAGACTAATTTAAAAACTAACTCCTTTTGGTAGCAAAAATCTTGATGGTTAATGTTTAGTGACCAATTTCTTTTAGTAGCTAAATTTTAGAAGCCAATTTAGAGACCAATTATAATTTTTTATTCACAGTAGTAACTATTTTAGTAACCAATAACTTTTTATTTTGTAAATTAGTATCTAAATTGGCTTTTAGTCACTAAAATTGGTTATTAATGAAGTTTTTTCTTTGTAGTGATTATGAATAAAAAATTACAATTCGTCTCTAAAATTTAGCTATCAAGGTTTTGGCTACCAAAGAAATGAGTTTATAAATTGGTTACTAAGTATTAACTGCCCAAGGTTTGGGTATAAAAATTAGTTTGGAAATTAGTCTCTAATTAATTAGTGACCGATTTAGCGATTAATGATTAAATATGTTTTTGGTCCCTCAAGATTTAGTGAAATTTGGAAATATTCCCTCTTCAAAACTTTTGACCAATTTAGTCTTTCCTCTTTAAAAATGCATGAATTCAGTCCTTTTAACCAAATTTTGTTAAGTTTATATAATGTTTTAAGCGCATTTCATTATAATATTTGAATTGTTTACACCGTTTGACACATCTTCATTTCAATGTTAACTCAAATATTATCATAAAGTGCATTTAAAATTTTAAATAAATTTAACAAAATTTGGTAAGAAGGATTAAATCTAGGCATTTATAAAGATTAAACATTAAATTGTTACAAAGTTTCAAAAAGGGACTAATTCCAAAATTCACTTAAATTTGAAGGACCAAAAACATATTTAACCGATTTAGCGATTAAATATAATTTTTTATTCATAACAATGACTATTTTATTTTTTTTATTTTTTAAATTGATATCCAAATTGATAACAATGGTGACTAACAATTTTTTGTCACTAAAATTGATTATTATCTTAGAGTCTTCTTATAGCATGCTGGAGCTTGCAAGGGACTGGCGGGGCCATGGCCCCCCAAATATTTTGAATTTTATTTTATTTTATAGGTAATATTTATAAATTAATTATAATTAAATTAAATATTTTTTTACTTATTTTATAAAACATAATATTTAATGATAATAAATAATAAAATACAAAATCAAATATAATAAAGAGTAAAAAGATTTATTAAAATATTTTTTTTATTTTTTGTCTTATTTCTTTTCGGTTTCTTATAAATTGTTCTTATCTCTCACTCTCATCTCTTTTCTTTTGTTTATGAAGAAAAAGATTTATTATATATGTTCTCGTTTTCTCATATGTTTTCTCTATTTGAAGAAAAGAAGGTAATTCTTTCTTGTCTCACTTGATAGTAAAATATTAGTTTAATAATTTATCTTGTGAGCATTTGTATATTCATTTTTTATTTTTTGAATATAAAAGAAAAAATATTATTGTTTGCTTGATTCTTCATTTTTTAACTTTTCCTATTTCTATAACTACGACAGAAAAATCATTCTCTGTTTACAAGATTGTAGAATAAAATGGAAGATGATTTTTTTGTTTACAATATTATTATTTACATTGAAAAGGAAATAATTTAAAATTTTATTCTAATTCAATTATTGATGAGTTCAAAGAACGAAGAACAATCTTTTAATCATGTGTGATTTCTTTTATAGTTATCGTTATATTAAATTATTTATTCATTTTTATTGTATTAGTGACAATAATTAAATATATAAATTTTGAATGTATTATTTTGGCTCTCTCAAAAGTATTGGTCAAGATTCGCCACTGTTTATAATGCATGTAGAATAATCTTTAAAAGTATGTATACTCAGGTGTTTTGAACTTACAATCAAATTAAAGATAAACTTTCACTAAAACAAGATAAGAGGATTCTGTCTAGAGATATGAAGAAGTTTTTAACGTATTCAAGTAAATCTTATATGAGATAATGCTTTTTTAAATAAGGTTAAAATACCTTTTTAGTCCCAATTTTCGTCAAGTTTTTTCAAATAAGTCCTAATTTTGGTTTTGTGTTCAAATAGGTCCTAATTTTCGTCAATTTTGTTCAATTGGGTCCTTTTTTGCTAAAACCGTTTAAATCATTAACGGCCATGAACAGTGACCGCCACGTGTGACTTCGTGGTTTTTTTGAATTTTTTTATTTTTATTTTTATTTTTTTTAATTTTTTTTAAAAAAATTTTAAAATTTTTTTAATATCTTTTTTAAATGTACACATGTCAACCCAAGAGCGTGCCACGTGTCACTTCGTGGTTTTTCTGAATTTTTTATTTTATTTTTTTTGAATTTTTTTGAATTTTTTTTAAATATCCACGTGTCAACCTAGTAGTGTGCCACGTGTCAAAGTCAATATTCTATATTCAATTTGGTCCCTATATTTGTTATTTTTGTTCAATTAGGTCCCAATTTTTGTTAACATTAACCAATTTGGTCCCTATCAAAGATGTGACCAAATTAAATTTTTATATCAAAGTTATAATGATGTGAATTTTAATATATTATATAAAAATATTTAATAAAAAATGTGAATTTTAATATAAAAATTAAATTTGGTTTTAATTTAGAAAGGGACCAAATTGGTTAATGTTAACAAAAATTGGGACCTAATTGAACAAAAATAACAAATATAGGGACCAAATTGAATTTAGAACATTGACTTTGACACATGACACGCTACTGGATTGACACGTGGACATTTAAGAAAAATTCAAAAGAATTTTCAAAAAATTTTAAAAAAAATTCAAAAAAAACACGAAGTGACACGTGGCACTCTCCTGAGTTGACACGTGTACATTTAAAAAAAAATTTAAAATTTAAAAAAATTCAAAAAATTCAAAAAAACCACGAAGTGACACGTGACAGTCATTGTTCATGGTCGTTAATGATTTAAACGGTGTTAGCAACAAAAAAGGACCTAATTGAACAAAATTGACGAAAATTGGGACCTATTTAAACACAACCAAAATTAGGACTTATTTGAAAAAACTTACGAAAATTTGGACCAAAAAGGTATTTTAACCTTTAAATAATTATGTTTTTGGTTATATGAGATAAGGGTTAAATATGTTTTTGGTTCTTCAACTTTTTAGTGAAAATTGGAATTAGAATCTCTTGAAAACTTTGAACCAATTTAGTCCCCCATCTTTATAAATGCGTGACTTTAGTCCTTTAAACCAATTTTTTTTAAAGTTTATTTGACGTTTCAAACGCGTTTTTACGCTAACATTGAAGAAAAAATGTATCAAACTGTGTAAACAAACTAAAATACTATAATAAAAGTTAAGGAACTAAATTAGACCAAAGTTTTCAAGAAAGACTAATGTCAATTTTCAATGACAGTTAAGGGACCAAAAATATATTTAACCCTTTAAATAACATTGATTTTAAAATTCTCATTTTGTGTCTTAACAAATATTATTTTTGCAAGTTAAATATATTTGTAATACCTAAATCAAATTTGGACATGAAATTATAATTTATTTTTGTATTAAACTTTAATATATTTTTTGTTTCCAAACTTTAAAAATAAATAAATATAACTCTCTTAACTCAATGACATCAAATTGTTTTTACAAATTAAAGTTAAAGTGTTACATGTTGATATTTGAGTTGAAATGTGTTAAAATGTTAAAAAAAATCAACATAAATGGGTTGAAAAAGTTATATCTTATTTAATTTTTTTTATCAAACTGCATTAAACTTTGAACAAGGACAAACTTTAATTTTACCATTAAAATTTAGAAACCGATTAAAAACATATTTATCCTCTTATACTTTCTTACATAATTTCTCATTCTTTTTACCTTTTACATATAAATATGCTTGGGTGTAAATTTTTTCACCTTCCTTCGCTTTCTTCTTTAACTATAGAATTATATATCTTTCTGTCTAATTAAAAAACAACTTCTTGTTTTTAGTTGTTGTTTGTATGTGATTATCAGATAGCCATTGAAAAACTTGATAAGTTTGGAGCCCACTGGCCGGTTACAATCAAATATATTTATGTTAGCCTTAAAACAAACATAATGATATTCTGAACGAAGTGACGAATGATGAGTTTCGCAATGCAAAAGAAATAAAATAAAATAAAAGAGAAGTGAGTTCATGCTAGCTAGATTAGTCCTGATATTCACTACTCCTATCTACTGTGATTACATGCACACGTAACTTTTTTCTAATAACATATTGTTTAGTTATTATTTAATTATTTATTTTTTATTTTTTATTTTACTTTAAATAAGTCTATTACTTATATATTATAAATTTAAATTATTTTTCCTTAAAATTGAGAGTTGGTATCTTTCACATATTTTTATTTTGTGTCATGTAAACTGCGTTGTTTTAAATAGGTATGAAAATAGAGATTTCAACATACTCATATCCACTTTTATACATTTTATTTATTATCTAACTTACAATATTTGTTTTCAGTAATATCTTTGGTTCTTTAGTATAATTTCATTTGAAGAATAGCTTTTTTCGCATAATTTTTCATTGTTTCTAAATTTTTTTTTGACTTATTCGATATTTATCAAATTGGTTCAAATACAACTTTGGTTTCTATTTTTGTCTCTTTTGTATAATTTGGACCTCTTAGTTTTAATAAGGTCTTAACTAGGACTGGACAGAACGAACTGAACTGCACTGCACTGTATAAAACTGCATTGAACTAAAAAATAGTTTACATGAACTAAACTGAACTAAAAAATAGTTCAGACGAACTGAACTGAACTTTTTTCTTCTAAAAAACTAAACTAAACTGAACTGCACTAATTTACACCGCATTATAATATGAATTGAACTAAACTACTATAAAATGAATTGTTTTTGAACTACACTATTTTTTGAACTAAATTGCACTATTTTTAAACTAAATTGCACTACTTTTCGACTTAACCACACTACTGTTGAATTGAACTACACTATTTTTGAATCGTTTTTTGACTAAACTACACTAATTTTGAACTGAAATGCACTATTTTTGAAATGAAGTATACTATTTTGAAACCGAATCGTACAAATCTTGAACCAAATTGTACTATTTTTGAATTAAACTGCACTAATTTTATTATATATGGTTGTATTGTGCAACAGTAATCTAACATTTATAATTTAAAAGTGTCTAGGAAATAGTAATTTAAAAATTGAATTGAATTGAACTACACTAAACTAAATTGAACTATAATATGAATTGAACTGAACTGCTCTGAACTGAACTTTTCTTTGAACTGCACTAATTTTTTTTCCTCTAAATTGCACTAATTTTGAATTGAATTGCACTATTTTTTAACCGTTACTTTTTAACTGAAGTATACTATTTTTGAACTGAAGTATACTATTTTTGAAGTGAATCTTACGTGCAAATAAGTAATTCCACTATTTACAAAAAAAGACTAACCACCCTTCCTCATGTACTAAATGCACACTTTAATGCTACATAAGAGACGAGAATAATTAACACCTCCCGAGTAAAAGAATTGATTTTTTCTCAAGAGGAAGACATGTGATAAAGATGAAAAAAATATGTTTACATCATCTAAAATTGAGAAACTTCATGAAAATTCAAACATTGAAGAAAACAAAAAACTACTTTTTAAGGTTCCTAAATTTACATATAATGAATTTGAAAATGTTTTTGAAAATGCAATACCCACCAAATCAACCGAAAGATCTTTTTCTGCAATGAAAATAATCAAGAACAAGTTGAGAAATAAGATGGAGGTTGAATTTTTAGCAAGCACTATGATAATCTATATTGAAAGGGATATTGCAACTAGCTTTAATTTTAATTATTGAAGATTTTAAGTCATTGAAAGAGGGTAGAGGAGCACTCTGACTAAAGATAACTTTTTTTTAATATATTATTGTTGATGATAAACTTAATGTTACTCTTTCATATATATCATGAGTGCTTGTTTTGAATAGAAAAAATGATGTAAAGAAATATTTTTTTTAATTAAAAAAATAATTTATATATAACAAATATAATTTGGCCCCCCTAAAATTTTTATTCAAATTCCACCACTGATAGTAGTGATAGTAGAGATGTTGCAGTTTAATTAAGCTTGTTGGTTTCTACTATGAAGCCTCTTTTGAAGTATTGTTATTTTGTAATTTCCTTTGTTCTGAGCAACTTTTGGACAATTGTTACATTTTTCGAATTCTATCTAGGACTGTAAAAATTCTTTATATTATATGTCTCGTGCTCTATTATATCATAACTATGTGATGTTTATTTATTAAAATTTTATTTATTAAATAGAATGTCACATATACCCACTATGTTCACTGAAATTGTCAAAATATTTTTCCTCTTCATATTTACAAAAAATAATAAATATTATAATTGCTATAAAATGTCAATTATATAATCATTATTTCATATATATATATATATATATATATATATATATATTTACTATAACTTTTATTTTTTTTGAAAAGAATTAGTTAATATTTGAAATATGTACGAGTGCATACATAAATCGAGAATAAGAATGAAAAACAAATTTGGACCATCAGGTGTTTGGCTATTCAAATCAAATCTTACTATTCCTAAATCATCCAGATTCAAATCCTACAACCGTTGTCATTATGTGGCACCTAATCAAATGAATTCGAGCCATAAATATTCTTAATTACAGTTAATAATACATTTTCTTCCCTCAATTCTAATGGGGTGGGGATTAAGAAAAAGGTAACGAAGATATTATAATTTATAAACTACAAACTACAGAAATATTTAGAGGGAATATTTTAATCATGCAGACAAGATCTGTGGTAAAAAAATAGAATAACGAGAGAAAACATACAAAAGAAAAATATAATTTATGCAGTGCAGTAGCAGGTTTGCGTCTTTTGTAATTGGTTACTTGGAGAATATAATGTAACGCAAATATTCGTCTTAACTGAGCAGAAAGAATACAGATCGAAAATTATACTATTCGTCCTCTTTTTAAACACAGAGTTAATTATATTATAAATTGTCGTGATTGGGTAATTATTCAATTATTTTTTAATGAAAAAACTTGGTGTGTTTTCGCACTCAAAACCTTGTATCCAATTTGAAAAAATTTACATAAAAGTGATCTTTATAACATCAAGATGTTCTCTTCTTATAATCCAAATATCATTTCCTAGAAAGTAGAGATGTCTCATCCTTCTCAATCCTTGGACCACGCGATCACACACACACACACACACACATATATATATATATATATATATATATATATATATATATATATATATATATATATATATATATATTATTTATAATAAATTCTTGTTTGTTGGTATATGTCGTCATTAATACTTATTAGGATTTAAACATGTTTTTCTTAATAAACCAATATGTACCAGGAAGTTAAGGGTGTGTGCAACTAGTGTGTATACAAAATATTTTCTTTGCATTTCTCATTTAGCTTTCAAAATACTTTTTACTTTATACATTAACTAATCTTAATTTGTTAAAAAACTTATTTAGCGTATATATTTTTATTTTGCTTTTCTTGTAGAAGTTCCTACGAAAGAAAATTGACATACTGCATCTTGTGCCACTTGGAATCCAATAATTTCTTTACTTTTTCACACAACCAAGATAGGAATGACAAGACATAACAAAATGAGTTATCCCATTATTATTATCAAAGAATAAATGCATCATCATCCTCGTACTTAAACATAGCAGGTATCAAGTTTTTTCTTTTACATCCTCATCCCACCGTAAAATTGTTATATTATTGTATCCATGTATGTATTCTTTTTTTTTTTATTTCAATATCAATTAATTATTTTTTATAAATAATACAAACTTATGATACAATATAATATTATTAAATATCAATATTAAGAGAAGATATACATTATTAAATATTTAGGAAAAAAATTATAAATTGTAAACATTTTAAATTAGAATATCAATTAAAAATTTATGAGAACAAAAACATAATTAAATTTACAAACTTAAATTTACAAACGGTAATGAAACTTAGTTAATAAATTTTAAAAATATTTTTCAAAAATTATAAAAGAAAAATAGATATTCAAATTAAAAATAATTTAAATGTTTCTTTACTTTCATTCTTTAAATTCTAATCAAATCTTTTTTTTATACATAATAAAAATTAAAATACATCACTTGAATAAAATTACACAAAGAACAAAGATTAAAATAATAATAATTTCAATTTAACATATATCTACCATTTTTGAACTTTAGTATGTGTTGGATAATGATAAAAAAAATTAATGAAAATCACATTAATATTATATTATAGTAAAAGAAATATTTATATAATTGCAGTGATAAAATTATACTTGTGATAATGAATTAGAAAATTAAAATAATTATATAAAAAATACAAAAGTCATGATAAAAATAAAGTTGATTAAAAACATAAATAAAAACAATCAAATGTGTGTCTTAGAAATAATTTGATAAAGCATTAAATGAAATAGAAAAATACAATTTAAGAAAATTTTTAAAATATCAAACTGGTCGAACTGTTGAAAGATAATAAAATTGTTTTAACAAAAACAAAAGAGTCATTCAAATAAAATAAAAATTAATAATAAGAATAAAGAATATAAGTTTTTTTATATTACTCAGTAAATGAAATGTTTATTTCATTGAACACTTAAATTGAGAGTTAAATATTCTTGTGTGAAAAAAATACAATAAATAAAAATATTAAGAAGTAGTAGAAATATTTAAATGTGCAATATAAAAAATATTTAATTGAAATACATCATTTGAACATTACTGCACACATAAGAAAGATGTGAGTGTACTCATGATAAGCCAAACAATTAGAAAATAGAAAAAAAAGAGTGTGTATATATCTATATCTATCTAATTATCCTTCTCTCTCTATATATATATATATATAAGTATTTTGGGTGTTTCAACTTCTATGCAAATTGTATATAGTTTTTTTTCAACATTAGGTCTCCATAGTATACTATAATACTTTTACAATTCAATTCAAAATATCCCTAGCATATGTCCTTCAAACATGACCTTCTACATGATAGAATATTTCAAGTAAATCAATCATTGATGAGAAAGGTCCTTCAACCTTTGGTAAGTTATGTTGGAAATATTTTAATATAATTTAAAAAATAAATAATTAAAATAGAAATTCTACTGTTACTCATGTTTTTATAGACCTTTAATTTATGGTTTAATGCTTTTAATGGCTAACGATTATATTTTTATTACTATTTACTTCTTTGTCTCCATTTTCTACCTATAAATACCACCTAGGTGCATGGGGAAAGACACAACAAACAGAGACAACAAACACTATTCTTTATTCTCTATATTATCTTTAAGACAGTGGTGTTCATAAGGTTCAGAGATCCTTCGCTGCACTCGATTGATCTGACGGGTTGTTGTATGCAGTAGGGGCGTTTTTTCTCTAAGGATAGCGCTATGCGTGCCTCAACCCAGGATATTTCTATTCTTTTCATTGTTTATTTTTTATTTATTATTGTTATTATATTTGTTGATATCTGATTAATATTCATTATTTTATATATATTGTCTCAGTATTATTATTGATCTAATAATTATTATTATATCATTTTATATTTTTATTATTATTAATATTATCTGAGTAATCATTTTCTAACAAGTTATGGTCCGCTTTACCTAAAAAAGCATTATATTGAACTAGATTCAAACCGAGTTGCCATAAAACCATGATATCTTTCAAGCTTACCTTTAAGTTTGGTTTGATTGCCTTGCAAATTGGTCTTTCACCCTCTGATGATGTTGGTTATAGAACACAAGGTGTATATGGTGTGAACATTGATATGCACTCTAGGAGGTTATTGTGTCTATTGTGATATGTCATTAGAGCTATCAAAATGGGTCACCGACCTAGTCTAGTCCACCATGGGTTGATAACTTAATGAGTCAACTCAACCTAGCCCATTTTATTAGTGAGCTTAAAAAATTTGAAGCTCGACCTGGCTCATGTGAATCTAAATAGTTTTGGCTTGTTATGTTTTATCCTCCCTTTCGGTCAATTCAGTACCCTATTATGCCAAGTTTTCTTCTTTGTTCATTGTCTTTGTTCTAAATGTGCATTCACATCTTCTTACAACCTAATTTGGACAAGTTATCTATTTTTATATTTTTTTCTAAGCATCTTACAACAATGTTCTAATACCAATTAAAATATGAAAAAAATTGCCTTTTGATTTTTGCTCCATACCCATGCCCGAATTCTCATTTGGATCGTACATAAGATTTTTTCTACATCAGCCTTGACACAAAATATCATTTCTTTGGTTCCATATGCTCTTTTTAATTGGTATCGATATCCTCCTCCAAATCATATTTTCATTTTGATTTAACTTCGCGAGGTAAAAGTGTTGAAATGTGTTTTTACCTAATTATGGTATACATTACTCACTTCTACCCATATATCACACATATTACATACTCTAGACACTATGTTATACCAAAAAAATAGTTTCCTTGCTCTCTCCACACACATAACACATAAATCATTGTACAAATTGCATCCCCTCTATCTTAGGTATTTCTTATTAGCAATTCTATTTAGTGTAACTTTTCAAACAAAATATTGGAGAGATGGTAGTACCTTCACAATTAGTAATGTCATAAATAGTGTTGTATCTTCCCAATTATAATTGTTATGCAACTTCAAATTAGCATCTTTAACAATGTAAGACATATCATCTTTACCATCCCATATCCAAGTGTCTCCATTTCCTTACTTAGAAAGATTGTAGAAAGTTCTCACATTAGTGTATGTACTTATGGTTTTTCCCATATTCAAACCATTTCCAACTCATGTTCCATTTCCACTTGATTTCATTCAATTGTCCTAACTCGTCTAAAGTTGTTTGTTTCATATTTGAATTGTCATATACTTTAGGATATGGCATGAGTGATTTCATCATGCCATCTATCTTTTCAAAAGTTTATCGTAATTCTTAATCCGATATTCCATTTTAGATTCTTATCGAACTAGTTTCTTTTATAAATCCAAAATTATTCCTTAGATCTGTCCACCATTAAAATTTACCTTTTGGTATTAACCTTTTGGGATTCATGCATCATTGAGACCTTCCATAACCTTTTTTTTTTCCTGGTCCCCACTTCCTTGTTACTATTAGTGATCATATACACAATAACTAGTTTCTCTTATACTTGATCAAATTGGCTACAAATCTTTTAATTAATCACCCTTTACTTTATGCTTAAGGCTTTGGATCTCGTGTTTCACACTAGAAATTTAAGTGATACACTGATTTTATATTTGAATCTTATTCTGATATAGTTTTGACTTAATTTTAATTTTCATATTCGCACTATATTTTCAAATATAAAACGAGCAGAAGTACTACTTTATTTGGAAAACAATCATTTATCTAAAATATTCTTTCTTAGAATTTGATATTAAAAAAATTTGAAAATAAAACATAAACGAGGGAAATTTTAGAAATACTCTTATTAAGTATATGATAAAATTAATTAGAATTTATTTACATTAGATATATATTTTTAGTTGGAAAGAGTACATTGCTCAATTATAAAGTTTGTTTTCCGCTCAAATAATAATAACAATATTTGACTAGAAGTATCACAAAAGACCAAACGGCAGAAGAATAATTTTCTAGTCATTGCTGCATCAAAAGAGGATATTTCAGTCAGATTTCTTGATTTGAGTCTGTAATAATCTGTGGCCATCTCACACAACTAATTTAAGGACCCACAAGAATAATTTTCTAGTCATTGCTGCATCGCATTCTCTCACACAGAAAATGCAGGAAAACGGGAACTTGGAGTATTCATACAAATGTGTGATTAACTGTGTTGGAAGCCAACCATAAAATATACCATAAAACAAAAAAAATATTAGCTAAACTCCGAGACATTCAAGGTAGAGTACCAACTACTTCACCTTCCAAAAAACTCTCTCTCCTCATCTATCTCAACTCCTCCCACAGTGTAGACTCATGTAGCTTTCAATTCCCATATCTACAATCTCAAAATTCCCTTCACTTTTCCTTTTCCTGAATCGAGGTGAACAATGGAGGAGGGTCAATGTTTGATCCGGAGTAAGAGAAAGTACTCCATGAGCTCTAATCTTCATGGTTCTTCTACTGATTACCCTTCCTATGATGACCACTCATGGGAAGAACAAGCCTTTGCTAAAGATGCAGCTTGGTCTGGTTGCGTGTGGCCACCACGATCATATTCTTGTACCTTTTGCACAAGGGAATTTAGGTCAGCACAGGCTTTAGGAGGCCACATGAATGTTCATAGAAGAGATAGAGCAAGACTAAAGCAACCATATAGCCCTCAGAATGAAATCCTCAATGATGATCTTGAGAAAACACAAGCCCCGAATTCGGTTCAAATTTCTTTCACTTCATTGGGTTACTTATACCCACCTTCTATCAGTGGATTGGCTCATAACACTAACCCTAATTCTGATCCTTATTCTCATGTTGTTGCTCCACCTTCCAAAGTTTTAGGCACATCAGTTAACAAGAGATGCAGAGAGAAACCCCAGATTCCGCTATACAATAACTCTTCAATTTTCAAAGGATGTCATGAGTCTTCCCCTTCTCTTTCTTCCAAATCCTGGCCAAATTTAACCGATGACTTCAGATTTTGTTCGAGTAGGCTCGATCTTGAAGCTAGTGTTGAGAAAAAGTTGCAGGGATTGGATTCTGGGTGTAGGAGTGAGGGTGATAAGGGTAAAACTGAGGTGGCTGTGAGCATGAACTTGTTTATGAGTCAAGCTCACCCAGTTGTGGAGTTTGAGAATAAAGAGACAGATGCAAGTTTCAAGAAGAGAAAATCAGACACTTCATCCATTCCATTCTTTCCCAAACCATGTTCAGTTGATAAGGATCATGTGCAGTCAGAGATGTTTGATTTTAGCCCTAGCTCTATAGAAGAGCTAGATCTGGAGCTAAGGCTTGGTTATAGGTCCGAGGTATAGTAAAACATTTGAAGTTGTTAATAAATATAATTTTACTCTTTTCTGATTTCCCTCTTGTTTCTTGTTTATTTCTTTTGATACCATGTAAGGAATATTTTGATGTTTGATTGGATGTGTGATAATAACAATATGGCAATCTAAACCAAGCTAGCTCATCAAAGAGTGCAATTATATATATAACTGATGTTTGCATCGATTTTTACTAGGATCAATTAAAAGCATCTGAGAAACATTGCGGTTCTATATCATTTTTTAGTAGGAACATAACATATATACAAGATTCATGTGATTGTAGAACCTATTTTAGCAGTGTATATTAAGTAATATGAAACATTTTTTGTAACTAGATAATCAACTTAGGTTAGGTTGCACCCTGTAGTTTAATTTCATTTCTTTGCTTTTATGGCACATAGAAAATCTGTCTTGTGCCACAAATCAGGTCACAAACATTAGTTCTATTTACATTTTTAATTGGCAGAACTCACGCAAGCAGGTTTTTCCCAGTGAGATAACTCATTATTATTTGTTTGTGGAAACACTACTTAAAATTATAGTCTCAACTTCCAGGTTTTATACCACAAATTTTCTTGTATGTTGCTGGAAGAAGCTTTCCATATGAGCATGCAATGAACATATATATATTTACCATTGATGCATGCTTCTTGTACTGATTATGTGGGGCCTAAGTTGGTACATAGGTTTGAACAGAGCATAAAAGAATTATTGATTGTGTGTGTAAATTTGATGGTTGGAGCATTGAGATGAGTGCATGCATGTGGGGTTTGAGGGTGAAGGATCCTACTAAGAACTGCATGGAATATTGTGAGCTCGTTTTCCTATTCAGTACCTGACTGACATATGAGTAAAGTTAGGAATATATAAAACATGTTTGAGCGTTTCAAAGGCATATAAAGTCAGATACATCCCAACATTGATTCCCTTTTACTTTGTATTATTCTCATCTTCATCAGATTTGTTGCAATGGTTGGTATCCTTATTCCCTCGCGCATAAATCCATTTGCTTACATTCTGTCTCACCTTTTTTCTTTTCCTCACTCTTTCCTAAATCCCTCCAAAATCTGCCACCTACTCCAGAATCAATCTCTTTAAAGAATAGGCTGTGATATTATGCTTTGCTTTTTTATATTCACAAGGAGAATATTATCCCAACAAAACTCATTGGACCTTGCAACGCAATTTTTGTTTCTTCTTCTGTATGCATGAATTAGGTACACACAATGACAAGCTTCTCAATTATAATGTGTCAACTCCAACTTCCCTACAAATTAACCATGGCCACTCAAGTCTGCTGCATAATCGATGCACCTTGGTTGGGAGGTGATATAGTACCATTTTTTCTCTGATGGATACCTTCAATGGGAATTTGATGGAACTAGAATCGCGTCTTTTATTTTTACCTAAAATGGTCAATTAAAAGAGTTATTTTTAAAAATTTATAGGTTTCGTATTAGTTGGTTTTCTAAGAGAAGACATAAAGTATACATAGCGTGACAATTTACTTTTATTTAAATATCAAAATTTTATATTTGATAACAAACTTTTTTTTGACAAAATTTGTTTTCTACACTAAGGTATTATAATTTTAATTTTTAGATTTAATTAGTCGGATTATACCCGGTTTTGTTCCAAAATTTCAAAATGATACACACTTTTACGTTTGTATTAATTTAGTATCTAAATTTGTTAATTTGCATTAGTGCAATCTTTTATGTTTGTGTCAATTTATAATCCAAAGTTGAGTACTAAATTTTTAGGTACTAAATTAACACAAAGGTAAAAATGGGTAACATTTTGAAACTTTGGAACGAAACTGAGTATGTTTCAACTAATTAAATCTAATTTTTATTTTTTATATACTTTTTAAATTTTTTCACTTTAATCGGAAAATGATAAAGGATTGTCGAAGTTTGATAAAATTCTCTTTATTAAAATATCATTTCTATTGTTTTACATTTTTTATGAATGAGGAAAAATCATTTGTCTTATTTAAATCATCTTTGTTTTTCTGATTAAAAAATCAGATTTGTAATCTCTCACACTATAATATCTTCTTAATAAAAATGATAAAATTGCAGAAGCTTACTTACTTTGTATAAAAGACATTTTAAAATAGCCTTCAATGCTAGCATCCTATTCTTCTATTCTTCTAATCTGTATCCTTCACTAGCTACGTATATATGCACATACATATAGTGGCGGATCTTGATTAAGAATGTTGGAGGAGCCAAAATAATATAATTATTTGATTTTGATTGAATCATTAGTATAATGTTTTCAAAAAATAACTTATGTAACTGAACAATTGAATCATCAAATCGAATCATTAGTATAATTTTTTAAAATACGTGAAGAAGTAGAATCTATGTTGTTTTTCATCGTAGTTTTTCTTTTATCACTTTTAAAAAAACATTTATTATTTTATTCTTCATCAATATAATTTTTTTTAAATATATTAAAAAATAATTTGTTATAATCTAGTAAAACATTGAGAGACATAATTATTAAAAGAGAAATATATGGTAGTCAAGTCATTATTAAAAATCGGTTATGAAAAAACACATAATACATTATTCTTTACTTCTATAATAATAAAAAATGAATATACAAGATACTCATGAGAAAAAAAAATAATTTTAATAATTATTAAAATAATATTTTATTATCAAGTAAGATGAGAGAGTTACATCTTGTTATTCGAGAAAGAAAAGAAACAAATAAGAAATAAGAGCAAAAATAATAAATATATATATATATAACTTTATTTTTCCTTCAAAAACAAAAAAAAAATACGAGAGTGAAAAATTAAAAAGGTAATGAGAAAGAAAATAAAAAATATCTTATTAAATATTTTGTTTAATTACTCTTTTGGTTACTATCTCCAAAAATATTAAGGTCTTCACATTTTCTTTAGTCTCAATTTGATTTCAATTGTTTAGTTACAATTTGATATTTTTAGATGAAAACATAGATAAAAAAAATAATTAAACATAAATATTTGTATTCTTTGTTATATTTGATTTTATGATTTATGATTTATTAGTATTAAATATTTTATTTTATAAAAGAAATAAAAAATATATAATATAATTTTCTTCAATTTCTAAAATACACTATCTATAATTTAAAAAAAAATTAAAATTCTTAAAAATTTCAAAAATATATATATAATTTAAAAAAATAAAAAATATTTGGGGATGCCAAGGCCCCTCCCAGCTCCATAGAAGCTTCGTCACTACATACATATGTGTAGCTATACTTTTCTTTTTTTCTCTTTTTTAAAATGCATATTTTAAATAAGCTTATGCTAAACACCATATGTGAAGATTTTATTAAATAGGAAAAAAAAAGAAAAAAAAAACATAGAAATCACATCAAACACATAATAAAATTACATCACACAAATAGGAAAAAAAACTATTATGAATAAACTAAAGTAAAAACATAATTTCCTTCACGAAAATCCTTCTATAATTTGAATTCCATATACTTTTAAAACTCATATATTTTAGAAGTTCTTATTTTAAAGATTTAGTATTAACTTTCTTTTGAAATATCTCTATCATGTTTCTTTGTAGTTTGAACTGACTTATCATTATATTTAGTATTAGAATCTTCCATTTCATCAGACATATTAATTTATTTAGAAACTAATTAATTTTAATTTATATGCAAAACGAACTTCTTTAGACATTACAAAATTAGGATTTGTCTCAAAACTATTATATAGGGAATGTAGTTATTGTTGGAAACCTGTAAACTATTAATGAGAATGACATTCTTGTAAAAAAGCATGTTATGAATAGGACACCATAAATAATAACATCTAGATTCTTAACCAGATAAAATTCATTTATAACACCAATATATAACTATCAATTAACGACAACTCTGTGACTGATATGTAATTCAAATGATTTCCATATGAAACATAACTAAGTAATTTGCATGAATTTCAATTAATCATTTTTTGGACAAAGATAATTCATCCTTATTTTTAGTTTTAGAAATTATTATATGTTGTACAAGTAGATCTAGTTTAAAAGGAATATATTTTGGGTCTTGTAAACGAAGACTAATATTTTGTATTCTTTTTTTAAGGTCTTATATTTAGTATTTTTTTTTAATGTCAGTAATAAGTGTGTATTAAAATAAGACTTTTTGACGTATTTTTTAAGGAGAGACTTCTTGACTTACTTGGTGACATTTTTTTTTTCAACTTAATTAATTCAATAATTTAGTTTTCCTTATAAAAATAGAGAAGAGAGAGATGGCAATGAAAATTAGGGTAGCATATTGCAGAGTGCACATGTGCTAAGTGTCGCTTTTCAACTTACTTAATTGGCGATGAAGAATAGAACTATAGAATGACAAGAAAATATTAGTTGTTTATGAAATTGTCTGGGAATTCTATGTTTAACAAGCATTTCACTCGTTAATTAGAAATTATTGCTTTGGGAAATCCGAATTTTGAAATAGAAACTTCAGAGTATTAGGTGGTATTTTGTCTGGGATTTGCTATTCGTACTTAATTAATTTAGTTTTTGAGTCACCACTCACTTCTTTTTGAGTAATTCATTTAGAATATAATTGCTATGAAGCAGTTTCTTCTCTCACGAACTCACTTGCACATACTTTATTTATGGTGGGTGAGCCTCATCCAAAAAATTTATATCTTACAATTAACAAAGTAAAATAAAGTTCTGAAGTACATCTGATTACGTAGATTCGTGAAGTAAACATATAAAATATTTACAAAGAAATATTAAAGTGAGACTTTTGATATATTTTATACATTTAGTTTTCCACTTATATTTAAATATTTAATATATTTACTTTTTTAAATTATACAAATAAATTATATGTAAAACCTCTGACACATTTCCACTTAATTGAATTGACATTTTGATGAGACTCAAATCAAAGAATTTATATAAACTAATTGTAAGTAATTAAAATTATAAGAAAAATAAATTTACACGATTTTGAGCATTTCTTCCAGCACCTCTTTCTTCTTCCTGCACCCCAATAAAATATTTTATTCTCATCTTACCTCTCAACAAAATATATTAAAAACCCTAAATTTATTTCCTCATGGACCTGTCTTGGCCTTCAGCTGCCATCTCCATCATCTTAGCCCATCACCATTTTCATTTTTATCATCTTCACAAAACTATCAACATGGTGAATTTCAGATTGTCCAATTCAAGACTAAAATTTTGGATTAGTGAATCTAATATGCATTACCGGATTCAAAGTATATATTGGATTATCTCGTCTGGCATGTAATTGTAAATACCGAATTGGATAATCTAGTATACACTTCTAAATCTGATAATATATATCGATAGGGACGATTTTTATATAGACACATGAGTGACCGGGGTTCCAAATATTTTTATATTTTTAAAATTTAATATACAATTTTAAATATTTCTTTTAAAATAATTATGTATTTTTAATATATTTTATATATTTTGATATTTTAAATATCTATATTTATACATAAAGAAAATATTCTCTATTTATGTTCACATTTATTTTTTTATTTTACCTTTTAAATAATTTTTTAAAATTAAAATAATTATTTTATTAATCTTTTAAGTAACCATTTGTTAATAATTTAATTTTTTTTTTCAATTTGACTGGTTTTTTACACATAATCATAATAAATAAAAATCAATTACATTAAAATTATAAAAAGTATTTATATTTAATTTTATAATTATAAGAATGACAATAATAATAATTTTATTATTTTTTATCATCATAAAAAATATAATATTTTTAGTTGTTTATATAAAAATTATTTTAGGTTTAATTACTATTTTTTTTGTCTCTATTCCTGTTCACAAAAAATTAAGTTGGTCCTCTAGCTTTTTTTTTTAATTCTGTTCCAATTTTTTGAAAATTTGATACAATTTTGTTCTTTTTGTTAAATTTCTTGAAATGGATCAAGATTTTTTCATCAAAATTGAAGTTGCAAAGAAAAATGGTTTGCTTTGTTGGTGTAATTAACATAATCATAGTGTCAATTTTGATGAAAATTTTTTGACCTATACAGAAATGGGTATGGGTACGGGACAAATATTTATCCAGTGAATAGGGTACGGAGGAGCTACTACTTGCATCCTATCTGTCCCGTTGACATCCCTAGACTTAACATACAATCATCAAAAAATTTGAAGTCAATGATTTTTTTTCAATGGTCTTCACATAGCAAGAACTTTGCATCAGACCCACTAGCTAGCTAAACATTTTTTCATGTGGTTTGGTGGATTGAGACCCTTAGCTATTAGATTTTCTTTTGGGGTTGAAATATTTTTCAAAGTAATTTTGCTGATAAAAAAATTTCTAAAGTAGTTGTGTAATAAGGTGACTGATTAGTATAGTGAAACGTTTGTGTGATGCTCCGCTATAAATGTAGTAGGATTTTGGTTGAGATTGTTTCTTTAATGTTATTTATTTATATTATTAATAATATAAAATATAATATCTTTGTTGCATAAATTTATACATACTTATATTTTTATATGGATTGGAACACGTATTTTTTATATGTGAATATATTAATTGTTCATAAAAAAAACATGTAGGAAAACATTTGATAGGACTAATAAGTTAAGAGTAGTAAGTATTGATATAATATTGCTTATTTAGGTGCGAAAGAAAGATATATTCGAGATTTTTATGTTTTTTTTTTGGAATTTCCATCGGAGTGCACTACAAAATTTTAACTTCTATTTATATATGTTTTGTACTTTTCACGTACATATTTATATATTAATTAAGGTTATATTGATGAATTATATATATATATATATATATATATATATAATATTTATTAAATTTATTATTTTTTATGGAAAAGTAATTAAAATTTGGTGATCAATTTAGTAATCACTAAATTGATGACAGAAAAACGATTATCTATTTTAGTCAATAATAGTAACTGATTTCAATTATTAAACTCAGTTTGTAAACCATTGAATTTAGCTAACACTAAATTTTATCAATGCCATGCATTAATATTAATAACTACGGAACTAATAACAAAGACAGGTTAATTATTATATCGGTTGATACTTTTATCAGTGATCATTTTTGTCATATAATAAGTTGGTCTATATTTTTGTTATTGAAAGAAAAATGTTAAGTGAGACGCAACAAAGAATTGGATGTTTGTGAGTTTTGGAAGATAATATCTTTTGAGTTAAGGTTAAAATAAAAACGAAATAGAAGAAATGAAATATTAAATCAACGCGAGAAAAAAGTCTGATTCAAAAATAAATATTGACAATTTTATTAAAGGGGATTTCAAAATAAATTACTTAAACAAAAAAGAATAACTTCTGAATATTATATAAATAATCTAAAATGCCATAGCTATCATCATACCATTGTGTTTAGATTTTACATAAAGCAAGGATAGACTCATCTGTACCAGGTTGTCATTTTAGTAACATGCAAAACGAAAGATAAGAAGATCACATAATTATTTAAACTATTTGATTAAAGAGTCTCTAACATCACGCGAACAAACCACATAATTTATATATTACCATAAAATGGATAAATTTCATTAAATCGTTGGAAAAATTATTCATGCTAATTTCTAAACAAAACACCTTTTTATCTACTTCAGAACTTATATAATAGATGTTTATCCCCTTTTTGCTAATGAAGAGTTTAACACCATTGCAAGTGGACCAAAATGTTTATTTAATTTCTCATTTCTCTAATAAATCGTTAAATAACCAAAAGAAATATTGCAAATGACAGCTGCAACTAATTCTTCGAAGACAAATTGATATTGTATTTTCTGCCACACACAATCAAACACAATAATAAGCATAATACTTGAATTAACTTTTACCTTCAGGCAAAACATTTTTTTAGCTTTTCACCGAGCCTAAGAGAGCACAAAGTGAAAATCATATAAACTCTTTTTGATCCTCTCAAGGTAGTGTAAAAGGAAATGTCTGGTAGAATAAATGAACGAGTAATAAAGATTCTGCAAATTAATATTTTATTCAATTAGCTTCAAGGTTTTCTTACCATACTAAGTTAACTATATTAGTTTCTGCAGTTTTCCAATCTGATTATAAATTTTGTCTCAGCCATTGTTGACCATAGTTTCATACCACTTTTTTTTTTCCTTTGTGGAGTTTATGTCTTCTTGCTACTTCCCTTTCACTTGCCAAAGAAAAATGGAGTTCAGCACCCCAATCTATAAGAAATCTGAGATAAGGTGGAGCTCAGAAGAAGAAGGTGGTCCTGGACAAGTGAAATCGTATTCTTGTTCCTTCTGCAAGAGAGGGTTCTCTAATGCACAAGCCCTAGGTGGCCACATGAATATCCACAGAAGAGATAGGGCAAAGCTCAAGCAATCTTCTGAAGAAAGCTTGCTTTCGTTGGACATCTCAATCAAGACCACAAGTGATCACAGTAACGACCCTTCTGATTTGGAAGAGAAAATCTTGTTTCGGTTGGGTTCTGGAGAAGATCAGAAGCATGCTAGAAATCGAAAAATGCCATTCAATTTCCCTCTCAAAAGTGATCATGATTATGCACCAGAAAGGGGCATGTTGATTGGTTCAGCAGAAATTCCTTCTTTTGTTTTGGGGCAGCGAATTGAAGAGAACAAAGCTGATTTAGACCTTGAACTTAGGTTAGGGCTTCATCCCCAGGAGTCTGCAACGTTGAACACAAGATCGTTCTTTTGAAGTAGCGTTCCATGTGTGGAAGATCAGTGAAAAGTTGCTTTTATCTCATACCTAGCTCTTCTTCCAACTTATAAGGTATTTAATTACGTTTAAGAATTTAATTTTGATACAGTATGGATATTGTTTTCACTCACAGTACTGCATCAAAATTAAATTCTCTCTCTCTATATATATGTTTTGCTAGTTCAATAATGGGACGCTATGATGTGAAGTTTATGTTAATATTGCTTGTATTATTCTTCTGCTGTTATGTAGCAGATGGGTTTGTGATTTTCGTTTTGTCTTTCTTTTTTCTTCTTTTGGTGTTGTTATGTTATATCCACAGTGTACACTGTTTCTGTAATGATGCAACTATTATTTTAAGTTGTTGCTTCGGGTATTATATATAAGAGAGTTCTTTGTTGTTCCCAAAATATGATTACATAGCTGGTTTGATTTTATATTGCATGTTCCAGCTTAAATTTCTGTTATATAAGTAACATTTGATATACCAAAACGATATCGGATCAACACGAAATTATTTGAAGGAACAAGAAAAACAACAGAACTCAATATATCCAAGCAATTTGTGAAAACAGATTCACCTTGTCCCTTCTCCTTCATAAGTGAAACAAGATAACAGTCCATAATCTCATTATAACTTCATTTTGCATGCAATTTGACCAGTTCTCTTCAGAAATCTACGAAGGTTCATCGACTTCTGACCTAAGCTCCAAAATACCCCATTCACGATCTCATAAAAACTTGCTAGGTTTTACAATCTATTAGCTTAATTCTAATACTTTTCACTTTTTTCAAATAAAATATTTTGAAAATTTGCCATTGATTTTGATTTTTTTTTTTTCACCTCCTTGATAGCATCACTTTTAAAACGATGATTAGTTTGAGATCCATTGTTTAATTAACTCCACTTGTGGCAATTGAAGACCGCGGTTTCTAATTTTTCTCCTCTCACTAATTAACTTACTGAATTATCTAACCTTCAATTAACAACTTCTTTTTGCCTATAAAAATTTTAATGGTGTTATGAGGAATAAAATCGAAGGGGATAGAATTATAGTTTATACAGTATAGAATAAAAAACAGTGGCCAGAGAAAATACAAGTAGGGTTAATATGAGTCGGAGATAACAAATTTTTGAATCAAAAATATCACAAGTACTTGCATTATTGTCACAAATCTTATGAATTTGAATTTCTCTAAATAAAGAAAGGGTGGACACTTGGGTACGGAAAGGTGAAGAGGATGATCTATACACAATTAAAGATGCTTATATGAAGTTTTAGGACAACTGTAATGGAAAACATACAATCATGTTCACAACATTAAGGAGAGTGAAGGTACTACCATTTGGACAATACTTCATATAGAAATTCATGCTCAATAGAGTACTAAAGAAACTCTAAGACTTATGGGAAGTAATTTGGACAACGACTTATGCATTATGTGTGGGGAGAAGGTGGAAACAAATAGCCACTTGATTTTCAAGTATAAGATATCTATTAGCGTATGAAATTTGTGTGATTAACAAACACAGAACAAACATTTAACGTCTACGCATTCACGTCTAACATAGAGGGATCAAATATTAAAAATGATTGATGACATACTTGTAAATAAGTAATCAATACTTATGTTTGGCGCCCTAAGGTCACACGTAAATTTACGCCAGTTGCAGTCAAACCAGACGTAAATTGCGATATCAATGTCTAACCTTGGGGTCCTAGACAAAACGTTAAATTTTTTTATTTCAGATTCTCTTCTCCAATGCTTCCATCTTTGTGTACGAAACGATTTTCTCTTGTTTTCTCTGTGCGTGAAAGGGACGATGGCATCAAACCCATTAAAGGTATATTTCTCGTTTGCTTCAATTTTGAGTTTGCTTCCATTTTCATTTGCCTCCATTTTCATTTCCTGAAAGCTTGAAATCCACCCATTTGCAGCAGCGGTATGCGACAACTGTTTACAACAGTGGTGTACGTTTCTCGTATGCTTCCATGTTTGTTTGCCTCCATTTTCATTTTCTGAAAGCTTGAAACCCTCCCATTTGGGGCAGCATTGTGCTACAACGGTGTGCGACGATGGAGGACGGTGTGATCTCCAACTACAGTGGCGACGTGACGGTGGGTCTCCATCTAACTGTAACGGCTGCGTGAACCACCATCCACAGTGGTGTGCGATGAGTGACCTCCCAAAGCACCTTTTTTTCTGTTTGTTGCGTAAATTCATGTATGGTTATTTGCACCAAAAGTAAATTCACGTCTATTTTTTTATACAGACGTAAATTTATGCCTTTCAATTCTACGTCTAATCTAAACCATACATGAAAATCCAAAAGCGTCAGACATAAAAGGGTTTTTCTGTGTTAGTGACTATTGGGTAGGAGTGAGTATTTTAATTGTAATCAGACCATAACACTACAAAAAACATGTAAGTAACAACGATTATTTTTGCATTTTGCGTTGTTTTTAACTGTCAAAATTTTATACGTGATGGAACTAAACCAAAAAGCTAATATAATCTGGAAGGTATGGATAACTATTATATAATATATGGAACCCAAGAAATGATGTTGTATTTAGGAAAGTGAGGTTTGATGCAAAGAAAATACTATTTAGGCATGAATAAGGAGCTAAATTGAAAAGTTACTTTTTCATACTTTGGTTAGTATTTATGTTTTATACAAAGCATTAGAACATTACTGTGAGATGCAAAATGGAATGATAATAAAGAGGAGAATTATTAGACAAAGCTAGAAATAATAGGACAACTTAAAGCTAACAACTTGAAGTTAAGGGTAGGTATATTGTTTGGCTAACATAGGATGGAATAAGGCTCTACTAGCACATTTAGGACGGTATCATGGTGGTAATTTTAACAAAACATAGGACTGAAATTAAATAAAATAGAAGATAAATTATAAGAGGGTATAATTGGATTGATCTAAACCTCATTGGAATGATACAAAAAGGCATAGACTACTCAAATTTGTGAGCAATATTTTACCATTAGATAGTTTTTACAATAGTTTCCTTATTATTATTGTCTCTTTAAACAATATTTGTGGACTAGTGAGTGGGGACCATAGTGGAAGTCTTGCACTAATGGTCATGTAGTAACAATCTTGTAATGGTGTGTGTCAATCTCATACTGATGGTCTTGTGGCACAAACAAGAATTAAGGAGTAGAACCAATTATAATTCATTGTCAATAATCATTTCAATGTTAGCTTATCACACTTTGATCATCCTTCCATTTAGTTTCACCGATCATAAGTGCAAAAAGATTATTTAACTTTCCCTAATAGGTTTTGGTTTCAAGAAAAATATAGACTTTCAAACGTGGTGGCACTTTTGAAATTATTTGCACAACTATATGTAGGCTTTGGTTCTAAAATAACTTAAGCTTATATTGGTATAGACTTCGGTTCATTAAAGAATCGAAGCATATAATGATGCAATGCCATTTTTTAAAATATTTGCACAACTATAGAATTCAATTCTACAAAGAACCAAAGCTTATTATTAGCTAATCAAAGAATATACTTCAATTCTGCAAAAAAACCGAAGCCTATTCTTTTACCTAGGGTTAAACTTTTAAAAAAGTTACTTCCTTTCTACAACATTGCATCGTTGTAGAACTTTTGTATCTCCTATGCACTTGCAAAAATCCACACTCTTTCTTTTCCATTGCAACTAAATAATGTTAGTTTTAAAATGGTTGAAAAGCCAAGAAAGGGGGGTTGAATTGGCTAGTTAAAAATTTAGGCTATCTTTGCAAGCTAAAAATCACCTTTAATTGAATCAAATAGATCACCAAGTTATGATGCAAATAGTACTGAACTATACACTTTCAATCGATCAAAAATAGAGTTAACATATTGATTTTACTAAACAGATTTTGTTCTGGTATAATCAATCGATTGAAACTGAAAAATAGTCGACTGAAATACTAGGAAAAATGCAGAAATGCGAATTTGAATTTTAAACCAGAAACAATGTTCAAGAATGATCAAGACCAGTTCCAAATGATTATACAAACATGCTCAATGCTTCAGATGCTATGAAAACATGCAAGAACATGAAAAAGATGATTAAAGCACAAGTTCTTGAAACTTTAAAATGAAAATGCAAAAGAGAAAGGTTAGAGAAGAGAGGACACCACAAATTTTTATACTGGTTCACTCAAACCTGAGCTACATCCAGTTTGTCAAGGCAACCTTAGCTTGACTTTGCACTATTTCAAAAGTTTTATAAAGTATCCACCCTTACACTTCCAAAATATGCAAAAACACCACAAAGGACTCTTAAATCACACAAGAACCACACCAGCACAGCAAGAACCCTCTTGCAGACCTGGAAAACCACCAGGCACACACACAAAGCTTGAGAAAGATCAAACCTTGCCTACCACAAACCACTTTCTTCAAACTTCAAACCAAGCCAAAAGCTTCAAGAATTGATCCAAGATCAATCTTCAACAGTTGTAACACCTATGATCACGAAGGAGAGAGTTTCCACAAGTTTCCAGAACCAAATCGTGCTCTAAAATGATCAACTTACCTCTCTTTCGAAAATCACAACTTTTATAGTCAAACTGTTACGAAATTCAACAGGTTAATTTTCAAATCAATCGGTTGATTTCACTTGACTTAAGTGAAATCAGTCGATTAAAAACTAAATCAACTGATTGAATTTGTTGCAGTTTAAGACTACTGCAGCCAACCTTTTAACATGTTAAAAGAGACATTTTAACCTGTTGAAAAACCATTCAACAGATTAAAAACACAACAAAGACCAAACTACATCTAATTAATGCTTTAAGGTCTACAACATGAATTACAAACTACAAGTACACTTTCTTAATGATGTAACTACATGGAGAGCACACATTCCAGCCTTGATCACCATGGATATCATCAAATCTCCTTTCCTTCATCAATGTAGGCTTCATTCCAATGGTTATGGCTTCAAGATAGTTCAAAAGCGCTTCATTCAATCTTCATCAAATCTTCAAGAAGCAAACCACTTTGGCTTCTCATGTCAACAAATAAGCCATTGTTGGTCTCCTCCTTACACGAAACCCTTCTCCATTATCATTTACAGTTGTCGCGAAGCATCTTGTTCACTTACCTCTCCCTTTCCATTCTTGGTCGTCATGAATCATCTCTTGTTGCTTGGAAATTTGTTTTCCTCTTTCTCACATTTGTTTTAGTCTGTTTAATGTTTGTTTGCAACGAGGACTCATGATGTTACGCATTTTGGTCTTCGTCACTAGTTCGTCAAGGTCACGCATTGCTTGTTGATGCCTTAGTCCATTGCCTACGCCTTCTCCTTCCATGTTTTAGGCATTGCTCATTGTGTTGCCCACCTCATATACGTGTAGCCTCTCATTTTTGCATTCCATTATTTGAAGCACACTCACATTTCTACATTTAAATTATTTCAATTTTCTTTAATTCACAAATAGGCTTCAATTGCTTCCGTAACCGAAGTCTAAAACCTCACTTTTTACTCTCTTTGATATGTTTCGATTGGAGAACTGAAGTACAACCCCAAAAATAACTAGTAACAATTCTCTTTCCTATACTAGTGAATTGTTTGACAATGTGCGAGCTTAATTTCTAGTAGTTTTCTTTTAAATCATAGATTCAAGGTTTAATTACATTTTTTGTTCCTGTTTTCGTCTAAAAAATCAAATTGGTCTTCCAATTTTTTAAGTCTCAATTTGGTCCCGATCTTTAAAAAATTGATGTAATTTGGTACTTTTTATTAAATTTCTTGAAACAAATCAATGGTGTTTCATCAAAATTGAAGTTGTTAATTAAGATGGTTTGTTTTGTTGGTGTAATTAACATAATCCTAATGCCAATTTTTATGAAAAATTATTGATCAACTTCAAGAAATTTAACAAAAATATGACCAAATTGTATTAATTTTTCAAAATCGAGACCAAATTGAGACTAAAGAAAAACTAGAAGACTAACTTAACATTTTTTAGACGAAAAGAGAGACCAAAAGAGTAATTAAACCTAGATTCAATATTGGACCATAAATCATAAGATTTAATGTATCACTACAAGAAAATCTCTTATTAGTGACCAATGTTAGGGATTAAAAAAATAATTAGTCACTATAATAACCAATTTAGATACCAATTTATAAACTAAAAATTATTGGTAACTAAAATAGTTTTTAAATTGGTCGCTATAATGAATTGATTCTTAAATTGGTCACTAACATTTTAGTTACCAAGGTTTTAGCTACCAAAAAAATTAGTTTCTAAATTTGCCTCAGTGATTAATTTAGATACAAATTTAGAGACCAATTTTTTTATAACTAATGGCAATGATCAATTTAAAGATCAATTAACTACAATAACTAATTTAAAAACTATTTAATAATTTTTAATTTTATAAATTAATATATAAATTAGTCATTGTAGTGACTAATTATTCTTTCTAACTATAACTAAAATTGGTCACCAGTAAAATGTTTTGTATGTGTATTTGAACATACTTTTGAATCACCACAACTTGTTCTTTGTTGGTCTTCTCTACTAGCTTCACGTTCACGTACATAGGCACGTGTAACTCCTTCCAATATGAAAGATCTTCCATTATTGATTTCCAAAACAAGTAGTTATCATGTGAGTGACTCCTTTCATCATCATAAATCACACAGTTTGCTCCCTTGAAATGATAAAACTTTGATATCATCATTGGGAAACTAAGTAGGTCATGCAAAAAGGAAAAACCCTTCATATATGTAGCTTAAAACAACCTTATACCTTATGAGAAAAATAATAAAATATAATAATAACACACCCTCTTTTTTTAATGTATAGAACTCACTCGATGTGAAAAAAAAAAAGGAAAATCAGAATCAACATAAATAATTACGAGAGTAGCATTACGAAAGGATCTCTCTTCTCGAGAGATGGTATACTAATTCATTTTTTATTGGATGACTCATAGCAATCTTGAATCTCTTTTTTTCCTCAATCGTTTTTCATCTTACTATTGTTTAACTTATAAGTAATTAGTTTTCTCTTTTATGTATCTTTTTTACTCTCTCAAACTCTGTTTATAGTCAAGATTGCAACTAAATATATATTAAATGTTATTCACCTTTCCAAAAAATAAATGTATATTTCCAATTGTCAAAGAAATAATTTCAAAATTTTAAAATAAATTATTTTCTATATATGCATAGAAAATTGCTTTCCATGATCAAGGAGACCGATAATTGAGGAAGATATTTCCAACATATGTTTAGTTATGTCAACTTAAATATACTAAATTCCGTTGAATTATTATATCCTATTTATCAAAAGTTTTCTATTAATAGTTTTTAAATAGAATATTTAATTTATTACATAAAATATATTAATTAACTTCTATGTTATAATATTTTTAAATAAAATAAAAGAAACTTTAAATAAAGAGATTGTTAAAGTGACCATTAGAAAACTAAATTACGCAATATATATATATATATATATATATATATATATATATATATATATATGAAATCAATCAATTTCAATATTATTTTTAATAAAAGTAGGTTAGTTCAGTATATTATTATTATTGATGGGCTGGTACGTACAAACAATTCTTGTTAGCATTTAAGAGCTATTTTCCATTTCCCTTTTAGTAGAAGGCTTCAACTTATTGCTTACGCTAAATTTGTATATGGAAAAGTTGGTAACAGCATGTTCAACATTTGACTCCTTTTGTCTCATGGTGGTACGTTTTCAGTTAAGAAAATGGGCAAAACTCTTGCTTTGAATGGCCATGTATGGAGACAAAACTTTGTCATCAATGATAAAGACTAAGAATAGAACATGCTAATTATATATATCCGGGTACATATTTATGTTCGAATTCGATTGAGACATGTTTGTCTGAGATCAAATTAGATTAAGTTGGGCTCCATCTCTTCGCCAAAATCATGTTTTCTCAGGCTGAAATTCTGAGTGACCACTTACGAAAAACAATCACTTTAACGTTCGAAGTTACGAAATATCTGCGTAAAATTGTTGTCACAACCACTACAAGCACAATCCAACTTCGCAGACAAAATTAACACTTCAAAACTAGCGGTAAATAAAGACACAAATACTGAGTTTGGGAGATAAAACTGTTGGTGTGTCTAAAAACAGAAAATGCACGTCTAGTGTCAATGAACATTAAAATCAAATAAAATTAGTTTAATGTAGTAACTTATTTTAAAATAAAAAGAACTTGAAAACATAAGATAATTGGAGATAAAAGCAATAATAATATGCAAGAATTGTTTACCAATTAAAGAGATTTATGCACATGGGAGGAAAATTTGAAAGCAGCCAATAATAAAAGAATTTTCGAGAGAAAAAAGTAAATACATAATTATAAAGTCGCACGTTGTAATTTATAACTTTAATTTTAATTTCCAAAGAAGGAAAGAAATAATTTTCCATTAAAGAGTGAGGTTGAAACTCATCAAATGAGTAAAATTGAATTAATTAGGCACAAATATTTGTACTAATATTGATTTGACTTTAAGGGTTGATCTGATATAGGAGTAGTAGGCACCCATATCACATTTCCTTCCTTGCTTGCCACCTATATTAAAATGGAAAACGTTCAAGCCACTAACTACATATACTCTCAACAACAACAAATACATTGTACGTTTTTGTGTGCATATATTATATATAACATCATATAATATATATCATATCCTTTCCACTTTCATTGTTGCTCCACAACTTGAATCTCTTTAATCTCCAATGTCTGCTGCTGTGGACTCAGTTCGAGACCCTTTCAAAAAGTCATGGAAAACCCTTCGTTTTCCCAACATCAAACCCACCGAACTTCTCTTTTTCTTCTTCAAAGCTGGTCTTGCAGCTTCAACCTTCTTCCTCATAACCCTAGTTTTTCATCTTACACTATCCTACAACCAATCCCATTACCATAACAACAACCACACATCCTTCAAATTCATGCTCCAACAGCAGAAAACCACTCACCAACAATCACCCACCAACATCTCCCACCTCTTCTTCGGTATTGGCGGCTCCGTCGCCACGTGGGACACGCGCCGCCGATACTCCGACATGTGGTGGCGCCGCGGTGTCACCAGAGGCTTCGTGTGGCTGGACAGCCATCCCTCTTTGAACGCGACGTGGCCCGAGACTTCACCGCCGTATAAGGTGTCCGGTGACACGTCGGCGTTCCGGTACACGTGCTCGTACGGGTCTCGATCCGCCATTCGCGTGGCGCGGATTGTGAAAGAGAGCTTCGAGCTGGGGTTGGAAAACGTGAGGTGGTTTGTCATGGGTGATGACGACACCGTTTTCTTCACCGACAACCTGGTTATGGTGTTGTCGAAGTATGATCATAATGAAATGTACTACGTGGGTGGGAATTCTGAGAGTGTGGAACAGGATGTTATACACTTTTACACTATGGCGTTTGGTGGTGGTGGGTTTGCTATAAGTTACCCTTTGGCGAAGGAGTTGGTGAGAATTTTGGACGGTTGCATTGATCGTTACGCAGAGTTTTATGGGTCTGATCAGAAAATTCAGAGTTGTATCAGTGAGATTGGCGTTCAGGTCACCAAAGAACCAGGTTTTCATCAGGTTTTCATCTTTTTCTCTCTATATTTGTTTGTGTTTGAAAGTCACATTATCAGAAATTAAGTTTGAGTTTTCCGTTATGGTTTAATAGATTTTATGATTTTAGACGGTTTCCAATATTACTATTATAATAAAACTTGCTAATGGGAGATTCAGTGAGATAATCAAGGTATCCAGTAATCAAAAACTTAATTCTACAAATTTTGAGTTACAAGGAATGAAATGTTGATTGAAAACATTTTTACATTCAATTATAACATCTTATACTTTTTCTACAGCTCTTTTAATCATGTTTGAAATAACTAATATTTATTTAGAAGATAAAATGAAATAAAACGAGTATACTTTGGCACATATTATAGTATTTATTCTGAAATCAATTTATTTAATGGTAAGTGCAAAAATTGTTTCAAGCAATTTTCAATATATTCTTTTGAAAATCAATTTTTACTGGTTCTATCAAATCACTGATTTTGCTATTACAGGTAGATATACGTGGGAATCCATATGGATTGTTAGCGTCACATCCGGTGGCCCCGTTGGTTTCCTTGCACCACTTGGATTACGTGGATCCGATATTTCCCGGTATGACCCGTGTCGACGCCGTTAAAAAACTGGTAACCGCCTACAAAACAGATACGGGTCGGGCCCTACAGAAAAGCTTCTGTTACGACCTCAGACGAAACTGGTCCGTTTCGGTGTCATGGGGCTACAGCGTTGAGATATACCCGTCTCTACGCACGGCCAAGGAACTAGAAACGGCGTTTCGGACATTCCGCACGTGGCGGAGCTGGAGTGATGGGCCGTTTACTTTCAATACCCGAACCCTTAGTTCCGACCCGTGTGAGAAACCAGTCGTGTATATGCTGGATCGGGTTCTCAGCTTGGACGGGGACATGACCCGGTCTATCTATAGAAGGCTCGAAAACTCACCGGGGAACGTTTGCACGCGTGATGACTACGCGCAGGCTTTAGACGTGCAATACGTCGACGTTTTTGCTTCACGCTTTACGCCGGATGTGTGGAAAAAGGTGTGTGATGTTTTTCCAGCGCGTGTTTTACGAAGACGTTCTTTAGCACATATTTTATTAGCAATTAAATTTGGAAAAGTATAACATTGTTTAATTCATTAAATTTATGCTTTAACTAAAAGATGTGGGTGAATGAGCAGGCGCCACGTAGGCAATGCTGCGAGGTAATGAAGGGCTCAGATGGAGTGAACAATAATAGCGTGGTTGGCGTGAAGATGAGAGGGTGCCATCGATTCGAGAGTGTGACTCCTCTGTAGAAAATTGGAAGAGATAAGGAAGAAAATTTGATTGAATTTGTGGAAGGGCAACAGTGATGATGATTGAACCATGGTCAGAGCAAGAGGAATATATGCAAGTGGTGATCGAAAGACTAAAACGACGCACGTTTGTTGTATTCTACTACTCCATTTATATGTATGTATGTATATATGATTTTGAGAGATTGAGAAGACACATTTATGAGAAGTCAAACTTGTCTTAAAACATTACTCGTACATAGTAATTCATAGCTTTTTCTTTTGTATTTAAATTGCATTCAGATAATAGGTTTCCAAACACTAAAGATATAAGAAGTTAAATATGGTGGTTCTTTTAGGTGAACCAATACTATGAAGATATGAGTTAACGACTATATTCAAAGATGGAATGGTTTACTAGGTTGCCCACCTAAACCACCCATTATCAGGATTTTTTTTTTCTTTTTCCAACTAAAGAAAGGAATATATATATATATATATATATATATATATATATATTTGTTTTACATATACACTAAATAATAATGGTTGTAACATATATACTAAATAACAATGGTGGTAACACGTGTAATTTGGTATAGTAGAATAACATTATCTTCCATTCATCGGTTCGCGATTCGATTATAGGTTGGTACATATAAAACTAGTAGTTAAGGGTTGTAGCTTGTACTTTTTTTTAAAGGATTTCAGTACTCTGATGCTCTACTTTTATTATATTTTTTTTTTGGATAAAGAAAAAAATAAAATTTTGTTTGAGTAAAATATTAAAAGTGATTTATTAAAATAAAAGTTACTACCATTTTGTATATTGCTGTTAAAGAAACAAATTTGAAACAATAAAATAATTAAATCATGTATAATTATAAATTAAATTTTAATTATTAATTTTGATGGAGAAATTGAATACTTAAAAGATAACAATATTAGTGATACATTCAATTAGAAACATTTAATTTGACCAAACGATATTAAAATTAATGTCACGTGTATTTGTGAATTTTTTTAAATTCTTGATTTTTTTTTTTGAATTTTTTTTTTAAATTTTGTTTTTTGAATTTCTGTTTACACATGTCAAGTTGTATTATGTGTTAAAATGATTCAATTTTTTTGTCTCTATATTTATTTTTAATTTTAATTTAGTTCTATTTTTTGTAAAAATGAGATAATATTGTTCTTCTTTAAATTGAAATTCAATCTACTCTTTGTACAAATCTTATCATGATATTCTTACTAAAACTAAAATTTTTATTAAATATTTCTAAAAATATTTTAAATTAACTTTAAGATCTACTTTGATGTTATTTTTATATCTCTTTTCCTATTTTTTCACTTTATTAAGTATTTAATAATTATTGTAATGCGATTCTTTTCAAAAAATAGATGGAAGATCTTAAATTTTTATAATATATATATATATATATATATATATATATATTACCGAGGTTTGGTAGAATTAAATCTAAGAATACGTCAACTTGACATTTGATCCATCATTCAAATCCTTATTAATACGAAGGTCAACTATCTTAGTAAAAGATAAATAAATTTATATTTTTTATGTTTATCCTATGTAGGGGCGATTCAAGAATTTGAGAGATCTAAAGCAAACTTAAAAAATGAGATCTTTTATTTAAAATTTATTTTATGCAAAAAAAAAATAGGCCTTTGAATATAATTTGATGAAGAAAAATGCCTATAATGTATGTCTATCATTGATTTTAATAGAACATTTTTTTTTTACAAATAAATCTCTCAAATATGTATCAATATTCTTCCATTAGCTTGAATCATATATGTGTGTGTGTGTGTGTGTGTGTGTGTGTGTGTGTGTGTGTGTGTGTGTGTGTGTGTGTGTGTGTGTGTGTGTGTGTGTGTGTGTGTGTGTGTGTGTGTGTGGGTGTGTGCGTGTGTGCGTGTGTGCGTGTGCGCGTGTGCGCGTGTGCGCGCGTGTGTGCGTGCGTGCGTGCGTGCGTGCGTGTGTGCGTGTGTGCGTGTGTGCGTGTGTGTGTGTGTGTGTGCGTGTGTGCGTGTGTGTGCGTGTGTGCGTGTGTGTGCTTGTGTGCGTGTGTGTGCGTGTGTGTGTGTGCGTGTGTGTGTGTGTAGCTCATTTTTGTCATGTGATTAAAGCTCAATTATTCTCTTCTTATGGATTTTTAAATAATCGATTTAAATTTTTTTGTTGACATATCTACATATTTTTATATAAAATAAAGAAATATAATATATAAAATACTACTAAAGATAAGTATACGAAACTAATGGATTTAAACAATAAAACCTGGTTCAAGTTGTGAAGAAAGTAAACTTGGTAGTAGACACTCAACTCAAGTAAGTGTCTTTCTCTTTCTCAAGTATCTACTTTTTCACGAACCTGCAAAGTTTATTTTAAGATTAATCATTAATAAAAATAATAATAAAAATTATTGCTCTTCTCAACTTGATAATAAATCTTATTATTCCTAAACTTAAATTATCTTTTTACAGGAAACTCAACTTGGAATCAGACTCTAATTAATCTATGGATGATGATACTATGACTCTCATTTTTTGACTCTCATCCTTTACTCCTTGATGTGACTTAGTGTGAGTCATTGATTAATGTACCAATATCTTTTCTTTGAAAGAATCAATGGTCCACACTAAGCCGCATCAGGGAGTAAAGGATGAGAGTCAAAGTATAATGTTCCTTAATCTATTATCCACAAAAAAAAAAAGACTAAACTTTAATCTAATTAATAGTTTTGTAGCAAAATTTCAATTTCTCGTCAACATACATGCAAAAAAAAACTCTCGAGAAACATGTAAATCTAAAAGTACAGAAAAATGAAATTGGACAAAAGATACACATTTCTAATTCTAATACAATTCCAACAAACAGAATAAAACAACATCAACACAAGTAGAAAGAAAAAACATATTAATCATAATTGAAGATGAAAATATTGGTACAACATGAGATTCAAGAAATATTATCTACCAAAAGTCTAATCTTAAACAAGGACTCTAGAGTATAAGAAAGAAATTAGAGACAACAGAAAGCACACATAGATAAAGAAAGAAAATAGAATCAATATTGATTATAAGAAAATAAAAATAATTAATTATTGTCTTTTTCATAAACAAAATCATAATTTATTAAAAAAATATTTTAACTCATTAAATATAATTTTTAATACCAATAAAAATTAGCAGACGCTAATAATAATTTAATTAAATTTTATTTTCATACATAAACTTATAATTAATTTAATAAAATTTTATTAGTAATAAAATATTATTTTTGAGGCTTTTTTTGTCTTAAGCAAAATTTTATAATTAATTTAATAGAGATATATTAATAAAAAATAAAAATTGAGACTTTTTTCTTAAATATAATATTATAATTAATTTAATAAAAAGATATTAATAAGAAAAAAAATTAAAGACCTTTTTTTTTTAACCTAAAGTAAATGCTTCACTCTTTATTCTTGAGACGACACTGATCGTATGAGATTATTGATTATTATCCTTGAACTATATTTCTATATTTGTATAACGATATCTTTAAATTTGAAAGATAAATTATTTGTAACCACTTTGACTATAAATAGAAAGACACACCCAAGATTATGGCACTTAGATTTTACAACCTGAAGTACGGTTAACTTTAAGTTAAATTATTCGACCTCTACATTTATTCTTCCATCTAGGACACTCAGCTTTTTAGTGGAACAATATTAATATTGTTGTTAAATTGTAATTAATTCAATATTTAGTTATACTAATATTATAATAAAATATATTTGGATATAATTAAATATTTATAACATTAAAATTATAATTAATAGTAGTCAAAATAATTAAATATAGAAATTTAATATAATGTTATGAGTTTACTAAAGTTATTAACTTCTGTAATTTTATTTTATTAATATTTTTAGTAGTTAATGGATATAATATTTTCATGCTATTTTATTCGTAAATTTTTTTTCTAAAGATTATCATACTTGTTAAACAAGAAAAAAATTTGTATCAATACATGTTTTATTATTTATATACAATTATCTATAAAATTTAATTAATGTTTTAAAAAAATTAGATTAATATTAATAAAATATTAATTTTAGATCATTAAAATTTAATTAAAATATAAATAAATATTGCAGAAGGTAATTATTTTAATAAATTCATAATTTTATATTAAACTATTATAACTAATTTACATTTTATAATATTTTTTATTCATGTTACTTAAATACAATTGATTTTTGGTTTCTCCTTTTAAATATCTTAATGTTATATAGTTTAAGTATTTTTTGTAATAAGATTTTGGAAGTGATCATTGTATACTTAAGCATTAGACAACTCAAATTTGTTTTAGAAAAAAAAATGTTCCTTTCAAAAATCATGTTTTCAAAAAGTTTTATTAAAAATCGTTAGTTGTTTATAAATAAATGACTTTAAAAGTGTGAAAAAAAAATTAGGAATGTTACAAAGTGTACTACGAAAAAATGAATAATACATTAATATTAAGCTAGGTTGCCTTTAAGATGATTACTCGATTATATATGAAGGTGGTGAATGTCTCGTGTTATTTGTGCTAGGTTGCCTTTAAGTATGTTCGGACATGAGGAGAATTAATCTATCTCCTTTTCACTTCCCTTTGTATTAAGAAAATTATATATATATATATATATATATATATATATATATATATATGAGAAAAAAAACTTAATGACATTGTGAAATGGAAAATTGTTCATGTGATTTAAAAGAGAAAAAAATAAAGTTTCATTCAATACATAATTACTATTGCAAAATATGCTTCTTCCTTTTTCAAGTTTGTTATTTTGTGTGAAGACCTTAAAATGTTAAAAAAAATAACATAAACACATTGTCATAGTTCCTTTATTCTCATAAACACATTATTGCTGACGACGTTGAGTGGTACCGCTAAATGCAAACTCAACAGAAAGTTCCTAGAAGGCTGACTCTAAGTGGCACCTTTTTCTTGTTAGGCACTGATGAAGTCAGATAGCCCTTGATGCTCTAGCGTTGAGCACCACTTTTGGTAATAAGCGATGACTCGCTAAATATTTTCTCTTATGTGTGATTTGTTGAGATGTTATGATCCTTTTCACTTTCTAAGAATTTTTTAAGGGATCTAGATAGAATATGTTTTAGAGTTTATGCTTGTATGAGTTAGTAGTATTCCATATTATGATGAATTTGTGATTAATTCTATGAGTGATGATATGTGTGTGGATATTGCCTAGTATTCTTTGAATATGTATATGATATGAGGTGGAAAGGATTGTTTATTTATGAATTATGATTAAGGAATAATGCAATTCTATCGTATGGACAATGTGTTAAGTTACATGAAAATGGTGATAGAAGTAAGGGATGATTATTATGTTAGAGAAAATTGAAAAATAAAATGTGAATCTTCTGAAAAGATTTTATCATGGTATATGTATAAATTTTCTTGTGTCCCTAAACTCTACCAGACTCCCAAACTCATAGAGATGCAATTGGTAGGGACACTTCTTGAAGTTATCCTTAAACTCTACCAAACTCTCAGACTCATAGAGATTGAGGTTTTGGGTAGTAAAGAGTGCAGGAGACTCATAAAGATTGAGGTTTTGGTTAGTGAAGAGTGCAAGAGACTAATATAGCTGGTTTAGGAATCATGGATTCCTTCTCTATTAAGTTACAGTGAGTTAATCTCGTGGAGAAGATTATGGATTGGTAAATTATGGATCTGTTTTAAGTTATCATATTTTAAAAATTGGAAGATTTTATGGAAATTTCCACGGATACCTAGCTTTAGTGTCCAAGCAATTGCATTATTCCGGATATTTAGTTTAGAAATTTTTTAGTCTTGCATATATAAATGTGTGACTATATAACCATGTGATGAAATTTAAATTTATCAATAATAAAAGTATTTATATATATATATATATATATATATATATATATATATATATATATATATATATATATATATATATATATATATATATATATATATATATATATATATAAAAGTCCGTCCATAAAACAACCGCATAAATATTTAATAGCGGCTAGGTTAAGAAACTTGGGAGTAAAATATATTTAGTTTTGACTGAGAGACCTAGTGAGAATTTAAAAAATAAAATTGTGGGTGAAGAAAAAATGTTTGGAGGTGCAGAAAGAAACCCTTTGACATTTGAGGTTCTTAGGTTGGGTCCATTAGACTTCGCTGGTGGAATCTAATCCCACGTTAAAAACCTATTAAACTCATTATGTTGGGTCTAATGTTAAAGAATTAATTATATATATAAATTTAAAATTGATTTTCAATGAAAATAACTTTGAGTAACTTCCATGTTGAATGCAAAAAATATATTGAATTTAATATTTTAACATGCTCAACATAAGACCAACAAGTAAGCATGAATAGCAAATTAATATTTTGACATGTTTTCCATGATCCAACTTGAATATAAGCACGCACATCAGAATTTCGTAGATATAATATAAAGTTTTGGGTTGATTTCTTTTTTTCAGTTTAACCATGCGGCGATTCAACGGAGGAACTAAAAATGATTGACATTATTTACCTGTTCTGATTGGACCAGAACAACGAAATATGCCTCAAACCAATATTGTACAACCCAATAATTGATTTAGTTATTCATAAGGTGGTTATTTGAGACCTGGAATCATTTAACAAAAGAAAATGGTTATTTTAAAAGCAAAAAAATATATAAGAATTTGACAAAAGCACCCCACCAGCCAACACACAAGCCACCACCAAAATTCAGTCAAAATTTAAATAACGAACATTGTCGTGAAAGTTTAGAAACCACAAATCAATATTACAACGTCGTCGAAGGGAAAGGGGTTGGTGACGCTCTCAACCATGGCTCCTTGTCCCGGCGCCGCCAACCTCTGCTGCCTCTTCATCCAAGACGAACCCTCCCCGCCTGAGACCCTGGGCGTCCTCGCATTCGACGCCGCCAAAACCATGTGCCGCCTCCTCTCCCTCTACCACTCCCTCACCCCCCACGAAATCGTCCACCTCCGCCGCAACATCATACGGTCCAAATCCGTTTCCTATCTCAACTCCCGCGACGAATGCTTCCTCCTCACCCTCGCCTGCGCCGAGCGCCTCGAGGACCTCAACCTCGCCGCCGCCACCGTCTCCCGCCTCGCCGCCCGATGCTCCGACCAAAACCTTGCCTGCTTCGAAGCCCTAGACGCCCGCAAGCTGGAGTTCGGAACCCGCGAAGTCGAGAAGAAGATCGAGAGCATGGAGAAGCTCGTGTTCGCAACCAGGAGCCTCCACAAGGCCATGGAGAGCCTCACGGAAATGGAAGCGTCGGAGAAAAAAATGCAACGGTGGCGAAACATTAGGGCGAACAACGGCCTCAAGGTCAAGGTGGAATGCTTCAATGACAGAATCATGTTTTATCGGAGACAGATTATGTATTTCAAACAAGTCTCCCTTTGGGGCCAGACATTCGACAAGGTTGTCGGACTCATGGCGAGGATTGTTTGCATTGTCTACAATAGAATATGCACCGTTTTCAGAATCTTCATCACGGGTAATGTCGCCAGAAATATCAACCAGAAGAGGAGGAATAATAACCGCCCCAGGGTTGCTAGGTCGCCGGAGAATTGTTGTTGCCGCGTTGAACATCGCGAGTTGTATAGGTTGAACCTCTTTTTATTCGAGCAAACCGAGGAGCAGTTGTTCATTCGGAAGCGCGTGTGGGGTTGTTGTCACGTGCAGAAGACCACTCCCACCGGGGTTTTCCGGTACCACCAAACGCCTACCCAGGGAGGCGCAGAGGCGGCGCGGAACAATCGCGTGATGCGGCTGGCGCCGCCGACGACGGTGGGCGGGGCGGGGCTCTCGCTGCGGTACGCGAACGTGATTATGTTGGCGGAACGGTGCATGAACGCGCCTGATGCTACGATTGGGGACGATGCGCGCGCTGCGTTGTATGAGATGTTGCCTGGGAGGTTGGAGCTGAAGTTGAGGCAGAAATTGAGAGAGGAGTGGTTGGAATGGAGGAAACTGAAGGGTGACGGAGATGGGCTGTCGGCGGCGGTTAGACGGTGGCACGACGAGGTGGCGGAGGTTATGGAGTGGTTGGTTCCGGTGGCTCATGACATGGTGAGGTGGCAGACGGAGAGGAACATGGAGAAGCAAAAGTTTGAGACGCGGCCAACGGTGTTGTTGTTGCAGACTTTGCACTATTCGGATTTGGAGAAGGTGGAGGAGGCCATTGTGAAGGTGTTGGTCGGGTTGAGTTATATGTATTGGTGCAGAAAATCATGATGCCTTTTGTGTTTTTCATATTTCAAATTTCATCTTATTCTTTATTTATTTTTTTCATTTCTAGTTGTATACACTAACAAGTCTGAAGATTCATGCCTACAAAAATTTGTCATTGCATGTAGAAATTGAAATTGTATTTGTCTATAAATCATATGTGGAATCATCAAATTCTAGATCATTATCAAGGGCTGACTTGCTTCAATGTCTTCATCAATGCACTAATGGCTACCTTATGTGAAGCCCTTGAGCTGGTTGAAGGGACAATGCTATGGTGTGGAAGGGTGACTCTTATAAGACATATAAACTATATATATGATATATGACACTTATATTGCTGAATAAAATCTCACAAGCCCAATTGCGTGTGACTCTTATATACTCAGGAGAAATTAAAAAAATTTCGCAATACTATCAATAAATTTTAGTATAAAATAAAATGCATTTCTTTTGGCTTTTAGACTTTCAATTAACTCGTGTGTTCTTTAAGCTTAAAATTCTGTCTCTCACATTTGATTTTTATTTCATTTGCTACCTCATATACCTTTTCAAATTCATGCTCATTTCCTTATGTTATTCTTGTCTAGTAACTCATAATTTTGCCATTTCACTTTAAACATAGAGATATAAAGGGCAATAGTTTTTTAAGCTACATGCTAATAGCTATCGATAAAATGCTGGTTGAAAAAAAGTAATACTCCTGTTGTTTTTATTATAAGTTTATTGTAAGCCATATTTTATAAAGGATTGATGGTATTGTTTTTATAAGACATTTTATAGTCATATATATATATATATATATATATATATATATATATATATATATATATATATATATATATATATATATATATAAATAATAATCCTTTTCTTTTTCTTATTAAATATTAAGAGAATGTTTATTTTTTTAGAAATGAAGAATAAAACAAAATCATTCATGAGGTAATTTAGTTTTATTGTTGGGACTATTTTGGTATTGGGCTCCATTACTTTGACTACAATGGAGGAACAATTACTTTGTGTTATAAATGGTCAACGATTATGCAATGACATGAAAAAGAGAAGTAGATGAGATCTTTTCAGTAAAAGCAACTTATAATACGTTGCAAGGAACCGTTGAAATAGAAGACAATAAAGACTTTAAACTGCTATGAAACACAAGAGTAATTCCAAAGGCTCAAATGCTAGGTTGGATGGTATTCTTGGATAGATTACCAACCAAGGCCAATCTATAAGCAAAGGGGGTCCATCTACAACAAAGCCTTTGCGATCTTTTCAGTATGCATACGAAGAGAATGAAGAACATTTGTTCTTCTCATGTTCGGTGTCCCAAAAGGTGTGGAACATGTGTGATAGGTGAATGGGGTTGAGCACAGTGCACAGGGCCAATTTTCAACACTTTCATCTCTTTAACTTGAATAGTAGGCAAAACTTAGTGTGAAAAAGAATGTGGCTAGCTATTATAAGGGAAATTTGGAAACATAGGAATGGTGTAATTTTTAATCATAAGAAAGTTGATCCAATAGAAATTTTTGATCAAGCACAAGTGACAGCTTGGGTATGGATGAAACATAAGATCCCAACTGTGAAGTCCTCATATAGTGATTGGTACATTTCCCCATATACATGTTTGAAATTTCTATGATATAGTAATTTGTGTGTTCAAGTGTGATAGGAAAGCAAACACTAATTTTGAAGAAGAGGGCTCAAAGGAAACTATAAATGCAAAAGGGGAACTTGAAGAGGCAGTGTACGAGTACAAAGTTAACACAATTTTCTCTGTGAGCGGCTTGGCTTTTTGGAGTTATTAACTTGGGTTAATCCCACCAAATACTGCAGAAATACCATGCATACTCTGCACACTCTGCACCACGAAGCTTTATCACGATAGAGATGGAAAATTGATTGTATTGGAGCCTTAAAATACTCTGCACCATGAAGCTTTATCACGACAGAGATGACAAAATGATTGTATTGGAGTTTCATATATGTCAGATGTATACCTAAGGGAGGCACACATACCGCTATCACACTTCATTGGTGCATTATAATGTTGGATCACGTAGGTTTGATTTAGTTGATTTTTTGTTATGATGGAATTATGATGGTAAGCTAGAGCATCAATGTGCATAACATTGTTTTTTGTATATGAGTTAGAGTACTCCTCAAGTACTTTTTTTTTAATTTTAATTCATTTTTTGCTGAAAAAAAAAATTAATACTAAATTTCAATTTTTTAAATGTCGAAAAAATATTTCTCTTCTCGTATTTGAGTTTTGAGTAACAAACCTGCGCAAAATTAAATGACGTGTTTTTATTGGACATACATTAAATTAAAAATGTTAAGTAATTTGACAGTGTCCCATAAAGTTTTAGTGCAACTGCATTGTATCGACAAACATTTCTATTTTCGTAAACCTTTTCAACAAGAGAACTCTAATATATAGAGATGAAAGAAACAGGGGAAGTGAATAGAAAAGAAAAAAAAGAGAGTCAAAAATAGTAACAAAAGTAGCACATAGTTGAAAAGAAATATGTGCGAAAGAAAACGAAAATAATACGAATGCTCTTTTTTTGAACCATATTATAATATTGTATTCTTAAAGAAAATTGGTTTTTATAAATGTGAAACAATGAAAGGACGTCTCTTTTAATTTGAGGTGTATTTTTGAAAAAATGTCTATAAAATAGACTAACTATGTAAAACTATTTTTTTTTATATTGTATCAATGAAATTGTTTAGTAAAGATTTAAAGCAATATAACCACGAGTTTTTGTTCTTAATGGTAGTTGTGAGGGCTGCCACAGGTTCATGGTTTGCTGGCGGCGATTTGATCATGTTGTCAAGAATTAAATTGAAAAATAATTTTTGGTTAACAAAAATTATTAATATGTATGATGAAGTTGTTTCAAAATAAAATTATTAACTTGACTTTGTTGACTTGGTTGAATGCGACGCTGACCTGATAGTTTTGGTACGTGTGGTGGCCCTTAGAACCATTCTTGTAAATAAGAACTTTTTTTTTCAACTATAGTTACCGGCTGCTAAAAAAGGAGGTTTATCAGTTGAACCATTTGACGTTGAAAATAGTGTGAGAAGAATCATGCAAAATTTTCCAAAACCTCCATGAAATGAATTATCAATTTGATTATCAAAATATTACTACTTTTTGTTTTACTTAATCTTTCAAGTATTAAAAACTAATTAAAATATTTAATATTTTGATACTAGACAATTTTTGTTATGCTATTTAACAAAACATAAATGAAAACCGTACATTTTGTCAAGCTAACTCAAAAAATTTTGTTAATGACACGGTCTTCTCATCGATTTCTTTAACTCACTTCGCCGATCTTCTACTTTTGCTAGTTTTTCCAATTGTTCGGGCTTCATATCTTGATTTGTACTTCTCTATTTCAATGCTAAGTCGAATTTGAATATAACAGTCCAGACAGCAGGCTAGGAAAATGGAAAAGCATTACTTTATATATTTCTTTAGTAAGGCGAAGAATAAAAACATATGCATAATGATCATAAAAAGAATAAAGAAGGTTTGCAGAGGAGGAGCAGCCTTGTCGTGGCCCATTGAACGAGAACCTCGTCAAAGACTACCGATCAACACCGACGACGTGGACCAGCTGCACCACAAACCAGCGAATGGGCACCAACGTGGACTAGCATCTGTGCAGTCCACCAAGAGCACCACGCCGCAGACTACGAGTGAGTAACCACATTCATTGGCAAGAGGCAATGCAATCAAGCACAAATGATGGTTCTCTTAAACGAAGGCAAGTCTTGTTGCAAAGGGATATACAGAACTAGAAGGTATCGATTATCATGACACTTTTTCACCTAGTGCTAAAGTGGTCATAGTCCAATGATTATTAGCTTTGGTTGTTGTTTAACATCAGTCTCTTCATCAGCTTGATGTCCATAACGTTTTTCTTCATGGTGATTTCAAAAGAAATCTATATGTCCCTTCCTCCAGATTTTCAGTTCAGCGACAGGGAGAAAATCTTGTATGTCACCTCAACAAATCCTTATATGGATTAAAACAAACTTCTCGTTAATGGTTTGCCAAATTCTCCACAGTTATTTAGGCTACTGGTTTTATTAAATCAAAAGCATATTACTCGTTTTTTACATGTACAGAAGGCAAGTTATTTACAATTTTGTTAATTTATGTCGATGATATTCTCATAACTGGTAATGACCCTATTGCAATATCTAGTCCTACACAATTCCTACACAATTATTTTCAAAGATTTAGGTGATCTTAAGTTTTTCCTAGGTATTTAGGTCTCTTGTTCTAAAAAGGGTATTGTCATATCACAAAGAAAATACACTTTAAAAATTATCAAAGATGGTGGGTATCTTGGAGCTAAGCCCGTGGATTTTTCCATGGAAAAAATACAAATCTTTCTGATGAAAGAGAATTATTAAAGGACTTGTCAATATATAGGCAAGTTGTTGGTCGCTTAATTTATTTGACAATTAATCATCCTGATATCACCTAAGCAGATTCATGCACGCTCCATGCAAGCCTCATATGAAAGCTGCAATGCATGTGCTACTATATTTAAAGAATAATTCAGCTCAAGGCCTGTTTTTCCCTTCACAACATGATTCGTCTTTGTGCGCTTTCTGTGATTCAGATTGTGGAGGTTGTCATGCATCCCAAAAATCAACTACAGGTTATTGTGTTTTTTGGAATCCTCCCTCATCTCTTGACAAACAAAGAAGAAAAGACAATTTCTCTATCCTTAGCAGAAGCTGAACATAGAGCATTGACAGATACTTGTAGTGAGTTGACTTTACGATCATTGTTGAAAGATTTATGGATATTGCATCCTAAACCGACATTGTCGTATTGTGACAATAAAGCCTCCTTACACATTGCGGCTAACCTAATATTTCATGAAAGAACTAGACACATAGAGATGGATTGTCACTTCATTCGTGATAAGATTCAAGATAGTTCAATAGCAACAAAATATGTATCTTTCGCTGAACAACTTGTTGATGTGTTCACTAAACCACTAGAGAAAGAAGCTTTCTCTACCATGAAGCGCAAGTTGTGAGTTCTTGATATTCACTCTCCAACGTGAGACTTGAGGGGGAGTGTTAGAAATTAAATCATGAATAAAATATTTTAATTATTAAAATAGCTGAATTACAAGAACAATTTTGCACGCACGTTTTTGCATTATTATAAGAATAATAGCGTAGCCGTAAGGATTGTATATATTAATTATAAATATTCTTTCTTGTATATATTTATGTTCTTCCTTTCAATAAAATATAACACATAATTCCTTCTTTTTTTCTTTACAATTATTTTTATTTAAAAAAAGGTATAATTACTTATTTAGTCCTTTGTTGGTTTAGTTCATTTTGGTCCCCTTATTATTTTTTTGTTCAATTTAGTCCTTCAATTCTTTTAAAAAGTTCCATTTGGTCCTCTGCGTTAAGCTTAATTTAGCACTGTGCCCATACATGCCATGTGTCAATTCGTGAAATTTTCATTTTTGTTTAATTTTTGTAAAAATAAAACTGCAACATGTCAAATTATGGTTGTGTGACGTTGCAATGACGGTGGTTGTTTTCAATTTACTTTCTCTAATTAGATTTTTGATTCAATTTGGTCCTTCTATTCTTAAAAGGATAATGATATTTTGACATGCTCTTTTTCACTGGTCCAATTTGGTCCTCTTTTATTTTAGACCAAATTAGTAATTAAGCTTATTTACAACTTATATATATATGTTAAAATAATAAGAGGTTAAAAATCAAATAAAGTAATATAATGTTGTATGACATTTTTATGTGATTTTTAACCTCTTAAAATTTTAAACCAATGATATTAGTTCATTCTCCTAAAATTTTCGATCTAATTTAAAATCAATTGTAACCCTAAACAAAAAATATTTAATAAAAATGTGAATTTTAATAAAAGTATATGTGTAACATTTATATAAAAAATAGATTTGGTTCCAATTTGAAGATGGATAAAATTACCCAATTTAAAAAAAATGTGGAACTGAATTAAACAAAAATAACAATTATCAAGATCTGAATGTAAAAAAATTGACATTGACACGTGGCATGATACTGACTTGACACGTGGCATGATACTGACTTGACACATGAAATTTTTAAAATAAAAAAAAAATAAAAAAATCACAAAATCACAAAATGACACGTGACAGTCACTGTCTGTCAATTATTTAAACGGAGTTAGCAAAAAGAACCAAATTAAACAAAATTGACAAATATTAGAACTAAATTGAACTAACGACTAAATTGAAAAAACAAAACAAAAATTAGAATCGTATTTAGGCCAATTTTAAATTTGTAAATAAAATGTAAGAGGAAATTTTATTCTAAATTAATATATATTAACATTAATTTTTTTAATAAATAAATACGACATATCAATTAATAAATATCAAACAGTTCTTCAAAATTAATCAAACTAAAATTTTATAATAAAATTATATTTTTTTAATATTCTAGAAATGAAATAAATAAATAATGAAACTACTATTTGTCCAAAAAAATTACTCTAACAAGCTTATTGAAAAAAATTAACTAAAAAAAAAGGTATGTTTATTAGCAATTATTTTGTGACGTTATGTTTCATTTCTGTTAATTTTTTTAATCGTCACAATATTTTATGTATTATTTTAAATTTAGTTATTTCTTATTAAGTAACAATATTTTTTCGTAGCATAATTTGTACCATAACTCCTTCGTCACGTTAATATGATAATACCAAGTCTTCTTCTTTCATTCTTCTACTCATATCTACACTGCTCCTGGAACCAAAATCGTGGCTCCACTTAGCTTTCTTTCCTGCTAAACGTTCTTCCGAGCATGAACTGAACAACAACAATGAGAATCATGAGCCGTATGATTTTTCGGAGGCAAGGAATCAGAATCTAGTATACGTTCTAGATGTTACAGTTACGATTGTGTTTGAGTATGAAAATTGTATCTGACGCTTTGAAATTATTGTATTGTGGTGTCAATTATTTGATGCGAATTGAAATTTGAAATAATGATATGTTTATTTGTTAATAGTTGGTAATTTGGCGTTCATAAGAATTTATTTATTCCATGCAATCGAGGTTTGGTTTCTAGACGTTCATAAGAAGAATATTCATTTTTTTTTAATTAAATCTTGTTAAGTTTAATAAATTAGTGTTTCACATGACACAAAAATTAAAGAACAGTTTGCAACGTGGATTTACCATTTTGGAACATTCTGTAATAATTTTTTTCGTTATGAAATAACATTTTCGAAACGATCTAAACTAGATAAAGGTGTGCAGAGAAAATAGGGAGGTGAGGAAAGCATCATTATAATTTTCACAAACTTTTGGGCCCTATTTCTGGCTACTCTCTCTCAGCCCAACATCCATATGTTTCATGTTCATTCAATATTCCCCGAGCAAGGTTTGACTTTTTTCTTTTTAAATTTACATCACTTTATAAAATGGTTCATTTACTCATTGTTTTCGTAAAAGTGGACTCGGTTGATTTTTGTTTTCCAAAATGATTTGGTTATTTTATTAATCTGATTAGTTCAATTTAGTTATCCGTTCCATACTTATACAAGATTAATTCAACCAAAGAATCGACTAAATATTTTTTATAAAATGATAATCCACTATTTTTATAAAACAATTCAGCTTCTTCTTCTTTTTTTTAAATAGTTTGACTTCTACAACTCAGTTGAATTAAACTTCTACTGGTTAATTTTATTTTCGCTGTATATTCCTAAGAATTTTATAAATTTATAATGAATAAAAAAAATGGTGTCACCCATATAAACGATATTTTTTCAAACTTACAAAACATTATTTAAATTTTAAAAAATTTAAATAAAAAATATCAATTGTTTGGAAAATTGTTATTAAGAAGTCTTTTTTCAAGGTTTCTTTTGAAATATTTCTTTTTGTTGCACGTTTCTTTGGGGTAATTAAACATGCATACATTATAGTAGAACTTAAAGAATTTAGAATAGCAACAAAAGACTATAAGCATGAATTTAGAGTCATGCGTTTTCCCACCCTGTAAATTTTTGAACTCTTGTAGTTTGAATTAAACGGCGAGAATAATGTTATTAAAAGCAAGAAAGAAAACCTTTTTCATTGGATTTTGCTATTCTTTAACTATTATGACTCAAAATATAAATATATTGAAAATCTTTTATTTGGTTAGTGGTGTACTTTTTTATGCATAAATTATGATAATGGAGAGATTCTAAAAGAATTTACAACTTTTAGGTCTTGCTGCCTTGTGGTCACTTCTTCTGCAGAAGTTGTGTTCTATACACACGATTTCAAGCTGACCATGAAAAAAGAAACACACGACTTTCAATTTAATATTTTTTTCAAAACCGTTCCACTAAAATCGTGATTATGGAACACCACTATTAATATATTATCTTTTTTTATTAATGCTTTTGTCATTATCAAGCTCACACGGATTTAATTAAATAAAAAAATATGAATTTTATATTATGATTATACAATTTAAAATTATTCAACCTTTTACATTAAGTTTGTAGGAGGAAAACAAAATAGGAACACAATGAGATATAGACATAAAATTTTGAGTGCTCAGGTGACAAAAGAAAAAAAGACACGAGATTGTGAAAAAGAATAGAGCAATCAGTGTATCATGTACCCCAACTATGAAATTGTACTAGTTCATTCAAAGTAAATGAAAATGGGTGCTTTAGAAAGTCCGAGTAAAAGAAAAAAAGTATATAAAGGAACCAAAGGAAAAAACTCCCAAAGTGAAAACAAAACTTAAGGAATTAATATAGAACAAAAAAGTACCAAACTAAAAGCTGCTAAAAACTACAATTAAGAAATCTAATTCTGTAAGATTGTCCATCACAATCACAATTGATAGTTTGTAAAATAGGAATGAAACCACTAATTAATAAACCAATGAAACCAGCTGTTAAATTTTAAAAGTGAGGTTGGTTAACACCTTGCATTTGGGATTTTTCTTTTTCTGAGTTCTGCACTTTGCATTTTGAGTTTTGTGCATTGTCATGTTGAGCAAACTAATGAATGCATCTTTTTGCTCGTTGTGCAAAACAAGTGATTACCACTAAAGCACAGGTTAATGTAGTGATGTCTGATAAGGTATTGGTCAAGCAGTTGCAGAAAGAGGTAGCCAGATTATAGCGTGGTTGAGAACATCTTGTTCACCTTCAACCAATTGAATTTTGCAGTAATGATGAGAGAAAAATCTCCTAATAGAAATTCGTTGTAAAACATAGCGACTTCAGTGTTTTGGACAAATATGAATTGAAATTTGTTAGGTATAAGGATGACTTCTGTTCTTTCATATTAAAAAAAAAAAATGAAAGTCATGCTCCTTAATCATAACTTCAGTATTTAAGTGGAAATCTTTGGGAACTAGAGTGGGGCACATATGAAAAGATGTTGAATTGAAATTTGTGTCTTCATCTCACAACTTTAAGAAACACGACTTACTTAAGAATTGTACTTTCTATTTTAGAATCTGTTATTAATTATTGTAATTGATGGATTATATTTTTTCATATATCAGTCATGATTATTTAGAGATTGTGGTTCCATATAATTATAGGACATTAATTTTACACATATAAGACATTTGACATCACTTTTATCCCAAAACTTTAAAGATGTTATGAGTCTTTATTCTTATATAGTTTTTAACTTTGTCTATTTTATTCAATGTGGGACTTTGACTCAGACTTAAACTATTTCCAATAATAATTTACATGTAAAAGTTACACCATTTATGTAAAAAAAATCAAAATTACTAATGTAAAAGAGCAACATGGTATCATTATAGCCTTTTAGAAAATTTGCGAAAGCATTTATAGGTTTACATAAAATATTTTAACCTAATCGAAGATATTTTTATCAACATTAAATGTGTTTCGGGTGTAGGGTTTAATGTCACTAAAATAATTTTTGTATGTGTTCACTCTGAAATTGTGTCTTCTTCATTCGAATAATCAAGTCGTCAATCGATCAGTGAATACATGTTAAAAATATTCTGATGTCAAATTAATCAGACAAAATAGTTAATGTTGTAATAAATATTTCAACAACTATACATTTGATTTGTATTTACAATTTTTTCTATTAACTTTTTTATTAGAGATGACCAAATTATAATTTAATTCCCTCTAAACTTATTTAGACTAATTAAGTGTTTAATTGACTTTAGACAGGATCAATTAATCTTTTATTCAAATGTTTCATTGATCATATCCAACATCCAATCCGAAATATAAATAGTAATTTTAAGCACTATCTTTTCTAAGTATAAATTTTATGGGAAACAGATGTGTCACCGTTGAGTGATTATTTTGTGTTCCAAGAGTGAACATTCATTATTTAGCCATTGCTCAAATTATATTGAAAAATTATGACCATCACCAGTTGTCATTTGGATTTCTTAAATTATCATCATTTACTGGAACAGGCCAATCAGAACATTGTGTTTTTTTTTTTTCATAAGTAGCAGAGTGATCATGATAACGTTAATACACTGGTTTGTCACTTTTTATTTAAATTTTTGTTTATATTTTTTGGCATGTCATTCTAATTTATAGGGTTGAGATTGGTTATTCTGTGGAAGCAGATACATGGCTTTGAAAACAATTAGATTCTTTAAAAAGTTAGAACATTTTTTTATGTTAATTATAGCCAAGTATATTTGTGTATACGCGGGAAATAGAGATGGCAAATAAATTCGTCCGTGGGTATTGTCTGAATTCGTCCCCATTTTGACGGGGAATCCCTGCATTGACTGGGTATGGGTATGGGTATGAGGAATTCCCGACTTTTTCAGTTGGGTATGGGGATGGGTATGGGAATGTACATATCCCCGCCATAATACCCGTCCCCGCCATATCTCCATTCTCGTTTAAATTATTAAAATATTCACAATTAATTATTCACAATTAATTAAGTAACCCTATATATATATATATATATATATATATATATATATATATATATATATATATATATTCTATTTTTTATTTCTTTTAATTATTTGGTTTGTCATGAAACTCATTCGCATCTCCAATATATTTTTTATTTTATCATAACCTTTATATAATTATGTTAAAATGATGTATGTTAATTAAAAAAAAATTATGCCTCCCATTTGAATATTTCTATTATTTTTTAATATTTTTATTTATTATATATTTTCCTTTCACATGAGAATGTTTATATCTCAATTTAAGGTAATATAAAAAAAAAATTTACTTATTATTATTATTAATAATTTTTGTTTAATTTGAAGAACTCTTTTGTTTCATTAAAATAATTTTCGTTATTTTTCAATCATTGAGTATATATGTTGATATTTGAAAAGTTTTCTTAGTTCTCTAAGATATTTTTCATCTTATCATACCTTAATTATAAATTTGATTTCTTTTGTGCGATTTCTTTTGATAGTGTCTCAAATTATTTCTAAAACACACATTTGTTAGTTTTTTAATATTTTTTTTTTATTTTCATCATGTAGAATAATATTTTGATATATTCTATCTAATTATTTTTTATTTTATAACTCATTATTAATCATACTATAATTTTTTCACTTTAAATTATGTTTGAAGTCGTTAAAATTATATATATATATATATATATATAATGATATTTAGGAATAATATATGATAATTCACTATAAGAAAAACATAAAATAGTGACTGATTTAGTCGGTAACCCATATTAGTCACTATTTTTTGTCATTGGTGGTAGTAGTTGATTTATTATCTGAATCAATGATTAAATTAGTGACCGATATAATGATCGAATCGGTACTTGATTTGTGACCAATTTAATTACTAATTTATTTGTAATTTAATGACAAATTTTTTGGTCACTAATGATATTTCTATTTAATTTTAACCACTTCAAACATAATTTAATAATTAGTTCTCTAAGGTATTTTTCATCTTATCATACCTTAATTATACATTTAATTTTCTTTGTACGATTTCTTTCAATAGTCTCTCAAATTATTTCTAAAACACACATTTGTTAGTTTTTTAATATTTTTATTTATTGTTTATTTTCATCATATAGAATAATATTTCGATATATTCTATCTAATTATTTGTTATTTTATAACTCATTATTAATCATACTGTAATTTTTTCACTTTAATTGTATAAATAACTTTTATTTACTACAATATAAAAATTTAATGTAATTGCTATGAATATCTTTTTGTCACTATCCAACATATATTGAAGTTCAAAATATACAAAATCTATGTCAAAATTTTATTATTATGTTTATTATTTGTTCTTTGTGACATTTTGATGTATTATAACTTTTATTAGTGTATAAAAAAGAGATTCATTAAAATTTAAAAAATTGAAGTAAACAAACATTTAAAATATATTTTAATTTTAATATTGGTTTTCCTTTTATATTTTTTTTGAAATATTTTTTAATTTTATCAACTAAGTTCATCAATGTTGTAGTTTGCAAATTTAATAAATGTTTTGGTTCTCATGGAATTTTATTTGGTATTCTAATATAAAATGTTGACAATTATAATTTATTTCAAAGTATTTGATATGGAAGAAACAATCATCCTCCTAATATTGAATATTTGATAATATTATGTTTTTTTTTTACCGTAATTTTTTTTCTTTTATAAAAATTAATATTGAAGTAGTTAGAACACGGGTACGGGTATAAGTACGAGATTATACCCGTTACCCGGTGGGATGTGGATGGGACAAAATTTTGATACCCGTTGGGTTTGGGTACGAGGAAGGGGATGAATTTTTTATGCGGGGATGGATATGGGATAGCGAAACCCGTCTTCGTCCCGCCTCGTTACCATCCCTACGCGAGAACAAGATTTTAATAAAAAATTAAATATATTTTCATCCTTTTGAAACATATCCTTATTAAAATATAACTTTTTTCTTTTTAATATTTCATTCATGATTTAAATCAAACTAAAATATATTACGTTAGAAACTCTTAAAACATAGTTGAATTTGGATTTACATGTATTTATCTTTTTCGCCCTTGGTACTTGTCCTAAATTTAGATGGAAGTATGCACGTAGAAGATACTCTGACGCCCAAGTTAGCTCAGTGCGTCAACAAACAATTAATATAATGATTAATGTAAACATCTTAATTGATCTCATCTGACGTGTTATTTATATCATTATATTTTGTAAATTTTGACCTGAGTGAGTCTTAATCAAAAGACCCAATTACATGAGAGATTCGCATTATTCATAAGATCCAATTACTTGTAAGCAGTGATAGACCTTCTAATTCGCGGGGGCCATGGCCCCCCCAAGATTTTTTACGTTTTTTTAAATATTTTTCTTTTTAAAATTTTTTAAATTGATTTTTATTTTTTATAAAATATAATACTTAATATTAATAAATAAAAAAATAAAAAAGTAAACATAATAAAGAATAATAAAATTTATTGAGATATTTTTTTTTTCTCTCATTTGAAGTTTCTCAGGTATTGTATTCATTTATTACTCTTGCAGCTCTTTTTTGGTTTTTTGTTTAAAAAACATAAAAAGTTAGACATAAATTCATTCTCTCGCGCTCTCACTTCTCATCTATTCTCTTATAAGATTAAAAAAAATGTAATTTTCTCATGATAGAAAAATATTAGTTTGATATTTAGTTTTTTTTTCATCTTATGAGTTTTTTGTATATTTATTTTTTATAAATATAAAAAGAAAAGTTAGGTACTATATGTTTTTTCATAACCATTTCTTAAAGGTCACTTTATTATCATATCATTTTTAGTAATTACATCTTTCAATTTTTGATTGGATTTTGATAAATTATTTTTTAGTCTTAATTTTTTTTAAATAGTTATTATTGATAAAAAAAAATAATATTCATTTGTTTTAAGTGATAAAAGGAAAGATACCTCAAAACAATATAAATTTACTTCTTCACCTATTTTCAAGCAAGCATGATACTAAAAATTCAATTATTGAATTAAATGACCATTTCTTAAGATTCAAAGAGTTGTAAGTGAAAAATTTCATATCAATTCTTTAGAACTTATTATAAAAAAATGTTCTCAAATATAAAAATATTCAAGGAAAGAGATGAAGTTAGAAAAACTTATTTAAAATGAGTTTCGTATCAAAGACAATTTCAAAACTATAATCTTCTTAAGAAAATATATACAAGAATTTTCAATACTAAATTATATATATTTTTACTATATTAATAATAATAATAATAATAATAATTAAATATATAAAATTTAAGTATATTACGGTGATCTCTTCAAATTTTTTATCAAAATCTACCTTGTAAATTCAATAAGTTAGTATACCTAATTAAATGTGGACTTACTTACTTAATACATGATTACATTAATCCGATCAGAGAAAACTGGATATATATATCCATCTACCATGTACTTGACTAAAGGAGACGTGGTCATATAAAGTATAATATTATATTAGACTTTTACGAATGAAAGAAATATTAGAATAATTCTATTTTAGCAATGGTTTTTATAAACCTAAGGGTAAAAAGTTCTAAACTGAAATACAAATTTTATAACAATTACTATAATCATATTCAAAATATACAAATAGGTGATTCAGTATGAATAAAGGTTTTTAACTCCTCTCCTAAACGAGTCTTTTCAATTAGGTATAAATACACATTTGGTATCCAAACTTTTTCGGAAAGTTCAATGTGGTACCCGAACTTTAGAAATGTTCAATTTGATACCCCAATTTTCTAAAGAGGTTCAATTTGGTCCTCTCTGTTAAGTTGGAGTTAATACCGTGTCCGTACAGGACACGTGTCAAGCCATGAAATTTTTATTTTTTTTTTATTTTTTTTTCAAAAAATTAATTTTTTTTTTCAAAAAATTTAAAAAACTGCCACGTGTCAGTTTATCATCGTGCCACGTGGCAGCTTACAAGCATGACATGTGGCAGTGTAATAGTTGTTTTCAATTTAGTACCCCAATTTAAATTTTTGGTTAACCCAAATTTTTTAAAATGATTCAATTTCGTCCTTTCCTATTTGAGACCAAATTAGTAAATAAGCTTAATTATAATTTATATAAACATGTTAAAATAATTGTTTTGAATTTATACATCAAATCACTACACCTAAATATTCAAATTATTTTATTTTTTACAAGTGTAAAAAATTTCATGTATAAAAAATTACAAAGGTTAAAATGAAAAAAATAAAATAATTTAAGTATTTAGGTGAAATGATTTGATGTATATATATTATAAAAAGTTATTGTAACATATATATAGGTTGTAATTAAGCTTATTTACTAATTTGGTCTCAAATGGAAGATGACAAAATTGAATGATTTTAAAAAATTGGGTACTAAATTGAACCAAAAATTTAAATTGGGGTACTAAATTGAAAACAACTATTACATTGCCACGTGTCATGCTTGTAAGCTGCCACGTGGCACGATGATAAACTGACACGTGGCAGTTTTTTTAAATTTTTTGAAAAAAAAAATTTAATTTTTTGAAAAAAAATTAAAAAAAAAATAAAAATTTCATGGCTTGACACGTGTCCTGTACGGACACGGTGTTAACTCCAACTTAAAGAGAGGACCAAATTGAACCTCTTTAGAAAATTGGGGGTACCAAATTAACATTCCTAAAATTCGGGTACCACATTGAACTTTTCGAAAAAGTTAGGATACCAAATGTGTATTTATACCTTTCAATTATTATTGCACCGCTAAAATGGGTACAGAACTTATGACTTGTTTAATTTTGAATACTAAAATTCAGAATAGACAAAATTTGATATTAATGGCCAATAATACTGGTAACAGCATCGATACCAAAGTAGGCTTTGGTTTGCGTGCACTGCTTAACTGGTTCGAACATTTGATGGGTTCGATTAAATTTTTGGTAAAGTTTTTTAACGCCTGAGGTTGCTCTGATATACTCCTTTTTAATGTGATTATTCATCTTATCTAAAAATCTTTATATCATTATTCATTCTATTATTTGTTAGATACATGAAAAAATATTCACAGATCTTTTTATACATGCGGATGCTCATGTATTTTTTATATTTTAATTTTAAATTTTTTTAAAACATATTTAGAAATATGACTTTTAGTGTTAACAAAACATATTTTATTTAATATTAAAAAAATTTAAAAAATAATGCATTAATCATTTCTTTTATGCATAAAGTCATATAATTTTTCCCGTTTTAAAGTCACTAAATCCATTTCTTTAAAAAATATCTATTTAATTGCTGTAACAAATTTTACTCAATTATATATAAAATAAATTCTAAAAAAATAGAAATAAAAAAAAAGAGCTGATGGGTTAATCTATCTTTTAACGGGATGGATTAAATTTTTTACTCACAGACCAATATTTTTAAGATAAATTTCAATCTATCTGATATTAAAAATGAACTTTAATATTAAAAATAACTTTAAGTTTAAATCAACTTTATAAAATTAACGATTTGTAAAATAAAAATTATACTTATTTATATATTATAAATTAATTTCGTCTTAATCGATATTAAACTATCCTATGAAACTTTCGGTGCTTACTTTTTACGGTAAATGAAAACGGGATGAACTTGTTTCATTTGTGACTCGCAACAGTACCTCTTATAACCTGTAATGTTCGCCGGATGGTGTGGCACAAGTGGTTCTGTTATGTAGCATTATAGTGGAATCTCCATATCATATTCAACCATCTCTTTCTACGCTATTTTCAAAACAAATATGTCACTAATTTCTTCTCAAATACGTTCTGTGTCTCCCTTCCGTAGAAAATCAACGTCGTGGACCAAATACTGGAACACTTACTTCTTCTTTTATTAAAAAAAAAACAAAAACTTTAAAGTTCAAATTCCAACTTGTCTTTTGTTATTTCTTTATTATTTGCTCCTCTTCATTTCTATTTTACTTATATTCCCACTTACTCATATCTGACCAGAGATTTGTTGGACACACGTAATATCTATTGAAATAGATGTTGAGTATGAAATGATGTGAATAAATATGTTTATATGATACCAGCTTATTTTATAAACAAATTTTTATTTTGCAATAAAATTTATTTTTCTATAATTATAAGTTTACGCAAGAATTAATGCAACAATATAATAAGAGGCAGTAAATCTTTATCTTTGATGAAATTTTATAGCATATTAGATATTTTTAAACTTTAAAGTTGATTTCCTTAGCTAGAAGAACACAATCATATTTATAATATTTAAAATATAAAATCAAGCGACAACAAAATATATATATATATATATATATATATATATATATATATATATATATATATATATATATATATATATTTTGTACATATTCTGTCCTATCATTGATCTAATGGATATATGATCCCAAAATAGTTCATTAAACATAATTAAATATCTATTAAATTTTTTCTCAATTAGGATAGTTCATTAATTGACAATATCTTAACAATTTAGATATGCCATAATGACGGGTAAATTATTATTACTATGACCAGGCAGCTTAATTACAATCCTATTTATATTTATACTACTTTATCACATAAGACATTACACAAGGCATTCAAATCATCTTTTAAACACACAATATTACTTGCAAGGATCCGCAACTCTTACTGACTTGAAAGTTTTCTGCATGTGAATTTCTCCTCAATAAAATCATCACTTGAAACACTCAAAGTCACTAGAACTCTTCACCTTTTATTACAGAAACAAGGAAAAAGTGTATTGAGATTGATGATACAGAGAGTTTACAAACATAGGATATAAAGACTACAGAGAAAGGCTAACTAAAACAAACAAACTAAACCTAACTAGACTTAACAGAAAGTAACCAGGGTTAAACTAATAGGCCCCCCTCAAGATGGGAGGAAAATGTTTTCTATGCCCATCTTGGAGAGAATGCTGAGAAAACTGGTTCTGGGTAAAGATTTAGTGAAACAATAAGCAAGTTGGTGATGTTTTCGTATATGGTTATGCTTGATAGTTCCTTTCTCCACATGTTCATGAACAAAGTGTAGGTCAATATCCAGATGCTTGGTGCGCTCACGGTGGGAAGGATTAGAAGCAATTTGAATGGTGGCTTGATTGTCACAATAGATCACTGCATGAGGAGTGGAAATATGAAAGTCAGTCAAAAGGTTCTTTAACCAAACAATTTCAGTAGATACAGAAGCTAATGCATGGTACTTAGCTTCTGCAGAAGATTTACTGACAGTCTTTTGGCTTTTGGCTTTCCATGAGACTAAAGAATTGCCTAAGAAAATGCAGAATCCAGTGGTGGAGCGACGAGTGTCCATACAGGAGCCCCAATCAGCATCAACATAAGCATGAACATTACAATCAGAAGCAAATTTAAACAAAATACCCTGCCCAGGTGTATGCTTAAGATATCTTAATAAAATATTAGCAACTACCATATGTTCAGTACAAGGTTTAGAAACAAACTGGCTTCATTTATGGAAAGTATAACAAATATCTGGACGAGAAATAGTCAGATATAACAGCCTGCCAATAAGACGTCTATAAATAACAGGATCAGCAATAGGAGTGTCAGAATTATTACGTAAATGTAAGTTAGGAAGCATAGGAATAGCAGAAGGTTTACAAGCAAGCATTCCACAATCTTCAAGCAGAGATAGAACATAATGGCGTTGGCACATAAATATACCAGTTTTTGATTTGGAAAGTTCAATGCCAAGAAAGAATTTTAAATCACCAAGATCTTTTAATTTGAATTTGTTTTTCAGTTGAATATTAACAGCATCAATACAATCCATGTTAGGGCTAGCAAGAATAATATCATCTACATAAACAAGGAGAGCAACAAAAGTATTATCATGGCCTTTTGTAAAAAGAGAATAGTCATGTTTAGATTGACAAAAACCAAAAGAAAGAATAGTATCACGAAATTTATGAAACCAGCTACGTGAAGCTTGTTTTAAACTATAGATGGATTTATGAAGGTGACAAACCAAAGGAGCATTAGATGTGGGTGTAAAATTATGAGTATAACCGGGAGGAATATGCATGAAATAATCTTCATTAAGATTACCATTTAGAAAAGCATTATTAATATCAAGTTGAGTTAAATGCCAATTATGAGAAGCAGCAAGGGATAAAATAATGTGCAGAGTAGTAATTTTTGCAACAGGAGAAAAAGTTTCATAAAAATCAGTACCATACTGCTGTGTAAACCCACAAGCAACCAACCTAGCTTTGTGTTTAGCGACAGTGCCATCAGAGTTAAGCTTGAGTTTAAACAACCATTTGCAACTTATAAATTTCTTACCAGGAGGAAGGTGTGTGATAGACCAAGTGTTATTCACATCCATAGCAGCAAGTTCATCGTCAATGGCTTTTTGCCAATGTGAAAAACGAATAGCTTGCTTATAATTTGAGGCTCATAATTTTCAAAGATTTGACAAAGGTAGTGTGTGTAGGGAGTGGTCAACTTGGAATAGTTAACAAAATTTTGAATAGGATATGGGATTTTTGAATTATGAGTCACATTGTAACAATGATAGTTTGAAAGGTGGGGAGGAGGATTAGAAGACCTAGCTGACCTGCGAATAGGAACAACAGAATCTAAAGAAGAGGCTAGAGTGAGAGTGGGAGAATGAGGGTTATTATCACTAGGAGAGGCAGAGGTGGGTGTAGGCAGGTTGTGATCCAGAGAATAGGTATCATCATCAAGATTAGGTGGATGAAAAACATGAGTAACAGGATGAAAAATGTCAGGAGCAGTAGAAATAGTATTTTCTTGAAAAGGAAAAATATGCTCATGAAATTTAACATCTCTAGAGGTAAAGGTTTTCCTAGTTTTGATATCCAACATTTTGTAACCCTTGTAACCTATGGGATACCCTATAAAGACAGCAGTGGTGGCTCTAGGACTGAACTTATGTCTAGAGGACAAAAGGGTAGAAGCATAACAGAGGGAACCAAAAACTTTAAAATCAAAATATAGAGGGATTTTATCAAAAAGAATTTCATATGGGGACTTATTTTCTAAAACAGGGCTAGGGGTTCTATTCATGAGAAACACAACAGTACGAATGCAATCACCCCAAACATTTATAGGAACATTAAACTGAAAAAGCAAAGATCGAGCAATGTTAAGAATATGCAAATGCTTACGTTCAACCACACTATTTTGCACAGGTCTTTCAACACAAGAGAATTGATGAAGAACACCCTTATTAGTAAAAAAATCATGAAGAGACAACTCTTTAGCATTATTAGAACGAAAAAATTTGATGTTAACATGAAAATGATTTTCAATATATTGAAAAATTTTTGGAATAAGCACAATGCAATCAGATTTGTTTTTAAGTAGATACACCCATGTAAAACAACTTTTATCATCAACCAAAGTTAAGAAATAACGAAAACCATCATAAGTAGGATAACGAAAAGGACCCCAAACATCCGCATGAATAATATCAAAGCAATGTGGACTAAAAGTATTTTTAGAAATGAAAGGTAAATGTTGTTGTTTAGACAGAGGGCATATGCTACAATGATGGTTTTTATCAACAACAGTTAAGGAAGTCTTGGCAGTAAGTAAGTTGTAAACAGGAACAAACAAATAACCTAAGCGCCTATGCCAAACATCATATGTCATAGAATTGCAAGAATTAAAATTGACAGAAGGTAAAGAATGTTTATAGAAATCAAAAACCAGAAGGCCGTGACGCAACTTAGCAGTGCCAATCGTTCTGCGATTTGAGATCCTGCAAAATGAAAAAATTAGGTTGCATAATAAAGCGAAATTGATTCTGCTGAATTAATGTAAGGAGAGATAATAGATTGAATCTAAATGAAGGAATGTAAAGGACATTATGAGGAAATATGTCCTGAGTAAGTTTAATACGGCCAATGCCTTCAACTTTAACTTTGAAGGAATTAGGAAGTAAAACATGTGAATTATTCATAGGCACATAAGAATCATACAAAGATTTGTAACAACAAATATGAGATGTGGCACCAGAATCGATAATCCATTGATATGAATTAATAGGTAAAATAGAGTTTAGAGTATTACCGATAACGTTGGTAGCAATGTCATCAGTGGAAGGAGTGGAAGGAGTAGCAGTTAATTGCGTGGTGAGGTATTGAATTAATTGTTGACATTGAGCAGTGGTCAATGTAGAATTATGTGTGGGATTTTGTTCAGAAGGACCATCAACATTATTAACAGACGAATTTGATTGATTCTTGAAATAATTGGGAGGGTACCCAACAATTTTATAACAAGTTTCTTTAGTATGACTCAAGATATCACAATGTGTGCACTTAGGACGAGGTTTCTTGGTAAATTTTTGTTTATCAATTGGGGGTTTTTGAGAAGAATTAACAGAGAAAGCTAAACTTTCAGAATTATTCGATGATTGGGTATCAATAATTTCTCGCTGAGATTCTTCTTGCAAAATTAAGGAGAAAACGTTACCGATGGATGGCAGAGGATCAGAGAGCAGGATTTGACCACGAATTTGGGAGAAGAAATCATGCAAAACCATCAAGAAGGTCATGACATATTCTGAGGCGGCGTGTTGTTGAAGTTGATGCATCCCACCGCAAGAACAATTGAAGGTGGGTTTGTATCCAGAAAGCTCTTCCCAAATTGATTTGAGTTTTGTATAATAGGTACTCACACTATCAAAACCCTGTTGTAGGGACAGAAGTTGACGCTAGAGTTGATAGATGCGCGGACCATTTTTGTAGGAGAACCTAGTTCGGAGATCCTCCCAGATCTCATGAGCGGTGGAGGCGAAGAGGATGTTTGTCACAATCTCTTTCGAAACTGAGTTGTATAACTAGGAGATAACAACGTTGTTCGCCCTTGACCAAGCAGCGAAAGAAGGATCGTCGTCTGAAGGTGCGACTAGGGTTTCGTCGATGAGCGATAATTTATTTTTGACAGATAAAGCGACCCGCATCGCACAGCTCCATGTTATGTAGTTGGTGTGATCTAAAGGTTAGGAAGTGAGAAGAAGGCTGGGGCCATCGGAATGATGTAAGAAAAGAGGATGGGTGGGATCTTGATGTGGTTCTTTGATGGGGATGGTGGAAGAATGGTTAGATGCGGCAAAGGAAGCCATGAAAACTAGCAAGAAAAAGAAAGGAAGATAAAGAATGAAAAGAGGGAACCCGAAGGGAAAAAGAGAGTTAATGCTCTACTGATACCATATTACAAAAACAAGGAAAAAGTGTATTGAGATTGATGATACAGAGAGTTTACAAACAGAAGATATAAAGACTACAAAGAAAGGCTAACTAAAACAAACAAACTAAACCTAACTAGACTTAACAGAAAGTAACCAGGGTTAAACTAATACCTTTCTCATAACATCCACTTAAGATCCTAGTAAGAATATTTAAATTGACAATTATATTTATACATTTAAAATTATTTATAGAAGTATTAGTTAAATATAAAATTCTAGACATATTTTCATCTGACCTTAATATATTGATCTAAAATTTAAAAATACATCTAATTTATTTATGATATTTTAATTTTTTTATTATCATTAAAATGATTAACCAAATTTATGTAAAAAATTAACAGCTTTAAATAATTCCACCGCCATGAAGATATGATCTAAGAATAAAGAATTTCAGCCTGGTAAAAAAAATTCAAGAGAAGTAAAATAAGTATGAAGTGTATAAAAATATATATTACGTGAAAAAATTAATAAAGAAATAAAGATAGACAAATCCCCTTGGTTTGAAAGAAAAATGTAGAGTAAAATTTAAAATAAATAATTTAAAGATATTTTCTTCGTTATGTAACTAAGAAAAATAGAAGAAATTAAAATAATTCAATAAAACAAAACAAACTATCAGAACAGGATAGTTTATACCCCGAGAGAGAGTGTCTGGGATTAAACATAATATGAAGCATAAGGTAGCACACCAATATAGAATATTCATCCACAATTAACATAATGTGTTATCTAATTTTATTGTTTATTTTTATTAAGGAATTAATATATTATTTTAGATTGATTTTGTATTGAATTGAAATCACAATCACAATCACCGTGGAATCCAATTTATTTCCATTAAGTGATGGTGATGCGTATGTCGGTTATTGTTTGATTATTTGAGTGATATTTTGATTGGTAAGTTGATAGAATAGTGTAGTGAAAGGAGTAATGTTCTCCGTTATGGACCCATCCCGTTCCGTTCCGTCGCTGGTTATTGACTAACATGTACATGAATTCCATTGTATACACTCATTCTAATTGTAGCTTATCTTCTTCGTTTCAGAATCTTCTTCTACACAACTAGTGTTCTACTCTTTAGTCTAATAATAGACAAACATAGTTTGACAAAACCACGCGTTGACTCTTTATCACCACAAAAATTGTTAGTCACAGAGGGACAATCAAATCTCTCGTATAGGGACCATTGCTTCCTCATGGATTTTTATTTTTAATTTTTAGTGATTTTTTTATAATTATTTAATAAATTCAAAGAATTAAGAGTAAAGAGATTTAGAGCTTTAGCATATGACCTATCAACACCTTAGTCACACTCTCGGTAAGGCGGTCCAAGGATAAACGGTAAAAGACCGTCCATTACAGGCGGATAATCCCATGGGTTGTTGATGTGAGGTCTGGAATGATTTTAGGAAGCTCACAACCGAGCGGTTCAAGGATAAGCGGCCAAAGGTCGCCCGCTACGGTCGATCAGCCATAGATAATTGAAAATCATATTGAGACCCTTCTCAATGTAAGTATCAACAAACATAGGCCATTATTTGCCATTCTCATCCAACTATAAGGAAACAACATGGTCGATCGGTCAGTCGGATTAACCAAGAGGTAAAACCTAGATTAAAAGTAGAGCAAATAAGTAATCAAGTTTAAAAAGTCATTACTTTAAAAAGCAATTGGGTCATAATTAAGAAAATCCTAAACAAGACTCATATAAAAAACTATAAATAGGAGCCTAAGATAAGTTGGTAGGAACTTTTACTTCACATTTATTACAACATTAATTGCATTTACCCGAACGAACTTGAACTGACTTAAGTATCGGAACCTTATCGACAGATACCCCAATCGTCTCGACAGCCAAATGAAAGAGAAAGAAAGGAGACTGCACGGAAAAAACTATACCAAAAAGAAAATATACAAATTAAGTATTTTAGATAAATGCTAGGTCCCTATACCCGAAACAATTATTTTACATTGAATTATAATCGAATGAAAACACTCATTTAATTATCTTCTAATGCTAGGATTTATTCATAGTAGGGATGAAAAATGGTTTTGAAAGGGAAAAGAATAATTAGGACAGGGAAGATTGAGAAAAAAGAAAAAAGAATCATAATAACAAAGAAAAATAAAATTACCTTTAAACTTTATTCCTAATTAAGTAATATAATATAATCAAGTAGTATAAAACTTTTGACGTTATTTTTCTTATTATTCTTTTAAATCTTAGAATAGATTGAAACAAAGAGAGATATAGATGACTGACACTATATGTTATTTCAAAATTTCCTTACCTACCACTCTCCACTACCATTCATTAAGCATTTTTAGTATATAGTATCTATTTATCCCTTCACACCTCACCAATATTCCCTAAATACTCATTTGGAATTGTTCACCTTATAAAAAATGTAAATAATGCATATTTCAATAATTCCTCTCAAGATAAATATTGACTTAGATATATAAAAAAAAAACTTCAATTACTTCAATTGAAATATCATTATTTTTTTAATTTGAATATCATTCGTAGTAAATGTAAACAAAGATAATTTAGAAATAATAATTTTTCTATTATATAAAAATAATAATGTGAAATAAATTTAACTATTATTATTGATCCATCTGAAATCATATATTTGATGGCATTATATTTTTGGGGGATGGACACAAAAACCCTTCTTTTCCACTATATATACCACCACAGCCATAGTTGTTGGAACCTTTTTCATCTCATCTTTATCGTGATAAAATTTGACTTCGGGAAACTCTATTTGGAACATTATTGGGAATAAGAACCTTTTATCATTAAGAGAAGCAAATAATCTGTTTCGAAGATTATTACTTTTTCTCACATTTATAAAACCATTTTCTCACACTTGAATGATCATCATGATTATAAATAGTCGGGACATTCGAGTAGCTTTAGTTATATCAGTTAATAAACTACTTTTATGTATGTCATCTTAAGTATTAAGTTTATAATTTTCATTAGATTATAACTTAGTCATTGAAGAATGAATCAGGTCCATATTAATTAATATTAAAATAAAATAAAAATTATATTAAATATATATATATATATATATATATATATATATAATATTATTAAATATTCAATAAAGAATAAACATATAATTTTTTCTATAACATAAATATCAAGAAAAAAGTATAATTATATAAATATTAAATAAGAGGGTAAAATAATAATTAAATAAAGATAACAAAATTACCAAAAATAGTAAAATCATAAAAAAGTATCTTAGAAATAAGTTACAAATAAAAAAGTTATATTAAATTGTTAGATTACTTAATAAACTAAAAATATTCTTAGCAATTTAAAGTAAGGGTGCGAGACAATGAATATTCATATAGGTAAGATGAGGATAAAAATGAGACACATATGTCTTCATACACAACTTTAAAAATTGAATACTACTTGTTGTAACAATATATTCTAATATCATATTTGGATCATCAGCATCCTTTCTAATTTGTTTTCAATTATTTTAAAATTTATGAAATTAAGTTTATCAAGTGATTAAAATAATTTAGGATGACATGAAAAATGTGTAAATTGACAATAATAATACAAATAATTATTTGTTAGGTTGCATCAAACACAAAAATATAATTTGATCTAACTGACCAAAACATATGATGTTATAATTACTTCATCTGTCCAACATACACAAGCTCACAATTTTATATGACAGAATAGCTTAAGGTCATTTACCTTTATATTTTGTCTGTTAAACATACATCATACTTATTATACAAATACAATGTTGATATACATATGGATCTATATAAGGGAAATTCTTTTATACTTTTAAAACAAAACAAAGATAGTCTTAATTTAAAATACATCATAAGATTAAACTAAACTATATCATCTGCAAATTTAACAAAATAAAAGATTACTGAATTTTACTATTACCTTTTAGGTTCTTAAAAACAAGAAAGTAAGGGTGAGCTATCATGCTAAAATAAGTTAAGTTCATAAAAAAAAAAAAAATGTCCATATATTTTGAATGTGAGGTCTCACTCACAATTATAATCATTTAATAATCATATCTATATAATTTGAATTCAAACTTATCATAATCATTCTTTAAGTACTTAGAATCTTTAAACGTTATCGTTATACCTTCTAAGTCATGATGGTCTTACTCCAATATGGATATGCAAATAAGTTGTACACTATAACGAATACAATGTGTGTGTTACCCCATCTTCTTTGTTTAAAAGTATAGTCAAGAGGACAATCGATAATAACGTGTGAGGCTTATGAAATTTTTTTACCTGACTAAATGTGTACAACAATCTAAGTTAACTATATCACCACTCTTTATTCCCCAAGTCTATCTAACCTTTCTCTACACTCTATGCATTTTACAATCATCCTTTCACATTAACTTTGCATACACTTCTTGAAACTAAAATTTATTGACAAAATTTTGGAAGCATAACAATTTAATTTATAACCTCCCAAATTTTTTTAAAGCAATCAAAACTATAAGACAATTAATACAATTCATATATGTATGACAGTATAATTATTTTAGTACTTTGTGTATACCTTTAAATCCTTTATCCATTAATTGACTTAAAATGTGAGAGATATTATTGTATTTATAAATAAAGTTTTGTACAAAAGGACAGAGATAATTTCTAAAAGATATATGTCTTTAATTCTAGTAATTACATTTGAAATTATCATTGCAAAAGAAGGAAAAATCTACTAAGTTTATCCTTTACATTAAATTTACCATGTCTTAGGAGTAAAAAAAATCCTTTTACTTTGTCCTTATCATGGTTGCACAAAAAATTGTGAAATAAATGAGTTTGATCCACTTGTTTTTATTATTTTCAATTGCGACCAAACAATTGACTTGAGTTCATAGATTTGTAATACACAATTTTGATATATTTGACACCTTATTATTCAAAATCACGTGTTTTAATTAAAAAACATATCAAATTAGTTTTAATACATTGTAACATCTATTTCTATGGACTATTGATGGTTTATATTGATTCTTATTTTTTTAAAAAAATTTAGAAACAAATGTAGGACTCTCATTAGTAATAAATCTTATGACAGAATTACTGACGAAATCTAATATTAGTAAGAAATTTAGTTTAAATTCATAATGAATATCAAATAAGAAAAAAGGTTCATTGTAAATTTAATAGTTTTAAATTAAATGAATAATTTTTATTGAAATTTTAAAGTCTTTACAAAAATTAATATAATTAATTTATCAAAGACCTAAAAACAATTATTAAAGATTGACAAGAATTAAATTACAATTATAAAAAAATTTAAGGACTAAGTTGAAAATATTAATAAAGTAATTAAAGACCAATTTGAAATTATTTGAAAATATATAGGGGTCCATTTGTAATCTTAATAAATATTAGGGCTTATATATGCAATTATGAAAAATATTTTTGAAGTTAACAGAAAACACTAAAATTTTGCTCTTAAAGGATTTAAGTTACGTCTTTAAGTCAATCATTAATTAATACTAATTAGTATTATTTCTTATATTATGTATAGAGAAAGATAAGATGTTACATTCACTCATACTCAAACTCAATCCATATGAAAATTTTCCACTCGTCATCTAAAGAATAAAGCATTTATAAATCTTCTTTGAGATCTAATGGGATCATGCATGCAAGTACACATGATATGACAAACTTAAACAAAGTATACTGAAGCCAAATGTGTAATGTTTAATCATCTTCTAAGATATTTTAGGTAACCAAATAAGTTTTTTGATCTTATTCAAGTGCTCGAGAAGTTTATGAATGCAAGTTATCACCATTGAGAGTACTTACTCAATTTCTTTTTATTACTTACAATACACTCATATATAATACTCTATAAATTTTTACTGACTCAAGTGACAGAAAATTCAACGAATATATCTTCTTGGCAACAAATCATTGAGTTATCAATTTGATACTTTAAAGCATCACCCTCTACACATTAAATGATTTTAAGTCTCCTTTTGATAAAAACAAAAAGAACTGAGAGATAGATACCATAAATAAGAAAACCATGGACACAAAGTCTTTTCTCTGAAAAAAATACTTAAAATATTCAAAGAAAATATTTAGAAAAAAAAATAGATATCATATGACATAATAAACTAAGAAAAAAAATAAGAGTGAATTTTATTAGTAAGATGCTAAGAAAAGCATTTATAGATATTTTATAGAATAGAAAGAAGGCTAAATTTGGCTAGTAGCTCTATCAAGTTTGTGAAATGATTTAATAAAGTTGTTCTATAATTTGTTGACTTAGTGAGTAGTCTCAAATACTACTTAAACGATTGAATGCAAGTTAAGTTAGCTAAATCGAGATAAAATATATTTTTTTCTCACCCCTTTAATTCTTCATTTACCTGCTCATATAACTGTTTATTATATTTGTATCTTTACAACTTTGCAAAACATTTTTAAACGAACTCAATTCACCCGTCTTTCAAGTAACAAACACCAGGTTAAGAAAATCAGCAGCCAATTTTAAAGATAAAGACGAAAACATTAAAAAAGAATTATAACAATATTTAATGCAATAAAACATTGTTATTCTTTTTAATTTAACATAATGATCATTTGTCCCAAGTTTTACGTTACATTAAAAGAATTACTTGAATAAACTCACGTTACATTAAAAGAAATTACATATGAATAATGAAATAATCTTTTGTGACCTAATTTTTTCATCACCAACCATTTTAAACTTACGCCCGGGCCATATCTAGTAGTTATTTACATAAATTACTATGTTCGGAGAAAAAATATTAACATTTGTACGAGAGGAAAATAAAAACAAAAAAAAAAACAATTTTTTAAAGATAAATTAACTTAGAGATAAATTAAAGACAGATATTGGACAAATTAATAAAAAAAATAGTTTTATAAATAAATTTGCTCAAAACACATGATTCGAGTGTTTTTCACAAAAGATAGTTTTAAAGATCTCCTGCTAAATATATTAATACAAAACCATTCTTCCATTCCTAAAAGAAAAGTAAGAGCATTCATTAGCTGTTTATGAAATAAAATAATCTAGAGGCATAGAACCCAAAGTTTTGTACCGTAATTCCAAGAAACTACATTGTACATTGTTTAATGCATAGTTGGCAAATAGGTTTAGAATACTATGTTCGAATGTTGAGTCTTCTTTCAAAGCTTAGACTCAACAGAGAAAGAGATGTTGAAGAGTTACGGAAAGTTTTTGTGCGTAATTTATGATTGATATATTCCCTTTCCCACCATCACCACCACTAACCCCCTAATATAAAGAACCCTTTTCAAAACTTGACTCCCTTATTCTATTATATTCACCCTTTAGCAGTTATCACCCTTCCAATCCAAATTCAAGATTGACCACTATTTTCTAGTTTCAATTTGGTGTACCCAACGTTCTTTACCCTTTCCATCACAATACTTCAAATTAGGTCATAACTCCTTTTCTTAATCTTCTTTTAGATTAACATCATAAGATTTAACATATATATCTGTTTATGTAGTGAGCCAATTTAAAAGTTATCTACTTTTATGTTGGCGGATTTGGGTTCAGATTTTCAGTTCAATCTTAAACTAGATTTAGCTTAATCCTACATGTTAAAAGCAATTTAGATTGAGTTAATTTTTTCAATCGCCTCAAGCCAAATATCTACAGAAGAAAAACAGATTAAGTTAGATTAACTCTTTTTATCCTCTATTTTTATATTATTTTTTTTTTGGTCAAAACTGCTAAAACTTTTTGTACATAAGATAATTTTGCTTAAAATCTATGAAACTATGGATTAAACAGAAACAAATCATATTCATTTCACATGTGGGCGTATGACCATGAAACACCTGTTTCTTCTCCATTAAATTAATAATTGACTTACAATGATAGCCCAACAGACCATAATGCTTCATAAATTCGTAATATTCGTAGATATTTGACTTTCTATCTTAATATATATAACTGTACTAAAATAAAAGTTACAACTATAATAAATTTGTAATTTCTCATCAATTAATGACCATGCAACTACAGAATTATATATAAAAAAAAATACACACTTATAAATTTTGCCCAGAAAAAAAAAAACTAAAGTGAAAAATAAAAGGACAGGAAATAAAATCTAATTAAAATAGTGAGGTTTCTAGTAAACAAAATGACAGTAAAATAGAGTAAATGGAAAATAAATGAATTATCTGGTGATCATTCTTCTAGAGAATCTTTGGGTCTTCCCATTTGAAAATGACAGTACAAAATCCAGAAGTTAAAATTATACGAAGCAGCCAAAGACAGTGGTGCCCAATTTCCCCACTCCTGTATTTTTGCCAAGTCTTCCTTCCAGACTTTCTACTAAATCGGCTTGATTGAGAATCCCAATTTTTAATTTTTTAGTACAAAATTAATTTATTTTTTCTATCAGATTTTCCCTTTTTTCCCATATATCTCTAACCACAAAAATTGAGTGTAGGTGGGTTGGTTCATAATCTTTCCCAATTGCAAAGCCAAGTCACTCTCAAGTTTCAACTTTGTTTTTGGGCTAGGGGTGTAAAAGAGGGATGGGTGTTCCCTGTCTTGGCTCATGATGCTTCATGTGCAGTTTTTCTACATTTATTGCAAGGGTAGACTTTTGAACTCTTGCAATCACCCAGCCCCTAAAGCTTCCACTTTTACCTTCTCCTTTATAACTGGTTCATGTGACTCATCATTCATAGTGTCCTTCTCTCATTCCATCCCCTCTTGACTCTTTTGCCACCCTATTTCCTCCTCCAAGATCTGTTTCACTAACTTTTCTATTCAATAAACAACCTATTATTGTTCTTATCCCACCAACTTTGTCATCTCACACTCCCTTCTTGTCTCTCTGATTTTTGTCTAGTATCTTGTTCATCATGGCCACCCTTTTGAAATTGTTGTCTCTTTTGGTGTTTCTTATGATCCCAGTTTCATCCCAGGTTGAGCAGCTTCTCTATGCTGGATTCAAGGATGTGGGTACTGGTAACCTGACATTGGATGGGGTGGCTGAGATACAGAAAAATGGAATACTCAAGTTGACAAATGAAACCAGCAGGTTAATGGGTCATGCCTTTTACCCATCTCCTTTTCAGATGAAGAACTCCACCACTGGTAAAGTTGTTTCCTTTTCTTCCTCCTTTGCTCTGGCTATTGTCCCTGAGTACCCCAAGCTTGGTGGCCATGGCATGGCTTTCACAATAGCAACTTCCAAGGATCTCAAGGCTCTACCTAGCCAGTACCTTGGGTTTCTCAATTCCAGTGATAATGGTAACTTCTCCAACCACATCTTTGCGGTTGAGTTTGACACAGTGCAGGACTTTGAGTTTGGGGATATTAATGACAACCATGTTGGAATAGACATCAATAGCATGCAGTCCAATAAATCTGCTAATGTTAGTGAGGTGGGTCTCAATCTCAAAGGTGGGAAACCGATTCTAGCTTGGGTTGATTATGATTCTGAATTAAGTGTTATCAGTGTTGCACTTTCCCCAAATTCATCCAAACCCAACACTCCAATCTTGTCCTTTAATGTGGATCTCGCACCCGTTTTTCATGACACCATGTATGTTGGGTTCTCTGCATCAACGGGTTTGCTTGCTAGCTCCCATTACATCTTGGGTTGGAGCTTCAAAATCAATGGACCAGCACCACCCCTTGATCTCTCTTCTCTCCCGATGCTTCCACAGCCAAAGAAAAAGCAAACATCTTTGATAACTGGGGTTTCAGTCTCAGTTGCTGTTATTCTGTTACTAGCCATCGCCATTGGCATTTACTTTTACAGAAAAATCAAGAACGCCGATGTGATTGAAGCATGGGAGCTTGAAATCGGGCCACATAGGTACTCCTACCAAGAGCTCAAGAAGGCCACAAGAGGCTTCAAGGATAAAGAACTCCTTGGGCAGGGTGGTTTTGGCAGAGTCTACAAGGGAACATTGCCAAACTCCAAGATCCAAGTAGCCGTGAAGCGAGTTTCTCACGAATCTAAGCAGGGCCTGAGGGAATTCGTGTCGGAAATAGCCAGCATAGGCCGGCTTCGCCACCGGAATTTGGTTCAATTACTGGGGTGGTGCCGCCGCCGTGGCGACCTTCTGCTTGTGTATGATTTCATGGCCAACGGGAGCTTGGACAAGTACTTGTTTGATGAGCCAAAGATGGTCCTAAGTTGGGAACACAGGTTCAAGATCATAAAGAATGTTGCTTCAGCTCTTCTATATCTACACGAGGGGTATGAGCAGGTGGTGATACACAGAGATGTGAAGGCCAGCAATGTTCTGCTAGATTTTGAGCTTAATGGAAGACTAGGTGATTTTGGGTTGGCAAGATTGTATGAACATGGTGCTAACCCAAGCACCACAAGAGTGGTGGGCACATTAGGGTATCTGGCTCCTGAGTTGCCTAGAACAGGAAAAGCTACTACAAGCTCTGATGTTTTTGCATTTGGAGCACTTCTGCTTGAGGTGGCTTGTGGGCGCAGGCCAATTGAGCCTAAGGCATTGCCAGAAGAGTTGGTTTTGGTGGATTGGGTGTGGGAGAAGTACAAACAAGGGAGAATTCTTGATGTGGTGGACCCAAAACTCAATGGGAATTTTGATGAGAAAGAGGTGTTGGTGGTGTTGAAATTGGGGTTGTTGTGTTCAAATGATGTGCCTGCTGCTAGGCCTAGCATGAGGCAAGTGGTGAGGCATTTAGATGGGGAAGTTGAAGTGCCAGAGGACTTGAAAAAACCAGGAGATATAAGTCAGCAAGAGGGGTTTGATGAGTTCTTGCACTCACTTGCATCTTCTTCCTTTGACAAGATGAGTTCTGGCTCCAATTTTGGAAACAAAGACATGGATAGTTTTATCTCTTTTTCTAATTCACCTCATTCCCTTCTCCACAGAGGAGAAACAAGGTGATTCTGCTGCATTATTCTGAGCAGGGATATACTTTCTTTACTAATCTTTTCTCACTTGAGAAATTTCGTGTGTTTTTAGTTGCCATTATCAAAGTCTCATTATAGAAAGATTTTGGATATGATGAAATGAAATGGTAAAATCTGTTACTCATTGTTCTTATGACGTCCCTTGTTGGTACTTCATATTGTTGTGACAGTATCTGCCTCCTTCATTTCTTAACGTAGTTGTGCAAATCGTATACCAATTAGATTAGCATTTATTTTTCTTGCTTCTTCATTTTTTGTGGCCTAGTTGAATGGGAAAATGTCTTAAGGTTTTTGTTTTTCAATTGAAGTTGCTAACACCGCACGCCATTTCTTTTGGTTGGTGAGAAATGTCTTTGCCTAAAATGGTTTTCTCTATTTGGAGTGTTTTAGGAGATCACGGTTACTAGGAAGGTGATTTGATCTTTTGTGTTTACTCGGTTGGTGTATTCCTTTTACTGTGTTCGTTTCCTCTCTCAACCGAGAAAAGTTTAAAATGGCAAATAGTTTGAGAAAAAGAAAGTTTCTAAAAATAACAAAAAACGAAGATATAGAGACAATAATGGTTAAGAAAAAAAATGAGAAATCCTTAAACCCAACTTCAAAAAAAAAAGAAAAAGAAAGAGAGAGATAAAAACATTTGATTTTTATAGTGTTGTGTAAAGAAATTTATTTGGTGTAGCTCGGACAAAGACAAGCCCTTTTAGCAATTTTAACTTATCACGTCTTCTTCACCATCCTTTCAAACTAATGTATAAATTATCTTTCTCTCAATTTATAATCTCCATCTTGATGTATAATTTATATCTCAATTTTTTTAACCACTTAAGAAACATATAAAAAAAATACTTAATTTGATCTTTATATCTGTATCTTAGCTTGAAGTTGATGAAAAAAAATACTTAATCTTATCTTTTTTTTTCTTACGGAAATTTACCATCTGTGACACGTACCCATATCTATAGTACAAAAGCTCCAATTTATAGATCTCTACTATGCCATCCTTTATTGCAAACGATAAATGCGTAGGAAACTGTGATTATTTTTTGTTAAGGTAGGTAGGTGCTCGATGCAGAATATATTAACAAAAAGTGAATTGTAATTTCAGGATTCATTTACATAAAAGTTGGAATATAAATAAACAGAAGTAGAGTAAAATATCTAGGAACAAAAGATAAATCTTTTCAAATGATTGGCAAGAGAAAAAGGAACAAAGAAAAGAGAAACATGTAGAAGAAGCAGAGTATAATTATATAAACTTTTAAAAAAATTACTTCTACTTCTTCTTCACTTTAAAAATGTATATATTTACTTTACCTTCCAATTTTGATAAAAAAATTAAAATTAAATTTTAAGTACTTTTAGTTAAATTTTATTAAAAAATTAATTTTATCAAATATTTAAAATATTTTTATTTTTATTTAAGTATTACGTTATTTGATTTTTGTACTTATGATGACTTGACTGTGACAGATAAAGTAAGTTATTTAAATTTAATTAAACATAAAATTAATTTCTGAATATAGAAAATAGAGAATATTTATAAATATATACTTGTGATTTTTTTTATTTATTATATTTCTACCTCATTTTTTCCTATCTTTTTTCATTGGCATATATATATAACTGCCTCCAAAGTCATTAAACCATTCCTATAATAATCAAACTCCTACAAAAATAATTGAGGTGGAGCAGCAACAAAAAGTCTTCCTCATGTTTCCATTATTCCTAGGTCATTATTGTTTCAAGGAAAAACACTAATAATATTTCTGTTAAAAAGAGTTTTTACCAAAAAAGTATCTTTCAATTCAGTTTAAGAAACTTTGTTTACTTAAATTCAATAAAATTAATTATATAATTTTTTAATATCAAAAAGTATATATTTATGAAATTCATATTAAAATACTATTTTTATTGATATAAATGTTGTATTTGAACAGACAGGAATAGAGGTTTTATTTTTGTCAAACTCTTGGTAGATTTCCTGTAATTCAAATTAATCAAGCCAGAGATGAATTCATTATCAATGTAATTAAATTCTGGTAATGTCAGATCAACCACCACTTCTGCCACAATTCTTCCAAAGGAATTTCAGAAGGGAAGAAAGTTGACAAATATCTTAAAACATTAACTAACTTAATATTATAAATTTAAATAAGGAATTAAGAGTTTATTATATAAATTTTAAATTTTAATTGTCCAAACATTATATAAGTAAAAATATAGAGCTGGCATATCTTTAATTTAAATATTTGATTTTGAAAATTATATAAGTAATAAACACTATATTTTTTTTTCTTGAAATATGTCATTTCATTATTTATTTGATAATCACTTTTAATATTTGTACTTTCAAATTTGACATAATTCTAAAAATACTCCTGCAAGTTACCTTCTCAAAAGAAATAAGCTATGTTGTCATAATCTGTATGAATCAATTTATTTCTTATTATTTATTACTTATCCATGTGAAATGTTCTTGTTCACTCGTAATTTTGAACATTTTAGAGTGCATATTAGAAATCCATTTGCATAATTATAAATGAGCATTCATGCTTTTTTTGAAATATAAAATAAAGAAATAACATTTTATAAAATGTCCACTTAAACTATCGTTTTCAACCCATAGTCAAACACTCACTCCTTTGGTGAACATTGTCCCTTCAACACAAACATTGAAAAAGAAAAAGTTTTTTGTTATATTATAAAGACTAGTCATTTTTCCACAACTACAGCAATATTGCACTAAAATTTAAAAAATGTGAACCCAAAGAGGGGTTAGTGATCACTTTGATAAGAAGCAGTTAAGGTCTTGGTGAACATTATTTTGGAATGTAGAATATATAATCATTATCCATATGAACCAACTTGTGACTAAAGTAATGCACGATAAAGAGGATATTTTGCTTAAATAGGAGAAAGACACCAATTCAATTGCTTCTACATGCACTCTCACTTGGAAGATGATGTTTGATTAGAAATTTTACTTTTATTTATATGTACTCTCTCAGTGGAAAATGGTATTTGATTAGAAATTATATGTTTATTTATAGAAAAACCATTAACTTGTTATACTAAGTTATTTTGATTAGAAAGAATGTATTTCATGCATTTTGGAAAATTTGTAAAAATTATGTTCCTAAAATTCAACAAACTTATCCAGAAAAATTTTCAAAATAAGTAATCTAGAAATTTGGTAAAAAAAAGTAAAATAGTCATTTAAAATTATGGACATAGAGTTTAAAAGTTATAGAGGTGCGGGAAGAAAAAAGCCTATACATAGTTATGTGACTTGAGGCATGTTGGATTCTCATCATTAGTATGGGCTTCTCCTTCTAGCACCATATCATTTTCTTGCTGCACCAAATCATTTTGTTTCCGCAGCCTATCATTTAATTTAATTCCTGTGTTATCCTTTAGTTTTAATTTAATTTAATTTAAATAATTAATGCCAAATACAAATATTTACGGTTACAGATAATATAATATTTATACTTATTCTATTAATATACGAGTATAATCAATACTTATCTGTATATGTTAATTGTGCATAAATGCATTTTTTATTCATTATGAATTTTATCTTTTGTGATACGAATAATTTTGATCTCCTTAAACATATGTATGTTGACCAGGGATGGCAACGGGCGGGGCGGGGCGGGGACGGGTTTCACTATCCCATACCTATCTCCGTAAAAAAAAGTCATCCCCATCCCCATACCCAAACCCAACTGGTATCAAACTTTTGTCTCATTCTCATCCCCACCGGGTAACGGGTGTAATCTCGTACCCATACTCATACCCATTTTCTTAATACTTTAATATTAATTTTAATTAATTTTTATAAAAAATTATAGTAAAGGAAACATAATATTATTAAATATTCAATATTAGGAGTATGATTGTTTCTTCGATATTAAATACTTTGAAATAAATTATAATTGCTTACATTTTAGATTATAATACCAAATAAAATTTGATGAGAACCAAAACATTTATTAAATTTGCAAACATTAATGAAACCTAGTTGATAAATTTAAAAAATATTTAAATTAAAATATATTTTAAATGTTTGCTTACTTCAATTTTTTAAATTATAATGAATCTATTTTTTATACACTAATCAAAGTTATAATACATCACTTGATCAAAATGACGCAAAGAACAAATAATAAACATAATAATAAAATTTTAACATAGATCTTGTATCTTTTGAACCACAATATATGTTGGATGGTGGTAAAAAAATATTCATGGCAATTACATCAAATTTTTATATTGTAGTAAATAAAAATTATTTATACAACTATAGTGAAAAAATTAAAGTATGATTGTAATGAGTTAGAAAATAAAAAATAATTAGATAAAATTTATCGAAATAGTAAATAGTATTATACATGAAGAAAATAAACAAAAATTAAAAAAATTAAAAAATTAACAAATGTGTGTCTTATAAACAATTTGGAGACTATTGGAAGGAATCACACAAAGAAAAACAAATATATAATTAATGGTATGATAAGATGAAAAATATCTTAGAGATCTAAAAAAAGTTTTCAAATATCAACATATATACTCAATGTTTGATAAAAAAATGACGCAAAAAATAAATAATAAACATAATAAAATTTTATCATAGATCTTGTATATTTTAAACTCCAATATATGTTGGATGCTGATAAAAAAATATTCATGGCAATTACATTAAATTTTTATATTATAGTAAATAAAAATTATTTATACAATTATAGTGAAAAAAAAATTAAAGTATGATTGTAATGAGTTAGAAAATAAAAAATAATTAGATAAAATTTATCGAAATAATATTCTACATGATGAACATAAACATAAACAAAAATATTAAAAAATTAACAAATGTGTGTCTTATAAACAATTTGGAGACTATTGGAAGGAATTGCACAAAGAAAAACAAATGTATAATTAAGGGTATGATAAGACGAAAAATATCTTAGAGATCTAAGAAAACTTTTCAAATATCAACATATATACTCAATGGTTGAGAAATAACAAAAATTATTTTAGCGAAATAAAAGAGTTCTTCAAATGAAACAAAAATTAATAATAATAAGTAAATAATTATTTTTATATTACCTAGTAAATGAAATGTTTATCCTATTAAACACTTAAATTGAGAGTATTAAACATTCTCATGTGAAAAGAAAATATACAATAAATAAAAATATTAAAAAATAATAGAAATATTCAAATGTTAGACATAATTTTTTTTTAATTGACATACATCATTTTAACATAATTACATAAATGTTATGATAAGATAAAAAATATATTAGAGATGCGAATGAGTTTCATGACAAACCAAATATTTAGAAGAAATAAAAAATAGAAATAATATATATATATATATATATATATATGATTACTTAATTAATTATGAATATTTTAATAATTTAAAGGAAGATGAAGATATGGCAGGGACGGGTATTATGGCGGGGATATATTCATCCCCATCTCCATCCCCAATCGACAAAATCGGGGATTCCTCATACCCATACCCATATCCAGTTAATGCGGGGATTCTCCGTCAAAACGGGGACAGGTTCGGATAATACCCACGGAGACGAATTTATTTGCCATCTCTAATGTTGACCATTACCTTCTTCTCCAATATAGAAAACGCAGCTGGCATTGTGGAAGCAGCTGCCACCGTCAAAGCTTGGAGGAGATGCAGTTGGAGCTGAGGGATGAAGATTAAACTGTTAGGGTTAAAGTAAAATATTTAGAGAAGGTCCTTTTTGATATTTCACATGTTTGATAGGGTGCAGGAAAAACAAGATAGATACAGGAAGCAATACCCATAGGTAGGTGTGTTGGTAGACAAGATTTCGTTTAATGACAATTTCTAAAAATTACTTTTTCGGCTCGGTCATGGTTAGCACATGGGTTAGCCCATGAGTTTGGATTTGTTTTGGCATACAAAAGTTGAGAAAGAATAAAAAATTTTAATCAATTAAAACTGGAATATGTTTAGGGACTAAAAAATTGTAAAAAATACAGGATTAAAAATAAAAATTACTAAAAAATTATGAGATTGTTGTATCATATTCGTAATCAATGTGGAAGGTCACATGACATTTCATGTCACCACTTAGCGAAGATTACTAGTGGCAGAAAGTTATAATTTCGGTAAGAAAAACATAACACTCTTTTTAACCCTTCTTCAATAATTATTTTTTTCATAAGTTTTGTCGATTTTATAAATACTTTAATAATAAAAAAAACCGTTCTGGTTCTAAATAATTTTTTTTACAATCCTTACTATTTGTTAGCATATATGTAGGGCCGCACAAAAATAACTTAATTGTACTGTACTTAAGTTAACTGTATTGTTTTAAACCAAAAATAACTGAATTATTAATAGTAAAATGAAACTGTACTGTTTTTTAGTTAAAGTTTGAAAAACTGTACTGCAAACAGTTAATTGTTCACATCTAGTGCACTGAACTGTCATTTTTTCTTTCTCTTCAATCCCAATGTCCACACACACTTTTGATTCAGTCACCACCGAGATTCAACCACGACAAATACATATCCTGTCTCTGTCACCTCGCCGCCGTCGAAGATTGTCGCCATCGAAGGTGATCTCTTTATATCTTTAGATTTTCATTTCGCTTCTTCGTTTTTCTCCAATTCGATCATTCTAATCTTTTATTGGGATGAACCTGTTGGGGATTTCTTCGTCAACAACATGAAACACAGTTTAGGTCTAACATATATTTTATTAATAACCTTACATAATGTTTCTACATAGAGAATCAAGCCATCAAATGTAGGTCTTGAACAAGAACCCAACCACCCAATTGAAGAACCAATTTAAAGTTTTTAGCTTTGAAACTTTCCATGTAAGAGAAGCTCAGAACTTCAAAAGGGTAAGAGTGAAGTGGCGAAGAGAGGCAAAAACAGAGGCAAAGAAATAGAGAAGAAGAGAAATAAATGGATTTTACATTGCCAGAAACTGTCGAAACTCTCACACCAACTACTTCTGGGATTGATCCTTTACCTCCTTGTATGGCTACATCGTCAACTGAGCATAGTAAAGGTCGGTCAGATGTGTGGGGGCATTTTACCCAACAAAATCCTTATTCTGAGAAGAAGGCTAAGTGCAATTATTGTGGTGATTTGATTAAATATTTGGCCAAAACAAGTGGGATAAGGAATCATTTGATAAGATGCAAGGAAAATCCTAATAGAGAATCATTCAAAAGGAAAAAAATTGTCATCATCAACTACAGAAGGGGCTAGTGTTGACCCTTCACCAACTATTTCTAAGTTTGACCAAAATGCATCTCGAATGAAGTTGGTGAAGATGTTTGTGAAGTTCGAGCTTCCTTTTCGATTTGTGGAAGATGAAGACTTCCGTGACTTTGTACGATCCTTGTAGCCACGGTTTGAGATCCTGTCCCGCACTATATTGAGGCGTGAAATGTGGGAACTCTATGAAGAGGAAAAAGCTAAGTTGAAATTTTTTTTATCAAAGCAGTGTGAGAGGGTTTGCTTAACTACAGACACATGGACTTCAATCCAAAACCTAAACTACATGAGTTTAACAACTCACTTTATTGATGAAGATTAGAAGCTGCATAAGAAATTTTTGAATTTTTCTCAAACAACAGGTCATTAAGGGGAGCTCATTGCTAAACATGTTGAGGCCTATTTGAATAACTGGGAGTTGAAACGAGTCCTTAGTGTCATTGTGGATAATGCTACAACAAATGATGTTGGGGTCCAATACCTCAAAAGAAGGATGTTATCATGGAATTTTCTTGTCTTAAAGGGAGAATATGTTCATATGCATTGTTGCGCACATATATTAAGTTTGATTGTGAAGGATGGGTTAAAAGAGATAAAAGATTCAATTTCAAAATTTCGGAGTGCAGTTAAATATGTGAAATCTTCTCCAGCTCGATTTGCTAGATTCAAGGCTTGTGTTAAACAAGAGGGAATTTGTTATAAAGCTCTTGTTTGCCTTGATGTTCAAACCAGATGGAATTCAACTTATCTAATGTTAGAGGCAAGCTTGAAGTACAAAGATACCTTTGTCAAGCTAGATATGCAAGATAAGAAATTTGGTGTTGAAATGGCCAAAAGTAGTGGTGTGCCACTAGAAGAGGATTGGGAATATGCGAGGTCTGTTCTACCATTCTTAAAGATGTTTTATGACACTACCATGTGCATTTCTAGTTCTTCTTTCGTCACTAGTCATATGTATATGAAGGAAGTGTTTGGAATTGGTAAAAAGATTCGACAATATTCTGAGAGTAGTGATGAGAGCATAAGATTGATGGCAATGAGGATGAAGGGTAAGTATGACAAATATTGGGGAAATCCCAATGGAATTAATATCTTATTATTGATTGTTGTTGTGCTTGACCCTAGGAGTAAGTTGGATTTTGTTAATTACTTCATTGACTATATATTTGAATCTAGCATGGCCAGTGGATTGAAATCAAAATTATTGTCATCTTTAAAAACACTTTATGATCAATATCAAGGGGTTGAGAAGGGTTCTCAGAGTAGCCAACAAGAATCTCAACTAGATGATGAAGATGATGATCCTCATGTCATGAGCTTCTACCTAAGAGCTACAAGACGTAGATTTGATTATATATCAGAGCTTGATAAATATTTGAGAGAGGATCCTGAACCTTATACAAAGTTAGTTGAGCTTGATGTTTTATATTGGTGGAAGGTCAACTTAACTAGATTTCCTATCCTTGCAAACATGGCTCGAGAGGTGTTAGCCATTCCCATCTCTACCGTAGCATCAGAATGTGCATTCAGTACAGGAGGAAGGGTGGTTAATCCTTATCGTAGTTGCCTAACGCCTAAAATAGTGGAAGTACTTGTTTGCACACAAGATTGGTTAAAAGGAACACCTTTCTCTATACTTTTTAATGAGGATCCTAAAGAACTTGATGAATTTGAGCAAGGTGAGTTTATATGAAAACTTTATATACTTTTTAGTTGATATTTTTAAATTTATTTTAAGTTTTCAAAAGTGATGAAATTTTTTTTTTTGGTAGATATAACTTCTCAAGACGAAGTGGGACCTTCAAGGGCAATTAATTTAGATGATTGAAGATGTACTAAGATGTATTAACATTTTGATGTTGTTTATGGGAGAACCTACTGGAAAACCTATGTCCTATGTGTCAACACCCAATTTCGTCCAGGTAACAATGATAAAAATAATAAACAAAAAAATTAATTAATTAAAGTTCAATTGAGAAGAATAAATAAATAAATAATTAATAAAAAAAAGGAAAAAATATGTTTTAGTTCGAGAAAAAAAATAAATATCTATGTTTATTTTATTATTATTATTATTATTTTTAATTTAATTTTGTTTTATTTATTTATTTATTTGGGCTTATTTTATTTTTCTTTCTATTATTACAGCTTCATTTTTGTTTTACGTCTCTCATTCTAGATTAATAAAAAAGAAAAAAAACAACAAAACAACAAAACCAAAAAAAAACAAAAAAAAAGAGTAAAAAAAAAAAGAAAAGGAAAAAGGGAAAGAAATAGGTAACGTAAGGTCTCTCTGTTATCAGACCTATGCCTGCTATGCTATCATGGTTTTGTATTGGGAATGACCTGTAGCATGGTCATGATGGCTGAAAGAGCACGAAGCTCTCAGCCTTGTCCCAAATTTCGAGATTGGGAGGTGCAGAGAGTTACATAATAAAAAGGGGAAGATTCATGAGAGGAGGGGTCTTTTTTTTGGGATTACTACAGAGAGGGGTTTGGACACTAGAAATCAGTGAGGGAGAGAAGGAGTCAAATTTGAAAACAGAAACAAAGCTGTTAGTGCATTAAGTTTTATTTTCACGATAAGTGTTCTTAACTCCTCCTTAGCTTATGTTACCGTGACTTGATGTTGCTGTTGATGTTCATGGGTGTATGAATTAGAGCTTATGTTAACGTGATTTGATATTGATGTTCATGAATGTATGGATGAAAGATGGTTTGAGATGAGCATAGTTACATCTGTTATTTATTTTGTTTATTCCCATCGCACTTGGGTACAGTAAAGAACAGAGCACAATGTTTTTTTATTTTTTTATTTTTATTTTTTTATTTTTTTATTTTATCTGCCATTGTTAAGATATGTTCTTGTTTGGGTGTTATTGATGTTCAAATGAGTGCTGGAAAATAACCTCACGCTCAATCTCAATCTCTCTCGCCACCATCATCTTTCCCTCATCACCTTCTACCTGCAAGAAATTGCCAAACCAGAATCCAAAGACATTTCACCAACAGTTATATTTTACAGAACACATTTTCACTAACTTTCTCGTTCACCATCATCTTCATGTCACACCTGCATAAAAAAGAAGAAGGATATAGACCCGAAAGTAGTACTCACACAGTCATCCACACTGCTGTCCATCATCCTTCGTTGTCCAATTATCCTTTCATTTTCGCTCCACCCCATTATTTCTGCGCAACACAAGCTCTCCCATCATCACCCTCATCATGAACCCGCACCAGTCCGCCAATAACAAACCTTCATCACCAAACAGCAGATTCGAATTCTTATTTTCATTCCTCAACATTCTGCACTACAACCACACCCATTCTTCATCATCAATAGAAACCACCTTGTTTCTGTTACGACCCATCCCTACGATTCGTCATCACAACCCAACACAAATCGAAAAAGCGAAACCACAGGAGAAAGGGAAGATATCGCACCATGTTTACTGACCACCATGTTTACTGACCCTACTCCCTCTGCCTTTTTTTTAATTGTCTTTTTCGGACTTGTTTTATATTTTACTTGTTACACTCTCATTTTTATTGTACACACCCAATTTGCTTCACGCACCTAACACATTACTCATGCACCCTATTATTATTATTATTATTATTATTATTATTATTATTTTTCTTTCTTTCTTTTGTCCTTTTTGTTATTATTTATTTTATTTTATCTTATTTTTTTGTTATTTTTTTTGTTATCTTTTTTTGTTATTTATTTATTTATTATTATTTTTATTTTAAAAAGAGAAAATAAAAATATTTTAAATTATAAAAAATTACAAAAAAATAGGAAAAAAAATCTAAAAAACGAAAAATGTTCTCTTTTGTTTTGTTGTGTCTGTCCGGTTGCCCGCATCGTATGACACTCATTTTCAAAAATATCAAAAATAGTTTTCTTTATATTTTAGTGTCTGTCCGATCGCTCGCATCGTATGACACCTGTTTTCAAATGATTAAAAAACACCAAAAAATATATAAAATTTCAAAATATAAAAACATCAATGTTTTTAAACAAAATATCTTTTTAAGAACTACGTGATCCTTGATTCTCCACCATGAGATACGTAGGAGCAAGACCAGTCCTTGTCAGGTTCACCTCCAAAAAATTTAAATCTTTTTGTTTTTTCAAATAGTTTTCCAAATCGTTTTTTTAAAGAACTACGTAACCCTGATTTCTCATCTTTAATGAGAATACGTAGGACCAAGGTCAATCCTTGTCGGGCCCAAAAACCCAAAAAATATTTTTTTTTCTTTTTAGTATTATTTGTCTCATTATTTTTAGGGAAAATTAATATTTCGAAAACCACATCAACTTTGCACTTTTAATTAAAGGTACCCCCTTCGGGCGGGCGCTGTAGGGTGCTAACACCTTCCCTACGCGTAACCAACTCCCGGATCCAAAAATCTGGTTTTTCACAGACTTGCTTTATTTTTATGATTTTCCATAGTTTTTCAAAAATAACTGTGGTGGCGACTCCCAAATCTCTTTTCAAACTCATTTTCTTTTTCGGTTCGCCTTCCCGTCGCGATTTCGGTTGCGACACTATGTATTAAGATGTATAAATATTTTGATTTTAGTGTATTGAAGTATGATGTATATTTCAAGTATTATTTCCTAAGCACTTTCAAATTATAAACTTTATATTATTATTGCGTATTACAATCATATGTAATTAGTGCAATTCGGTTCAAAATAGTGTAATTTACTTCAAAAATAGTGCAATTCAATTCAAAAATAGTACAATTCGGTTCAAAAATAGTAAAGTTTATTCAAAATTAGTGCAATTTAGTTCAAAAACGGTTCAAAAATAGTGTAGTTAAGTTAAAAATTAATGTAGTTCAATTCAAGAATAGTGCAGTTCAGTTAAAAAATAGTGCAGTTCAGTTAAAAAACAGTGTAGTTCAGTTCTGACGTAGTGTAGTTCATAAAACAATTCAGTTCATATATAATGCAGTGCAGTTCAATGCAGTTCAGTCCAGTTTATTTTTAAGAAAAACAGCTTAGATCAATTTGCCTGAACTATTTTTCAGTTCAGTGCAGTTTGGTTTATTTTACCCAACCCTACATATATGTTAACTTTTTACATGTCTCTTATGTGATGTCTAAGAAAGAGAGGTTGAGTAGGACTAATATGATTCTTTTCCCCTTACTTTTAATCCCCTAGATAATTTTTACATTTTGGTCTTTGTTCCCGGTAAACTTTGATCTCATTTCTGCTTCTATAATCATTTTTTGTTTTAATTTACCTTATTGATGTTATTTAAATATTAGTTGTTTATTGAGTGATATAATTAGTAGATAAAACTAACACATTTAGAGTCCTTAACCAGATTTTGAAATAAGGGAGAGTCCTTAACAACTACAAAATATGGAAGAGTCCTTAATTGAATTTCGAAATTCGGGAGAATCCTTAAACAAATTTCGAAATTCAATATTTTCTTGAGGTGAATTTCAAAATTTGACGAGTTCCTAAACTAGATTTCAAAATTTGATGCATCCTTAAATCTGTTGAGCTATTAAATCAAATTTTGAAACATGTGACTTATTCAAAAAAAATTTCATCAACTTTTTAAATCCGATCAATACTTCTACTAACCAAATTTCAAAATTCAATACATGCTAAATATTATAGAAATAAATACCAAACATGGTTAAAGTTGCTTGTGAAAATATTTGGTGGTCTATGATGCACTAACACTTCAACTTGGATCACGTATCCGTGTCCGATACTTTAGGATACTTTATCGATACTTATCAATGAAGTATCCAATTTGTGAAGTTTCCAATCTATAAAGTCATAGTACACTACAATAAATTTTTTGTATAATGACCAATTTTAATAACAAAAAACAATTAGTCATTGTATAATGACTAATTTAGATACCAATTCAAAAACTAAAAATTATTAACAACTAAAATAGTTCCAAAACATTATAATTGGTCTCTAAATTGATAATTAAAATAATTTCTATTATGAATTGGTTTCTACATTAATTACTAACATTAACTACGAAAATTTTGACTACCAAAATAAGTTGTTTCTAAATTGGTCACTAACATCTATCAGGTTTTGGCTACCAAAATAATTGGTCTCTAAAGTGGTTTCTATCATATATTTATTATGTTTTTAAGAATTATTATTCACTTTTCAATATTTATATATCACATATTTATCACGTATCGTATTTTATTATTATGAAAATAAGCATATCAACGTATTGAATACGTATCATATTCGTGCATTAGTTTGTGGTGCACGACGAGTAAATATATCATCTTCCATAGTAAATACGCTTGGTAAAGAATACTTACTGCTTGTAGGAAGAAAGCCCCTCCTTATTTTCACAAAAACAATATATATTGAAGTTTAAGCCGAAACGAGGCCCATTGCCAAATGAGTCATTTTACTTAATCTTCTTACTATTTACAGTCCTCATATTTACCTTCTTATATCTTTTTATTACCAAATATACCTTTTTTATGTAAAATAATACAAACCCTATGCCTCTATATTCTATTATTTATTCTCCATTTTTGTTTATTGTTTAGTTTGCATTGAATAATGTTCAAAATAAATAATCACACGAGTAACCTATGTGCTGTGTTTAGAAATATACTGCATACATACGTTCTCCAAATATTTTGTATATTATTATTTTTCTTTTAAAATTTAAAATATTTTAGGGTGCTTGTTTGTAATAATGATAAATGAAAAACTGTTGTAGATGATATTTTAACAAGTTAACTTTATTATTAGAAATCATTTTTGTTAGCAAAAGTAAAAATATGATCCTAATATTGATTCTAACGATCAATATCCCATACTCATAAACATGTTGTAAATTGTAAACGGAAACGTACCTGAATTAGCCATAATGATGATGTTCCCTTCTTATGAACACTACTGATCCACTGATCTTCCTCCTGTAGAGCACATTTATTTCCCTTTGCTTTTCTCTCTTGATGGGGATAGAGAGAAAGGAACAAGAACTTGTACACTATATCTCTGTGTGCTCTCAAAAGGGGACCACGACCATTTTAAACTGTTAATTACTTAAGTTTTAGTATTTCTAATTTGGCCCCTCATCAAATTAGAAATTACTTTATGGTCTCTACACAATATTTATTTTCATGACATATGCCTTTAGCCAAAACATTAATTTAGTCAGATCACTATATTATTTGGCTTAATAAATAATGGCCCTGACACATTTAATTATGCGTCATATATATGCATGACCCAAAATTGCTAACAATCTCCCACTGGTCACAAATACACATGTCCTTACAACCTTATAAATGTGTTAGACTTTATAAGCTCAAAATTGCCATTATATTACTTGAGCATACTCCAAAAGTCCCGTCCATTGATTATATCAGCATGTAGAACCAAACCAGTTTTTCATTGCATCAATCGCAACTAAAACCAACAATGATCACTAATCCTGACACAACCAAATGACATGGATTCATCATGAAATGTGTAGCATGAAAAATTGTGTGAAGGTGATCTGTACACACACATCTATTTTCAACTGGCCCAAACTTTAACTTAATAAGATCGATATAATAATCTTAATGTACAAAGTGTAATAATTAAAATCACATATTTATAAATAACCAAATATGTTTGAAAGTTCAATGTATGCATACAAGAAATTAAACATAGAACATAAAACATATGAAAATGACTATCTCCCACTAAACCTCGGATTCCTCAAACTGTGAAACATCCATGTGAGCAACATGCTCATGAAAGACCTTGGGTGGAATTTGGTTAGAGGATTTGCAATCATGGAGGTTGTCCCTAAATGTTCTATGGAAATCATCCCACTCTATACTCTTTCCTTAACAACTAGGGACTTAATGTCGATGTGCTTTGACTTAGTCGAGCTCTTATTGTTGTTGGAATACAATACAACTGATTTTTTGTCACAATATAACTTAAGTGGTCTTTCAATGCCTTCCGCAATTTTCAGCCCTGTGACAAAATTTCTTAGCCATATTCCATGATTAGATGCCTCGTAGCATGTTACAAATTCTGCTGCCATGGTGGATGAAGCTGTAAGGTTTACTTGACACTGTGCCAAGAAACTGCACCACTTGCCAACATAAAAATGTAACTTGAAGTAGATTTCAAGCTATCTTGACATCCTGCAAAATCCGAGTTAGAAAACCTAGTCATCTCCAACTGGTCTGACCTCTTGTATGTGAGCATATAACCTTTTGTTCTCTTTAAATATCTCATGACCCTCTTTGCTGCTTTCCACTGGTCCATTCCTGGATTGCTTAAGTATCTGCCAAAAACCCCAACTATGTATGCTATATTTGGACGTGTACATACTTGGGCATACATCAAACTCCCTGCAGTTGATGCATAAGGAATCTTCTGCATTTCCTCAATTCCCAAATTCTCCTTTGGGAACTAATTGAGACTGAACTTGTCTCCCTTAGCAACTGGAGTATCCCCGAATTTACATTCATGCATGCTAAATATTTTAAGAATTTTATCGATATAGCTCCTTTGTGATAATCCTAAAATACCCCGAGATCGATCTCGGTGTATCTGAATTCCTAATACAAAGGAGGTGTCACCAAGATCTTTCATTTCCAAATTCTTTGACAAAAATTTCTTGGTTTCGTGCAATATGCTTATATCATTAGTGGCAAGCAGAATGTCATCAACATACAAGATCAGAAAAATAAACTTGCTCCCCTTAAACTTGTGATACACACAATCATCAACAAGATTCATCTCGAAGCCAAATGAGAGAATTACTTGATGAAATTTATGGTACCATTGATGAGATGCTTGTTTTAGTCCATAAATGGATTGTTTCAATTTGCAAACCATATTCTTTGGGTCTCTCGACACAAAATTTTCTGGTTGCACCATATAGATCGTCTCGTCAATGTCACCATTGAGAAATGTCATTTTGACATCCATTTGATGAAGCTCCAAATCATAATGTGCAACAAGAGCCATAATTGTCCTAAAAGAGTCTTTTGATGAAACTGGAGAAAAAATCTCTTTAAAGTCAATCCCTTCTTTTTGAGTAAATCCCTTAGCTACAAGACGAGCCTTATACCTCTCCACATTACCTTTAGAGTCCCGTTTGGTCTTAAAAAACCATTTACAACCAATGGGTTTCATACCTTATAGTAATGGGACAAGTTCACGAACCTTATTGTCTTGCATGGATTTATACCCTTCACTCATTGCTTCAATCCATTTTTCTGAATTAGGATCCTGTATGGCTTAACGGACGGTGATTGGGTCATCTTCCATCACCCCATTGTTAGGATCTTCATTTTCTTGGAGAAATACAACATAATCATCTGAAATGGCAGTTCTCCTTTCTCTCATGGATCTCTGCAAAGGTGCTTGCTCATGAAGCATAGGTTGTTGAGGATCTTGAGTTTGTTCTTCACGAACAACCAAATCATCTTGAGTATGGGGTTCATAAGCAATGTTTTGTGGAGGTTCCGAACTTACTTCATCAAAAGTAACTATTTGAATCGGTTCTGGAATTTTTATCGATTCTTCCTCCAAGACAAATTTCCTAATCTTATTCTTCCCCTCAAACTCAATATCCTCAAAGAATGTAGCAGTCTCTGTCTCAAAAATTGTTTTTAATATGGGATCATAAAATTTATATCCCCTGGATCTCTCAGAATAATCAATAAAGTAACTACTTACTGTTCGGGAGTCCAATTTCTTTTCATTTGGCTTATAAGGCCTTACCTCAGTTGGGCAACCCCATACATGGAAATGCTTTAGACTAGGCTTTCGCCCAATCCAAAGCTCATAAGGTGTTTTGGTAGCTGCTTTAGTTGGTACTCTGTTTAGAATATAAGTTGTCGTCTTTAGTGCCTCTCCCCAAAGTGACTCTGGTAAGGTGGAATGACAAATCATACACCTTACCATATTCTTAAGAGTTCAGTTTCTTCTCTCAACTACACCATTCATACTGGGTGATCCTGGCATGGTGTACTGTGGGACAATTTTACACTCCTCTAGGTACCTAATAGAATGTCCTGGCCGCTGTTCACCTGATCCATCAAATCTGCCATAGTACTCACCTCCACGGTTAGATCTAATAGACTTAATTCTTTTGTTGAGTTGATTTTCAACTTCAACTTTAAAAGATTTGAACACATCTAAAGACTGTGAATTTTCATGTATAAGAAATAAGTATGCATATCTTGAGTAATCGTCTATGAATGATATAAAGTATTGTTGACCATTCCATGAAGGTGTAGGCAACGACCCACAAATATCTGTATGAATCAACTCTAAGACATCTGAAGCTCTATATGCACCTAATATCTTTGCTTTGGTCTGTTTGCCCTTAATGCATTCAACACAAATATCAAAGTTTGTGAAGTCAATGGACTCTAAGATTCCATTTGACAAGAGTCGTTCAACTCTATTTTTAGAGATGTGATCTAAGCGCTTGTGCCATAATGCTCCCGATTGAGTATTGTCAATTTTACGTTTAGTACCATGAGATTTTGTATTGATGGTTTCATTATAGTTGGCCACAGTATCAAGCAAATATAGATTATCATAAGCCAAAAGTGAAACAGTTCCAACAATATTTGAATTAAAAGACAAACTGAATGCATTGTTTCCAAATGAACAAGATAACCTGATTTGTCCAAATAAGAAACTAAAATTAAATTCCGTCTAAATGACGACACAACAAAAGTGTCTTTCAAATCCAAATAAAAACCATTACATAACAATAATCTAAAATGCCCAATAGCCTCCACCTCCACCGATTATCCATCTCCAACGTATATCCATCTATCAGAATCAATTGGCTTCCGGTAGTTTAGGCAACCCTTCATAGAAACATTGATGTTAGTAGTTGCACCTAAGTCTAACCACCAAGTGTTACTAGGTACTGACGCTAAATTGACTTCAGAACAGACCAAAGTAAGAAACATACCTTTCTTTGCACGCCAAGCATGATATTTGGCACATTTCTTCTTTACGTGTCCAGTCTTATTGTAAAAAAAAACATTTGCTTTCCTGAGATTGTTTCTTTTGTTCTGGACCCTTAGCAGCTTCCTTCTTGGGATCCTCCGATCTCTTTCATTTGCCTTTAGCCTTTGAAGTGCTTACAAAATGAGCACTTTCTGTCTTGTCTTGCTTTAGTCTTTCCTCTTCTCGCACATAGTATGAAATGAGCTCATTAAGAGACCATTTATCCTTTTGACAATTATAAGATACTTTAAACTGATTAAACTGTGCGGGAAGAGAAATCAGCACCAAATGAATGAGTAAGTCTTCTGAGAGTTCAAACTTTAGTGCCTTGAGTTTGAAAACAATGTTAGGCATGCTCATAATGTATTCCCTGATATTTCCTTTGCCTTGATATTTCATGGAGATCAAATTCTGAAGAAGAGTGCTTGCCTCCGCCTTATCGCTTTTTGCAAAGCGCTTCTCAATCCCAGCAAGGAATTCTTTGGCAGTTGTTATGTTTTCAGAAACAATGCCCCTAAACACCTCCAGGATGTCGCGCTTAATGATCATTATGCTCATGCGGTTTGAGCGATCACACTTCTCATAATCCCTCCCGTCTTCAAGAGTACTAGACGTCGTAGGAGTAAGGGGTTGCTTAGTCCTTAACGCAAGATCCAAATTCATGCAACCAAGAATAATTTCAATGTTCTCGTTCCAGTCCTTAAAATTTGTTCCATTGAGGATCAGAACAAAATTTACATTGGCATATACAGAAGCAATTGTAGCTGTATATAAAACAGAGGAATAACTTATTAAGCTCACATAATAAAATAAATCATTATAAATATGTTCAAATAATGGTTTAACTCATCCCAAGACACCCAATGCACCATTAATATCAAGTCTTTGGACAATAATATTAACTGCTGCTTGAGGTATCTTATTGTAATGATCAAACATTGATAATAAAGCACGTCCAACAACAAACCAATCTTTGGATTAATTTATCATCGACAAAGCAAATCTTTATAATTATCACATGTTTATTATCATAAGTGTGTATGCAAATATTAATCTTCCTTTGGACCGATCAATACCCGCATGAATGTACATAAACACCAACATTTAATATTTTTCACGAACTATTACTCTAGAGAGATCACTTTGTTGACTTCTTGATTCAATTAACTCATTTAAAATATTAAACAAAACCAAAATTTGATTATTTATTTATTCCAAAACCAAATATATTTATTTTATATATTAAACAACCAAAAAATATATAAAATAAATAAAATTATATTTTATTAGGATCTAATCTTTTCTCGATTACGAGTTAACCCCTAAAAATGAATCTATGCCGCCAATCCATAGTCATCACTGACTTAGCCAGATTGGAACCCTAGCCACCTTGACTGTCACCTGCGAAGCGCCGCTGTGAACCATAACTAGAACCAGCCACCAGGACGTGAAACTGTCGGAGATACGGCCTGGACAGGAACCAAAGCGCGAAACCCTCGCGCAACAATCGTTTCCACCGGCGTTCTCCCATCAAGACCCTGGTGCGCGCCGCCACAGATTGTGCCTAAGTACCCTCACGAGCCCTAAGTCGCGGAACCAGATCGCCGTGACCCACTATCGCTGACGCAAAACCCGCACGCGAAACAGATCGGCGTCGCTGCGAGCCACCTTCACTGCGACGAAACCAAGTTTAATGGAAGTTTGTAGATGATATTTTAAAAAGTTAACTCTATTATTAGAAATCATTTTTGTTAAATATATAATTAACACTATAAGATTGTTTGTTAGGTAAGTTTTCTATTTCTAGATTCTAGTGACTTTAAAATATGTTTAAATTACAAAATATATAGAAATTTTATTTAATTTTTATAGAATATATTTAGTATATTATAAATTTTACAGGGACTTTACCCAATAATTAGATAATACACTCTTAGAATATTGAAGAATGTGTATTATAAATCCTTCAATTCAAATGCTGGTACCAAAAAAAAATGTAAATTAATTATATTTTGAATTTTTTAAAAATACTTTAAAGCAGTATATATATATATATATATATATATATATATATATATATATATATATATATATATATATATATATATATATGTTAGTCTGTGGAATTAAAGGTTAAATTTTCTTCTTTTTAATTCTTATTTTATCCCTTCAAAATTTCAATAACTATTTTAAATCTTTAAAAATTTTATAAAATATATTTTAATTTTTGTTTCTTAAAAAATTCAAATCATTACTTTTGATACCTTAATATTCATTTGAAGATAAATAAATAACTTTACTTCACAGAATTTAAGAATTTTAAAACATCACATGTAAACAATATATTATAGCACTAGTTTGTCCACTACGAATAGTCACTTTATTATTTTTTCTAACACCTAAATAATTAATTAATGTCATACAATCTTTTAATTTCAGAAGGTATTTTTTTTTTTTTTTTTGCAGTAATCAAAGTCAAACTTACTCATTTTACTTAATAGAAATATATTTAAAACATCTTTTAGGTCTAATCAAACAATTCATTTAGAATATTTCTTAAAAAGGTTACTGAATAGTTTCAGTTATAACGTGTATATAACAGAAACAAATTGCAATAGTGATGTGAATTTTATATTCTCGTATCTTAACTTGACTTATATGTTCTGAAGCTAAGAATAAAAGGTTTTTAAATTCTTTTTTTAGAGTAATATCCTTAATTTTCAATATGTAGTTGGGCATTGATTTGTATATTTGTGTTATTATCTTCAATCAGTGGTATAAGAAACGTATAGTTCAGTAAAATATTTTTTCTAGGAAAAATAATCACATTTTTCGTATAATAAGGAGATAACTTTCTTGAGTAGAATATTGCTAACACATTATTAAACTATTGAAAAGAGTTCATTAGAGAAAATATACATTAATCAATTAGGATAGCGGAAATATTGTAAAAAAACTAATAACTCTACAAAAATTGTAATTATATGTGAATAATGTGTTTTTAATGTTTTTGCTGTAAAAAACATACTTTAATGTTTAATGGATATTCTTATTGTTGTTATTTATAAGATCTAATTAATTAATTCATCAATATTAAGAAATTTGATTGATCTAACTGATAATAAAATTGTCCTAAATTTATATTGTTTCTGAAAGTTATTCTCACCATTAACATTACCCTCTTTCATCAATGTTTGTCAATAAATTCATATAGATACTTTAATTTAAGCCGTGAGAGAGGGAAAACAGGAGAAAAATCATTAAAAGATGAAAATTTGAATGAAAAAGAAAGCACGGAAAATGCATCGACCACAATCCAAAGCTAACAAAGAAAAACAATTGATAAATTACTCTTTTAATACACTGCATTTTCTTCATGTGCAGATAATTGTTTAATGAGGAGTGAAAAGTTATATCTATTAAATCAGAGTGGAAAATACAACCAAACTCATAAATCAGTAAGATAAAGTGTTTTTTACCCTATATTTTGAATTTCTTCTTAAATGAAATATTTTGTTTTTTATCTGAACATGAAATTTTAAATTTTCTTCCGGTGGAACAAGTTCACTCATAATTGTTTCCTTATTCAATGAAATTGAAGTATGAAACTTTTGAAATTTAAGCGCCATGAAAGTGAGAACCAACTTTATTTTACTCACAAGATGCTTATGAAGCAAGAATTAAAAAAGGCTTTATTCCTGTGTCTTTATTTTTTTTCTCTTTTTCTCTTTATCTTTTCCACCCTTCTTCTGTCACTTTTTTTCCTGCCAAAATACAAAAAAACGTACTATACACATATCACCCGCAAAGAGAGGGGTCCCTACTCACCTCTTTGTCACGTAGTAATTGACTCTAGTCACAAACTTCGATATGAGAGGAACTTTCCACAAACACAATTTCTCATTTTTTTTTTCTCCTTAATTACTACAACTTTGATTATTTAAGGTAACATAGTAAAATAACATTAACTAATCACGTTGAGAATGTTACTTGGCAAATATTGAATTGTTCCAACGTGTGCTAATCAGTAATGAAGTAGTTGTTTTGTCCGTGATGTCTGATTATGCACCAAATGTAATAACTATGTTTGTGAATTAAATAATAGTGCATACAGTTTTGAAAAAAATGGAAGAGAGAATAGAGAAAGTGAAAGTGATGTATCTGATTTTTTGCGTTGTTGGTAATCTTTAACTTTTGCAATCTCAAATCTTGAATTCCTCGTTTAACACCTAGAGACGCAACTGTGAGGAGGTTCGTTTTCTTCGCAGTGAAAGTGCCAGGATCTTTCCTCGTGGACCGCAATTGAAAGTTCAAATTGTGGTACACGTTTTGGGCGGTTGAGAAAACATAGAAACAGGGAAGAAATTTAGCCTTGGCCAGAAGTAAACGAATTTGTGAAACATAGAAAACCATGTTTCTCGAGGTTGTAGCAGTGGTGTTTGTGCTGGCAACAACAACAGTGACTGGTGAAGATTCCGTGAGTTTCACCTATAATGGGTTCCGATCAGCACCTCATTTGTATCTTGACGGCGGCGCTGAGTTCACCTCCTGTGGCATGCTTAAACTCACCAACCACACCAGGCAACAAAAGGGTCATGCTTTCTTCCAAAGTCCAATAGCCTTCAAGAACACCACAAATGGAAGTGCATCTTCTTTCTCCACCTCCTTTGTGTTTGCGATAAGTTCTGAGTATCCGGATTTGAGTGGTCATGGGATTGTGTTTGTGGTTTCTCCAACAAAAGGGCTTCCAAATTCTCTGCCAAGCCAGTACCTTGGCCTGTTTGATAACACCAACAATGGCGACACCGGCAACCATGTTTTCGGGGTGGAGCTCGATACTATTCAGAACATTGAATTTGGTGATATCAATGACAACCATGTTGGAATTGATGTCAACGAATTGAAGTCGGTTAAGTCAGTCCCTGCAGGATATTACAGTGACGGGGGGATTAAGAATTTGAGTCTCATCAGTGGCTACCCAATGCAGTTATGGGTGGAATATGATGGCCTAAAGAAGCAGATTGATGTTACTTTAGCTCCAATCAACATAGGCAAACCAGAAAGGCCTTTGTTATCTTTAAGCAAAGATCTTTCTCCAATTCTTAACAATAGCATGTACGTTGGATTCTCATCCTCAACTGGGTCAATTCAAAGTTATCATTATATTTTGGGTTGGAGCTTTAAGTTGAATGGCCAGGCTGAACAACTTGCCATCTCTGAACTCCCCAAGCTACCTGGACGAGGCAGTAAAGAACAGTCTAAGGTTCTTATTATTGTTTTGCCTATCATATCAGTCATTTTGGTCATCGTGGTGGTGGCTCTTGCAATGGTTCATGTCATGAAAAGGAAGAAGTTCACGGAGCTGCTTGAAGATTGGGAGCAAGACTATGGTCCTCACAGGTTCAAGTACAAAGATCTTAGCCTGGCAACAAAGGGGTTCAGGGAGAAGGAGCTATTGGGAAGCGGTGGATTTGGCAGAGTGTACAAAGGTGTGATGCCAATTTCAAAACTTGAGGTTGCAGTGAAGAAGGTATCCCATGAATCAAGACAAGGGATGAGAGAATTTGTGGCAGAAATTGTTAGCATTGGGCGTCTCAGGCACAAGAATCTGGTTCCCCTTCTGGGGTACTGCAGGCGCAAAGGAGAGTTACTATTGGTCTATGACTACATGCCAAATGGAAGCCTTGACAAGTATCTCTACAACAAACCAAGAGTGACCCTAAATTGGAGCCAGAGATTTAGAATCACCAAAGGGGTTGCTTCAGGTCTGCTTTATCTGCATGAGGAATGGGAGCAAGTTGTGGTCCACAGAGACATTAAGGCTAGTAATGTGCTACTTGATGCCGAATTGAATGGTAGATTAGGGGACTTTGGTCTTTCAAGGTTGTATGAGCATGGAAGTGACCCTCACACTACTCATGTGGTTGGAACACTTGGGTACCTAGCCCCAGAGCACACTAGAACAGGTAAGGCCACTACAAACTCTGATGTGTTTGCTTTTGGTGCATTTATGCTAGAGGTTGTGTGTGGAAGAAGGCCAATAGAGCAAATGGGGTGTTCTGGGAGTGAAATTCTGGTTGATTGGGTGTATAACTGTTGGAAAAGAGGTGAGATTCTCGAGGCAAGGGATCCAAATTTGGGCACAAATTATAAGGCAGAGGAGGTGGAGTTGGTGTTGAAACTAGCTTTGTTGTGCTCACATTCAGATCCTTCAGCCAGACCAAGCATGCGCCAAGTTGTTCAGTATTTGGAGAGGGATGTGCCTCTGCCAGATTTATCTTTGCTTAGCTTATCTTCCACTGGCTTAAGATTTGGCCTGCATGAAGACTTTCAGGATTGTCCAATGTCTTATCCTTCATCCATGGATAGGCCAATCTCTCGCACTTCTTCAATTGCTGAATCACTTCTCTCTGGTGGACGTTGATTTTAGAAAAAAGACACATGAAATGTTGATGATTGTTCTATTTCATTGTATTTCATTTCATCGCATTCTTGATATTTGTTATTTGATTTTGTATCATATTCTGATGTGAAATGAGTTATCGAAAATAGAAAAGAACATAGAGTTCGGTGTCTTGTGTTTGTTACTCCATTTTGACTCTTATGTGGTCATATCATAGATCTATAGTTTGAGTTTATGCCTCTTTATTAGGAAAGAAAGAAAAACTAGACTAGTCAATATGACAGAAGATTCAGCGTGAGAGTCTGTCACATATTTTGAAGTACGAACATAAATAGTGACAACATAGCTTTTTTCTCATGTCCCCACTAGATTATCACTTCTATGTATTTGTTTAACTGAATTATGAATTTCTTCATGGCCATTGTTTCAAAACAACTTTGATTTCATATTGAGAATTGAGAATGATGTTTTAGTAAAATCACATAGAAAGCGGACACTTCAAAAGTTGAAGCCCCACAAAATTTATGTGGTTCACAATGTACCGAGACCAATCAACATTCAATTATTGTCATTTAGGCTTTCCCAACATTAATAACTAATTATTACTTACTCAAAATTCTTTTATGTTAATATTGCACGAATTTCTATAAAAAAGTTTTTTTAAGTTTCAGATATTCAACTGCGATTAACTCGAGTTTAATTTAAAAAGGGCATTGATAATACGAAATTTTAAAACAAATTTATTAACTTGTTTCAATTTTCTAATTTTTATTTAATATAAAACTCTTAACTTTATTTAAATTTTCAATACTATGTGATGGAAGATTAAGTAAGTCTATATTTCCATCGTGACCACTTTAATAATTTTGGCTTTCAGAGAATAAATTACTTTATTTTACATTCCCGCATGAAAAGAAGAAAAGATGATAGACGATGCACTTTTTTTTTTTCTTTTTTACATTGCCTTCACACAATAAAATGTAACACATCATTGTCATCCTACATTTGGCATGTTAAGTGGGTGTTCTTTAATTCCTATTTGATCTCAAACCTTAAAGTACCTAATTCTTTCAACTATTTATGAACCAATAATTAATGAACTTTGATAAATCATAAAAAATAACTTGATACTATTTAAATCAATCAAATTCATACTAAATTTAAGCTTTCATTGAACACAAACTTATAAACTTATAATGATTTTCAAATTTTAAGACGGAAGATAAAAGAGTATTAAGAATTTATTTGTTTAATTTATCTTAACAAAAATTACTTTTATTTTAAAAAGCTGTCATTGATATTTTTTAATAAAAAAAAATATTTAGAACTGCTTACGCAACGAGTTTTTGCATACTTTTATGCACGAGGCTATCTCAATTTCTAAAAGATTTTAGGTCAATATAATGGAGATATTTAATTCACATTCCAAAAGTTTTTTTTTTTTAAGAAAAAGGTCATGTAAATTTTAAAATAATTTTGTCAGAATTTAATAATTTCCTAAATATTTTTTAAAGATGGTTTATAATTAGTCACTTTCTCTCTATCATTTATAATTACTTGAGGATGACTTGGGTTTTACAATGAAGCATAAATCTAAAGCTTTTAGTTACTTCAAGCATTGAAAACACTTCTGCTTAACTAAAACGGTAGGAAAGTGAAGTGGTTAAGGATAAACAATAGATTGGTTATGCTCTAGAGAATTTAACCAATTATATAGAGATGAAAACATTGCAAGGCAATACATTATTTATCATATTCCTCAAGATAATGAAGTAGTGGAAATGATAGATTAGATCTTGTTAGAGAGAAAGGGGAATGTTGTACAATTCAAGGTTGGAAAGAAGATTCTACGTTGAGAAAGTTAATACAACTTGATGAATCATTGTCATTAATTTACAAAATAATTTGAGGTATGGTTTAAGGGATATGTGATGTTTGATGAAACATCATTTCTAAATCTTAAATACGAAGAAAGGTCATGTAGATCTAATGAGGTTTTCTACCGGGTAGAGATTGAAGGTTCTTCTATCAAAAAAGAGAAATCATCTTTTTAAAGAGTACAAATAAATTGAAATGGACTTCCAAAAGTGACATCAACATTTGCACAAAAATTAGGGTTTAAAATCAAGACCTCCTAAACACATTGTGTTTTATAATTCAAACGTCTTATGAAGATAGAAAATCTTACATGAGTTACATATTTGATGATGTGATGATTTTTTTTCCCTTTGAGTGTAAGTTTGGGTGCCATAAGGAGACATTCACTTGTAGTGAATTTATTAAGTGCATTATGGCAATGTATAAGGAGATTTGTTAGAATTTAGTGGATCTACCAAAAGGAAGAAGATTTGTTGAATTAAAATGAATCTTTAAGAAGAAGGTTGGACAATTTTACTTTGAAGCGAACAATATTGAAACCGGACATTAGACAATTTAGCACGTCCAATACTCTTTTCATTAAGTATAATTCTTTCCTGATAGTTGAGGATTATATTCAAAATGAAGGTGTCCAATATTATGAGATTTGTTCTTTAGTTCTCAAACACACATCCATCAAATTTCTTCTTGCTCTAGTGCACTATAACTGAAACTAGAGCAACTTAATGTGAAAATTGTTTTACTCCTTATGTTGAAGAGGATTTTTTTTCTCAAACAGAAGGTTTCAAGGAGCTCGAAAAGGAGGACAAGATTTTTGAACAACAAATCCTATTGTATAGGTTGAAGCAATTTCTAAGATTGTGGTAAGGAGGTTTAATGATTTCATCGTCTTATGGATATACTAAAGTCTTTATGAAGCATGCATTTATCATAGGAATACAAATGATGGTTCTTAGGTTTATCAACCTATATGTATGTAGACAATATGTTTATAGGTCCAAGAACATGTTTAGATTCAAAAGTTGAAAAATCGTTGTTAAGCAACGAATATGAGGTGGAGAAGATTAAAGCTTCTAAAAAGATTTTAGATATGGAGATTATATGAAATCCTGCTTAAAAGAAACTGTCCTTGAGTTAAAGAGATTATATTCAAAATGTCCTGAACCATTTTGGTATGTCACATGCCAAGTTAGTTATGACTCCTTTGACATTGTCTATTTGTTCTTGTGCATTCAGTACTACTCAATTTGAAACATAGAGGGATATGTTTCATGTTCCTTATGCTACTATAGTGGGAAGTTTGATATATCCAATGTATGTACTCAACCTAACTTTGCTAAAATAGTCAATATGATGAGCATATACATGGACAATCTTGAAAAGGAACATTGAAAAGTGGTGAAATATATCTTTAGGTACCTTAGTGATACTTTTAATCCGGTACTTATCTACAAGAGTAGAACATTGTCCACTTGTGCAAATTATTCAAATTCTAACTATTAGTAATTTGTAAACCTATATACAATTAAATATGTTTTTGCTTAACAACTCATTAGTCAACATTATCTTGCGATATGTAGTTTTTTTTTACCAACTACAGTATAGTATATGACTTTAATTGAAATTGTGAATTATAGGATTTAATTGAAGGGCTCATTACTTGTGAGAGTTTTTCCATAAGATATTTTATCATCTTTTATGATAGTCTTGATATAATTTTGTTGGCCAAAGAACAAGTTGTGAATGAACAAAATATATTTGTATCAGATATCACTTCATTCACACAAATGAAAGCATTAAAGTGAAAAAGATTGATATGAGAAAGAATATTGTAAATATGTTTAGGGATTGTGATTAACATTGATTGTTACTATCTATGATGCACAAATACGATACGTGTGTATCGGATACGATATGTATCCGATACGTCGATACATTTATTTTCAAAATAATAGGATACGATATGTGATAGATACGCAATATATAAATATTGAAAAATGTACAATAATTCTTACAAATATAATAAATATATGATTATTAATGTGTGAATTCAAAATTCCTAATTAGAGACCAGCTATTTTGATAGCCAAAACCGGGTAGCTAATGTTAGTGACCAATTTAAAAACCAATTCATAATTTTAATTATTTTAATTATCAATTTAGAGACTAATTATAATTTTTTGGAACTATTTTAGTTGTCAATTTGGTTACTATATAGTAACTAATTAATTTTTGTCACTAAAATTGTTCACTTTTCAAAGATTTTATTGTAGTGTATTACGACTTTATAAAGTAGATACTTCATTGATAAATATTGTTAACGTATCCTAAAGTATCGGACACGATACGTGTCGAACAGGAATACGTGACCTAAGTTGAAGTATCGGTGCATCATATGTTACTATTAATATTGATGTTGAAGAAAATTAAAATTAAAGTGGAGATTTGTGAGACAAATTCACATATCTTATTAGAAAAAGATTATGTTATGAATATAAATTTGTGTGCTCATTCAAATTGCAAATTGGTTTAAAAAGTTAAAAGCATATTCTATTTTAGTCTCTAAATTAAGTTTAATTTTAATTTTAGTTTCTAAATTCTATAAAATCCACAATTTAGGTCCTATATTATTTTTTAGAATTTTAATCTCTAAAATGTTAATTATACTTCATTTCAGTCTTTGAATATTTTTAATGTAATTTTCGTTCTTTCATTTTTAATTACTCATAATTTTTTTTTTCAATTGTCAGTTCAATTATCTTTTACTTACATAATGAAATTGGAGGAAAAACACATAATACTATATGACTCTCTTTTTTCATTGAAAAGGGTAAATGACGTACGAGTTGTAGGTATTCTTTTAATAAATATAATTTGATGGTGATTTAATATATTTTTTAAATTAAAAATGGAATAGTTATAATTAATTAAAGGTTAAAGGATCAAAATGGCGCAAAATGAATTTCATGACCAAAATTATAGTCAATTAAAATTAAAGGATTAAACTTGTGGGAGAAATTTAAAAAAAAAAAACTACAAGATTTTGTTTTTTCTTTAAATATAAGGACTAAAATTACAATTGTTAGGATTGAAAAATTATTAGTGAGAATTCTATGTTTACGGAGTCAAATTTGTAATTGTGAACAATGTCGTTCAATGTTAGAAAATAACTAGAAATTTGATCTTTTATAAATCGAGTTCCTATTTATGTACAATGTTGTCCAACATAAAAAAAATCCACTTAGAATTAGATTATTCCAAAGTAAAATTCATAAGAAATTTTCCAATTTTCTTTCGAAAATAAAAAAAAATAGAAAAAAGTAACGTCAACTCAATTCCTCATAAACTAAATTCTAACCATTGTTCCCATGCTAACGATGTTATTATTTGACTATCTTAAATGAAATTCTCTCCCATAAATAATAAATAAGTCTATTACAGAAAAAAATCAACAAATATTCATTTACAGATTTTTTTAAAAATGGATTTATTAGCAAGAGTCAGGGCTTAGACAAAATTTCAGAGTTTATAATTTTCAAAATAATCAGATATATAGCATCATTACCACCACACTTATAGTTACACGTAGACACTTTTTCACTCCCACTTGTTCCGATCTCAACCACACAAAAAAACAAGAGCAAACAAGAAAAGAAAAAAGAAGTAGATAAGGCACAGGAACAAGCACTGGTTATGCTTGTGAACAATAGCCATGGCAACTTCATCCACCACTTTGTTCTCATCATTCATACCTGCAACCACCCCATCAATCAAGTCTCCAAAAAATCAACTTTTTTTGCTTCAAAATCGATCTTTAAATCGATCCAAAAGGGTTTCCCTCGTTGTACGCGCAGTCAAGCCCCCTGCTGGTGTAAAGCTTCTTCTTTTGCTTCTTCTGTCATTCCCATTTCTTGTTGCAGCTTTTTTTGTTGTTTTTTTTTTCCTCTCACTTTGTTGTTGATGATTATGAAGCAATTGGGCATGTTTGTCTGGTTCTTTCAGGTGGAATTTCCAAAAGTTGAGCCTCAGTTTAAGCCTCCGTTTCTTGGGTTCACTAGAACTGCAGAAATATGGAACTCTAGAGCTTGCATGATTGGAATCATTGGAGTTTTTGTTGTAGAGTTTGTGAGTGTTCATCTTTTAACTGCTATGTATATACCACATGGCTTTAATGATTTTGAATTGATAAAAGTAATTTTTTATACATATTTTCTTACCATTTTTGCTTTGAGCATAGGTATTGATGATGAGTTTGGTTATTAACTGTATGGTTTTGCAGATAATAAACAAGGGAATACTTCAGGTGATTGGGGTTGATGTTGGCAAAGGTCTTAACCTTCCTCTCTGAACATTTTTTTGGTCTGTGCAAGTAAATGCTGTCATATATAAGTCAACTTTAACTTTTTCTTTTTTAATGGTTCCATGAACAAATTTTCAAATTGGCATTTTATTTGAAAATCTTTGTAATCTTGTATTTTTGTACGCAATCTTTCCTTAATCTAAAATCTGTGTTGAGGTGAACTTGTGATGTTCTTGAGTAATGCCAGTGACAGTGAATGTCGTTTTTCTTGGTTTGGTAAACTGAAATCAAACTGCGTGGCAAGCTAAACTAAGTTATTCTTCACTCATTAGATTCTGAGACATTGTGTTGGTAATAAATATTTTGCTTAATCATGAATTGAATCTGAGGTAGATCTGTTTAGGTCTTTTAAATTAAAAAAAAAAAAAGGTAAATTCTTTTGATGTTACTTCAATCAAAGGTAATCCAACATACTCTTATAGAGGTCGGTCTAATGACATTTTCATGGAAGTTGATCTAATGATACTTTGATACCAAGCCAATAAAATCTTAATTAAGATGGTGTTTATAATGCTCTAAGTGATTATGAGGTGATGATGATGATGATGATAAAATCCAAGCTAAAGAGGCGTTTTAAAGATAATGTAAAAGTTTTAGATAAACAAAAAAAAAAATTGCCTTTGACAAAAGATGATGAATATTGAATTTTTATTTTTCAAAATTCAAAAGAAAGTATTTCATCCATATTCAATTAATTGAATTGGATTTAAAATCAAATAATGAGTTTGGATTTGAAACTCATCTATTAAACTGAAACTAAAATTATTTGGCTCCAAATTATTATAGATTACATTTTATTTATTTTTTATGTATATTTTGAATTTGAAAAAAAGTATTTTTTTTATGCGTGCCATATTGTAACTCCAAAGAAATAATTCATTATTAGATCAGATTTGCAATGGAAGTTACAGAAGCAAAGAACGACCTACGAAAAAAAAGTTACAATAACTATTTCAACGAGCTTTTTCCTAAAAACTTTTACGAAAATAAAATAAAATTAAAGAAACTTATAAACTTAAAATTAAGTTATGAATAAGTTAAAATCACATTTAAAGAATCTATACATTAGTTTGTGAATAGCTAGCTAATTTAGCTATTGAAAGAGTAAAATTTCAACTGTTCTCCTATTTTGCTCTCCTAAAAATCTTTAAAAAATTGTGTAAACACATCCATAATGAAATATAATTATTTGACAAAAATCACGAGTTAATGTATAAGTAGATAACATTCTCTTTAAATTTTAACTCTGTATAGGCAAAGATAAGTAGATAATATTGTTCTTTTTAGATTGGATTGTTTGCAGATGAGCCGATAATAATATCGTTTTTAGATATAAATTAAATTTTAGTCTATAAATCGATTTTTTGCTTTGAACATCCAATAATCATTTTGTTTAAATTGAAAATTTTAATCATTGTTTAAGACTCATTTGTTACCTGACTCACAAGCCTATTGAACCGTTTCACTTGTCATAAAATCATCAAGAAAAATTATACTTTAACTCTCATTCTTATTTTTATCCTCTATTTTCTTATATGATTTAGTATGGACTATTGATTATTTCAAAGTAAAAGATAGTGGTACATTAATTAATAACTCACATTAAGTCGTGTCAGAAAATAAAGAATGAGAGTAAAAAAATGGGAATTATAATATCATTATACAATTGTCAGTATCACTAACGGATCTTCACATAACTTTTTGAGTATTAAAATTATTATACCACAATTTTGAGGATGTTAAAATTACTGTACAAAAATTATAGAACAACCAAATATATAAAATTTACTAAAATTCAAATAAATTATTTTACTTACATACTAAAATGTTTTATATTTTATTGACAAATATTAGTTGTTAATATTTTGTTAATATGAAAATTGAACCTACAATTTCTTTCATCCTTCTTTCCAAACTCAAAATCTACCTTATATCTCCAAAATTTTAATAAGAAAGTTAAACTCATAATCTCTACCTCCTTTCCCTTCAAATTTACCATCAAATCACCTTATCATTCCACCTGCATACTAATATAAATGTATATATAAAAGGTTAAATAATTCCAAAGATTCTCATTTTCGAAATCTCAAGTAGGTTCCTTTTTTTTTATTTGACTCAATTGGGTCTCTATCTTGGAAAATTTGTTATAATTAGGTCTTTCCGTTAGTAGGACACTAAGGGTGTTAACTATGTGTCACATGTCAGCACGTAGTTTTGATTTTTTTTTTAATTTTTAAAAAATAAAAAAATTGTCACGTGTCAAACTGACGTTGTGCCATATAACATGTGGCAGTGGTAGTGCCATGTGTCACTATGGGATGTAAGAAGTTTTAATGTAATCCCTATATTTATTATTTTGTCTCAATTTGGTCCCAATTTTTTTAAAATTGAATTAATTTCAACTCTATTCAAATTGAGACAAAATTTTACTTTTATATAAATTTCACAATGATATTTCTAACAAGATTAAGTTTTTTGATTTTTCATTTAACTTTATTTAAATATTGTTTCAAATATTTATATATCAATAATTTATAGACAAATGTTAGGGTTGATTTAAAAATAACAATTTTATACATTGAATCATAAAATTTTAAATAAATATATTCATTTTAAATTGTTATAAAATTATTTTAAAATTTTATATTTGAATTTGTAAAGTTTTTTTTTTTGTAAAGCAACTCTAACATTTATCTATAAATTATAGATATATAAATATTTAAAACAAAATTTAAATAAAATTCAATATAAAATATACATTAAATAAACTTAATTTTGTTAAAAATATCAATTATAATAAAAATAACATTGTAAAATTTCTATAAAAATTAAATTTGGTAGATTGATGAAATTAATTCAATTTTAAAAAATTTGAGACCAAATTGACACAAAATAACAAATATAGGGACTACAGTGTGACTTTTCACATCCAATAATGACATGTGACATTACCACGACCACATCACAACGTCTTTGCCACGTGGCACAACGTCAGATTGACACGTGGTAATATTTTATTTTAAAAAAAATCATAAAAAATTAAAAATTAAAAAAAAATTAAAATTAAAAAAAAAAATGTGCTGACACAAACCACTAACGAAAATGACTTAATTGCAACTAATTTTTCAAAATAGAAACTCAATCGAGTCAAATAAAAAAGAGGGGACCTACTTGAGATTTTGTTACAAAGATGGGGACCTATGAAATAATTTAACCTATATAAAAAGATTCAGTAGTCTTCGATGTTGATCAATGTCATTGATATGGTATTTCCATATAATGAAAAACATATATGTTATGACAATACAAATATTTAAAAATTAATAATGATAAAATTTTAAAGGTTAAATTACTCTTTTGGTCCCTCTATTTGTCATGAAATTTCATTTTGGTCCTCAAGTTTTTCATTGTCTCAATTTGGTCCTCATTTTCTTAAAATTGACTCAATTTGGTCCTCACTGTTAACTTTGACCAGACGGTGTTAAAGTCAATGTCACGTGTCAATCTCTGGTTTTTTTGAATTTTTTTGAATTTTTTTTATCTTTTACACGTTTCACTTCACAGTTGTGCCACGTGTCAAAATGACTCAATTTAGTCCCTATATTTGTTTTTAGTTTCACTTTAGTCCCAATTTTTGTAAAAATGAAGCAATATTGTCCTTCCTTATATTGACACTCAATTTAATCTTTGTATACAACTTATGATGATATTCTTAATAAAATTGACGTTTTTATTAAATATTTGTAGAAATATTTTTAAATAAGGGTTTTTTTAGTTTTATTATTAAACAAAGTTAAACCCCAAACTTAATTTCAAAAATTAACAATTTTGTCATCATATATAAAGACATCAAATGTATCGTATTATAAAAACTTAGTGAAGATTAAAAATCAAATAACTTGTCACACATAAGTTTAGGAACTAAATTTCAAGTTCAAAACAAAACCAAAGTCTAATTTTTTGTATAGAATTTAAAGTTAATTTAAAATATTTATAGAAATATTTAAAAAACTTTAATTTTAGTAAGAATATCACCATAAAATTTATAAAAAAGTAAATTTAGTGTCGATTTAAGGGATGACAATATTATTTCATTTTTACAAAAATTGAGACTAAATTGAAACTAAAAACAAATATTAAGACCAAATTGAGTTACTTTGACACGTGACACAACTATGAAATGACAAGTGTAAAAAATTAAAAAAAATTAAAAAAAAATTAAAATAAAACAGAAATTGACATATGACGTTGACTTTAACACCATTTGGTCAAAGTTAATAATGAGGACTATATTGAGTCATTTTTAAGAAAATGAGGACTAAATTGAGACAACGAAAAATTTGAGGACCAAACTGAAATTTCATGACAAATAGAGGGACCAAAAGAGTAATTTAACCAATTTTAAATATTGAAATAAATACAAATGAATGTATTATTTAAGGATTTAAACCAAAAAGTTTAATTTATCAGATAAACAAGTAATTCAAAAAATTATTGAAAACTCAAAATAAAATAAAATGATAAATAACGTAAAACATATCCAAACATTTTTATATATCTAATTTGTATAAACAAAAATGGCTCTGCTATTCAATGTATTTGGAATGATAATGAGACTGTAAAAATCATTATATTAGACTTTTTTATTATTGCCATTATATTACACTATGATTTTTCACTCCATTAAAAAGTAGCTCTTTCAACTTTACCCTGCAGTTTTTTCAAGCTTCCAATTTAAAAGTAGATAGATCACTACTCTTTTTATATGTATTGAAAATAATTATAAATATAAATTTTTCGAAACCACATTGTGATTTTTCACCACGTAAGTGTAACTAAATATCATCGTGGTTTTTCAATGCGATCCACATTTTCAAACACCCACTAAATCAACAGTAAGAATATCAAGAAGAACATTAAGATAATTGATACTGATATTGATAACCACGTATCAAATTTCAGAACTAACGAGGAAATCCACATTAACCTACATAATTCGGACTTCTAACAGCTTTAACTGTTGTAGATTAACAAGACTCTTAACTAGCTCTGCTTTTAAAGCGCAAAGCTTTCGTAAGATCATTTCATAAAATACTACATAAATTAGCTTTTATCATCAAATTAAAAACAAAAAATCTATAACGATTATATAGTGTAGCAGCAAAAGGGTCGCCTCAAGAAGGACCAATTTAAATAATCCTACTAATTCTAGTATCTATGACCTTCGCGTCTGTGTCGAGAGCATCAGCAAGAGACATCTTACGGTGTTTCCATAAAGACTCGGCCAAGTTCTTCATTTCCTCCCCTTCACCCTTTCTCTTTTCTTGGACACTAAGTACTTCTGCATATGCACCTATAACATAAAGCAACATTTAGACTAGTCAGAATAATCTACAAACATGCACATACAGAGCCTTAAATTTGAATATTAAGGCATAATGTTATTGAGTGGGAACTAGTCATTCCTTTGGCCTGTGCTTACTGTTTCTTAAGGTTAACTAACACTCTGAAGAGTGAGTGCATTAATGAAGATGAAGAAAAATAGCAAAAATACAACATTTCAAGAGGGATAACAAGGAGCATAACAAATTATTTAGTTTCTTTATTTTGCATTTCTTGAACTCATAATATATAAGATTTATCATTTCCTTTTATTTGTAAAACAGGTGTAATTAGGAACTTTCAGCCTACGCTGTAGTCTGACCTATTAAGCCCAATAAAGCTAGAGGGTGACACTATAAGACAAGGAAACAAGGAGCAATTTGAAGTCATCCATCTCCATTATAAGCACAACCAGGTTTAATACTTGTCTGCCCGGAGAACTGAATTTGGTCCTATAATGCTGAACTGAATTGTGAGTAATGCAATAGCTAACTTATTATCATAATAAAGAATCATAGGTTCTTCATATGTCACTTTAAGATCATTTAAAATAATTCTCAGCCATAACAATTCACACAACTCATGTGTCAACTCGGAATTCCGTCGCTGTACTAGAACTTGCAACAATATTTTGTTTCAAAAGTTATCAAATTTCCTCCCAAGAACATAAAATATCCTGAGGTGGATTTCCTATCCATGACAAATCCTGCATAATCTATTTCAATATACACCTCCATTTCTAATTTTTCATTCCGCTTGAACAATAATCCCTTTCCTAGACCTTTCTCAAATTTTGTTGGATTCTGTTTGTAGCTTGTAAATGTCCTAATTCTCAGCCATAACAATTCACACACCCCATGTGTCATAGTTTGGAATCCTGTCTGCACTAGAACTTGCAACAATATTTTGTTTCAAAAATTACCAAATTTCCTCCCAAGAACATGCAATATCCTAAGGTGGATTTCCTAACCGTGACAAATCGTGCATAATCTATATCAATATACACCTCCATCATTTCTAATTTTTCATTCCGCTTGAACAATAACCCTTTCCTAGACTTTTCTCATATATTGAAGGATTCTGATTACAGCTTGTAAATGTCTCTCCCTTGGATCAAGTATGAACTGACTAACTACACTCACAACATATGCTATGTCAAGTCTGGTGTCAGCTAAGTAAATGAGCGTAACAACAATGGCTTTTATTCACAGTAGAACTATCTTCATCACTCCCAATTCTATGGTTTTGTTTTAAATTCCGTTGGTCTTATAGTTAATCTTACCTATTTCTTTGAGAAGATCAAGAAGATACTTTCTCTGGGAGATAAAGATATCTTTCTTTAAGTGAGCAACTTCTATATTAAGGAAGTACTGAAATTTTCCTAGATCCTTTATTTCAAACTAAGTAGCAAGCTTTTCTTTCAAGATTGTTTATCATGTTCAACATCTCCTACAACAATCATATCATCTACATAGATGAAGAGTAATGTAAATTTTCTTTCTTGGAAATGTTTAATGAACAGGTTTTGATTGCCTTAACTTTGTCGATACCCCATAGAGATCATAACTTGAGTGAGTCTCCCAAACGAGGCACGAGGTGACTGCTTGAGTCCATACAAGGCTTTATTCAACCTACATACTTTATTCCCTTCTTCAATAGGCCTAAAACATGGAGGAATTTCCATGTAGACTTCTTCCTCTAATTGTCTATGCAAGAAAGCATTTTTCACATCAAATTGTTGTAATTCCCCTTCAAAATAAGCTACCAATAAGAGAATGGTTCTAATAGTATTCACACCAGCAGCAAGTAACTAGCAAGAAAACAGATATAATGAAAGACAAGAAGCATGAGCCAGATGAAAACAAATCGGCAATCGGAACTGTAAAATAACAAGGAAATTAACCTCAAACGCAAGATTAAAACGTCACTGATTGAAACGTCAGGAGAACAAGGTTGAGTCAGAACAACGAGTATGTAACACAACACGAACAATACACTGAATAACAAATGCGATTCATGAAGCTACAATTGACAAAGCTTCATGCACAAAACACGCACGGTCAACAAGTGCGTGATGCACGAACTGCAACTGGTGAAACTTCAACGGAAATGCGATTTGCAAAACTGTAAATAACGAGGCTCCAAAATTCACATTAAACTTGAAGAAGACGAATCAATAGAGAAGCGAATCAATATTCACCCATTGGACGTGAGATAGAGAGTGGAAGAGAAGCAAATAGATATCGAGAAAATAAAGCTCTAGATACCATGTTAGAGCAGAAGAACGAGAGAAAAAGGAGGGAAAATATATTGAACTGAACTAAATTTTATTGAATGAATGTTACACGTTGAATGTTTTGTATAACTTGTATTTATACTACACAATACAATGTGTACAACTGCACAAAGGATTTAAAACTAATAATGGTTGACCATTGACTATGGTTGACCATTGACCATAGTTGACCACTAACTATTATCTTTACACTAACAAAATTTAACATTTGTAGATAAGATAGGTTAAAGGTTCTGTGAAAATTCAATGTTAACATTTCTATAGAAGATAATAAATTAAATTAATTTCAGCAAAATCAAAGGATCACTACCCCTTGTACATGCATACTGGAATAAACAATTTATCAGTATAACATTTTCTTTAGATATTTGGCTATCTCAAGGGCTTTTGCAGGCTCAATTTAATGTTAGCTTGTAAACTCTTCAAAGACTTCTTCTACTGTGTAAGACTGGTTCATTTTAAAATAACAATCTTTTGAAATACTCCAACACACTTTAATCAGGTTTTCACATCCTAGATTATAGTACTATAATGAATTAAAGACTCTGACATACCTCTTGCAAGAGCAGCTATATCACTTCTATCTACAAATGGGGCAGCACCTACACAAAGAAAGTTTGGTTTCAATATGCCTTCATTATGTGATGTCTGGAATCAAATGGCACAACAACATTACCTTCAGTCTTGGTTTCCTCTGATGGAACCTTCAAAATATCCATCACTTTCCGGTAAAGGCCCTGCCAATAATTCTCTCCCATTATAATTATTGTTTGAATTAAATAAAATTTGTTGGTGATCAATTAGGTAAACAAAGGGAGTGAAGCGGTCCTAAATGATTTGATCAGATAATGTGTTATAAGTAGCAGACTACATTAGTCAGGTAAGTTTTAAATATGCATCTAAATTTGTATCCCCAATGCTCATTCATACAGAATTTTCAAATTCTTTTATGAAAACAGTGGCACTAGCCTGACACTCAAGACTAAACTAGGCCAATCAATTTGTTAAATACACATTTCACATTTCTGCACAATCAAATAATAATATTAATTTCATTTAGCAGCAGAAACAGATTTCACTTCATAGCACAATGCTCTAAATGAGAACACGACCAGATATAAAACATCCAGGGGCATCCTATTACTCATCAATCATTGTTCTTTTTATTTTAGGGAGGCAGCAAAACAAACGAGCCTTTGCTATAAGTTAAAATTGATTAACTTTGTTGCTGACAATTTATATATTGGAGAGTTATAACCTCTTGAATCAACAGCGAACTTGAATGTTCCTGAATTGCTTTACGCCTATACATAAGAGCCAGGCTTGCTAACGCAACCCCCACCGTGGGATGCTTAGGGTCTTCAACAAATAGACAGCCAGCATACATTAGTCAATATACCATTATTAAGCTCAATGATAAATGCTGAGGTAAGACAAAAGGAACGGGGAAGTCACCTCCATAGGCTTCCTCTGCCTCAGTCAATGCCCGTCCCAACTCATACTCTGCCCAGGAGAAGTTACTGACACAACAGTTATTAGTGGTATATAAACACCCCAAGAGTAACATAAAAAGGAAGGTAGCAGCACGGCTAAGGAAAAGCCAACAGAAATTATTATTAAGCCTACCCCATAACTGCCTCAAGCTGTCCTAAAGCACATATGGACCCTACAATTAATTCATTCACACTCATGTTGCCAGCCCCTAAGTATGGATTGCCAGCCCTTCTTACTTGAACAGCACCAAGTATAACACTTCGGTAAACTTCTTTGGCCAGTGAATAGTTCTGTTTTTTATGTAGGAATTCTGCATATGATAGACCAGCAGTACCTACAAAACGAAACGTCAATCTGGTGTCGAAAAATGTCAGCTACAGTACCTTGTGAACAAGAGAAGGAGATACCATCCCAATACTTTTCATCAAGAGGTTCGTCGAAGAAATCTTCAGCTGCATCAAGCACATAATAAGCACCATCACAAGTAACAGCAATGGACAAGCACAACTTTAGCACAACCTGAGTCAACATTGCCATTGACAAGTTCAATCAGCCCTTTCAGTGCTTTAGCACGTATAAAGTGAGCCTCAAAATCTTTTCTTTGAAACTCAAAATCTTTTGATTGCCGTTGATTCTGCACAACCTCCATGCACTTGTCAGCCACCGCTGATGCCAAATCATCCTACATAGAAAAAAGTGAATAAACAAGAATGATGCTGCAAAATGAAGCCAAATATTTTACAATTGTTTTGCAAGTACCAACCTGCCCCATCTCTAAATAAAGCCCAGCCTGAGTTTCAAGAGCAGCAACTACAACAAAAATCCAACATACGACTCAAAGTCTTTGCCAAAAGTGATGTTAATATAGTAAGTGTTAGTGGCGTACTCTCTAATACTCCCTTTCTAACACACTCTTCTTGCTAATGGTCAAAATTTCTTGAAAACTAAAAAATCATAAGCGGCGTTAATTAAATATGGAGTGCAGCCCACACAATTTTGTGATTCTCACAATTTCGGTCAATACTAAAAAGTGCGGTAGAAAGAGTGTAATGTCATTTCTCTAATAATAATAATAAGAAAATAAACAATAGCAGTAACCAACAAAAGAGGTGGAAAAGAAAAAGAAATTACCTCTAACTCCCAAATAAGAATTGGTTAATTCTTGAACATCATCGAGCTTTTCTATTGCTTCAGTGTACTCTCCTCTAAATTCAACAGAAAAGATATCTCTAATGAGTTCAAACAATCACGCACAAAATTCTCCAACATAAGAACTAACACACTACAATCACAAAGGATTACCTTTCATACAACATCGTGGACATAGCAAGCATAGCCATTCCCTTCGAATTCTCGCGCTTTGATTCCCTGCCCTCAGTTAACTCACTGCTAATGCAGTGCTTCAACACAGTCAAACCCATCCGATACGCCCCAACTAAAGAAAAACCCGAAAAGCCAAAAAAGACGTTAACTTCGGTCGAAATACACAAATGGGTCGCCGAAAAACACCGGCTTTTGATCAAATAACTCACGTGATCTTTCCCTCCTCCATTGATTCAGGGCGTAATTGATCATATTAATGGCATCGGGGACGACCATGTGAGACTCTAATTCCAAGCCAATGGTAAACGGTCGGAACGATGAAGTGGGAAGAAGAGAGAGGTTAGTGGGGAATGGGTTCGCTTTCAGAGCAGAGAAAGAAGAAGAAGAAGCTCTTGATGATAACTTCGTCGCTATGCGAAACATGGTTGAGTCTGATAGCAAAAGGTTGAAGAGAAATGTGAGGTTTTCGAATAGTGTGTGTGAACGAGGAAGGAAAAGAAATGGCTTGAAGGGGTTAAGGGTTTTTAGGTTGAGCTTGATATTTGATTCGTTGGTTTCCAAGTAGACTTTATATATATTCCTGTTGGAAGTGATTATTAGAAGGCTTAATTACTTGCTTAGTTTTCAATTAGTTAAAAATTTTCAAATAAGTTTTCATTTAATTTTTTCTAATTGAGTTTCAATTTTAGTTTTTTTTTTTTTAATTGAGTCTCAATTAAAACATCGATTCATAGTATTTTATTATTTTTATTTTTTTAACCTTTTTAAAAAAAAAATTTGCAGCCTGATACTATCAGTACCATAAGGACAATATCATGTGTTATAGCGATAAATGTTATTATGCTGTACTTAGTTTAGTGTATGAATATACTCAATTTTGTTTCAATTTTTTTTAAAATAAAATAATATTATTTTTTTTATATTTAGATCAAATTTATTATTTATATAAATTTTTATACCAATATTTTTATTAAAATTGATTTTTAAAATATTACAATATTTACATTTTTATTTTTTAATTATACAATATAATTTAATATTTTAAATTATTTAAAATTTAATATTTTTAAGTCAAAAAAGTATTTATTTTATATTTTGTTTTATTTTAAGTATGATATTACTTTATTATTTATCGTATAAATACTGTTGTATTTATTAATAAATTTAAGTTTCATTTACAAGAAGGTAAGTATTTAAAATTAACATATTATTTTTTTATAAGATTAAAATTAATTAACTTAAATGAAATTTAAATGATTTAAAAAAAATTAAAATATTTAAATAAAAACATTAATTTTAAATCAAATATCATTATAATATTTATATAAATAATAAATTTAGTTCTGATTAAAATAAAAGTAACTTTAGTTATTTTAAAAAAAATAAATTAAATTAAATCAAATATATATATATATATATATATATATATATAAACTAAATTGAGTACAAGATAATGATATTACTCTATTATGTGACATTGATACGTGTCACATCATGGAATTTGACATGTAAATAATAACAAATTTTGTAATAAATAAATAAGTATGAATTGACATGTTTTACTGAACTCGTCTGATTTTAATGTCGTTTCTAATTGTTTTTAAAAATAGACATAATTGAGTCAATTTTTAAAAATTAAAACTCAATTGAACAAAAATTTAAAATTGAGACTCAATTTAAACAAAAAGACTAAGTGATAATTGACTTAAAACTTTTCAACCAAAGGACAAAGTGAATAAATAACCTTATTAAAATTAGACTTGATTAAATTCATTCAATATGTTAAGATGCTATAGGAATACATTTTAATATACATGAATGCTTAATGTCCGAGATATTGATAAAATATTCGAGGAATTGATATATTCTTGGACCTTATAGGTAAGGAAATGTTATAAGGGAACTTTAGAATCATGTTGAAGAAATATCAACCAGAAAATGTAATGATGAAAACATAGATATTTACACAAACTTTCAATAGATATGAGAACAATAAATACAAAGAAAAGTTACACAAATATGGATTAAGATAGAGACCGACAATAATAGTTGTGTGATTATCAAATGTGATATGTGTTGGAACTAAATGGTGATAGTAAATTAATATGCACCTCTTGCTCATGTATACAATTTTCATTTTCCCTTCATTAAGGATCCAAATAATTTACTCAATTCATTCCAATAACTCACTCGGTCCCTTCTTTAGGTTCCAGAAAGCATTAGGAGCCAAAAATATAACCATGTCCCCAATAATTATTTTCTCATAATATTATACTATGATATCATATGTTCCCCTATTCTATTTGGCCAAACCAAATTAATTCCTTAATCATGATTATCTAAGGATCTAAACAACTTTACTCAATTTCTTATAATAAAGTAACTCAATCCTTGCATTAAGATTTAGGACAATCATAATCAAAAATACAAATTTGTTCCCAAGAATTGTCCTTTTTTGATAATTTAGTTTAATTTGTGAAAGTATTTTCCAATATCATTCAAAATCTAAAATCAAGTATTGGGATTTCTTTACCGTCAAGCATTAGGTGTGAAAGTAAAGCATTAGGTGTAAAAGTAAATCAAGTTAAAAAGTAAATATTTGAATATGATGTATATATGAGACAAGAAGTTCAAAAAGCGTAGCTACTCATGATGAGTAGGATATTAAAATGAATCTAACAACAACAAATAACACAAAGTTTAAAATGTAGATCTTCCTATCTAATTTAATCTATTATCCTCCTACTAAGTCATTATAAATTCTCTCTATTTATAGAGCCAAGCTACTTTATTTTTACTGGAAGTTTGCGCTCAACGCCTAATTACTTCACTCAGCAAATGACCTTTCCTCATGTGTAGGATTTCCTTTCCGCTCAACTTCTCTACAATGAGCTCAACGAATGTTTTACTCATCTGAAGGGTTTCTTCCAATGATAAGCTTCTCTTCACTTCACCCAACTCTTTAAAGCTCGCTTAACTACATTTTTCCTTCCTCTAAGGGTTTTTTCTCCCACTCAGTGCATCCCCACTTCGTTCAACTCTGAGGATAAAATTTTTAATTTTTTTTCACCCTCAATTCACTCAGCTCCAACTTTTTGTGATCAATGAATTATTTGTCTTCAATTTTGCTTGTTATGATAAAAATATATAAACGGAAACATGTTCCTTAAGGTCTGTATTACTATCATACCGATCGAGAGTGAAAGTTTCCCACAACTTAGGGAGTGAGATCTTCGTGATTCTATCCATGAAGGGGTTTCAGTGCTTTGCCCGAGATGTCGAGTTGTTGTTTGTCATCCCCACTGTCCTAAGGGTGAGGTTGTATTCACTATCCTCCTTAATATCTTGGAGGGTGACTTGGCATGCAACGAGGTTTTGTGTGCCATGTACAGATCGTTAGGGGTCTCCTTGTCTTTTCCCTTCGCATTGATCCCTTCAGCCTCTACCTTCCTTTTAAGCCTCGAGTTCTCTTGTCTTATCACATCCATCTCCTTGACGCTCCTTTTTCTGAATTCAGCAAATTCTTGTTGCATTTTGGCTTGACTTTCCAAGATAACGGCTATATTTGCTTGGGACGACCTCCTCCCTTTCTCGTTCTGACCATTCGACTTCTTGTGGAAACTATTCAATGATCCATCTTTGCAAAATACTAGTCAACCTCACGGTGGTCGTTAATGTTCCAATTCCAAGTCTGATGATAGAATTGCAGTCTATCATCATACATCCGAAATATTGTCAGTTTTAGAATGTGGTTTCATCATGATTTTACCTTTAAAAGATGTCTCACAAAGTGAAAAAAGGAAAAGATATTTAAATGCTTTTACAAACTCTTTATCTAATTCTCCAAACATAAATGATACCTTTTAGAATTTGAGAGTTTAATCTAAAATTCCCCCTTCTCATTCTGAGAATGAATAAATTGATAATAATTTAGTTTATAAAACAATAGTGTAAATTTAGTTTATAAAATAATAGTGTACGTGTGTTATTATTTTTTATAATAATAACAAGTAATAAATTTATTATTATTATTATTATTATAATAGAATTAAAACAAATTTAATAATTTTATCGTAAATAGTTTTTATTTATTTCGTAAGTAATTTTATAATTAAGAAAATAATTAAATTTAAAAAATCTCAAATCGAGAAAAAAACTGTTAATTTTAAAGTAACAATTACTTGAAAAATTAAACTGATTTTAATTTAAAAAAACATTTATGTGAATAATAAAATCAGAAAACAAATGAAAAAGGAGGAATCCTAGGTATATAGGTATAGATTAGAAAATTTATGTGGCATCTAATTTATGAAAAGTGCAACCATTATTCTAATCTTGATCTTGATGTATATTTTAGTGATAAATTGGTTTCTGAATTTTACAGTTTAACTAACATCAAATTAAAAATAAAAGATATAATTTAATATCAAATTAGTTTTTAAATATTATAATTTAATAACAAGATAATCTTACAAAATTTAACAACGGAAGATAATTGTTATATATATATATATATATATATATATATATATATATATATATATATATATATATATATATATATATATATATATATATATATATATATATATATATATAAACATATTTAACTTTGAATCTAAAACTGTGATAAATTGAAGTAATTTTATGTAATTTTTCTAATTGAAATTTTCTTTTGCATTTTTAAAAAAAAAAATTTATCGAGATCCTCACACACTTGTCAATCTCAAATCTGAAGTTATCAATTCCTAAAATCCACTGCCAACTAAGCTTTATTGGTCACAGTATGCAACCCAAATTGTGTTAAATTATACTTAATATGTGTTTAAAATAAATAAAATCTTAAGCAACAAGACCGAACAAAGTAGAAGGCATAATTAGTATGTGAACCAACTTTGAAAAAAAAATGATTTTGTTGCATTCCCCTTTTTCTAGTTTAAGATAGAAGCAGATAATGCTGATGTTATAAAGCAAAAATTCTACAGACATTAATTCCTGTACATCTATAATGCCCCTTATGGAAAAGAATGCCATCACATTGAAGTTTAAGATGTAAACATTCTCTAATGCAACTAAAGTTCATAACTTCATCTCACATGTTGTAGTGTTTTTCTTCCTTTTTTTTTAGTTTCTTGCTTTATTTTTCTCACCCGAAAGATGCTGCAAGTTGCCAAATTAGCAGCAACCCGATCCACCCAAAAATCACTGAACATTATTAAAATAGCAATATTTTAACCATTTTAATATCACAGTTACGTAGAAAAGAAATCTCCAGCTGGAAGCAATGCATATATGCTCCTTTGCTATGAAAGAGAAAGTAGAAAGTAATTAGAGAAAAATAAAGGCAAAAGCTTAACGAGGGTGACAGTGGGAAGTTGCAAAACCGTTTTTGTTTTTGTATAAAAAGATAGCACTTGGCACGATCTATACTTGAGAGCGAAATATTTGGAACCTGGAAACCTCACACCGTCACACGCACTGTTACTCACGCATATATAGGTTGCACAAACTTTTCAGTTGTTGTGTTGCTATTCTTTGAGCTCAAACAATGGCGAAAATCTCCTTCTTTCTCTTCTCTCTGGCTGCATTCTGTTACATCATACTCACAGGTAAAAATGGTATTTTATTTCTTTTCAATTTGTAACTGAAACCTTTCTATGCATTATTTATCTTCTGTTATTTGTTGCAGATGGTGCTCAACTTATTGTAGTGAACAACTGTGGGGAAAGTGTGTGGCCAGGGATACTTGGCGGTGCAGGGCAGCAAAGTCCAAAAGATGGTGGGATGCATCTTGGAAGTGGTGAAGAAATTGTGCTTGAAGTGCCAGAAAAGTGGTCAGGGAGAATTTGGGGTAGGCAAGGTTGTAGCTTTGACAGTGATGGAAATGGGCACTGTGTCACTGGTGACTGCAATGGGAAGCTACATTGTAGAGGGCAAGGAGGGGTGCCACCAGCAACAGTGGTGGAAATGACCCTTGGATCTTCCTCTTCCCCTTTGCACTTCTATGATGTGAGTTTGGTGGATGGCTTCAACTTGCCAGTTTCCATGAAGCCCATTGGGGGTGGAGTTGGGTGTGGAGTGGCATCCTGTGAGGTGGATTTGAACATTTGTTGTCCATCAGCACTTGAGGTGAAGAGAAATGGCAGAGTTGTGGGGTGTAAAAGTGCATGCTTGGCTATGCAATCAGCTAAATATTGCTGCACAGGGAATTATTCTGACCCTAAAACTTGCAAGCCTACACTTTTTGCTCATCTCTTTAAGGCTATATGTCCTAAGGCTTATAGTTATGCCTATGATGACTCTAGCAGCCTTAACAGATGCAGGGCTCCAAGGTATGTTATCACCTTCTGCCCTCCTCCACTGTAAAGGGATTCATGATGACAACAATGAAGTTGAAGCTGGTCTTGGAGAATTACAAAGGTCATCAGTTATCTGTGAAGAACTGTTTGAATATTTTAGTTCTGTTTTTAATCTTCAATTGTCATAGTTATCTGTTTTATAGATTGTTAATTAATAGTCATTGTTCTTTGCCATCAAGATAGTTGAAAAGAAGGGTAGATTGATAATAAACAATATTTCACATTTTTGCTCTTACTGGTGATAGTGCTTTGCCTTGTATGAAGTTTAACTAATGAAGTTAACTTGGGAATAATAACCTGTAAACTACACATTCTACTTACAGTAAAAGGGAGTAAATATTGGAATCATGTGACCAACTTCTTGGAACCAGAAAAAGGGGAAAGAAAATCTGAGCAGCATCATTTGCAATAAAAATTATGGACAACGATATACTAAAAGTTCCATTTTTTTATCTTAGTGTTACTTCCATTTGTTTCCATGAAAGTTTCATTAAGAAAGATGAAAATTGAATGAATAGAAGCTTTTGGTCATTAGAATTCTAGCAGGTTTGGTGCACCAAGAATCCTACCATGCTGGGTCATGTACAATTTCATACAGCAAAAAATAGTATATCTCTTCGATGCGAGTGCAAAATTAGTCCTCACGATTTTATCTTTTAAGATACGTCTCAAGCAAGGGAAAGAAAATTCATTTAACATTTTCTCCTCTTTATAGGATGCAAAACTTTTGGTATGAGTCATGTGGAATCATTACTTTGCATTTGGTTATTCCATTAGCCTCATCTATGCAGGGCTTTCATCTTGTTATTATCACTTTACATTCTTCTCCAATAAGAGATACCTCAAAATGAGGATTCCCTCATTGGTCTACTGAGATTTTTAGATGATTTAAAATTAGGAAAGAAGGAAAAGAAGATCTTCATCATGTACTACCATCTTCTTTTAGGCTATATTTGGTATTAGACATGTCTTAGGTTGTTCCATGTTGGAAAACAAGAATTGTTCTTCATCATGAGAACATTCTCTAAAGTAGGACGGATTGAAAAGCAGAGAACATAGAATAACATTTCACATTTTTGCTTTCGTGCTAATGACACTTTGCCATATACATAGTTTAATATATTTCAATAAATTGGGATTGGGATTGGGAATAGTTGGCAGCCAATGTTTTTAAAATTGGACTCATTTCATAGATCCAATAGATCTCCACATAAGAGATTGACTCCACTTCCAATCTAAAATCTTAAGATAATAGTTTTATGAGTTTTTTTTTCTTATATAGTATTCAACTTTTTAATTTTTACTTAATGTAGGACTTAGATTCACACCTATAATAAACATGAGACCGGTTTTCTGACTAAATGCCAATTTGATCAGATTTGTAAAACATGGGTGCTAACTATTACATTGTAAGCTAAGCATTACATTGTAAGCTAAGCAATTTTTTTTTCTTTGGATCCTCCGCAAGAAGGTGCAATACATCCAAAACAAGGACAAGTTGACAATAAACTAATCTCCTCCAACGATTGAGAAAGACTTTGCTTACAATAGTGAATGTCCCTTAGAAACAAAAAGTCAACTCTCAGAGGAAACAATCTCAGCAGAACAAAGATGAGTCTCAATGTAGATGTTGAAGAGTTGGTGACTGAAATGGAGGAAGTACCCACTTTTGCTCCATCTATACCAGTCCCCAATGTTCAAGAAATGGTAAGGAATAATCCCCTGCAGGTTCCTGAAAGGTATGTGAGGAGTAATGAAGAACTGCAAAAAGTCAATCACATGCCTCACCTTTCATCTGAGGTACCTGTCATTGATTTATCACTGCTCTCATATGGGAACAAGGATGAGTTATTGAAATTGGATGTAGCATGCAAAGAGTGGGGTTTCTTTCAGGTAATTTTTTTATCAACACTACTGTTAATTACATACAAAAGTACACAAATGGGAAACTACACAAAGAAGAGTACTTCCACATCATTTTTTTAACAATAATACAACAATCACTATAACTTTTAGAGACACTGTAAAATCATTCATGCATCTTCATTTAGACAACTTAAACTTTAGTTTAATAAATTCATGAGATAATATTCTTAAAATATCTAGCTTGAGTTTGAGTCCTATATTAAGGATTAAGGAGAAATGAGCAAGATGAGTGAGATATAAGAAAAATTTACAAACTTAGTATGTTACCACTGCCATAATGAACATTTGACCTTATATATAGTTCCAACACCTTTGAACTACTAAATAGGATTAATCATAGATTTATTATCTTTTATGAGTAATGAAAACTAGTATTATATTCTCTTTGGTTTAAAAGTCTAACACAAGTTTAATATACAAAAACTTTCGGACTTCTAGATAGCAAAATCATATTAAATATTTTTCAGGTATTCTCATTCAAATCATTTAGACTACAACTTAAGTCGAATTTATCATCCTTCACAATGATTCCGCAGTCCTAGAGCTTTGAGATGGATGATAAAATTTATACCCTTCAAACTAGGTTTCCAACATGTGAATGAATCAAAAATATGTATCTTTCAACAACCTCTGTTTGTTGGAATTTAATTTAGTCTATACACAATTGTTGGCCGTGCTTCAACTCACCAGAATAGAGAAAGTTTTACATTCACCTCGTGCTTTTCACTCTGTGTATTAAGTTTGACTTCTTCGTTTTGCTATACTATTCTGATTCGGAATACTAGACATAGCACATTAAGCAACAATCTCATAATCTTGAAAACATTTTGTATATGGACGGGTGTTTGTACACTTTTTGTGTTTCTACCATAATACTTTCCAACTTTCTTTCATTAATCCTAATTTGTTTTGCACCATGTTTTTATATTTAAAACTCCATCCATCCTTAAACTGAAGCATATCAGTATACAAAGATGAGTAATCATCTATAGAAGTGATAAATATCTAAAACTACCTGCATTTATATAAACCATCTGATCTTCATCAAACTGACTGTGTGAATGTGTGAACTTCTAAGGAATCTGGATGTGTCTTTATGTAAAAGCTTAAATCTTTGGAATATTAATGAGAAGTTTGTTTGGATTTCATCAAATGGTGCTTGAGATTGAAGTCACCTTTGGTTGCAGATAGTAAACCATGGTGTTAAGAAAGAGGTCGTGCAGAAAATGAAGGATGCAGCAACCGAGTTTTTTGAACTTCCAATAGAAGAGAAGAAAAAGTATGCAATGGAATCAAACGATGTACAAGGTTACGGGCAGGCTTATGTAGTTTCGGAGGAGCAGATACTAGATTGGTCAGATGCACTGGTGTTAATCACATGCCCCACCCGATACAGGAAACTTCACCTTTGGCCAAAAACTCCAGAGGGATTCAAGTAGGTGCTCCTCTCAATTGGAAACTATATACACTACTTTTCATCACTTCATGAAATTCATCTACTAATGCAGGGAGGTAGTAGAGGCATATACAAGTGAAGTTAGAGGAGTTAGTAAGAAAATACTTAGTTCATTGTCAGAGATAATGGGGACGCAGAAGCATGTTTTTCTGGGACTGCATAAAGATTCATTGGAAGGTATTCGTGTGAACTATTACCCTCCTTGTAACACACCTGAGCAAGTGCTTGGTTTGAGTCCACACTCTGACACAAGCACCATAACCTTGCTTATGCAAGATGATGATGTAACTGGGTTAGAAATTCGACACGGAGGAGGATGGGTGCCAGTGGCTCCAATATCAGATGCTCTAGTTGTCAATGTTGGAGATGTTATTGAGGTACTAAATTATCTCTTTATGTCATAATCAAAAGGTTAGTTCTTTAATCATTTACTCTTGTTGTGAGTGTCTTCCTTTTGCAATCATTGCAGATCTTGACTAATGGGAAATACAAGAGTGTAGAGCACAGAGCAGTGACAAACAAGAACAAGAAAAGGATTTCTTATGCATTGTTTGTGTCCCCAGAGGATGATGCAGAAGTTGAGCCCCTTGATCATATGATAGATGCTGAAAACCCCAAGTTGTACCAGAAAGTGAGGTATGGAGATTATTTGAGACAATCTTTGAACAGGAAAATGGAGGGAAAAGCACACATTGATGTGGCAATGTTAGAACATTCTGATACGAGGAATGAAGACTGATAAGAAAAGAAATGGAAACAACTGAGAAAAGAAAACAAAAGTTACTCCAAGTCCCTCGTGTGGATTTATCAAGTGTCAATTGTGTTTGTATAGTAATAAATGGGAATTCCTTAACATCCAACATTTCCATGTACATTGTTGACAACTGCTTATTATGATAATAAAATATGATATTATAATAATAATAAGTATAAATAAAATATTATAAGAAAATAATAATTTATAAATATACATCAATGAGAGTTGAGTCTTTGTTCACTTAATGCGAATCTTGTCACTTTGATTCACTCAAATTCCACAAAACCTAAATTCTCATCTTGGCTTTTCCTGAGAAGGATAGTACTTTCCTTTATGAGTCAAATCTAAAAAAATTTAACCATGAATTGAGTTTTAATGCTGCCAAATTTTGGGTCATATATATTGTTTTCGATATAGATATAAGGGTTCAAATTTTAGTTATTTAATATTTTTTTAGTTAATTGAGTTAAGAAGCCGTTAAAGTGATTAAAGTGATGTTTCTTAAGTAGATTGTTCATGAATTAAATGTTTGTGCTTATGTTTATTCGAGCGAGTCTCAATCAAGGAAAATTAATGCTTAGTCAGATTGCATACTCATATGTGATGGTAAACGTGTGATAATTGTGAAGTTTTGCTTGTCAATGATAAATCAATTCAAAAATAGGTTTGTTGTTGGAGATGTTTTATTATCAATGTTTGATTATTATGACAAGATACCCCTACAATTAATATTTGTCCAAAGACTTAATATTGCTAGTGCATTAGGTGTTTTGAGATGAGTCATGCCATTATTTGAATATATTGATAATTATTATTTTTATTATTATTATTTTTATGATGTGAGCTTAATTACATTATTTTTCTTATTTTAAATTCAACTATTATTGCTTTAATATCTACTAATCTGAATTCGTTTGCAGTTCTTAATGGAGAATTTTTTAAAGACTGAAAAAGGAAACATGAAAATTGTTCTTAGTTGTATGGATCTTGATCTTGCATAAAAATTGAGAAACACATTTCTCCTACGGACTCTAGTATCTCTAAAGAGAGAAAAAATTATGAAAAGTGGGATCACTCAAATCGCATGAGTCTTATAATCATTAAGCGTGACATTCATGAGATCTTTAAGGATGTTATATTTGAAGAGATAACAAGTGCCAAAGATTTTCTTGCTGAAATTGAAAAGCGTTTTGCAAAAAAAGCAATAGGGCGGAAACTAGTGTTCTTCTTTAGAGTTTGATTTCTATGAAGTATTAAGGAAAAAGAAATGTAAGAGAAAACATTAGTGGAATGTCAAAATATTGCTTCAAAACTCAAGGCATTAAACATTGAGTTGTCGAAAGACTTACTTATACATTTAGTATTAATTTCTCTTCCTTTGTAATTTGTTCAGTTTAAGGTATCTTACAACTATTAAAAGGATAAGTGGTCTCTTGATGAGGTTATTTCATACTGAGTGCAGGGAGAAGAGAGATTAAAGTAAGAAAAAGACAGAAAATGCTCATTTTGTAACTACCTCTAAAGACAAGGGCAAAAGAAAGAAAATTGAGGATCCCAAAAATAAAGTTGTTAAGGGTCCACCACAAAAGAAACAAAAATCAGGGTGACAAATGTTTCTTTTATAATAAGGTTGGACATGTAAAGAAGAAATGTACCAAATATCATGCTTGGCATGCAAAGAAAGGTACGTTTCTTATTTTAGTTTACTTTGAGGTCCATTTAACTTTAGTACCTAGAAACACTTGGTGATTAGACTTTGGTGCCACTATTAACATTAGTGTTTCAATGTAGGGATGCCTAAGTTATCAGAAGTCAATTGATTATGCAAGATGGGTATATGTTAAAGATGGCAAATCGGTGGACGTGGAAGCTATAAGGCATTTTAGATTATTATTATTATGCACTGGTTTTTATTTGAGTTTGAAAGACACTTTTGTTGTACCGTCGTTTAGACCAAATTTGGTTTCAGATTCTTATATGGACAAATTGGGTTATTTATGTTCATTTGGAAACAATGTGCCCAGTTTGTATTTTAATTCAAATGTTGTTGGAACTAGTTCACTTTTGGCTCATGATAATCTATATATGTTTGAAATTGTAGCTTTCTACAATGAATCCTTAAATATGGAATCACGTGATACTAAGCATAAAATTGGCAATACTAGCTCATGAGCATTTTGGCAAAAACGTCTAAGACACATCCCTAAAAATAAAGTTGAACGACTTGTGTCAGATGAGATCTTGGATTCAATTGACTTCACAAATTTTGATGTTTATGTTAAATGTGTTAAAGGTAAACAAAAAAAAAATGTATGTATAGAGCTACAAACATTTTAGAATTGATACATATGGATATTTGTGGGTCAATCTCTAGATATATTCAAATCATTTAAGGTTGAAGTTGAGAATAAACTCAATAATAGAATTAAGAGTGTCAAGTTTGATCATGGTGGTGACTACTATATTAGATATGACAATTCAAGTGAACAACGTCCAGGACCTTTTGTCAAGTACCTAGAGGAATGTTGAATCATCTCACAACACACCATGCTAGGGTCACCTAGCATGAATGATGTGGCTGAAAGACGAAACCGAACCGTAAGGAGAATGATTTCTCATTCTACCTTACTAGAGTCACTTTGGAGAAAGGCACTAAAAACTGTAACTTACATTTTAAATAGAGTGTCAAACAAGGCAGTTGCCAAAACACCTTATTAGCTTTGGGTTGGGCGAAAACCTAGTCTAAAATATTTTTGATGACTATAAATTTTATGATCCTAAATTAAAGACAATTTTTGAGACAAGAACTGCCACATTCTTTAGAGATATTGAGTTTGAGGTGAAGAATAAGGTTAAATACTTTGTCTTAGAGGAAAAATCAACAATAATTCCATATTTGATTCATACAGTTGCTTTTGATAAAGCAAGTTCAGAACATTTACAAGATATTGTTAATGAATCTCTCACTAAAGATAATTTGGAAGTTTATGAAGAAAAAACTCAAGATCCTTAAGAAGCTTCATGAGCCATTACCTTTGTGAAGATTCATGAGAGAAAAGAGAAGTGTTATTCCAAGTGATTATGTGGTATTTCTTCAGACAAATGAGAAAAATAATGGTATGATGGAAAATGACCCAATCAACTTTCACCAAGCCATGCCATATTCGAACTCAGAAAAATGGATTAAAGCAATGAATAAGGAGTATAAGTCCATGTGTCGCAACCGAGATCGCAGCGGGACGGCAAAAGTAATTAAAAAAAAAAAACAGAGGAGTCGCCACCATAGTTTATTATAGAAAACTATAGAAAAAACCTTAAAAGAATGGTCTTCGAAACCAAATTTGGATTCGGGAGTCGGTTACGTGTGGGGAAGGTATTAGCACCCCACAACGCCCGTCTTAAGACGGTTCCCTCTTTAATTAAGTGTGCAAAGTAGAATTTTGATGTTTAAAATATTTGTTATTCCCCAAAAAATCAAACAAAATAAAAAAATACATACAAAAATATTAAAGATTAAAACAAAATTATTCTTTTATTTTTTTGGGCCCGACGAGGATTGCACCTCGCTCCTACGTATTTCCATTTGGAAAATCAAGGATAACGTAGTTCTTTGTAAAAAAAATTGTTGTTTGATATTATTATCTTATTTTTTTAATTTTCTAGATTTTATGTATATGTATATTTTATTAATATCAAGAGAACCAGAGATTCTACATGATAAAGATTTAGTTAGCAAGCAAATCCGAGATTTGACATGATATTTAAGATGATTTTATAATTTTTATTTTTTATTATTACTAAAAAAGAATTAAAAACCTATGAAAGAGTGTTTTGATTATCAAGCAAGTCTGAGACTTGACATGACATTCAATACTTATATAAAAAGAAAAAAAAATTATTTTTTTATTTTTTTATATTATTTTTTAGAGAGAATTTAAGCCTATGAAAGAAACCTTTTTATTTATCAAGATAAAAATAAAGAGAAAGAGAAAGGTTGAGCACATCAATGACAAACCCAAAATCCTCTAACATGAGCACCTCAATATTTAATCATACAACCGTTCAAACGATCATATATTTGATATTACAAGAGAACCATGAAAAGCATTAGGAGCAAAGAGAATTTACCTTAAAGTGACCCGTGACCAGTGACCCCCTTTTGCACGTACTCTGGTAATAAAAAAGGAGAGGAGTTTTTCGAATTTTCTTTTTTTCTCTCCCCTGCATTGGATATTTTCTTGTGCTTATATAGGCACATTGGGGTAACACTGAGATCCTAGTCTTTAATTATAATAGAATATATGTGAAAGAAATTGATATTGATGAAACATATTATAGTAATTAAATCGTTGCATACTATCCACGATATTGATTATAATTATTAACGAAATATTGCCTGCAATTATTAGAATCATATTTTCTGTCACATATAGATCGTGATCAAATCATAACATATTATTCATATAATTGATTCTAATTATTACCAAAAATATTTTCTTCTAAATATTAAAATCGTACCATTCTCTAAAAGCATTATTATCAAGAATATTTACTTCTAATTAAAATAATACCTTCCCAGACTGACAATGCAAAGAGACACATGAGTGTAAGTGCAAGATATTTATTCAAATTATTATAAAAAAAATATTGTTCCTAATATTATACCCTTCTCTAAAAACATAAAGTATGAAACATATTTTTCTAACATGTCATGTGGAGAGTGTAAATAGCAAATAGTGGGGGTGAAAATATGTAAAACATTTGGGCTTATGAAAAGAGTGTGATAATTAAAAATAAATTAGATTCTTCTTCTCTTGGTTTTTTCTTTTTTTTTTCTTTTTTCCCATAGTAAAATTAAAGTTAAAAAAACCTACCATCAATCAAAACATATTTTTTTATTTTATTTTATTATTTATTATTATATTATATATTATTTTTATTATTATTATTATTATTATTTTTAACCAAACAAATGCATTTACCCGAACGAAATTGGGTGTTGACACCATGCAAGACAACAAGGTTTGGGAACTTGTTCTATTACCAAAAAGTGTGAAACCCATTGGTTGTAATGGATATTTAAGATCAAATGAGACTTCAAAGGTAATGCGCAGAGGTATAAGGCTCGTCTTGTGATAAAAGGTTGTACCCAAAAGGAAGGGATTGGCTTTAAAAAGAATTTCTCTTCAGTCTCATTGAAAAACTCTTTTAGGACAATCATGGATCTTGTTGAACATTATGATTTGGAGCTTCATCAATTAGATGTCAAGACGACGTTTCTCAATGGCAACATTGGTGAGACAATTTATGTGATTCAACCAAAAAACTTTGTGTCAAAAGATCTAAAGAATATGGTTTGCAAATTGAAAAAAAAATCCATTTACGGGCTAAAACAAACAGGTCATCAATGGTACAATAAATTTCATTAAGTGATTATCTCATTTGGTTTCAAGATGATTTTTATTGATGATTATGTGTATCACAAATTCAATGGGAACAAGTACATTTTCCTGGTCTCATATGTTAATGACATACTGCTTGCCACTAATAATATTGCCATGTTCCACGAAACCAAGAGATTTATATCAAGAAACTTTGAAATGAAAGACCTTGGTAATGCCTCCTTTGTATTAGGAACTCAGATACACTAAGATTGATCTCGAGGTATTCTAGGATTGTCACAAAAAGAGCTATATTAAAAAGGTGCTTGAAAGGTTTGACATGCCGGAAATTAAATCTGGGGATACTCCAGTTGTTAAAGGAGACAAGTTCAATCTTAAATAGTGCCCAAAAGGAAATTTGAAAATTCAGAAAATGTAGAATATTATACATACGAAATGATCTGTAGATAATGCTGCGTCAAATTCATACAGTCAATTTTGTATGTAAATATGTATGTAATAATACATTTTTCAAATTAAAAACTATATTTTTCTTTATTTCCAAATTTTTTTACATTTCTTGTCAATTTCAATGAAATTTCACCAACACCACCAAGCAACATTTCACTTAATCCAAATCCAAGTTCATTATAAACAACATAAAATCCAAATCAACTTATAAACAAATAAGTGTCAAAAATTTAGTCTAAAAATGCTAATGTAGTTCTAATAAAAGTGCTAACATAACATAATGGTAATCAAGCTCTAACAAAACATCATCTAAAAGTGCTAACATAACGAAGAAGTGCAAACATCTAAAGACCTAATATTCCAAGTAGTCATGTCGTTCTTGTTGATTGTTTAGTCGTGGATGCTTCTGGTCTTGTTGTGGTTGCTCCTAGTCTTATTGAGGCTGACTTTGCTCAGATTGGGCTTGTTGCTCTTGCTGTTATTGTTGTAATGTAGTTTGTGCATCTGATGGAAGGAAAGGGAGGACAAGACTAACAAATCACTGAAATTGTCGTTATTCTTGTTGTAACTGTTGACTTAACCTTTCATTGTGCTCCCTATGATTGAAACTTTGATATAAATTAATTTTTAAAAGCTTAAAAAAATAAATAGATATAATCTTCTTGACTCAATAATGTATAATGTTTTTGACATGTTAAATATGTTTCAAACTAATGTTTGAGTTGTACACCATTTGACACATTTAAACTCAAATGTCAGTCTAAAACACTATTGAATGTAAGACCCTAGAAAATGACGTTTTAAAAGTGATAATGATTTAAAAATAGTGAGACTCGGTTATTTTTAAGATTAAAAGGTTTTAGTATAAATAAAATTGTTTTATTTTAAAACACATCATCTTTTTAGAAATCACTTTTCTAGAGTTCTTTGACTTCTCGCTAAGGATTCTCCTCCTCTGTTTGCATGATTGAAGATTTGAAACCGTAGGAGTGATACCCATGGCGAGCTCTTCAAATTGGCCCAATCAGTTTCTCCATTCGCGTAAGTTAAGTTTCAACCCTTTTTCCTTGTTCTTCTTCTGGATCAAGTCACATGTAAGGTTTTTCTACTTGCATGTGTTATTTTAATCTTCTCTATGAGTCTTTGTTGATTAGTGATCCTAATGGTAGGTCTTGATCGTTCTTGTGTTGTTCCTAGGTATAGATAGAGCATCTTGTGGAGCTAAAGGTGTTTTGATGTTCCTTGAGTCTATTAAGCTGTTTAGACTGTTTGAGTCGCTTTGTCAAGTAAGGGAAGCTAACTTTTGTGTTCTTTCCTTTGTGTTGTCTATTTTCTTTTGCAATGATCACCTTATTGGTGTGAGCAAACGAAGATGCAGGTGTAGTGGTACCTCTTGTGGTTAAGGCACTATCAATTTGGACGGTCGATCGAGATTAGATCCTGTTAGGAATAATTTGGTAATAGTAGGATAGTATAATAGCTTGAAAATGTATGTGTGTGATATCATTGTAGTCCTATTTGATATGACTGTACTAATATACTACATACATTGGACTATTTGCTTTTTGAAATATTCATAATAAAATGTTTTAATTTTTTTTAAACTGCTAAAAATTGGGATGTTATATTGAAAACCTAAAAGATACAGTTAGGTTGAAATAATTAGATCCATTCATTTATGTCTTAATCTCCAATGCAAAATATAAAAAAGTTTGAGAAAGAGACAAATTCTAATTTCGCATTCAAATTAAAGAACTAAAAATATATTTAACTTATTTTTTATTTTTGTATATGAATATAATTTCTATTAAACAATTTATCGAAGTTGTACATAGGATGTAAATATTATAGGATGTAAATATTATCTCCACCAAATGTACAGCTATACACAAGTGGCAAAACTAAAATCTACAAGAAAATGTTGTTAAAAGCATCTTTAATGGTTTTTAACCTTTTTAAATAGATGTGAAAAGTGTCTTTTTAAATGATTTTATCAAGGAAGAGGCTTATTTAGAGTAACCACCTGGCTTCATTAATTTTAAACATCCAAATCATATCTACAATTTAAAAAAAAAAAAAGCTTGATATAGATTGAATCAAACACCTAGATCCTAGAATGAAAGACCTAGCCATTTTCTTCACGAAAACAACTTCAAAAGAGGGAATGTTGACTCAACCCTATTTGTTAAAAAAAATCTAATAGTGTGTGATTTGTGATTTTTGTACGAATATATGTATCTATTAATCCTATGTTATGCAAGGATTTCTCTAAAGTAATGCGGTAGGAATTTTTAAGGTAAATGATGGGTGAATAAACAATTTTTTTTGTCTACAAATTAATTAGCTAAAAATGGCATATTTGTATATCAATCAAAGAACTACACATAAAACACTCTAAGAAATAAACATGTGTAGCATTATCCATTACTAAGACAGAATATATTGTTGCATGTAGTTGTTGTACTCCATCTATTTGGATAAAACACCAATTAAATGATTTTGATATATTTCTTAAACAAATTCCTTTAAAATATGACAATGTTGATGCTATAATTCTAACAAAGAATCTTATTATTATATAAAAACAAAACGTAGAATAATTAGACATCATTTCATGGATTATGTAGTCAAAAGTGTTTGTAAGATTGAATATATAATACCCTTAATTAGATGACATTTTTTCTATACCAAACCATGACCTAAGGAGAGATTCTACGCTGTTAAAAATGAATTAGGGATCCTAAATATAGCGTGCACCTTTTAAGTAAGATATTTTTATATGTATGATAAATTTAATCGATTACGATTAAAATTAATCGATAAATTGACCTCTGTAAAATTTTAAAACATAAACTTTTAAATTTTTGTAACTGATAAGCTAATTCAAAAGTTTTTAGTTAGTTAACTTTAATAAACAAGTCAATAAATATAAAATGATAAAAAACATATTATATAAAGTAAATGTTTGTCTCTTACATAAAAATATATTATTATATAACTAATTTTAAAATTTGTAAATTAACTAAATTGTTGTTAAACTTCGTATTATTTTTATTTATTTTTAAAAAATTCTATAGGCTGTTTTATTTGTATATATAGTTTTATTTAAATGTAACAAGTATTAATAAAATTTAATTTATAATATTAATTATTTTTTAATTTAATATATATATATATATATATATATATATATACATATATATATATATATAAATAATAGTTCAATAAATAAAAACAAATATAATAAACTATATATTACAAACTAACTAAAATAATTTTATAACTTTACCCGTCTTTCTTTATAGAAAAGATATGTTTAGGTGTTTGCATAAGACACATAATCACACCCAAAGAAAATTGTCTACAACATCATATCCTTTCTTTGTATCATCCTTGTTCTATCCAATGATATGCAAAAACAAAGCTACTAAAATAATAACAAAATATTATTGTAATAAATTTGAATCTTTAAATTCGTATTATAATCTAAAATACAAGATCAAGGACCCAAGTATTTCCATTGCTCTTAACAATCAGATTATATAGATTTTACTTTTATTTAATTTTAATATGTATAGTTATTTAAGTTTTTTTTTAATCTTTAGTAAGTTATTATTGTTTTTTAATCTTTTTATTAATAGTTATTATGTGTATTTATTGGAATTAATATTTAAATCAGCCTTAACTTAATTAAAACTAATTTGATTCATTTTTAATATTTTTTAAATTTGTTTAGTTATTTGTTGTTTCGTGATTTATTATATAAATCATATAGATAAGTGTTCATTGAAAAGCTCGGTTTTAAAAGCAGTATAATATTTGTGATCTATGAGACTTTAGTTTCCACCAATGTAAATTTAATATTTCTCTCACGTTTATCTATTCAATAATATTTTGTATAGTATGGTGTTTAAATAATAATTTATAATAAAATTAATGTATATTGCTAATATATATATATATATATATATATATATATATATATATATCTTGAAATTATTTTTATTTTATCAAAATAAAGCACATGGTTATAATTTCATACTAGTTGCTGCGCCTAATATTTGGGTCACGAAATCTCAATTCTTTTATGAATTAGACTCAAACTAGAAATTAAATTCATTGTATGAACATAAATATTGTAGAAATGTTATTATTGAAGTTGAATTTAACATAAGTTAAAGTAATGTCAATAAAGAAATAAAAAAGAAATACAAAAAATTGCTAACAATACTCTGATGTAAAATATCTAACAATGTTCTAATATAAAAAGAAAAATTCTAACACTCTTCATTAATAGGTCTTGCATTAGTAGGTTGGACAAACTTTTTCCAATAAGGGTGATTCTGCCACACAATATGCATTTCTTCAATGGGAACTCCCTTAGTCTCTGGCAGAAACTTGTAAATGAATGTACTCATCACAAGGACAAAGCATGCAAAGAAAATGAACAATCCAAACTTCATGTGACATAGCATTGAGGTGAAAATTTGCACAATGGCAAAGGTGAAGATCATGTTCACAGAGACATTGATACTCTGTGTAGCAGAACGCACTTCAAGTGGGAAAATCTCACTTGGAACCAACCACCCTAGAGGACCCCAAGACCATGCAAATCCTGCCACGTACATACATATGCCACATACAACCATGATAGCATACCACTTTGGCAACATTCCTGGGTTTCCATCAAGTCCAAATTTCCAAGCAATTGCCGCAGTTATCATAGTCTGCACCAAACCAAATCAAAACAACAAATTAATCACATTATACTAGTAAAATAACATCAAAAGAGCGTTAAAGAGATCATGTTAAAAGAAGATGTTACCTGACAAATAAGCATTTGTATCCCTCCTTGTAAGACAAGAGTTCGTCTCCCGAACTTGTCGACGGTGAATATGGATACAAGAGTGGCAATTGCATTGCAGGCCCCGGTGATCATGGCAGACATGAGAGAAACATTAGCTCCAAAGCCGATGGTTTTAAACAAAATAGGAGCATAAAATACTATCACATTCATGCCAGTAAGTTGTTGAAAGAACAGAATGGCTATGGCAAATGTGAGTTGAGGCCTGTATTGTCTCTTTAATAAAGAGACCCAAGGGTGTTTCACTACTTTGGATGATTCACTCGCTGCCACAAGATCCTCAAACTCGTGTTCGATATCTGTAGTTCCTCGAATCTTGATAAGTTCTATCTTAGCCTTCTCATTGAGACCACGTTCGATCAAAGAGCTTGGTGAATCTGGAAGAAAGCATGCACCAATCGCAATCATGATGGCAGGGACTGCTGCAAAACCTAAGCTGTAACGCCACCCGTTTTCCATCTTTGCAAAAATGTAGTTGAGAACATTGGCCATAAAAATACCAATAGTAATTGCCATTTGGAACATCATGTTAAGAGCTCCTCTATATTTATATGGAGCAACCTCAGATACATATAGATTGGCACAGACCGTAAAAAAAAAATAATGTAATCATAAAATCATGATGAATAACATAAGTAATATTTTTTAAGAAAATAAAATAAGAACGTGATATATGTAAAAGTCATGTTTTATGTTTATACAATAATATTAAATATAGTGAAAACTTGTACTCTCTTTTTCATATGGCATATAAAGTTTTATTGGATAAAAATTCTCATCAACATATAAAATGTTGAGATGAATAATACTAATAACACTAATAATAATAATAATAAAAATAAAAATAAAAGTGTGTATGTATGGTTTAATGAGTAGTATATTTTAAGAAAGCAAAGTAAAATATGAACTTGATATAATAAGATATAGGTAAATTACTTGATTGGCGCAACCAATTCCAAAACCAAGAAACATGCGATCAACAATGAGCATCCAAACATGTTGAGCAAAGAAGTTGACTCCAGCTCCTATAAGAAAGAGCATACCACCACATATCATGGTAGGGCGTCTTCCGAAGAGTCGAGTCACCATGGAGGCTGACACTGATGCAACCAGAGCAGCCAAATATAAAGATGATGTGAAGAACGTCAATGTTTGACTGTCGAATTTACAGTACTAATTGTCCGAAGACTTTATGTTGTTCTCCTTTTGATACACTTCTGAAAAGAATTTCTTTAAAAAAGGATCCATGGAAGTCACGCCACCTGTACATATTCATGCACATATGAGTAATCAACAAAACAACATTATATGGATAGATAGATATGTTACACATACCTGATATACCCAGATCATATCCAAATATCAAACCCCCAAATGCAACTACAAAACAAGTCATAAAGACCCTAAAAGTCAGTTTTCCAGGATAATTCTTTCCCCCGGAAGAACCAATTGAGATGAAACCACCTGCCATTCTAAATCAATATTGAAAGAAAAAAAGTGTGACTCTAATAAGAATGAGGAGAAATAAAAAGGTGCTTCGACTATCCGTAGCACTATGAAAAACACACACAGTAGAAGTGCTGAAATACAATAGTGATGCACTTAATTTATAAGCAAAATGTTTCGGTTAGATTTTTATCATTTAGTTTATCTTTCATTATTTATTATATTTATTATTTTCCTTTAATTGTATTCGATAATTCATAATTGATAATATCTTTCTACCTTCTTATCTTAAATCTTATTATCTTAAATCATTATCCAATACCCTTGGTTTATTTCTTTTAAAGATCATACATATAAAATTTTAATTTCAAATTTTATGTACTATTATTAACATTATCCCTTATACTTATGGAATAATATAACAAATTAACTACTAAAAATTAATCTTAAATATATATTTCATCTTCTAAATTTAAATTTAACAGCAATCTTATGCATACATAATATTTTCTCAATCTTTTTATCTCTTTCAATCTACCATTTTAAATATCTTTAGTTATAATTTGTATTTGTATGCTTCTTTAAGTATATATTATCTATCATAAATATAAAATATAACTCAGAAGTTCAATATATATATATATATATATATATATATATATATATATATATATATATATATATATATATATATATATATATTATATAACTTAATGATATACAGTAAGATAATAATGTAATAAGTATTTCAACTCAAAATATATATTTATTATTCTTTTTTATTTTTATTGTTATACACTTATATGTCTTCCAAATAATTAAATATATAAATTGATAATCCACGTTTTGTAAGTGTGAAGTTAATCTTTTATATACAAAAAATATAAACAAATTTCATATATGTTTAAATTTTATCTTTCATCTTTTTGTTGAAAAAACGAAAAAAGAAAATACATGATTATCTCATCTTATATTTCTTATGTTTAGATATTGTTTAATTATTTAAAATATGAGTATTTTTATTCTGGATATTAAATATTTTTTCTTCAAATTAAGTATTTGATAAAATTAAATATTTTAATTAATTATTCTCTCTTATTTTTATCATTTTTATCGTTTTAGTTGTTATACAATCTGAAATAATAATTTATATCAAGTCCTTAACAGTCACGTGATGAGTTGTTGAAATAAACATCAAAAAAATAAAAAGAAATGTATACTTAAATGAATAAAACATAATTAAAACTTTCTTTCAAGTGTTTATTTAAAATAATATTAATTTATTAATTACTTAATTAAAATTTTATTAACCCTTAGAAAATAAAGTATTGGAAACCTAAAATACTTTTAATTCTATATCTGACTTTTCAACCTTTAATATTATTTTCCTAAACATGAAAAATATGTTTATTTGTGGAGCCAACGGTGATTTATTCCTATTATGTTTTTTTTTTTTTTTATGTTTTGCACTTTTCATTATTTGAGTAACGATTCTAATTAGTAGGTAATCTACCATTAATTTTGTCATTACATAGTAATAACAGATAGTATGAATATATATATATATATATATATATATATATATATATTCAAAATAATTTTTTTTATATTAGATATGTTTTTGATTTAATGTAGAATTGAAATTCGTTTATATCTAAGACTAAAAAAAAATGTATTTTTCTATGGACAAAATTTGTACGTAATATATAAAATTCAGATGTAATTAGATATTTTCTACGGATTATATACGAAAAAAAAATTTGTATGTAAACCAGGTGTTGGTAAACTTACATACAAAAAAAATTGTATGTAACTTTATATACATAATTTTTTCGTAGGTATTAAAATCTGTATGTAAATTACATACGGATTATTTTCTATGTAATTTTCGATGAATTACATACGAAATATTCCGTATGTAATTTACATACGAAAAAAATGACCAAAATATATATATATATATATATATATATATATATATATATATATATTTATTTATTTATTGTATATTACATACAGAATATTTCGTATGTAATTTACATATGAAAAAAATTCGTACATAATGTAAAATATTATATATATGAAATAATCCTTAGATAATGCTGCGTCAAATTCATACAGTCAATTTTGTATGTAAATCTGTATATAATAATAAACTTTTCAAAGTAAAAGTTATATTTTTCTTTATTTCCAAATTTTTTTTACATTATTTCTTGTCAATTTCAATGAAATTTCACCGATACTAGCAAGCAACATTTCACTTAATCCAAGTCCAAATTAATTATAAACAACATAAAATTCAAATCAAAGATAATAACATTATACAAATCCAACTTATAAACAAAATAAGTATCAACAATTCGGTCAACAATTCAACTTAAAATATATATCTATTATTCTTTTTTTATTTTTATTGTTATACACTTATATGGCTTCCAAATAATTAAATATATAAAATTGATAATCCACGTTTTTAAATGTGAAGTTAATATTTTATATAAAAAAAAATATAAACAAATTTCATATATGTTTAAATTTTATCTTTCATCTTTTTGTTGATTGAAAAATCGAAAAAAGAAAATACATGATTATCTCATCTTATATTTCTTATGTTTAGATATTGTTCAATTATTTAAAATATGAGCATTTTTATTCTGGCTATTAAATAATTTTTTCTTCAAATAAAGTATTTGACAAATTAAAATTTTTAATTAATTATTCTCTCTTATTTTTATCATTTTTATCGTTTTAGTTGTTATACAATCTGAAATAATAATTTATATTAAGTCCTTAATAGTCACATGATGAGTTGTTGAAATAAAAATTAAAAAATTAAAAAAACTATACTTAAATATATATATATATATATATATATATATATATTATGGATTTCTATATTAAATATATTTTTAGTTCAATGCACAATTGAAATTTGTCCATATCTCAAATTTTGATATAATTTGATTTTCAAAAACTTATAAAATAAATAAATATAGTCTATAACTAGGGCTGGGGATAATTTACTAAACTATACTAAATTATAGTTAATTGTACTATATTAAACTAAAAAATACTAAACTATTTATAATAATAATTGGATTGTATTATAAATAAGTTTAGTTTTAAGAAACTAAACTCATGTTAAGTTAACTTTTGAAAAGGTGTTTCAATTAAGTCCCTTCTAGACAAAAATTATTAACGTCGCTAACTTTATTCATGAATTTTACTACTAAATTTTAATATAAATATAAATATTAATTTTGTAATTCATTCTAAATATCAATACAGTTAACGACATTAATAATTTTATTCTGAAATGGACTTAATTGAGTCATATTTTCAAAAATTGGAACTCGATTGACCCTTTTTTAAAAGTGGGTATCAAACTAACACATCTAAATGAAAGTGGGTATCATCCGACTAATTAAACCTACAATTAATTATCCATGTTGATACTTAGTGAATGATAAAACTCATTCATCCATCAATTCAGTCCACTTGCATCTCATTTATGGATTTTGAGCTTGGGGGATTATGTATCATCCTTTATGATATTTGGAAATATCTCCAAAATATTAGGAAAGTATCTTCAAGATATTTACAAATAATATCTTATGATAAAATAATTGATTATCTTCATAAAGATCATAAGTAACAAACTATGTTTAACTATATGATTGTATGTGATAGCTATATGATTGCATGTGGCTCAAGAGAGCTTTAGATGAATCTTTATTTTCTTGTGGTCATTAAGGTATGTTCAAATCCTTAATATGAGTTTTCTTTATGTAGATAGAGTAACCTATGAGAGTTAGAGCTATTGAGAGTAAAGTTGAGTTAGGATTCTTTAATCTAGGTAACAGAGGCTAGTTTGAATTTCTACCTTTAATTTAGTTAAATGAACTAAATTTTGAAAACGAATTGCAATACTTGTTTCTAAGTAGTGATTATTGTGGTATGTTGGTAGAATGTGATGGCATATGAGTTATTGAAATGTTGGATATTGAGTATCCTAGTTGACCATAAATTAGTGATATGTTGAATTAAGTTAGATATATCATTTTGGTTAATTTGTTCTATCTAAGGAATATTTTGAACTAAATGATGGAAATTTTTTGATATATGTGTAAAGTTTTGAAAATTATGCAGGCTTACTAGGCTAGACACTCAATCGTTGGGTGAAAATGTCATTTTGAGATTCTAGAGGGATCGAGTAGCCTTACTCACTGGATGAAAATTTTCTTGTGACAATTCAATGACCTCATATTGGTTGGGTTGCTAGATGAGCTTTGTTCTCGTTGGGCAAATTTACATACTTTACTTCTTGAATGATGCACATATACGATATGTGTATCAAATATGACACGTATCTGATACACCGATATGCTAATTTTGAAAATAATAGGACACGACACGTGATATATACATATTGAAAAATATACAAATTGTTTTAGAACCTTGAGAAATATATGATTATTCTTATGTGAATCTAAATAAAAAATCAAATGTATAAAATATTTTCAAATAAAAATTTATAAATTATTATCATCATAAAAATATTATTGGTTTAAATATTAGATACTTCATTGATAAGTATCGATAAAGTATCATAAAGTATCAGATACAAATACGTGTTGGACACAGATACGTGACAAAATTGAAGTATCGGTTGTACTTGCTTCTTGGACAACCCTCTCCTTTCGATGGACAAAATTCCTTTTATGAAAATCCATAAAGTAGAGAAAGTGGTTAGTCATTGAGCGAGCCACAACACCCTCTGCTCCTTGTAAGCTCCATCGTTGTGTGTGTGGATAAGTTCTACAAGTAGAAATGAGAAAGTTAAGCAATCATAAAATCTCAAGGTTTTGAATTGGAGGTGATATCAATCCCTTATGTAGGTTGAGCTTATGTCTCATTTGGTGTTGTATCTCTCTAATGAGTACAATATTGAAAGTCTACTAACGAATGGTTGAAGCATGCTTCAATTAGAAATGATTTCAATCCCTTAAGTGAGTTAGATTCATGTCTCATTTGATGTTGTGTCTTTCCGGTGAATAAAGTTTTGGATTGGAGGTGATTCCTTTTAAACTTATATCTTATTTGGTGTTGTGTTTATCCGGTGAATCCGTTATAGAGACCCCTTAATAATGCAATAAGAAAATAATCAATGATAGAAGATAGAAGAGTTGGTGAACAATAATGATAACTCGGACCAAAACATGTTGGAATCAAACAAGTTTTTTAACTTTGTACGAATATCAAGTTACCTAATCCCTCCAATGAAAAAAAGGTGTTGCTTTTAAAAGTAAATATACATTAGGAAAAAAAAAACAAATTCAATTATCAAAGAAAAGTTTATAATAAACTAATCTCCACCTAACACACGTTGAAAATGCTAATCCCTGTAAAGAAACGCTTTGCTTATGAAAGCAAATATATATGTATTGGAAACGCACTAACAGTCTTAGCTGAACAAAGATGAGTCTGAATGCACATGAAGATCTAGCAACTGAAGTGGAGGAATCACCCTCTTTTCCTCCGTCTATATCATTAGATAACGTTCAAGAAATGGTAAGGAATAATCCTTTTCAGGTTCCTGAAAGATATTTGGCCAGTCAAGAAGAATTGGAGAAAGCCAACTATATGCCTCACCTTTCATCTGAGATCCCTGTTATTAATTTAGAATTGCTCTTAAATGGAAACAAGGAGGAGTTGTTGAAGTTGGACGTAGCATGCAAAGAATGGGGTTTTTTTCAGGTCATTCTTCACCAAATTACTCTTTTTAACCATCACCGCTTACAAATTTTAAAGATTTCATTCAAGCCTCTATATATTTTGCTTTATTCGTTGTCCAAAAACTGAATGTGGTAATAATAATGTGTTTAGAGATTTCTCATCAGATAATTAGTGCATCACTTTGACATACTAGTAAAAGTTGGATATTTACTTCTTTTCATCAAATGCTCTGCTTGAGACTGCAATTACCTTTGCAGATTGTAAATCATGGAATGCAAAAATAACTTAAATGCAGAAAATGAAGGATGCAGCATCTGAATTTTTCAATCTTCCAATAGAAGAGAAAAACAAGTATGCAATGCCATCAAATGAGATACATGGTTATGGTAAGACTGGCGCAATTTCTGGGGAGAAATCATCTTAATCACTGATTGCATAGTTATCTTCACACTAATATCTGTTGAGTTGTAATGCTGTCAGTTCCATTGGAATCTTGCCAGCGAGAAATTACTGTATGAACTGACACTATCACATGTTCATGGTTTGATTGGACACAAACATGCACTTGACATAATACATTTTTTCAAGTTACAGGAAAGAATTAATTTTTTTTTTGGATATACATCATATGAATATTGATCAGAATAATTAATTAACATGTTCTAATTCTAAACCCAATGATAAAGGAATTCGGTGATTTCCAAATTCCCTCACAAGGTTTTAGGACCACTTCACTGTGTCCCTCTAGAATATAAAGAAATGAAGATTTGGAAAGAAATAAGATTAATTAACTTTGAAAAGAAAATATGAATAATTTGAAAAATAATACACTTACTGAAAAAATTATCTTAGCTAACTTCCTTAAAAAAATATGAACTAGTCGAAAAAAGATTTGGAAATAGGACAGTTTGATACATATGGTATCTTAGTGGTCCCCCAGCTTGTCAGTCTCAAACCCATTGGTCAGAAGAACAGGTGGTAAAAGAGGACCACAATGCCTTAAAAACATAAATTCCAGCAATTTAACCACATTATTCAAATTCCAATACACACAAATGGCAATGGAAATTCATGACAATTTTGGGCACACTTGCCTTCCAAATACAAAACATTAAATGAATGTCCACATTTGCCAAGTTCAATTTTCCTTCTCACAGCTAATTTATTAAAATATGGAATTTGGTCTTTGGAACCCTATTAGTGTGCAGAGAGTCTCTAAATCAAACTACAATTAGCACTTTTTCTCATGTAACATGAAAATTGCCTTGCCAAAGATAAACTAACACCTTACAGCAAAAGCAAAAAAGACCAACAAACACATAAAAAAAGGACATGCAAGAATGTAAGTTTCAGGTCTCAGCTGTGTCTGAGCTTATTACAGTCTCTTCAATTGAAGAGATAGGTAGTTTGCTCCCTGAGCTCAGTTTGTGCACATCCTGGCTGGAGCAAATGAAGATTCTTCTCACCATGTTACAGAATTCACTACAAGAACATAACAATCATATCAATCATTATACTTTATATTTATATTAACGGTAAGAAAGAAGTTATTGCATGAATAATTGGTTAGTGTTCTTAGAGATCCGACTAAAGATAAAGGCAAATTCAGAACATACAAATAGATGTAAATCCAACCTTATAAGTCAATTTTGTGCGTATCTTTCTTCCCTTTTACTAACAAGGTTATGCATGTTCCTAATTAAGTTCTAACACTTAATGTTTAAGCACATATTCCTTAATAACTTTTTATTCATTTTCTGCATTGCCTATTCTCTAGACAACACTATTTATTACTGTGTATAAAGAGATACTCACGGCCATGGATCATCACCAACAAGCATCATATCCCCTTCATCATCAGTGAAGACAATTTCCCACTTGTTCCTGTGTTGAAGCTGTCTCTTTATGTCGAACATCTTCTCCAATTCATCTACAAGTTGTTCATAACCATCCAATGTGGTCAAGTCCACAGCACGACCCACTGCAACCCCCTGCATTTGAACCTTTTTGGCATTGGAGCCCAACAAAAAGGCTTACGTCAGTAATTTTTCATACAACACTATTGTTTTTATCTAAATAAACAACACATGTGACATGTCAAACACCTTAGTGCAACTTCTGCTACAAATTTGCTTGTTTTGAGTCTCTTTTGGGGATACTTGTGGCTGTTCTTGTTTCCATTCTTTGGAAGCCTTTGAGATATCAGACTCGTGGTTTGCATCAGTTCTGCCCTCAGATGCTACTGCAGATGCATGATCTACAGAAAGAGAGTTGCTCCTTGTATGATCAATAAGGTCAATTCCAAACAATCTGCACCCTGTTGCAGGCTCTACTTTGCTGATCTCCTTGTCAACCTGGTCAAGGCAATGGTCACTGTTCAATCTTTCGGAGTGAGCTTCTGAAATAGGCGAAGGAGAAGGAGAAGACAGCCAACTTGCTTTTCTCTGATTCATTGATATACCGTTGCTGCTGTTGTTATTGTTATGATGCCACATGTGAGCACTACTTTCACTCCTTTTGCTTTCGTCCATAACACCAAGTTGTGTAATATCAGACTGTGTCAGACCAGGATCCCAGAAAGTAGGCGCAATTAATGGTGTGTCTCCTTCGAAAGTGAAATACCAGTGTCAAGAAAGATTAATCAGTACAAGACTTGGGAGTGAAACATCAATTTGGACCCTGAAATTAGCACCACCTGGAACTTTGGTCCTTGATATATTATGAAAAACAACAACTTAGTCTTTTAAATTCAAACCACTAGTCAGTTTAGTCCTTGGTATTATGAAATGGCAAATTTAGTTCCTGAGTTTAGCTGTAGTTCAGGACTAGATTCTTTGTTGGAAACTAATTTGATTGATAATGCCAATCATAGAGACTAAATCGACCACGGTTATCAAAGTTAGGAATTAAACTTTCTAGTTCACTATTACGAACCAAGTTGATTGGTGATATCAAATTCAAGGACGAAATTGATGTTTTATTTAGAACTTGAAAGGATTAAAAGAGGTAATTCCTCACCAAGATCTGAAACTTCACTTGCTTGTCGAGGCCTTTTATTCTTTATAACAACAGTTTGAGATGATATTTTTGTAGGTACAGAAGCCAGAATGGGTTCTATCTCCCATGGTGAAACTCTATCAGGTCTTGGAAAAGACGTAGGTTCATCCCATTGAACCTGTAAATAGATGATGAGAATAGATTCATACCACAGAACCACAAGAAATAACTATGGTGAATAATTACAAACACAAAGACCACAATACCTTGAGTGATCGCCATTTTGAATTTACCCAATGAGGGGAAATATCCTCTACTCCGATTACTGTGCCCGAAATTCTGATAAACCATGTTTTAGAACATCTAAAGTGAAAATGTCACACCACAAAGACACAAACTGGAGCAGTAAATTTTGGTACCTTTTGTCTGTTTCAGTAGAATCATCCCCTTCAAGCCTCATCTTCAATCTCATGCCAACATTACATTTTTGGTTGATAGCCTCCAAGTACTTGTTCACACTTACAATAAACTGGCTTGTCCTACGCAAACAAAATCAATCTCCACATCAACAATCTTCCTTTGACTACTCAATAGTAACATTATAGTATGGATTTCTAGTTATGTTTGAAAAGAAAAAATGACTGTATACATTAGAGTTTCTACTCTATACTTTTTGCAACAATTAGAACTTTTACCTTGGCTTATAATATACAACAAAAAGTGTCTGAGTTGCTACAGCATGAGATGCAGTTGCAAGAACTCCTAGGTGCATGCTCTGACTAGAAATCACAGATGATGGCATGCTGCTTTGAACGGGAGTAAGACGCCTCACTCCAACTCGCAGTTCTCCGTTGCTCCCTCTACACACAAAATCTTATTTAACTAAAGCTTGTATATCCAAAGAGACAAAAAGTATGGTTTTATAGTTAAAGATTATCTTCTGAACCATGCGAAGGAAACCAAGAAAAAAGGAAAACATAAAATCAAATGTATGTGTATAAGTATGTACCTCAGAAACACAAAGGTGTCTCCAGCAACTAATCTCTTGGAAGTCACAAAAGTACTCCATCCGGTTGTGAGCAAGTGTCTACGAGGTTGACCTGGATAGAAAGGAAAATAGTTCAAAGGCAGCAACATTAGGCCACTAGTAACCACAAACCAAGACCCAAATGAAATTTTTTCTTATTTTTTACCTCTAAATATATGCTTAAAGCGCCATTCATATCCATGAAGATCCTTAGCAACCAATTCTTGAGTTGGGGTTGATTTCGACATGTCCTGAGATGAAACAAAAAAAAAAAAAGGTTAGAACATAGCCTTTGTAAAATCAATAAAAAGTTAAACCAAAGCGACAGTGGTATTACCAATGCTGGAAGACATTCAGTAGCATGCTTCCGAAGGACAGAGAAGCCACCATGGGTGCTTGTATCAGAAGCGGTTAATACCTTGCAGAAGGAGTGAACTCTTGGCCTTGGAACTTCAGAAGGGCACGGATCAGGGCTTGTAGGCTCAGTTTGCTAAGACATTTGTTCCATTAGAAATCTAAATAATAGAGAAAAGAATCTAAGGTTGACCATGAATTTTTTGAGAATCATAAGGGGTAGCTACATCCTTACATTATTTTCCGGCACCAGAGTAATCTGTGCATAAACCTCATCTGTTTCTGGTTCGGCCTAAACACGTCAAAATTCAAGCCAACTTTTAGTTTTCCATCCAACCTTTATGACACAATTCATGCCAATCTAATCATTTTATCAGAAACCAAACAAGATATCTATGAAATAGAAATAAGGAAATTTAAAATAGGAAGTAGAATCAGAAGGAGAACACTTAATTAATTAATAAAGAACTCGAGACCAAATTTTGCATGATAACTACAAAACCAAGATGAATATTTGACCTTTTTTTAAGAACCAAACAAGATTTTTCATTTTATTCTCCTTTTCCTCGAAAAATAAGGGTGAAGAAAAACGAAAGAAATTTGGATCAGAAAGAAAATTACCAGTAAATGGACGTTGACGACACGACAAAGGATCTCGGAGGGAAGTTTGAACAGTGGAATCCTTTGATTTAGTTCCTGATTTGTTGATACTTCTAACTACAGCCGCAAAAGCATATAAAGTAAAAAAGCAGTTAAACAAAATTAGAAAGAAAAAAGAAAAGCCTCAACCAAACAAACATGCATCCAACAACAGCACCACCAACATTCTGAGACAACCTACGACCCCAGATAAAAAAAAAAAACAAAGATTTTTCCTTAAGTAACTAAAAACCAACCTGTTCCATGTGTCCCTGAGGGAAGTAGAAGACCCTTTGGCCTGCACGAGGAATTTCCACATGGGGTCCTGCACACGCCTTCCACAGTTGCTCGTAGAGCTCATCTCCTTCACCACGGTGCAACGACATCGTTTAAAGCTGAAACGAAAAAGTGTTGATATTGCTGTTTGGTGGTGGTTTTGATTTTCAGTTGAGCGATGTTACTTGGATGAACTAATCTAAATCCGTGACATCATTGATGATTGTCATAAGGTTGTAGAAAGCAAAGTAGTAGCAGTAGTGATGATGATCACCGTGTGATGGTGTCACAGATGATAACTGAAACGAATGATTATGCGTTGACAGGGAATTTATGAGAGGAAGCAGCTTTTGGAATCGTGTCTGCTATGCTACCTCCTGCTACCGTTACAGACAGCTCTGTCTTTCTCTCTCTATATATCTATATGTGTATATATATATATATACACTCAGTATCTCTTTCTGTGAGGAAACGGCGTTCCTCGAAATGCTACCACATAACTACTCCGTTGGAAGGTGTGACCATTTTATAATAAGACCCTGTCATAATCCTTACCCTTGTGTTGTGTGGCGTAGCACCTGTGGACACTGTTTCTATCTATTACCAACATCCAGTGAAAAAAAAAATCTTATAAAAACTCTTTTGTGAAAAATTATTTATTTCATTTTAGAGGAATCTTATATTATAATGTGACATTATTCGTATGATCTATCACAATTCAAAAGTTTAATAATATTCATATTTTTATAATTTTCATTTCAACTTTAATTTCTATAGTTTAATTAATATATTAAAATTTTAATTTTGAGACTTTTTATATTACATCGCCATGTTTTAATATAACCTTATAAAGTTTAGATCTCAATTTTAAGATCTTGATTATGAAGATACTTTAAAGTTTGAACTCTAAAACTTTTGTATTATAACTATAAATAATTGTGGTTTATGTGATTTTTATTAGATTTGTTTCTTATTGTGGAAAAATCACATAAAATGTATTGGTATGGAACATTGTCATCTTAATTAAGCTCTCATCTTTCTATTATTGATCATGTCTTCATGTGCTATAATATGCATAAGATCTTTGAGGTAGTAATTGTAAATCTAAATTACAAGATGTAATTAATGATGGAAACGAGAAGTGAGATAATGGGAGATGGATAGAACATGTAGTAGGGGAATGGTAAATGTGATTAGCCAAACTATCCAAATAATCATGTATCAGAATGTATTAAATTAGTTTTTATCTCATGTTTATTGTGAATTGAATTATTTGGAATACAGAAATATTTATTAACGAGAGTTATTAGGGCATATATAATTTTTAGTTCTTTTGGATTTTTTTTTAACTTAAAATAAGGATTTTACTTGTTTAGATCTTGAATCGAACCTGATTTAGAGAAAAATTATTTATTCATATAAATAACCTTTGTTGTTGAATGTCAAAACCAATCTCATATTTTCTAAAAATTGAGTAAAATCAAAGAGGCAAGAAGGGGAGAGGATATAGATTGTTGCTAGAATGAAAAGTAACCAAAAAAGATTAATGGATGTCCTATTCATGGACATGGAAGCAAACAAAGCAAATGAAAAATAGACATATTAGACTTTGCAACATGTTTAGGAGCTAACCATATAAGATTAGGGACAATTTTACCTAATTTAGGAGTCAACTATAAAATGGGGATAAATATAACATAAAAGTTAGGGTTAGAGTTTTGTAAACATAAAGACTTAATGTGTTATAAATTCTAAGAGCTATTATAGGTTGACGATGTTTTTTTAACAAAGTTTTAACAAAGTTTCCTATTTAGGTAAAAAAATACTATTTTAGTACTCTATTTTAATTCTATTTTTAGAAAGTTTGTTAAGTTTGTCAAAATATTTTTTGTCAAAAGATAATTTCCCAAATTGTAAACTGGTTGGATTGGGGGGATTGGCAAGAACAAGGTTTTTCAAGAATCAATCTATAATGTGGTTGTTGTATATCATGTATATGAGTTGGAGCATCTCGAGATGCTTCATTTATAGATATATAATATTATTTCCTGATAAAAAAATGTGTTATTCTGTATAAATATTATAAAAGGAAACTAAAGATATATGCAAGACCAAACTAAACTCATATTGAAAGAAAAAAAATAGTTCTAAATTAAAATTACTTACAAAAATTACATCAATTATAAAAGAAAAAATATTTAATCAAGTAATATTTTGTCTATTTGTCATCGAAAAATTAACTAAATATTCTCATATTTAATTTGGTCCTATAAATATGTGAAATTTTAAAATTTATTTGTGTACATATTTGAGTACACTTCAACCATTTTCTATCAAATTCCAAGAAACAAACATTTTATAAAGTACACTTCAAACATCAATAGCAAACATTCTATTAAAAAAGAAAATTGAATGATCATCATACATAGTATCACATTCAAGCCAGAACCAATGATGTTAAGATGCTCAATAGCCAAAGTGACCATCATAAGTTTTGTAACAAAACAATTATGATTTCAAAATAAACATGAAAAATATACTCTCACAACTATTCAACATAGGCAAATTTATTTCAGTTTAATTAAAAGTATTAGTTAAATTTATTTTATATTCTTATTTTATAAAATAGAGAAAAACATTTCTAAATTATTAATAATGTTGATTGAGAGGTTGTTCATATTTAAATATAAAGACATTTTTAAAATAATAATAGTAAATAGGATTGAGTTAGTTGAAATTTATTTATACTTAAATTTATTAAATAAGATCATATTATCATATGTTTGAGTTTAAAAGGAACTAAAATACTATGTCATTGGTGAATATAAAATATGGATTGAGAATAAAAACTAAACATGATGAAAGTGAATAAATAAATAAAAGTGAAAGTAAATAAACAAATTGAGGATAAATAAGTAAATAACATGTGAAAGTGAATCTTAACATGTTTGGTAGAATAAAAAAAAAAAAAAATGGTTTCTAAAGTTTAATTAATATAATAAAAGTAAAATAATTAGATTCTGTAACTACTCAGCCCACTAAATTCAATTTATAATTAATTGTAGTATTGGATTTGAACAACCAATTAATTAAAGTAAAATCTGGAATAAATTTGTACATACAAATAGATTTCCAGCTCAGCATTAGTATTAACAAGTCAGTAATTAATAACTAATATTTCGTTTAGACAGTGTGAGAAAAGTGAAATCTCATATATATTGAGAAAGAGTATGAATCAAACAATTTATTTATTATTTTAATATTAACTTGTATTAATTATTGTTATTAATGTAATAAAAAATAAAACATTCATAATCGAATTTAATTTTTTTTATCAATTATATAAATAACATCTCAAAATATCCATTTTTTTTTCATGATCTAAGATATTATGTCACTAGTGCAGATTGGGGTTTTTAACTCGTCTTATAGGACTCGGTTACTGCAGGACCGAAGTCTATAAGAAACGGTGGCACTTTTGAAATTTTTCTAACCATTTTGTCTCGGGTCCAAGTTCAACCGAAGCATATAACCAGTTTTATGCTTCGGTTCTCCATCAACCGAAGCCTATAACCCGTCAGTGGCCCCTAGTATTACAAAATTGTCATTGACAACGCATGATTTGGCCTCGGGTAGCAAAGGACCGAGGCCTATAACAGATGATTTGGCCTCGGGTGGCAAAGGACCGAGGCCTATAACACTTTATGCCTCGGGTGTTTACAAAATCGAGGCCATATCGTTTATTTAGGTTCAAAAATCGCGCGAACCCATCATTGTTCATCTTCTCTCTCGCGTGAGGCAAAGCTTCGCTCTCCGCCATCGTGCCCTTCGTCACGATTGCGTCCTCCGTTGCCCTCCATCGCCGATTGCGCCTCCGTCCACGAAGCTAGCGTTGCTGGTCTTGCTCCGCCACCGAACAGCAGGCGAAAAGGAAGTAGATTCCGCCATCGTCGCGCGCCCTCGTTGCGCCCTCCGTCGCGCCTTCGTTGTGCCCTGGTTGCGCCCTCCTGCGCGCCACCGTCACGCCTCTGGTGTGCCCTGGTTGCGCCCTCTTTCGCGCCTCCGTTGCGCCCTCTGTCGCGCCCTCCGCCGTGCCTCCGTCACCCCACTTCGCCACGGTCCCCCACATCCACCACTTGGCGACAAACGTTGCACTGCTGCTCCATGCCACTGCTCCGACGAGTATCTTGCGCCTCCTTCACCATTTCCAACCACCATCGCACTGCCAATTCTCCCCGGGGTAAATTCAAAACGCGTTATTTTTTTTTTTCGTTTTGTATATTTTTTTATGATTTAGGTAATTGTTTTGAATTTTGATGAGGTTTTTGGTTGATTTTTGCGTTGTTCTTTTGCTATTTTTACGGTCTCTTATTTATTTTATTGTCTCTTATAGCTCTTAAAGACCTCAGTATCGTGGGTGTGCATCATCTTCCATTGTCATTCAATTTTCACGCTCCCAGGTTCCTAATTCTATTATTTTGTAAGATTTTGTTGTCTATTATGTATTAGTAATATGTTATATATATGTGGTTTATTATTTACTTAAATATTTGTTTGATTTGTGAGTTAGCCTTAGTTTCCCGTTTGAGATTCAATACGAAAATTATGTATTGTCTCCGAGTTTTCATTTTGAAAAAACTACATTTTTTTAAAATTAGATATAAGGGGATACAATACTAATAATTTAAATGTATTGAATCTTGAATTGTCCGATTGGACAGTTTAAGAAGATTAATCACTTTCTAGTATTTTATTAGTATATATATATATATATATATATATATATATATATATATATATATATATATATATATATATATATATATATATATATATTAAAATACATATCTTAAAATTCATGAATATTTGTGAATTGGGTTTTGTATTGATCTTCGGATGCATATTTGATTGTGGTTTATAATCACTTTCATTTCGTGTATCCTGAAGGTCAATGCGAAATGCTGGCAAAATTTTGTGAATTTTAAGATATGTATTTTAAGAGTAATATGTACCAATAAAATAAAGAAAGTGAATCTTCTTAAATGGGATAGGGTCATATCTTGATTACGACGTGAACATTGATTCAAAGATTACTGAAATTGTTCACGCAATTTCAGTATGGATCGAGATTGGATTAATTTACCATGTATTAGCGCTGAGTATGAGAATGGAGTATAGGAATTTATAAAATTTGCGCAACATTATGTGGGGAGAAGTGATGATGAGGTGAGTTCAGATGTCCTTGTGTCAACTATTTGAATGGAAGAAAATTGAATGCAACTCAAGTTAGGGAACATCTTATTTGTGATGGTTTCCTTATAAGTTATATAATATGGACATGGCACGGCGAATTAATACACATTCCAACTGTTTCTCGGACTGAATATCTTGCCAATTCCTCCATGAAAGAGCGACGGGAAGAGCGATGTGAAGCGCGAGTAGAAGAATACAATATGGAGGACATGATACGGGATGTTGGCGCAGAAGCTTTTGCACAAACGCATGTGTATGAGACGATGTCTGATGATGCGAAAACTCTATTGTATGTTGGCTCAACTAAGTTCACGCGATTATCAGCGGTTTTAAGACTTATGAATTTGAAAGCGACCAATGGTTGGACAGATAAAAGCTTCATAGAATTGCTCGTGCTCTTGAATGAAATGCTTTCCGAAGGAAATACTCTACCCACTCGAAACTATGACGTCAAGAAAATTCTTTGTCCGATGGGTATGAAGTATAAAAGGATACATGCATGTCCTAATGATTGCATATTATACAGAAAAGAATTTGAAGATTTGAAAAAAATGTCCAAAGTGTGGGTCATCACGGTATAAACAGAAAAGAAACAGTGCAGATAATGGTCAAATAGAGAAGGAAGGATCTGCTTTGAAAGTAGTCTGGTACCTTCCAATCGTGCCCAAACTTAAGCATTTGTTTGCAAATCCTAAAGACTCTAAAAACCTTAGATGGCATGCAACTGAGAGAAGATGTGACGGACTCCTTCATCATCTAGCTGATTCAATGCAACGGAAAAATATTGATCAGGAATTTCCCATGTTCGGTGAAGAATGTAGAAATATTCGTTTTGGCTTAGCTACCGATGGAATGAATCCATTTGGTAATTTAAGTACAAACCACAGTTGTTGACCTGTTATATTATTCATTTACAACTTATCTCATAGACTCTGCATGAAGAGAAAATACATGATGTTGTCTATGATGATATCTAGTCCAAAGCAGCTTAGAAATGACATAGATGTATATCTCAATCCTTTAGTTGAAGACTTGAAGTTGTTGTGGGTTGATGGTGTTGAAGTATTTGATGTTGTTGCTTCTAAAACTTTCATTATGCATGCAATGTTATTTTGCACCATTAATGACTTTCCAACTTATGGTAATTTGTCAGGGTACAGTGTCAAGGGTCATAAAGCATGTCCTATATGTGAAGAAAACACTGCATCTCATCAATTGAAAAACGGAAGGAAGACCGTGTATCTGCGCCATCGAAGGTTTTTACAAGCTAATCATCCTTATCGAAGGTTAAAGAAAGCATTCAATGGACATCAAGAGAATGACAAAGCACCAACTCCATTAACTGGCATTCAAATTCATGAAAAAGTTAATAAAGTACATCATGTATTTGGTAAAACGTCCAAGAAGTCATTTGCATCGAGCCCTTGGAAGAAAAAATCAATATTCTTTTACCTTCCATATTGGTCGAAGTTCGAAGTTAGGCATTGCATAAATGTCATGCATGTAGAGAAGAATGTGTGTTATAGCTTGATTGGTACACTACTCAACATTCAGGGAAAGACAAAAGATGGAGTAAATGCTCGTTTGGATTTGGTTGAAATGAAGATCCGAGAAGACTTGGCACCAAGGGAGGTTGGTAGGCGCACTTATTTGCCCGCTGCATGTTATACTATGTCCAGACAAGAGAAGATAAGTTTTTGCTTATGTTTAAAGAGTGTCAAGGTACCTCAAGGATGCTCTTCAAATATTCAGAGTTTAGTGTCCATGCAAGACTTGAAGCTTGTTGGCCTAAAGTCTCACGATTGCCACATCTTAATGCAACAATTGTTACCTGTCCTATTCGTGGAATTTTACCCAAAAATGTTAGACAAACTATAACGCGTTTGTGTGCATTCTTCTCTTCAATTTGTAGCAAAGTCATTGATCCTTTAAAGTTAGATGAACTTCAAGCCGAAATTGTTATCATCTTGTGTCAGCTAGAGATGTTTTTCCCTCCATCATTTTTTGACATCATGGTACATTTACTTGTTCATGTGGTGAGAGAAATTAAGTTTTGTGGACCAGTATACTTAAGATGGATGTATCCCATTGAACATTACACGAAGATTTTGAAAGGGTATGTGAAAAATCAATATCGTCTAGAAGCTTCAATAATCGAAAGATATATTGCTGAAGAAAGTGTTGAGTTTTGTTCAAATTACATGGCAAAAGAAAAATCGATAGGAGTTCCTCACAAATCATGGTTGAACAGGTGTTCTATAAGTAACAGCATCCGAGGTGTGAGTGTGGTTACCAAAAATCGCGAAGAGTTTATGCAAGCACACCTATACATATTGAACAACACAAATGAGGTAATGCCTTACTTATCTGCACACAAAGTCATTGTGAAAGAGAACAATCCAAGACAATCAGAGAAATGACATTTGATGGAGCATAATAGAACATTCATGCCTTGGTTTAAATCTAAGATTTTGAAAGATTCACAATGCTCTGAGACTTTGATGTGGTTAGCAAATGGGTTGAAATTTGATGTCATCTATTGTACAGGTTATGAAATCAATAATTGCACATTCTATACAAAGTCTCTTGATGATAAAAGCACGGTACAAAATAGTGGAGTCAGTCTTGAAACTGAGTCGCTACAATTTTCTACATCTAAAGATCAAAATCCCGTAGTAGAATCAATGGCATACTATGGTGTAATACAATAGATATGGGAGGTTGATTATACCATGTTTACTATTCCACTGTTCAAATGTAAGTGGATTGACAATATATCATGGCACAACAAGCATCTCAGGTTTTCTATGTTAAAGATTCTGCGTCTGAACATTGGTTTCTCGCTCTTCATGGAAAAAAACAGATTGATCCTAATGAAGAGAATATGAGTGATCTTAATATTGTTGTCACCCACCCATTTAGAAGAACGATAAATGTTGATGAAATCCATCTAGTTGATGATGTACATGCAATTCGAGAAGATCACGATGAAGGAATATACATATGACCAATCAATAACTTTATGTATGAATTTCATATTCTTGTTAAAATTTAGGTGTTTTGTTAAATAATGTTTTATATATTATTTTATATGTTGCTTATTAATGTTTTTTTATGTTTTCATTTCACAGATACATGGCTGAACATTATACTTCATCAAAGGATGAAACACCTACTAAGAGACCCACCAGAGGAGCCACTAGGTTGAGAGAGCTCTTAATTAGAAGTGTTAAAGGTCAAAAAACACATGTTGATATTAACGTCGACACTGGTGAGCCCAGTGGTCGTTCTGGGGACGTCTTCAAAAGCTATTTAGGAATGTTGGCACGAGAGAGAATATCAATCCTTACGCCATCTTTTGATCATGTCACTGAAGCTGATCGGGAAATGATATGGTAAGATTTATTGGTAACTAATAGTAATGTTATTAACGTTTGATAATATGATAAATATTGTTGATGACATTTTCTATATTGCAGCTAACATTTGATATTCCAAATGTGTCGACGCTTAAACAAAAATGTTTGTCATCGGTGACTGAGAAATTTTGTGGTTTTAAGACCAAGTTGATGTCTAGGTATGTCTTTGGACATAAAAAGAATGAAAATCCATTGTTGAAATACACTTGGATTGATGAAGACACATGGCGTCAGTTTCTTGAGCTTCGGACATCTGAGGGATGACATGTATATTTATTTGAAATCATCAATAGCACAATTGATAATTATGCAAAATTTTAACTAATTCATAAAGTGGGTTTTATATGTTACAGGTAAAGAGGAAAAAGGCTCAAAGCATAAGTGCTCAAAATAAAAACCCACACATATTATCTCGTGGTGGGTATAGAAAACTTGAAGAGAAGATAATGATAGAAAAGAAAAAATCTAGGCCCCCACCTTCTGAGGGTGAAGATACTGAGCCTCCTTCACCACCATCATGTCATCAAAAGTGGAAGTTAGCCCGTTTATGCTCATCGGGCAACTACACTTCTGAATCTGCACGAGAAATCTTTGAGAAAATGGTAAGATACAATTCTTATCTAAATAGCTCGTTCATGTTTTATATTGCATTTTTTTAATAAATTTTTTTGTTACATTGTAGGATTCATTGGTTAAGCAGACCTCCCAAGGAGGATTCATTCTAGAAGGTCGTCATGACATACTTGCTGCTGCAATTGGACGACCTGAGCACCCTGGACGTGTGCGTGGTGCTGGATCAGGAGTCGGCATACGCCAATTTTTTGGTTCCTCCTCTTGTCAGTCTTCATGCAGTCATGGTGCTGATTATGAACAAAGACTAAAGGAAATGATCACGGCGTAGGTGAGAGAAGAACTAATGCGCCAATTTAAGCATTATGGCATTCGTTCGCCAGTGGATCATCCGCCAGAACTAGACCCATTTGTGCCTCCCACGGGTAAATTTGTTTTCTATAAGTTATGAATTGAATAAATGATATTTAATAAAGTAATTGAATAACATTAATAAATCGTTGACTCTAACAGGTAGAAGCGGAAAGGGGAGTTGTTCAGCTCCACCCGGGGATGACATGGATGACACTCATCCATGTCAGCTATATATTTGGGATGGTACAAAGAAGACACTAGTGGCTCGTGGAAAAGTATGAGGCAGCCACATTTCTTCATGGCATGGAGTTATCAGGGGATGAGGTTAAGGTCACGGTAGAGGAGGTTCTCATGCCGTTTGCTTTAGTTCCTGTGTCAACAGATGAGGTGTATACTGTGGCACAGGCATTCCAGTGTTTCCTCGCCTGGCCTAGAGATTTGGTTGTTACTAACCCCCGGTACAGACTCTTAAACCCACAAATATACTACATTTTTAAGTTTACGTGTTTATTATATTCAAACTTAAATTATATTCCATTTTAACTGAAATTGCATCAATATAGGAAAAACCTCAATCAAAGAAGATTCTTCTCTCTTTGGACGATCCTCTTGGTGGATTGCTCCAACTTGCAGAAATCATAGCTGATAAGCCGATGCAAGTTCCTTGGGATGCTAACATTTCTGGGAGAGATCTTGACATCCCACTTTACTTGCATTCCCAAGATATCTTGGAGCTTGCACGGGGACAAGAGGAACTCAATATTACCATTATTCAGTTATGGATGATGTAAGTCTTTTAGTCATTATATATAGTTATTTGATATATTTATCTATTTACTTATATCAAATCAATTTTTGGTTTAGGTATCTGTCTGGTGTCACTAAAACTATGGGGCTGAATGATCTATATGGGTTTATAGACCCCCAACTCACCCATGAAGGCAACAAGTTTGATGACATCCAAGCATATGTGACCACATGCTTTCAACGTGGAAAAGAAATTTATTTTGTCCCTTATGTTGCTGGGTAAGTCATTTTTGTTAACTTATGAATATAATTAGTCATTTTAATGCATAACAATGAATTTATTTTCTTATCAGGCATCATTGGCAGTTATTTGTGGTTTTCCTAAGGGAGAACCTTGCTGTGTGGTTTTACTCTTTGCATCGCCTTCCCCTAACCATTTTAGACAAGTGATAGATTGGTAAGAACCTCAATATCAATCTTATGAATATGACATATTATATAAAAATATCCTAACTTATTCCTTATATCATAGTTCAATTGTTGCACATAACATGTTGTTAGGGAGATCAACGGCTAAGGCAAAAGGTCTTATATGGTGTTCTCTCCAGGTTTGATATTTCTATCCATATCTTTATAATTGTTTGCTTGATTTTCTTCCTTAATTGTAACATTGTTGATATAATGTAGTGTAATAGACAAACCGGCTCATATGAGTGTGGTTACTATATAATGCAATGGATGACAACCACTGTGCGTGCTCGTATTACAACAAATTGGAAAACGGTAATATATATTTGAATTAAAACGAATATTTTGCAATATTTCCTTTTTATATACTAACTTAACTTAATCTATTATTTTGTAGACATTCAAGAGTCTTGCCGCAATTCCCGCAAAGTCCATCAAGTTTGGTAGGATAGCATGTGCCAAATATATAATTGAAATGTACAATAGTATTGATTAGGACATGTATCTGGATTGTAAATGATTTGTATTTGTCTTTTAAATGAATTTGAATTGTGGATGTGTTATAAAATATTATGTTCTGGTATGTGTTGGGTGCTGAACAAAATTTGCAGGTTTAAATGTGGGAATAACACCAAAACAGAAACTGCATTAAAAAAAACACCATATTAGGCCTCGATTCATACCAGAACCGAGGCAAAAAGGTGACATATGGCCTCGGGTAAAACCAAAACTGAGGCCAAAAGGTGACATATGGCCTCGGGTCAACCAAAACCGAGGCCAAAAGGTGAGCGAAGTTGCACATATGGCCTCGGGTCATACTAAAACCGAGGCCAAAAGGTGAGCGAATATTTTTAAAAAGTAAAAATAAGTTGCACATATGGCTTCAGTTAGGCCTGAACCGAAGCAGAGAGCTGGTGCTCTATGGCCTCGGGTACGCTGGAATCGAGGCAGAAGAGGGCTCTATGGCTTCGGTTAACAACCGAGGCCAAAAGCTATCCTCCTTTGACCTTGTCCCAATATGTTTCGGTCCAGAAACCGGTGCAGAATATCAAAAATAACCGCTGCCAAAACTTCTTTCTGCACTGGTGTGTTGATCTTCTCCTACAACTCATATATGCCGATCCAAACAGAATCTAAAAAAAGTGAACATTAAATTAATGGAACTGCACAGTAATAAGAAGCAAAAGTGGGTCTCTTACCTTAAACACACCTTTAATTTACCTAAAATTTTATACTTGCCAAACAGGGCGTAAACATTTATACGCACTCATGCTATATTAGGCTGGAGAATAAATTGCATTAATTGCTTTTAAGATCATGTGAAATTACACAAATACTTTTTCAACACTCACCACCATAAACTTTATTATAGGCTATAATAGTTTCAAAATACTAAGTTTGGCAAAAAGAAATTTTTTTATGTATTAGAATCGTGATTTTTCGAAATCATAAATTAATTGTTATTTCTTGAAATTTTTAAATTTCATTTGATTGATAAAAAAATATCGTAAGAATATTTGTAAATATTTTCTAGAAATAAGAGAGTAGTGTGTTGTTTTTATAATATAATTAATTTATTAATATATGAAATAAGATTTTTTTTTAACAGGATTTTCATTTTAACTCGAGAAAGTTAGATTATAACATGTTTTCGTGGGAAGTATTATTAGAAAACATTTTTATTGGATAACGTTATTTTATGTGAAATTGTTTTTTTAATCGTAAATGAAACATGAGAAGCTTACTTTTTGAACTTCATATCCTCATAAAACTAACACTATTCCTTCTACCACATGGACTAGTGAAAATATAAAACAATGTTGGCTTATTTGTTGTTTTAAAACAATTAAGGAAGCTAGAAAAGAAAAAAAAATACTTATTTTTGTTTTAAAAATCAAACCAGTCGGTTTGAAAATTTGATGTCTTAATCTAGCGTTTGGTATGTTTGAATAAAAAAATCAATCTAAAAATTAGTAAATACGTAAGGAAAATTGACTCACACAAGTCAACAGAAATATTTTCTATTAGAAAATTATATTTTTAAATAAAGAATTCTTAATCCAATGTTATTTTTTCCTTAAAAAAATAAAACGTAAAGCATTTTTTTTCAATTTTAAACCAAAAACGTCTTCTTGTTGAATAATACTATCCTATTTCGTTGAAACATAAATATAAATAGTATGGTATATATACATACGTATATATAGAGAGACAGAGAAATTTTATGTTTTCTTTTAATGCTAAAATGTTATAAAATAGGATTTTTTGTTTTTAATATAGTTAAATTATGATATTATATTTATCTAACGTTATTTCATGTATTATTTTATTAATACCATTCAACCTTAAAGTATGTTTTGACTAATTCAGTAATCAGCTTAACCTTACGAGGTAACTTCGAGAATAGGGAATATATATATATATATATATATATATATATATATATATATATATATATATATATATATATATATATATATATATATGTGTGTGTGTGTGTGTGTTTTTTTTTTTTTTAATTAACAAGAGTAGTTTTAAAAAAAAAAACTTGCCTATAATACAAAAATTGTGAGAGTAAATTGAATGTTTGAGTTAAGTGATTCATTTAAATTTAGATTATCTGTGTTTGGATTGGGGTGTTGATTTGGAGGAGTGAATTTGTGATGATTTGAATTGATTTATAAATAAAGATGAAGTTTTTTGGATTAAAAAAATATAGTATGATTTAAATGGATATGAGTGAAAAATTTATGAAAGTTTGTATATGATGTGATTGGTAAATTTTAATAAATTATAATTTTTAATAGAGTAAATTGTATGATTACTATTTTACCCTTCAATGTAAATAAAATAAATGATATTAAAATAAAATTAAAAATGTTATTTAAAATTATAAAAATATAATTTATTGATATTATCATTAATAACTTAAAATAAATTATTATTATTCTCAATAATACCTTGAAATAATTTATAATATAGACTATTTGATTTATATCTCCACATTTATTTACATTTATTTTATTTAATATAATTAATTCATTTATAAAAAATATTTATTTGAATAACAATAATAATAATATAATACTAATTATTATAATAATTATTAATATTTAAAAAATAATAATTAAATATATATGTATAATATATATATATATATAAGGATTATTGTATATATTATCTTTATAATATATTCTATCATTATATACATATAATATATATTTATACATATATATATATATATTATATTTTTTATATATATATATATATATATATATATATATATATATAAATATAATAGAAAGTAAAAAATATAAATAAATTAAATTATTAAGTACATGGTCAATGAAGTACTTTTAACGTGATGAGTTGTTTTTTCCTGCATTTCTCTGCATTTTAGAGAATGTTAAAATGTACAACTCATGTGTAAATTCGTCCTCTCAAATTAGCGCATAATCAGTGAAACCAAAGATGTCTGTAACTCACTTCTTATCTGTATGAACAATACTCATGCAGATCCAAACACATTATAAAGTTTTGATATTGTTCCTCAATATTTTAAAATAAATTAAAAAAATTTATATATCAAAATAAATATATTTCGTATATAAAATTAACAGAAAAAATTCCGAAGTCGAATAACTCACATTTGCATAGATTAAAATTATGTCAATTCTCTAACAACTATTTCTCTTAGTGATTACTATCATATATAATGTTTTGTGCTAAGTACTTTATTTATAATTTTAAGAGTTAATTATGTATCGGTTCTAATTATAATGTAATTTTTGTTTTGTCTCAAATTTTGATCATATTATGTCTTTATTTAAGAAATACATGAATGAATTTTTGTTTAAGGACTTTAACAATATATAATTCATAATTTTTTCTTGTGTTAACATCATAAAAGATTAACATGATTCATCGTTTATCATGAAAAAAAATAAAAATTCGGTTGAATAAAAAAACTGGATTTATGATTTTTAAAATATAAAAACTAATAATAAAAAGTTTAAAATGAAACGAAAACAAAAATTGAATTATAATTTAAACAGGAAAAGGGTAATTAACTTCATTTCAAAATGTTGACAAGTAAATGATCAAATTGCAGTACTATGTATTATAAATTATTGAATAAATAAAAATAAAAGTTATATTCTGTGTTGCATATTATTTTTTTTATTTACTTGCAATAAAGTATTATTTTTAGGAGAGAATTTATGTATATTAAAACCTTTGACAGATGAAATGGTAGGCAGAATAAATAGGGAGTCCGGTGTACAGTGCTGCTACCAGTAATAATAACAAGTCGGGTAGGGAGCATTGAAAAGTGTGAGGTTGCCGTAACGGAACGGCAAGATAACGGAGACGTTACGAGACGTCAGTCGCCGTTAGCACCCGTCCTTTTCCATGTCTGCTTCAAAGCAGGCAACAGGATTGGCTCAAGTTACCCGGCAATGCCATTTTCATAATTTTCTTTCCTAGTAATTCTCTTTTTTTCAGAAACATTGTCCCAATACTTTTTTTTAATCAATTTCTACCTTATTTATAAAATTAAATTAATAAAATTGCTTTTAGAAAAAAAAATAAATTATGAATTACTTTATTTAGCAACTCGTTAGTTAGAGACAGTATTACATTGAAATGAAAACAAAAATGTATTATTTAAACTGGTGATTCAAACTTAAATATGAAAATCGGCGAAAATTACGAATTTGCCACTAGTGTATATTTGTGGCCCAACTAAGCACGTTATAATCAGCCTTTGAACGGGTCCAACTCTTTTTCTCTCTCACTCCTTCCTTTTTCTATTGTTTCAGATTTAACAACATTTTCCAGCCAGAAAAAAATAAAAAGAAAAAAGAAAGAACGTTTTAGCAATATAGCTAAGTGGTCCTCCTCCACTTCTATGAAAATCCTAAAAAAGAATAATAATGGTATAGTAATAATATTAAAGTTAAAATTCATTTAAAGATTACTGTAGTATTAAAATTCATAAAATGCAGTTAAATTTTGCTTTAATTTTTCATTTATGAATGTAGTCTTTGTATTTCCAAGGATTAAACAGGTCTTTCGTCTCAAATTATTTAAAAAAACTTGTGTTCCATCCTTAAATATGTTAAGTGTTTATATTTTATAAATAAAATTTTATATCTTGAAAAAAATAATATGTACATGATTTTCATAAAATTCATATACAAAATAAGTATATATTTGTTTTGAAAACCAAATGCAATTTTAAAAATAATTTGAGAATAAAAAACTATTCAAACTTAAATTTAAAAATCAATAATTTTTATTCAAACCTCAAATCTAGAATATTCATTAATTTCAACTACCGTCAAATAGTTTAATTTATTATATGCTAAAATAAAGTAAAATGCTAAAGCAAGTTGGTAAATTCTGAAAGTTATGTTATGATGAATCATATAGTAGGTTTTTCCACTTCCCTTAAAAAACTTCACCTTCCTCTTTAATGAATTACTACATCACTTCCTAACAAGTAATTTTCTTCCTTCAAATAAACTATCCTTTCCACCCTCCTGCAAATTCCTTTCTTACAAAAATGTTAATTAAATGACGTTTATTATAATTGTTAATACTCTTCCTTCAGTAATCCTAAACTGAAATTAATTTTATTTGTTTTATTTATTTATATCTATGTCTTAAGTCAATATAATTGACATTTCTGATTAATTTATACTAACTTAAATAAATATAAATATTAAAAATAAATATGTTAATTTTGTTTGATTTTAATATTTATTTTAATTAATATTTGTTAACTCAAATATTTATTTAATAAAAATATTTAAAATTAATTTTATATTTTTTAATTTTTTTAAATTAATCTTTTCATCATATTAAAGAAATGTCCATTAAAATGATATTTATTGTCGCTTTTATATATATATATATATATATATATATATATATATATATATATATATATATATATAAATAAATAAATAAAAGTTCATCCTATTTCTAAGCAATATGACACCTTAAAGAATATGTTTATTTAAATAAAAAGTTCTCATCAAATAATCCAACTATTCAAATAATTTAAATGGTAATTGTTGATTAACACCCAAGTAATAATAATTACTTCATTTTATTTCTTTTGTAAGTGTCAAATACTTACCTTCAGATGTATGTCGTAAACATTTTTAAACAGTTTTTTTTTACAAAACATGTACAATAATAGTTATAAAGGCAATATAAATGAATTAGACCTGAAGAACAATCGCTAACCCGTAAAAGAAAAAAACAAAAAATGGGTTAAAACAGAAATTTTAGTTTCCAACTTAAAGCAACTCAATCTGTACAACCAACCAACCCGTCGGACTAACCCGTTGGTCAAGTTAGGCCAGCCTGCAACCTTTTTTTCCTTTTTAAACAAAGACATGTTGTTTCAATTCATTTGTAAATTGTGCTTTTACAGTTATGAATGATTTACCATTATCACTCATTAAACAATCTTTTGCATAATTAAGATTCTCTATGCAAACTTTGATAAGGATCATGTCCAAAGTGTATTTATTTTTTTTTTTTATGGAAAGAGTCATCTATAAGCCTTGAAAGATGATTATTTCTATATGTCTCTAGATGTCATGGTGATCTCTTTTGATGTTTACTGCCTTTTAAAGAGGATATGTAACTTTACATTAGCATTCTATATGTTGCACTCAATGTGTAGTTTAAGTTTCTTTTTGAACCTATTTTTCTTGTATTGCGATAATCATTTAAGTAAAAGGTGTTTTTACGATTATACAAGGTATAAGGTGGATGTGTAGTAAAGAGTCTTTTATCTTGAGTATTTTGTTTTATATTTCTTATATTTGATATATTATGATGTTTAATCTAGTTATATCTTATAAGATGATCTTGTAAAAATTTTGATAAAAAATATTTTAATAAATTACTTTTTGTTTTGAACATAAACTTTATCGCACTTTAATATTATTTATTGTAATTGAAATTTTTTAAATGATTAAATTTTATTAAAACTAGATTATTAGGACTAAAATTATTGAGAATAGAGAGTTGAGATTTAAGTTCTTATGCTTAAGTCCTCTATATTCTCATCAATAAATTTTAAGGTCTATTTTATTTTCGAATCTGTCATCATCGTATTCCTTAGCTTAGTATAAACATTTTATGTATTTTGACCTCATTCTCATTTTAATTTACAATGCCTTTTTGGAGTGACTTTATTTTTATAACCTAAATAAGGATCAATTGTATATATTTATGTGGTGTATCATAATTAGCCATTCTCTATTTTTATCTTCTTATTCCATTAAACCTAAAGAAGAAATCTATTAATAAATATTAATTAAAATGCAACATATTATAATAATATAAAATGTCGTCATGAATGGTTTGACTTAAATTTATAATTAAACAAAACTTCTTTAAGCGATTATGTTATTTTAGGATTAAATTATATTTAATGGGATTCTTATAATTAACCTTTTCTAGTGAGTAATTAAGTTGTTCAAAAAACAACACATCCAAGTTCATAATTTATTATACAAGGTACAACACAAATATGGATGTAAAATAAGGTGTAACTTATTCAAATTTGAATTTTTTTTTACTCTATTATACAAAGTTCAAGGCAAATCAAATGTGGGTGTGAAATAAAGTGTACCTACACTGAAATTGAGTTGTTACTCTGTAAACATAACCACGCCCTACAACATTTTCTTCAGAACTTTATAATCACATTTGTATTATTGATTCTATCTGATTGAGTTTCAGAAGTCTATATACACTTCCAATTCCATCTCTGAAATAATTTTATTTAACTGTAAATTTAAATACATTATTATAAGCAAATATATTAGGTTTACTGAGAGAACAATAATTAAAATTTAAAATTTATTTACAACATATAAAAGCATATGAGTTTAATAATTTGTTTCTTTTTATCTATGAATGAAAACTCATGTTTCATAATAACATTCTTTATTTTAAGGTTAGCTCGGGTAAAGAGAAAGATGAAAAAGCCAATAACATTTTTTTTTTTTTTACAAATCACATTTAACTTGTGTGTCGTGTTCATATTTAAGACGGAACTAGAATATCTTATACATAACCTACCTTATTTCTTGACACATGTCTTTCTGACAACAATTACAATGAAATCAATGATGTCGTAAAGTAATGATGAATTGTGTGCTTAACAGTGTCCTTTGCTTTATCCACTACTCATTTCCTGTTCTTAAATGGTGTGGTTGAGAGACTTCACATGAGAGAGAGGTTTATTATAACTGAGCTGGACTGTGTCCGTACATGCCGTATACTATAATTATTTTCATAGATTTAGTACAAAGCTGATTTCTCAAATTTGTCACAATAATATCTTCTCAAATTTAGCATTAATATAACATAAAATTATAAACATATTTTCCAAAAATTATTGTATAGAAAATATGAGTTGTGAATTTAAAACAAATTCATAAGAAAAACAGAAATATATATATATATATATATATATATATATATATATAATTTACTTAAACAACACAAAAAATTTAGATAGTTAAATTAAATTGCTAACAAACTATAATTTATATACGAAAATAAATCACTATGAATTATAAAAATTTTCAAACACTGTAATGATTTTTACTCAATAAATAAATGATTTGTTTCTTATATCCATAACAAATTATACATTGAATGTACATTTTGGTACAAAAATTTACAATGTTATATATATATATATATATATATATATATATATATATATATATATATATATATATATATATGTATATATATATATATATATTATAAAAAAGTTATAGACCAAAATTACTTCAACTATATATAATAACTACCAACTACCAAACATGTTTTGAATTACTATTAAAATTAAATTGTTATATATATTAAGACTATAATATACTAAAAATAATATACTAATATTTATTATACTAAACTGGCTATTTACTCTCTCTTTTTTATGTTGGTTAAAAGTTTGTTTAATTACTTTTAATGATTTTTTTTTTATTCATAAACTTAAACAAAGACTTCTTATACCTATCAAAGATTACACATATATAAAAATAAATTTATCTTCAACAAATCAAGTGACTAACAATAATTTAAACATTAGTAGTTTTAGAAAGTACTATAACACCTTAGCAGGGAACTTTGTGTTTCTTCTTCATCCACTGCTTTAATCAATTTTTTTAATCGTTATAACTCACATATTGAACAACCCTTGATGCAATAAATTTGTTTATGTACAATATTAAGTTAGGTCATGCATGTATCTTTATGTTCCAAAGCATGGGACATAATATCTTCTCCACCTTATAGTTATTAATTAGGTAACATGTGATATTTTGGAAGCATATCCATATTCTTCAATAATTGCAACAATTCAATAAAACTTCTATGAGTCAATCTATTTCTTGCTATTAAATTAAACAACTTTAATTTTCTTACAATTGACTAAATATTGCATCTTGGGTACAATTGTTGTTCTAAATCAAACTTCAAAGAATTATACACATGAACTATTTGAATTTTCTTTACCATTATCACATATCAACCCTTCTAAATGATTGTTCATCATTTTCCAAAGAAATTTGATGTTTCAAAAGAGTAGGAATGTCTAATGTTTCGTTGTGTCAAATTCTCTTCACTATACCAAAAAAGAACAAGTAAATCATGTACCCACAAATCCTAACAAATATGATTGAGACAACAAAAACAAGGACAATAATATGTTTCGTTGATAGGTTTTTCGTTTTGGTGAGCAAATTGTAAGAATTCAACAATACCTATTTATACTATGCACTAAGGCAACATGCATTCATCCTAATCCTCTCTATAACTAAGGACGTTAAAAACTCCATCACCAACACCACATGTAACATAAAGTTCTTACTATTTTAATTAAAGGTTAGACCCTACCCATTAGGAAAAATATTTTTCATAATCTAGTAACATGTACAAGAAAGATTTATTATCTTAAATTTATTAAAATTTTAGCACTATTTCACATTCATTCTTGAAGCATACGAAATGCAAGTGGTCACAAAACACTGCAATCAAGTGTGCGCTTGATAACAAAGGGTTTGAACCACAATTTTATCAAACTTAAATATAACTATATAATTTGTATATATTAATAAATTATGAAAAATTATTTTTTCAAACCGTCCAATAAGATAATTCAAGATTTAATATAAATTATTAATGTTTAATCATTTACACTAAATATCAAATGAGAATGGCCCAATGTGTGAATGAAGAATACTTAAGGTAAATAAATATAATACAAGAAAAACAGGCAAGATCACCCAAACGTATTACAATAACACAAATACAATATCAAGGATGAACAAAAATAATCCAATGTAAACATTCATACATTCTCATGATTGAGATCCAAAAAATCAATCACAATATCGATGGAAAAAACAAAAATGGAGGTTTAAACTATTAACCTTAACAAAAAACACTAAACCACAATACAATTGGTTAAAAATATCCATGTGCACTAGCGCAAAAAGCACTTTTTATAGTGACTTTTTATACTGGTTATAATCCATCAGGTATAGAAAGTGGCGTAGTGGCATAATTGTAAATAATGTAACATTTTCTATCCTAGTTAAAGATTAAACAGGTATAAAAAATAGTTTGTTATATACATATATATATATATATATATATATATATATATATATATTTTAATTTTAAAAACATATACTATATATTGGTTTGACCTAGTAACTGGTACAATGCGTTTAATCTTGCACTTCCTCCTTCACACCCCAATTTCACTTTCATTTACAGCATAATGCTTTTTTTTTATTTGAACTCATAATTCCACTCATGTTCACATTCGAGTTTTCTCTACCATCTTCTACCATGACTGCCACCAATGACTCCCTCTCTAAATTCCTTACCGACAATCACATAGTCATCGAGACACAGGACAACATAATTCGTTCTCTAAAGGCTGCATGCGTCTCGAAGTTAGAAATCGACACCACAATCAAAACCCTAAATGCACTCAAGCTCGAGAAAACGTTCATCGAACGCTCCCTCATTGACGGTTTCGACACTCGTGAGGCGTTCAAGTAGGTTATCGTAAACACCCTAAAGCGACACCTATTCTACGTCTTGTCGTTCAAAATCTATCGCGGCATTGCCATCCTTTTCAACTATGGTCCTCCTGGTTGCGTTGCGCTCTTTTACCTTTACCTTTTCAATTTGATGATTCAAGCTTCCATTGGCCCTTTTGGGTTGAGCCTTAGGTTCGTGAGACTTGAGACTACATAGGGCATCTTCGTGAACTTTGAGGATTTGATTTATTACATTGGGAACAAGCTACCTTTTGCCACGATGCAAATTGGTAAGGCGTTTAAGAATGGGGTGAGGGTATTTTGAAGTTGTTATTGCTTTGTTGAACTTGGTTTGTGTTGAGTTAAGAGTATAATTTTTCCAAAAACTAATTCTACTGTGAATCCTAGGCAAAAGTCTATTGGAGTGCCAAACTACTACCTCTAAGCATAGGCACATCTGAATCTATCTTATTTATGGAAGTTGAGGAACAACATTCAACATTGTGCTCTCCATAGTCTTGAATTGTTAATTGTTGACCCTTTTTTTCTAGTGATGCAAAGTCTCTCACAAAGACGAAAGAAGAACATCCTTTGGATCACTAATACAAAAAAAATGTCAAAATCGTAAGGAAGTAGTGAAGAAGGAGAAAGCGCGCATATAAATTATAATGAAACTTATGATGAAAGAAGAACATCCTTTCAAAATTTACATTGTATTACATGAAAACTCACAAGAAGTTGTTTTTAGTTACAAAAATATCACCCTACTTTTTTCGTGTTAAGTGTTTCTTGGTTAGATATTAAATTAGTGACATAAATTGCCTTTTTTTTTTTCACAACAATCATAATAATTAAATCTCAAAGTAAAACTAAATCTGACTAACCATTAGCAACACATAATCATAAAAAATCATCTTAAACATGTGAAAAGTCATTTGAAATTATTACATCAAAGTTATATACAAAATTTTATGGAAATTAAAAGAAGTGAGTCTTGATGGATTCTTTAATACCAAAACTATGCAATCGACCTAATAAATTTCAATCCTAGTGTACTTGAGTATAAAGCATTAGGTTTATTTTTCTTCTCACAGTATTATATTTAAGATTTTTTTTTTCTTTAGAATGTAGATTTGACAAAATTCTTGGTTTTTGAGTACCTCCATAAATAAGCTTTAAAAAGTTCTGTTAGTTGTCTTAATCATTTAATTTTTTTTCTACTGGAAAAATATATTAAAAATAATTGGATTTTGATAAGATCATATTATTATTGCGCCTTCTCTTAATTGAAAGATCTCACAAAAGATTTTTTTAGCTTTATACACAATTTTCAGCATAAACTGAGTTTAAGATAATCTAATTATATATGAAAAACTACAATCTAAGAAAATAGAGATTACGTTCGATCAAGGCACACATTGTTTGAGTACTCTTTTGTGCTGTTGTTTTTTTTTATTATTATTATAGACCAATTCAAATGAGTTGTATATATGGCATTGTTTTCATGTGTGATTGAATGTGAGTCGTGCATGATAGACTTGTATGACTCACCATCGTACTTATCATTTGTATTTGAATTGAACTTAATTTTTCTTTTTTTAATTCTTTTAAAAAAAGTCTTCAAGAACATGTTAATTGACTATCTTCTAATATAATTGATTATCATTAGTGTTAGTAATTTTGGGTCATGCATATATATGAGACATAATTAAATGTGTTAGGGCCATTATTTATAAAGTCAAATAATGAAGTGATCTGACTAAATTAAAGATTTGGCTCAAGGCATATGTCATGAAAATAAATATTGTGTAGAGACCAGTTAGTAATTTCTAATTTGATGAGGGGCCAAATTAGAAATACTAAAACTTAAGTAATTCAGTTTATAAATGGTCGTGGTCCCCTTCTGAGAGCACACACAAAGTCATAACGTACTTTTTCTGTTCCTTTCTCCCTATCCCCGTCAAGAGAGAAAACCAAAGGAAAATAAAGGTGCTTTAAGGAGGAAGATCATTGTATCATTAGTGCTATCTAATATTATCGTTATGGCCAATTCAGGTAAGCTTCAGTTTACTTTTTACAGCATGATTATCAGTATGGGATATTGTTTATGATTGATTGTCAGAATCAATAATAGGATCATATTCTGCGTTTTATGCTTAAATGTGGTATCAAAGCCACTCATACTTGATTCATGTTTGTCTTTGGTTAATTTAATTAATCTCTATTTAGAACCCAAAATCCCTAATTATGAAACCCTTAATCCCAATTTTGTTTTTGGGAGAAAAACCCCAAATTGAGAATCCTAGAGTTTCTTAAAACCCTAATTGAAGTAAATTATTTTAATTAGTTTTGAATTTTGGGTTCAAGACATTTGAACATAAGGATTTATATTTTAGAATATAAATAATTTTATTTATTTTATATATTTTTTGGTTGTTTAATATATAAAATAAATATATTTGGTTTTGGAATAAATATATAATCAAATTTTGGTTTTGTTTAATATTTTAAATGAATTAATTGAATCAAGAAGTCACCAAAGTGACATCTCTTGAGTAGATAGTTCGTGAAAAAATGTTAAATGTTGGTGTTTATGTACGTTCATGCGAGTATTGATCGGCCCAAAGGAATATTAATATTTGGCCAGATTGCATACACACTTGTGATGATAAACATGTGATAATTATAAGGATTTGCTTTGTCGATGATAAATTAATCCAAAGATTAGTTTGTTGTTAGACGTGCTTTATTATCAATGTTTGATCATTACAACCAGATACCTCTAGCAGTTGATATTATTGCCTAAAGACTTGATATTAATGGTGCATTGGGTGTTTTGGGATGGGTTAAACCATTATTTGAATATTTTTATAATGATTTATTTATTATGTGAGCATAATAAGTTATTCCTCTTGTTATATATATATATATAGCTTTAGTTGCTTCTATATCTGCCAATGTGAATTCTGTTCCGATCCTCAATGGAACAAATTTTAAGGACTAGAAGGAGAATATTGAAATTATTCTTGGCTGCATGGATCTGGATCTTGCGTTAAGGACTAAGGAACCCCCTACTCCTACGGTGGAGAGTACTCCTGAACAAAGGAGGGATCATGAGAAGTGGGATCGTTCAAACCGCATGAGCATAATGATCATTAGGCACGGCATCCCAGAGGTGTTTAGGGGCACTGTTTCTGAAGATGTTACAACTGCCAAAGAATTCCTTGCTGAGATTGAGAAGCGCTTTGCAAAAAGCGATAAGGCGGAGGCAAGTACTCTTCTTCAGAACTTGATCTCCATGAAATATCAAGGCAAAGGAAATATCAGGGAATATATTATGAGCATGTCTAATATTGTCTTCAAACTCAAGGCACTAAAGCTTGAAATCTCAAAAGACTTGCTCATTCATTTGGTGCTGATTTCTCTTCCTGCACAATTTAATCAGTTTAAAGTATCTTATAACTGTCAAAAGGATAAATGGTCTCTTAATGAACTCATTTCATATTGTGTGCAAGAAGAGGAAAGACAAAAGCAAGACAAGACAAAAAGTACTCATTTTGCATGCACCTCAAAGGCTAAGGGCAAAAGAAAGAGATCAAAGGATCCCAAGAAAGAAGCTGCTAAGGGTCCAGAACAAAAGAAACAATCTCAGGAAAACAAATGTTTCTTTTTGCAATAAAATTGGACACGTAAAGAAGAAATGTGACAAATATCATGCTTGGCGTGCAAAGAAAGGGTTGCCTAAACTACCGGAAGCCAATTGATTCTGAAAGATGGATATATGTTGGAGATGGCAAATCGGTGGAGGTGGAGGCTATTGGGCATTTTAGATTATTATTATGTACTGGTTTTTATTTGGATTTGAAAGACACTTTTGTTGTGCTGTCATTTAGACGAAATTTAATTTCAGTTTCTTATTTGGACAAATCCGGTTATTCTTGTTCATTTGGAAACAATGAATTTAGTTTGTCTTTTAATTCAAATATTGTTGGAACTAGTTCACTTTTGGCTTATGATAATCTATATTTGTTTGATACTGTGACCACCTATAATGAAACCCTCAATATAGAATCTCATGGTACTAAACGTAAAATTGACAATACTCAATCAGGAGTATTATGGCACAAGCACTTAGGTCACATCTCTAAAAATAGAGTTGAACGACTTGTGTCAAATGGAATCTTAGAGTCCATTGACTTCACAAACTTTGATGTTTGTGTTGAATGCATTAAGGGCAAACAGACCAAAGCGAAGAGATTAGGTGCATATAGAGTTTTAGACGTCTTAGAGGTGATTCATATGGATATTTGTGGGCCATTTCCTACACCTTCTTGGAATGGTCAACAATACTTTATATCATTCATAGACGATTACTCAAGATATGCATACTTATTTCTTATACATGAAAAGTCACAGTCTTTGGAAGTGTTCAAATCTTTTAAAGTTGAAGTTGAAAATCAACTCAACAAAAGAATTAAGTCTGTTAGATCTGACCGTGGTGGTGAGTACTATGGCAGGTATGATGGATCAGGTGAACAACGTCTAGGACCTTTTGCCAGGTACCTAAAGGAGTGTGGAATTGTCCCACAGTACACCATGCCGGGATCACCCAGTATGAATGGTGTAGCTGAGAGACGAAACCGGACTCTTAAGGATATGGTAAGGAGTATGATTTGTCATTCCACCTTACCAGAGTCACTCTGGGGAGAAGCATTAAAGAAGGCAGCTTATATTTTAAACAGAGTACCAACTAAAGCAGTTACTAAAACACCTTATGAGCTTTGGATTGGGCGAAAGCCTAGTCTAAAGCATTTCCATGTGTGGGGTTGTCCAGTTGAGGCAAGGCCTTATAAGCCAAATGAAAAGAAATTGGACTCCCGAACAGTAAGTAGTTACTTTATTGGTTATTTTGAGAGATCCAGGGGATATAAATTTTATGATCTCATATTAAAGACAATTTTTGAGACAAGGACTACTACATTCTTTGAGGATATTGAGTTTGGGGGGAAGAATCAGATTAGGAAATTTGTTTTGGAGGAAGAATCAATAATAATTCCAGAACCGATTCAAACAATTACTTTTGATGAAGTAAGTTCGAAACCTCCACCAAACATTGCTGATGAACCCCATACTCAAGATGATTTGGTTGTTCGTGAAGAACAAACTAAAGATCCTCAACAACCTATGCTTCATGAGCCAACACCTTTGCGAAGATCCATGAGAGAAAGGAGAAATGCCATTTCAGATGATTATGTTGTATTTCTCCAAGAAAATGAAGATCCTAACAATGGTGTGATGGAAGATGACCCAATCACCATTCGTCAAGCCATACAGGATCCTAATTCAGAAAAAATGGATTGAAGCAATGAGGGAAGAGTATAAATCCATGCAAGACAATAAGGTTTGGGAACTTGTCCCATTACCAGAAGGTGTGAAACCCATTGGTTGTAAATGGTTATTTAAGACCAAACAAGATTCTAACGGTAATGTGGAGAGGTATAAGGCTCGTCTTGTAGCTAAGGGATTTACTCAAAAAGAAGGGATTGACTTTAAAGAGACTTTTTCTCCAGTTTCATCAAAAGACTCTTTTAGGACAATTATGGCTGTTGTTGCACATTATGATTTGGAGCTTCATCAAATGGATGTCAAAACGGCGTTTCTTAATGGTGACATTGACGAGACGATCTATATGGTGCAACTAGAAAATTTTGTGTCGGGAGACCCAAATAATATGGTTTGCAAATTGACTAAATCCATTTATGGACTAAAACAAGCATCCCATCAATGGTACCATAAATTTCATCAAGTAATTCTCTCATTTGACTTCGAGATGAATCTTGTTGATGATTGTGTGTATCACAAGTTTAAGGGGAGCAAGTTTATTTTCCTGATCTTGTATGTTGATGACATTCTGCTTGCCACTAATGATATAGGCATATTGCACGAAATTAAGAAATTTCTGTCAAAGAATTTTGAAATGAAAGATCTTGGTGACGCCTCCTTTGTATTAGGAATTCAGATACACCGAGATCGATCTCAGGGTATTCTAGGATTATCACAAAGGAGCTATATCGATAAAGTTCTTAAAAGGTTTAACATGCATGAATGTAAATCTGGGGATACTCCAGTTGCTAAGGGAGACAAGTTCAGTCTCAATCAATGCCGAAAGGGAAATTTAGAAATTGAGGAAATGTAGAAGATTCCTTATGCGTCAGCTGTAGGGAGTTTGATGTATGCCCAAGTATGTACGCGTCCAAACATAGCATACATAGTTGGGGTTCTAGGCAGATACTTAAGCAATCCAGGAATGGACCATTGGAAAGCAGCAAAGAGGGTCATGAGATATTTAAAGAGAACAAGAGGTTATATGCTCACATACAGGAGGTCAGACCAGTTGGAGATCACTGGGTTTTCTGACTCAGATTTTGCAGGATGTCAAGATAGCTTAAAATCTACTTCAGGCTACATTTTTATGTTGGCAGGTGGTGCGGTTTCTTGGCGCAGTGTCAAGCAAACCCTTACAGCTTCATCCACCATGGCAGCAGAATTTGTAGCATGCTATGAGGCATTCAATCACAGGATATGGCTGAGAAATTTTGTCACAGGGCTGAAAATTGTGGAAGGCATTGAAAGACCACTTAAGTTATATTATGACAATAACTCAGTTGTATTGTATTCCAACAACAATAGGAGCTCGACTAAGTTGAAGCACATCGACATTAAGTTCCTAGTTATTAAAGAAAGAGTACAGAGTGGAAAAATTTCCATAGAACATTTAGAGACAAACTCCATGATTGCAGATCCTCTAACTAAAGGACTTCCACCTAAGGTCTTTCATGAGCATGTTGCTCACATGGGTGTTTTACAGTTTGAGGAATCTGAGGTTTAGTGGGAGATAGTCATTTTTTATATTTTTTATGTTCTATGTTTAATTTCTTGTATGCATACATTAAACTTTCAGACATATTTGGTTATTTATATATGTGGTTTTAATTTTACACTTTGTACATTAAGTTTTTATATTGATCTCATTAAGTTAAAGTTTGGACCAGTTGAAAATAGATGTGTATATACAGATCACCTTCACATAATTTTTCATGCTACACATTTCATGATGAATCCATGTCATTTGGTTGTGTCAGGATTAGTGATCATTGTTGGTTTTAGTTGCGATTGATGTAATGAAAAACTGGTTTGGTTCTACATACTGATATAATCAATGGACGGGACTTTTGGAGTATGCTCGAGTAATATAATGGCAATTTTGAGCTCATAAAGTCTAACACATTTAAAAGGTTGTAAGGACATATATATATTTGTGACCAGTGGGAGATTGTTAGCAATTTTGGGTCATGCATATATATGAGACATAATTAAATGTGTTAGGGCCATTATTTATAAAGCCAAATAATAAAGTGATCTGACTAAATTAATGATTTGGCTAGAGGCATATGTCATGAAAATAAATATTGTGTAGAGACCATTTAGTAATTTCTAATTTGATGAGGGGTCAAATTAGAAATACTAAAACTTAAGTAATTCAGTTTATAAATGGTCGTGATCCCCTTCTGAGAGCACACACAGAGTCATAACGTACTTTTTCTGTTCCTTTCTCCCTATTCCCATCAAGAGAGAAAACCAAAGGGAAATAAAGGTGCTTTATAGGAGGAAGATCACTGTATCATTAGTGCTCTCTAATATTATCGTTATGGTCAATTCAGGTACGCTTCCGTTTACTGGGATATTGTTTATGATTGATTCTCAGAATCAATAATATGATCATATTCTGCGTTTTATGCTTACAATTAGTTGTAATGAATTAAATGAAACTTGACTTCAAAACTCATGTTTACATTTTATTGATTGTTAGTCGTACAATCAATCAAATTGTTCTTGTTGAATTTCTAGAATTAATATAGAAGAAATGATTAATCTTGAAAACAACTTGTTTTAAAAATACTATATTCATATTTAATCGGTTATATCTAAGAAAAATCTATTAGAATGTTCAAGTTTTCTTTTTACAAACAAAAAAATTGATTATCTTGATACATAATTGATTAAATCTATACAAAACTATTTTTCTATAAATTATTTTAAGTGTTTTCTTGAAGGCGAAAGTTATACTTGCTTCAGGTTCTTCAAGAATCTTGAAAGAACATGTGATCAATTCTTTTATGAAAATTCCACATTAAAGATAATTTTGTGTCTTTGTGAGATTATTAATAAGTTATTGCAATTATCAAGAATTTAGTTAATTTGAAGTGTTATTATAATCAATTTTATCAAGTCTATCAATTCCTCTCGTATTGATATGATTGTAACTTGATGTAAAATCACTAAAATTCAAAATTCTTGTGTATATTTTTTTTTTCATCCTCATCTCTTATTTTATAGTCTTGAAGGATTGATTAATTTTGCTTTTAAACCAAAATCTTCTACATTGACTTGGTTAGGTAACGTTTTAAAGAATCTAATAATATTTTGATGAGAGAAAAAAAATTAAAATATCAATTCACCTCTTACTAACATAGAACCTTTGAGTCTAGTTCTACACTTATTAACAACCTATGGTAGGTTTAAAGTGAATAATGGAAAGATGTAATTAAAGAATGAATGATTTTGATTTGATTTGAGAGGAAAAGAAAAAGTTTAGAGAAATGATATTATATATAGAAGAAGTTAGAATGATGAGTATCACTCTACATGCTTCTAAGGGACATGCTGCTGATTCGCCCACCACCATTACCACACCCTCAAATAAGGAATGCTTTTTGAACTTTATTGAAACTCTTGACACTAAAGACAATAAACTTTAAAGCTTAGTTTAATGAGTGTGCAATGAATTTACACTTGGTTGCAGGTGTGTGTGTGTATGTGTGTAGGTGAGAGAGTAAGAGAGATAGTACTCTTTTTGGTGAGGATTGTAATTTTGTATGCAGAAGAGACCCCATGTGGACACCAACGTCTCTTCCTTCCATGCTTTTGCTTAGCTAACTTTGGCTTCCACAATCAATACATTTTCTTTTCTTTTTTCTTTTTCTTAAAGATCAAATGCCGAGTCCAGATTCTCTACTGATTTTTTTGTGTTGTTCTATGCTGAGCATTAAAAATACACTATGTTGACCTTTTAACTATCTTTTTAATATATTTGAAAACGTTAAAATTAGTGGTAATCAATAAATTATGGAGACACAATAGAGAAACAACACCAAAAAATCCAGCAGACAATCCAAATTCTCAAATGCCATTAGTTACTAATCTAAATTAATTATCATAATTAAGACTTTTTATAAATTCAATGAGATTTTTTACAGTCATAATCTTAAACATACAAAGATTTTGCAAAGTGGAGAAGGAAAACTCTAACTTACACACTTGTTGAGGGAGGGAAAATGAAATTGACATAATTTATATTTATTAGTTGGGTGCCCTTCTTTTAAGAAAATACTTAATAAACAAGCATTTTTAGTTAGGAAAAATATGGATTCATGTGAGGAAAATGATGTGCAAATGGGAAGAGCTTATTTTGGTTTGTGGGTGGTGGAAAGCTTAACCATTTCATCGTTTTATGCTTGCACACATTTGGTCACAATCAATAAAATAAAATAAAATAAAAAAGCATACAAGTTGAATGTTTGGTGACCCTAGTTGACCTTACCTACTTTTTGCCCTTATTTTAAGCCTTGCCTTTTATACCTTCTTGTTTAGGTATAGTTCACCATTGACTGCCCCAACTTCTTGTCATGCCTATAAATATGGCTATTCCTCTCAATTACCCAAGAACCAACCCATGCATTTCTAACCTCAACTTCTCAATCCCTCTTTATACAACAACAACTATTATTTGAGAATTTATAACCACAACAAAAGCAAAAATAGAATTTTCAATCATCATATTCCTTCAACAAAATACCCTTCACTTAAACCTACTACTTTGTGACTATGAATATACCTTTTCAAAAGAAAGAAAAGGGTTAGAGATTTGATTCTATAATTACCGTTTTTATTAATGGATTCTCCAAGAAAGATCCTTTATTCAAATGAAGCACTCATTGCTAAACATACTATTATTAGTAACATAAAATGCGCCCATTATAGATAAACTAGATAAATCATTTTAAATTCAAGTAAAGAAATTGCACGTTGAATAATTAAGTCATTAAGCTGGGGAAAGTGTTAGTGATGAAGAACATAATTGACTACTTTCTACGAAATCGTATGTTGTCGCTGTTATTTCAAGAGCTTTGTCACTTGTTGGACATTCCCAAATGTCGATTAATTTCAAATCTCTTCTCCACCATCCATCATTATCATTGGCACATAAATAATTAAACCTTACAAAATTGTCCTTCTCCATTTCCTATGAAATCGAATGATAAAATGATTGAAAGAGAGAGTAGAGGTTAAAAGACAATGAAAAAGAGTTCGACAAAGTAGTGGATACTTTTTTTTTTATATATATATAAATCAACCAGAGAAGTGTTTAATGGTGAGAAACAACAATATTTAATCAAACAGATGCTTTGATTAAAACATCCATTAAGAAACTTAACCCTTACATTTATGCAGTCAAAATTTTAAACAACATTTCAATATTTTAAAAAATCTCTTGTACATCCTAAATATTTCAATAATAAAATATATATTCTTTATTATCCTTAAACTCATTGTTGCTATCATTACCCTAATCACCACCATCATAATCAATGTTATTGGCATTTTCAAAAGTTTTACTTACTTAACATAGTGTTGTTGACACCTACATATAACTTACCTGAGCTTTAAGAGCCACACTTCTGTAAATAATATGAACAAAAGTGAGGCATGTAGGGGCCATATGATTGGTGATGATGAATATGTAGGTAAGGGGTAATCAACTAGGAATCCATGTTAATAAATTTTGATTAGTCATTAGATTATAGGAATCCACATTATCAACAAGATTAGTGCTTTGTGGCTTAATGGGTGCGGCGGCTAAGGTAAGAGAAATAATAAGTGAATAAACAAATGCATATCCAAGCTCTTTCTAATTTATATATATATATATATATATATATATATATATATATATATATATATATGCAAACTTTGTAGTGATTGCAGACGAAAGATCATAACCAAGATTTGCCTCATACACGAACATAACATATGTTTTGCTGAAATAAAGTGTCATATCATAAACTCTATTATTGTGCATATTTATATTAGCTCGTAGAAAATGAGTGAAAGAAGGTACAATTAGAGGTTCTGAAGCATGAATGGTAGAGAAAATGATGAAGCTGAGACATTTAATTCCTACTTTGCCATATTTAATAGATTTCTTGTTCCTTCTTTTGTGGGGCATTGTCTGCAACATGTGAAGTAAAATATTCAGTACCTACCACCAATATGAGAGTGCTACATGTTGAACCACACATGCTTTATATGAATGGCTAATTAAACTTGATAAGTAATCATTTTGTCAAAATAGCATTGATGGGCACTGATTGAACACTAACTTTCTTTTGGCAGCAATAAAATCAACGACTCATCAAGCTGTGAAAATGATTTCGAGAAACCGAAACAAATGATGCATGAGTGTGGTGTGATGTTTATTTGAAAAACAAGAAAATGGCAAGAGCAGAAAATGATGAAGGAGGAGGAAAATAAAGAACAGAAAAACACTCCATGAGGTATTCGTGAAGAAGCAGCAATATATATATATATATATATAGTAGCACATGATCCTATGTTGTATGTGCAATTTTTCAGTCTTCTGTTATCTGTCAAGAAAACTTGGTTTTCTGAATACGAAATTTCAGAGATTTGGTGGACATCATGATTGATCGAGCAGTATGCATTTTTAAGATATCTATGGAAAAGGTTTTTTAGTTGTTGTACACTGACAATAAAGAAAATAACTAATATATAATTAAAAGTTATGGATTTTTAAGGTGGTTTTATTTGTAATTATAATTGACAGAATTAATTTTTTTGCACTATTAAACAAAACTGATTCAAGACATTCTGTACTGTCTCTTATTATTTTATTTTTTTTAAGAATAGGAGTAAAGATTTTACCATACTTTTTTATTCTTTTGTTGAGAAAATATACGAGGAAATGCTTGCCGTTGATAGAAGACAACAAAATTTATTGGAACTTTCCTTCCTTTATGCGTGATTTAGCGTGTGATATCATGGAAAAGTGATTTGGGTAGGTCACTTTCTGGATTTATTGATTTATTGCTAATTTGGTGAGATAAATTATTATTTTAGAGTTTAGGGTTTAAAATTTAATATATTTAACTTATTTTGTTAATTTCAGCAAGTGTTTGTCAATTTCCTTTCTGGTAGAACAGGTTATAACTCTCAATATGCCCTAATTATAGTGGATTACACCCTAACACATTTTTAAAAACTCAAATGGTACGGAAAAAAAGTATAAGCCTAGGTATGTTACTGCTTTCTTGGAACACCTTTCACATTCACACGTACATACACACATATACACACACATATATATATATATATATATATATATATATATATATATATATATATATATATATATATAAAATTTCAATTTGAGAAGTGTAATCCAAAATATGGGAGGTGGGAAAAGAAACACTCCTCCTTAGTCTTTCGGGTGTTAAATGCTTTGAGTGTACTTTTGGGCCACTTTAGATGGAGCCTTTCTTTCCCCACGTGGGTTACTTGGTTGAGACAGTTTCTTTTCGCACCTCCACAAATTTCTTCTTGTATTACCATATTTTGTTTTTTACTTTTTTTATAATTGTACAATTCAAAAATTATTTTTGAACTTTCAGATAATCTAATTTTTCTTTGAATTATGTAATCCATAAAGAAAGAATGTTTTCTAGAATATATAATTCAAAAATCATTTTTTATTTCCGAATTATAAATCCATAAGTTATTTTTTATTTTTGGTGTAATCCAAAAGTCTTTTTTAAGAAAAAAAATTCATGGTGTAATTCGAAATAAAAAACAATTTTTAGATTATATAATTCAAAAAGGATAAAATGAAAGAGAAAATTATGAAGGTGTTGGAAGAAAATGCCCTTGATGGACTATATTTTCATGTACTGGTCACATGAAAGAAGAAGAAAAAACTCAAACACTACATATCAAAGTATCCATTCTAGAACGAAGGAACGAGAGTGTTAGAAAAATGCAATGCCAAGTAGAAAAGAACACTAAGCCAAGAAATGTCTTTTCTTTTTATCCCCACAATATCCGATTACGTCCTCTTTCATAAAATAATTGTCTTAAATAAGATTTTTTTTTTTTTCTAAAAGAAATAGATATAGTTTTGGTCTTTAAAATATGTTTGGAGTAGGGTGAAGATTTGAGAGAGAATGAGTGAATTGATTTGAGGGAATAGAAAGGACACCGGTGTTGTTTGAATTAAAAAGAAAAATAATGTGATTTGAGTGAATTTAAAATGAAGATTTGTGAAAATTTTTATATGATGTGATATGAGATTAAAAAAACATTTTAATAAATAAAATTATGTCATTATCATTTTACCTTTTAAAATAAAGGTGATATAAATTTAAATATAAATAGTAAAATTATTATCGACTTAAAAAGTAATGGAATAGAATAAAAAAAACTGGGAGAGTAAAAACAACACAAGCAATAGAATAAAAAGACATAAAAGTAATGGATAATAGGCTTAAAAATGCGAGAATTGATTCTCATGCCTACCAAAATCGATTCCTATGCATTTAAAAGTGATTAGAATCAATTTCGTGATCTCACGTTGTTATAGGCACAGTAAATCCTCACTTATATCTACATAATGCAAGGATGCAAATTTGATGCTCACCCACAAATCTCCTCCTCACATACCTTCAAAACCACTAAATCAAACAACCTACCCACTCGCAAATCCATCCGTTTATACATTATAGAAGCAAACACACCCTTAACACGTTGGTGATGTTATCATAAAACTACCATATATCGCGATAAACTTTTTTAGATCACTGTTACCGAAACGATCACATCACCTCATAATATTATTAAGCGTTACAAGTAAATCATGTTAATATTAAAAATAATTTATTTAACAAAATATAAAACCAATGATTTAAAGCAGATGTCACATAACCATAATTAATCTAGAAATAAGTTAATACTGAATGTGAAGAATTTTTTATGTTTTTTTTTTCAAGGTTTTTCTTTGATAAGTCGGGTAGACACTAGTTAATTTGGTTCAATTTATAAAAATTGATTTTGATTAAAAGAAGTTTACAGGATAAAAATATTTATATAAAAAGAATTTTAAATAGCCAAAATACTAATACAAGTTTCATGGGTTGGAACAAATCTAGGAACATTCTTTAAAGAAAAAAAAGTTATTTAAAAGTAAATGAAAAGAAAAATACTTACAAAATCGTGTCAAGTTGAGATAAGTTATATTTGACCTTAGTCGTTTCAAGTTGGTTGGACATAAGTTAGGTCTAGCTAAATCTGGTTTAAGTCAAGTATAAGTCGAGTTAAATTCATTTTTGCTTAGGTCTTAACTCATGTTGGACTAAGTTGGGTTGGATCGAAGTTTGACCAAGTTGGGTTGGACCTAGGTTAAGTTGAGTTGCGACCATGTCAAGCTAGTCTGGTTGGGCTTAAGTTGAGTTGTGTCCAAGTCAGGTTAGGGTTGATTGAGTCCACATCAAGTTAAGTTGAGTTAGGTGCTAATCAAACTAAGACTAGTTGTGCCCACATTAGGCTAGCTTTAGATCAGGTCATGTTAGGTCACGCTAAGACAAGATCAGCCAAGGTCAAATCCATGTTGGACAGTGTTGGGTTACGCCAAAGTGAAGTCAAATCTTTAATATACTTTGTTTGAGACAAGTGCAGACTGTCATCGTTATTCCAAGAAACTTCAATACCGAAAAAAATCAAAAGATCCTAGATCTTTTAGAGAAGAATGCTTTGTATCATAGAGTAGATGATGTTCTTGTGATCATTATATCATCAAATAGACAAATATGAAAAACATATAATTAGTCTATAATTTATCGACTAGAAAAGGATCACTTTTGGTAAGAGTGGAACCGAGTTTAATGAGCATTAGTCTAAGTTTTTAAAACCAAGATTTAGGAGTTTGTTTCAGACTGTAAATTTGCTTTATTAGAGTCACAAATTGGAATCACGGGAGACGAAACTACAAGGCTATTGCATGTAAACAGTCTTTAGCCAAGTCTATCACTAGTGCATATTTGACATTTTACTTCGTCTTATAGGCCTCAGTTATAGCGAAACCGAAGCTTATAAAGAGGCTGTGGCATTTTTGCAATTTTGTCCAACTATATTGTCTCGGGTCTCTGAAAACCGCTGTAGTAAAGGGACTTTAGGCCTCGGTTACAAAAGAATCGAAGCCTATAAGGCAGCTCAATAAGCAAAATTTCAAAATTGTCACTAGCGTCAACATTTTTTGCCTCGGGTGTTTAGGGACCAAAGAAGTAAAGGAACTTTAGGCCTCGGTTATTAATTGAATCGAGGCCATAAAGCCTATTAAATTCCCAAATCATGAAACACTTTCACTATTCATCGTCTTCTCACAATCTTTGTGCGTAAAACCCTATTTGTTCTCTCTGCCACCACCACTGTCCAGCTCCATCGTCGACCAGCTATAGCCGCCGTTCGTCGCACGTCATCGCCTCCGTCGCGCCATCCATTGTCGCCGATTAAATCGTCGCCTCTCGTTACCGGTGAGTTCGAAAAATGGGTTTCCTATCGCGTTTTTTTTTCTTTTGCGTTTTTGATTCGTTTGTGTTGCTTTGGAGTTCACAAATTTAAGGTTCAAAACACACCATTGCCATGTCACAAAGAGGCACCGCTGTTGCAACTTTGTGGGCTGAGTGTGAATCTAAGGCATTAATTGTTGTTGTGAACCCATTTGGTTGTGACTGTTGTGTGTAACATCCTGTCAGGATATTACGAGTTTAAATAATAAAATAAAATAAAAAAATAAAACTCATTAATTATAAATCCATTTCCCAAAAACGCGGGAAATTTCAACTTTATTAAATAAATAAAGATGCCAAAATCCTTGAATATAATTACTATTACCATAAAAAATAGTCCAGTAATATTAATAATTACAACTGATTTGAAATCATAAAGACAATGTAAAAACTTTGAGAAAATTGCCCCAAGACTAGCCCCGCTCCGGCTCTATGCCTCACCAGATCTACCTACAACATCATTTGCTCACGTATACCGCGTATACGATCATCGCCAAACATAAGTAGATAGGGTGAGCTTAACAGATAAAACATATACAATTATATATACCCATATACAACATATCAATATAAACAACACAATCATTCCAAAGGATTTCCCTTCCTTTGATTCATACCACCTGGCCACAACCAGGTTATTCGTGTTCTACATCTTCTAGTGATTACTTCTAGGTGACTTGCTGCCATACCTATCGGCCACAACCGATAGAGCACGTGCGGGAAACCATGTTACGAATCATACACCGTAACGCCAGGTGGAGTTCCTAAATACGAACATAGTTCGCAATGTCCCAAGACTACCAAACTCGCCAGTCAAATACTGAGGAGGGCAATCTATCTGGACCCATCCGTACTGCCCACAACCAGCACACTCACACCGGCAACACTCATCAACCCGAGTCACAACTTAAGAGTTCCTCGTGTTCACCCGCCATCCCGAGCCACAACTCAAGAGATGATATTCTGAGTCACAACTCAAGGAATACCACGTGCTTTAACCCCTATCCCGAGCCACAACTCAAGGGATACGTTTTGAGCCACAACTCAAGGAACACCAACAATCCCACATTTGAAGCATCACCATAAGCCTTGTAGATCACGCCCACAGAATCAAGAACACCAATATTGTTGCAGTAAAATCGCCTGGCGGGGTACACGTACCGTCAGGCGCTGCCGCTTCCAGATTGCTTGGCGGGGGACACGTACCACCAAGCGCTAAGCGCCTTAGTCTTCACTGTCGCTGCAACTATCGCCTGGCGGAACTTCCTGTGCCGCCAGGCGCCACGTGCCTTAGTATTTGCTAAACTGCAGACTTAGCCTGGCGCACCCCTCCTTACCGCCAGGCGCCACCGAGATCCAGAACCCCCTGTTTCTACGTTGTCGCTTGGCGAGTCAATCACCACCGTCAGGCGCTACACCAGTAGTTGCGCAATACTGATTTTAGTTCAGGTTCAAGCACACTTCACACGGGTTTCTCTCATTTGTTCTCATTATAGAGTACCCCTAATGAAAGGCATTGCCATCTATAATGTTCCAAGCCTTATAGTACCTCACATGTGCATTCATCCCGTAGTCATATAGACCATCCCAAGCATGCTCAAACAAAATATAAGTAGCAGCACTCTAACAATTTTAAGCACATGATCTTATGCACTAATGCAATTTAATATTGACACTCATGCCTTCACCAAACCAATTATCCACATGTGACTAACCCAAAGGAACATTCAAATTGATAGAGACTTACCACATAACCCAATCATGCTTCATTAGAAGTTACTTGAACTTATCAAGAGCATATTCATGTATTTTACAGACTCCAAAATCAGCAATATTAAGTAATTTATATCTCTAGCTACGGACCTCCAAATCCAATCTCCATCATTCAAAATGAAGAACCACATGTTATGGACCACTTGTCACAATTTTACCTAAATCAACGGTTAACGAACTAGGAAATGCAGTTTTACGAAAACTGCGCAAACCAGAAAAACATGGTGGCACCTAGCACCCAGAAGTGAGGAGGTGGCGCCTGGTGGGACTAAACTACCGCCCGGCGGTTCCTGTTGCGCGAAAAATACGAAAAACAGCATTTTTTGTGAATAGAACACCATGCACCTCTTTGGTATGGCGCTTGGCGACCAAATGGGTGCTGCCAGGCGGTTCCTGCACCTGCGAACCTTACCCCCTTCACAACAACTCTGATTTCCATCAATTTCTGACTCCATAGGATACGAACCCAGTTATTGGGATTATGGTTCATCCCTAACACTTCCCATTCACGAATTCATTCACATTTCCCCTTAGATTGCTGCCACTATAGAAATTCTCAATTCATCAACCCTAAGATAATATTCCTACTTTTTCATCCAATTTATTCATCAATTAAATGAATTTCAATGATGTTTGACATCCAATCACCCCTTAACCATTAAAATTTGCTTTCGCTCCGATTAGAGTCATCTCAAAACATTCAGAACATCAAAATCGAACCAAAATTGGTTTGCGTCGCCTAGCAATCTTCATCACCGCCAGGCAGTTCAAGCAAAACCCAGAAACTGGGTTAATCTGTCACGCGTCGCCTAGCAGCACAAAGCTCACCGCCAAGCGGTTCCTCTCGGGAACCCAGAAAATAAGCAAAATAGGATGAGTCGCCTTGCGGTAGTTCATCGTCCGCCAGGCGGTTTCTGGAAATTTTCCAGAAACCCATAATTTGCGAATTAATTCAACAGGAAGCATGTTATTTCTCATCATACATCATACCATTAACAAAACAACATAAATTACGAGTTCAGCTCCCCTAACCTGGTTTCCTTTGCTTAAAACTCTAGTAGCCCTTGGTTCTCCCTTACTTCCAATAGTCTTCCTTAGTTCCAGCCCTCCCTTGGCTGCTTGGGTTTCCTTGCCCTTTCACCTTCATGCCAAAGAAATTTTGGCAAAAAAAAATAAAGTTTAATTTGGGTTCACCAAGGTTTGAACCCCTCACCATGCCAAAGCCAAATCAATGTTCTACCATTTAACCAATTCATGTTTCATGATGATTAATATAATTTTATGATTATATTATCACTCAACATACTCTAGCATATTATTAAAACAATAATAATTAAATAACACACAAATAGCATACATAGAACTTAAACCCAAGTCCTCTAACACATTTAAGTACTCTCAACCATTTGAGCTAGTAATTTTTCACATCATAGTTATCCGCATTAAATGCCTTAAAGGCTCCTACTACCCGCATTTATTAAATAATTATTTAATTAATTATTTAATTAATTATTTAAATTCCTCGGGTCTTACACTGTGAATGAGGTAGCAACAAATTTGACGAATTTTGTTGTGATTGTTGCTGCATTGGAACCTTTGGTTGTTGCAGCATGTGTGCAAAGTGATGACTTGTGTGTCTCCCAGCGATTGGCCAGCCACTGCGACGAAAAACTATCGCGTCTCCCGGCGACCACCGCTGCTGCAAGAGCTCCAGATTTTTTACAAAATGGCTTTGGTTCACACCTGAGGCCAAAAGTCATCCCCTTTTGGCCTCATTCAAATATGCCTTGGTTCTAGAACTGAAGTAGAATATCAAAAACAATCGGGGCCAAAAGCCCTTACTGCACTCGTGTATATTAAGAAAGATATTGTCAAAATCAATTTAATAAATAGACCACCTTGAAGATACAATTTTTGTTAGAATGAATGAATGGTAGTTGATTTAACAACAAAGTTGAAAGTGTTAATGCAATGAAAACCCTTAATTTGATGAAAGCCCTAAGTAACTAAGCTAGCTTTGAACATTGGAAACTACATCAACATTGAATTTGTTCTTAAAAATTCACTTGTAGCCAACTTTTAAAACATTGAATCAAATTTTTATTTATTGTAAGGACGTGAAAGGATATAACAAGCTTTTATCTCTTTGTCAAAGTGATAATCAAGTTTCTTATTGATAAGTACCTCAAAATGTTAGTTGTTGTTGCCAAATAAGGCAAATGTGACTATTCAACTTGAAATTTATAGGAGTATTGAGGGTCAATATTCAATGCAGCTAACAATTCAAAAAATATATTTACCTTATATGAACTAATTTAGAATTTTTCGATAGATTTCTTTGTATAATGGTTAATTTGGAATGAAAAACTTGATAGGTTATTTTTCTCATTGATTTTTTGAGAGATTGTGATTTTATATATATGATATTAGGTCAACACACACATATAAGACATTTGATACCACTTTTAACCCTAAACCTTAACCTTGTGTTTGGTTGAAGAATTTCAAAAATTCCAAGAAATTGAAATACATAGTATTTAAATTACTTACAATTGAATTCCATTCATTTATTAAATAGTTTGTTTGGATGAAGTAACTACAATATCTTAGATTTCAATTTTCCTGTTTAGATAAAGCAAATTTCAATTTTCAAGCAAACTCAACTCTATCTTTGAGCCTAAGATGAGTTATCTCAGCTTTCGATTTGAGATGACTTGTCTCGACTTTCAATTCGAGACGACTCATGAAGATTTAACCTCGACCGACTAGGTCTGACCTTCGACATGGACCGACTCAGCTCGACCTTTGGCCCGACCGAGTCAGCTTGACCATCGACCTGATTTGACTCAAATCAACCTTCACCACAAGCCTACTCGACTCAACCTTCGTGAGTGGAGTGAAATTTCAATTTCCTTCTTTTTTTTAGTGAATTTCAAATTCTACTGTTTTAGTTATTTGAAATACCTTATTAAAATTCCTCAATTTCAATTTTCTTTTAATTTTCTCATCCAAACAAGTCATTTTACTTTAAAGAATTTCAAATTCTCCAAATAGATGAATTATTCTATTAGTCTTTTCTGCCCGATGTGAGATTTTGACTCACACTTGAATTATTCTCAACTAGCTCCTCTCAAGGATGAATCCTTTTTCATATTGTATATTTTCTCTTAGGTATATGGTGACCAACTTATACCATTGTGGTTATGGTGTTGTTATAGCGACATAAGTCATACTTATACCCTTGCCCTTGTTGTGGTTATGGTATTTGTTGTTATAGCGATATAAGTTAGTCATCTCGAACCATAGACTCTGATACCATTGTCATATGGATTATCATTGAGAGATTGTGATTTTATATATATGACATTAGTATAATACACATATAAGACATTTAACACCACTTTTAATCCAAGATTTTAAAGTAATGGGTTTACGATTCTTTTATCTTATATTATTTAACTTTATCTTTTATATCTAATATGGAACTTTAGCTCATACTTAAATTATTTTCGATTACACGGATTGCTCCCAACAAAACTTAGATTTAGATTACTTAGTCTAAAACTAAAAAATGCACGTACTGAAACTGTTGAAAAAAAAAACCCTTAAAAATTAACTCTATTCACCGAGAGTCCTTGAAAATATGATAGAAGGACCACTTTATCTTGCATACTGTACTACCAAAACTATATTTGATAATTGCCAAATACACCTTCCCTACTTGATAAATGCATCTTCCTTGTGACGTCGGAATTTATAAACCAACCATGATGCAATTTTGTTATTCATTATTTTACGCAATTGATTTAACATTTAGAATCTTAATTCACTTTCTATATATAAAAAATAAAAATTATTCAAAATTAGTTTCAATCAATTATACATATAATAGTCTTCTGGTGAACATTTTGTCAATGTTATTAATGGATGAAAGGTTTTGACTTATTTCCCAGAAATGAAAATTACTTAAAAACAATGAGCCAACTAAGAATATGTATTAAGTACGGAAATTGAATTAGTATCGATCAACTAAGAAAATATCCAATGATCAAATTATATTATTTTTAAGAAAGAAAATTGAAGTAAGTGGTATGAACTAAGAAAATATCCAATTGTGTGATGAAAGTCATAAAACTTCGTAAAAATTATGCATTTTTTCAATAAGCAAATTTCTTATCAAAATGATATGCTTTGGTTTGAGTAGAAGCAACATCAGAATATATCAGAAGATGAAATAAAGTAAACACAAAATCTTCAATTTGTTTTTCTTTATATTCCACCCTTTTTGTCAAGAAGAAGAAAAAGTGCATGAACCAAAGAAGATGTATGCTTATAAATCAGTTCCTGAAGTTCATCATAACGTTGAATGTTTTGAATGTGGTCCATTATTAATTCAGGTTCCAACCAATGAACATGGGTTTGCAGGATCTGAATTTTAGCCAAAAATTCAGTGTCATGGTCTGTCGTGGAGCATTATTTTTGGATGATTCCATAATAATTAGAAGAGACATAAGAGATATATTGTATCATTACTTCCAAATTTCATCTTCATCATTTTGTATAATCTACAGTTTCTGAGTAGTTCTAGAAGAGATATTTCATTTTTATTTAAAATAAATTTAACCACATGTCAAATTCATGACACAATTTTTAGTTATTTCAAAAATAATGTTATGGATACTCAAATTATGTATTTAAAGTTAATAAATTATATAATAAAAATATTGATTTAAAATATATCTTCAAATATATAGTTTTAGTCTTTAAATACTGAATTGTGAGTTTGGTCTCCAAATTAAAATAATAATAATAATAATTTCTTTAGCCCTTCAATATTGAAAAAAATATTTTACTTTTTAAATATTAAATTCAATCTAAAAACAATTTTAAATGCTAAATCCTATGTAAACCTTAAATTTTTTAATTGTAAAAAATTGATTTCAGTCTCTCAAATTTAGTATTTAGCAAATTTTTTTTTCGAAAAACTAACATATGTTTTTAAGATTTGAAGAACCATAATCAGAATAACCCAACTTTTATAAACACTAAAAACATATCTAAACATAAAATATATAATGTAATATAGTTTGGTAAATGGACAATTTAGTAAAGATGCTTACTTGTAATATATATTTAAAACAAATTCCAAGTTTCTTTCTAAAAAGAAAATATTGTTTTTTCTTCAAAAACATTTGCAAAGTGAAATAATTTTTTACATCATTGTTAGTAAAATAAAAATCACTACAGGTTTTTAAAAATCTGTCATAAAATATTTAATTTTAAGGGAATTAATCAGTTTTTTACTGATAAATAAATATATTCATTTATATTTTATTAGTTAGGATTTAGCACTTTTGTATTTATTTGTAAAATAACAAGTAGTAATATAATTAATTTTAATCTATTATTTTTTTTAAACTCTATTAATAGTTAAAATAATGAAATACATGTTTGGTATTATTATTTATCATGTGTCAATAAAATACAAATTAAATTAATTTAAGAGAAACCATTCAAAGTTTTAAATTAAAAAAAAAAACAGAAAAGAAAAAGTAGATATTTTCCATTTAATATTAATTGTATCTTAATGTTAATTTTTCTATGCAATAGTTATTAAAGACAAAATGTGTGTATAATTACTGTAACTATTAAATAAATTTAAATAAAATTAACGAAATTAAAATTTTGTAATGCCACTGTAATTTTTTTATTGTAAAAAATATATTAATATTTATTTACTGAACTAACAGTTTATCCTAATTTTTTATTTAAATTATCTTCTTAAATCATATATTTTACTTAATTAATTAATAATGTTTTTTTTTTAATTTTAATAAGCGACCTCGCGACGTAATTTAAATATATTTGTGGTTCAACCAAATTTATTAGAATAACTTTTAAATTTATTGAAGGTTTAAATAATTCATAAATTTATATATTTTTCATTAATTTTTTGTTGATTTTTTTTTCTTTTTAAGTATCAAAATATTTTTTATTTTCATTTCCTTTGTTTGATTTTATTATTAATTAAATGACATCATTATTTTTTTCTTTTTATATTCAACTCATATATTAACTGACCTTGTAATCTAATCCTTTTCGACTCACTAGTTAACTAATTTCTTCTTTAACAAAAAATAGTTGACCTAATAAATAAGATTAGAACGAAAATTCACAAGTATTGAGGGCATAAAGGAGTTAATTGAATCGAGAGAAGGAAGAGTTAGATCAACACGTTAAAGTATTTCAATAAGAGTAACAAATATTTATAACATATATAATTAAATTTATTACATTTAAACACGGCTTTAAGTGTAAAAGTAAATAAAATAAGAATTATGTGTTTCAGTTTATCAATAAGACTAAGATGGCTATTATTTTCATAAAATTAAAAAGTATATATTATTGAAAGTATGGCTTAATATTTGTAAAATAAATTTTAACTATTAATTATATAGGAACTATGCACACATATAGAAGAATGAATGGAAGTCTGTATATTATGTGAAATGAATAAACTTATTTATACACAGTACAGAAGCAAAAAAATGAAAGCAACTATCATATAACAGTACTAACTGTTTTAACTATCTAAGGTTCAGTTTTGACTTATTCCTAACACACCCCCTTAAGTCAAAACAGGTTTTACAACTCCAATAGATTGTCTCAGATACCTAAACCTCTCCCCTTTTAAGGCTTTGGTAAAGATATCTGCCAACTGAACCTCAGATTTACAGTAAACGATTTCAAGCTTCTCTTGATTGACTTGTTCCCTCAAAAAATGGAACCTAGTTTCAATGTGCTTGCTCCTACCATGAGCAGCAGGATGTTTTGCTAGGTCTATAGCAGATTTATTGTCCACCATTAATTTTGGACAGCTATTCATCTTCACCTTTAACTCTTCCAAGAGCATTGCCAACCATGCAGCTTGGCACGCAGTTTGAGAAGCAGAAATGTATTCTACTTCACAAGAAGAAAGAGCTACAACAGGTTCTTTCACGGATTGCCATGAGACAAGTGACCCACAGAGGAAAAATATGTAACCAGCAGTGGACTTCCTATCAATCTGATCTCCGCACCAATCAGCATCTGCGTACCCCTTCAGTTCAACACTTCCTTCGCACCCTTTATTTGGAAACAACAAGCCAAGGTTCTTTGTCCCTTGCACATAACGCATGCTACGTTTCACAGCATTCATGTGGGTTTGTTTAGGTTCTTGCATGAATCTACTCACTATTCCAACCGAAAAACTCAGGTCAGGTCTTGTACAACATAAATACCTCAAGCACCCAACCATTTTCCTGAATTCTGATTCATCCACAGGTTCCTCATGTTCATTCTTTCCCAACTTCAACCCTGTTTCCATCGGTGTAGCTGCTATGTTGCAGTCTTGAAGCTTGAACCTGCTCAACAGGTCTTTCGCATACTTCGCATGGTGCATTAACATTCCATGATCTGTCTGCATGAACTCAATTCCCAAAAAATAATTGAGTTCCCCCAAGTCACTCATTTCAAACTCAGTGGTCATCTGATGTTTGAACTGATTGATATATTCCGCTTTACTTCCTGTGACAAGCATGTCATCCACGTAGAGGCATACGAGCAACTTTTCTTCTTGACCATTGCTGATCCAATACTTCACGTATAATCCTTGCTCCGTGGTGCATCTTTCAAAGCCAATCTGATGCATAAACTGATCAATTCTTTTGTTCCAAGCCCGCGGGGCTTGTTTCAAGCCATAAAGAGCTTTGATTAACTTGTAAACTTTCAGTTTATCATCCTTAACCTCAAATCCTGGCGGTTGAGTTACGTATACCTCCTCTTCAAGCAACCCATTTAGAAAAGCTGCTTTTACATCTAGCTGATGCATTCTCCACTTGTTTAATGTTGCAATAGCTATAATTACTCGGATTGAATCAAGCCTAGCAACGGGTGCATATATTTCTCCAAAATCAGTTCCAGCCTTTTGCAAATATCCTTTAGCCACTAACCTGGCTTTATGCCTTATCACTTCTCCCTTGGGATTGACTTTAACCTTGAATACCCACTTCAGTGCTATGGGCCTTTTATGTGGTGGGAGATTAACCAATCTCCACGTTCCATTACGTTCAATGGACTCTATCTCCTCACACATCGCTTTTCTCCATTTTTCATCCCGCACAGCATCCTCAAATTCCACGGGCTCTGCCTCTGCTGCCAATGCAAAATGCACTGGGTTTCCTTCTTTAGTAACAACACCAAACAGTTCATAATCTCTGAAACGAGTTGGTTGTTGTCCTTGACGCTGGGATCTTCGAAGCTGCTGAACATCTTCTTCGGGTTCAATCTCGCCAGAATCTGCTACATCATCAGGTTCTAGCGCAATAACTGGGACCACCTCTGCTGCCTCATTCACCTTATTTTTCTCCCACTCCCAACTAGAGGCTTCATAAAAAACTACATTTCTGCTGATAGTTACACTCTTGGTTTCTGGGTCAAACAGCTTATACCCTGCAGTAGTGTGATAACCAATCATCACCATAGGCTTTCCTTTGTCGTCTAATTTGGTTCGCTGCACTTCAGGCACTTTATGGAAACACAGGGAACCAAAAACTCTCATATGCTTGACATCTGGCTTCTGTTTTGACCAGCCTTCTTCTGGTGTAACTCCCTCCAACCTCTTCGTAGGTGTGCGATTTAGAATATAGGTTGTTGTTGCAATTGCTTCTCCCCACATATACATAGGCACGTTTTTACTTTTGAGCATACATCGAACCATGTTGAGGAGAGTTCTATTTCTCCTCTCAGCGGTTCCGTTATGTTGCGGTGTGTGAGGTGGTGTAACCTCGTGTGTGATTCCCATTTCAGCCAAGAAGTTTTGAAACTCCAGTGAGTTGTACTCACCTCCTCCATCAGACCGTAGTCGCTGTATCATGCAACCACTCTGTTTTTCAGCGAGAGTCTTGAACCTCCTGAATGTGTCAAAGACCTCGTTTTTGCGCTTTAGGCAAAACGTCCACAACTTCCTGGTGTAGTCGTCCGTGAAGGTCACAAAGTATCGACTGCCCCCAGGTGTTTCCACAGGCAATGGTCTGAAAAGATCAGAATATACCAGTTCTAACTCCTTCGTTGTTTTGGTGGCAACGAATTTGCTGAACTTGCTCTTCGTTTGCTTGCATTGCACACAGTCATGACACGCTTCTTCTGGCACAGACACGCGAGGCATCCCTTCAACCATTCCTTTAACGCTCAGTTCACTCAAATTTCTGAAGTTCAGGTGACCAAAGCGTAGGTGCCACAACCACTCTTCTCTGTTCATTGCAGCTGTAAAACACTTATGGTTTAACGTAGTCATTTTTACCTTAAACGTACGATTGGATGATAGTGCAGCACAAATGGCAAGCTTCTTTGTTTGATCATAGACCCGTAGGGAATTCTCCTCCAGAACCATCTTGAACCCTTTCTGCATTAACTGGCCAAGACTCAGCAAATTGGTTCATAACCCAGGGACATACAGGACGTCGTCGACTATGACTTCTTCTCCGTCGAAGCTTCTTAGCACGACCCGTCCATTCCCTTCTGCATGCAAACAACTGTCGTCTGCAAATCGCACCCGTTCTTGAGTCTCATTACTCAATTTCACAAACCACTCCCTCCGGCCAGTCATATGGGTAGAACACCCAGAATCAAGATACCATGCGTCATCATCATTGTCTTCGTTCTTGGTCTAAACCATGAGTAAGACAGCTTCAGAATCAGACGACTCTTCTTGCGCGAGATTTGCCTGGGAGTGAGGCTTGGGTTTGTTTTTCGCTCCATCACCATGCCAGCAGTCGCGTGCGAAGTGGCCATACTTCTGGCAGTTATAGCATTTCACTCGCTTTTTGTCAAACACCTTGTCTTTACTCTCATTCCCGCCTTGCTTCGATTCACCATCTTTCGACTCTAGATCAGTCTTCTTCTTAAATTTGTGACCCTTCTTGGTATCTTTCTTTGGCTTCGATGAAGTTCTTGCTTGAAGAACCAACTCCTGATACGATTTGTGATCACTCATGCGCAGTTCGTGAGCCTCCAACGAGTGCTGCAATTCTTGAATACTCAGCTTGTCGATGTCCTTTGTTTCTTCAATTGTGATAACAAGATGATCGAACTTTGGATGCAAAGAACGAAGAATCTTGTTTACCACGTGTTCTTGAGACAATGTCTCGTTACAGCTTTTCATGGCGTTAACCACACTCTGAACTTTGTTGAAGTAACTCGCCACAAATTCGTTGTCCTCCATTATCAAGAACTCAAAGCTTCTACGTAGGGCCTGCAACTTCACTCGCTTGTGCTTGTCACTATCTCCGTAAGTCTTGATGAGAATCTCCCATATTTCTTTAGCCGTTTCAGCCATTGAAATTTTGTTAAAGATCTCAGAATTCACACATTGATATAGCAAATACCTGGCTTTGCTATCCATCTTCTGCATGTGTTTGTAATTCCTCTTCTCTTCGTCTGATGCCTTGCTACCGGGATCGACGACGCCAACTTCGATCACCTTGGCCACATCTTGGAATCCAAACACTGCGCGCATTTTTATCTTCCAATCATCAAAACAGCTTCCATCGAACATGGGCAACCCTCCAGGAATGAATCCACCAAGTCCAGCCATGATTCTTGAACGTTTCTTGAAGAATCGCTATAGGTTTCTTGAACCTCACACATGCTTCACAAAGAGCACCCTGAATCGTCAAGATACGCCACACACAGTCTGGCAGAATCACAGACAAAAGAACCACTTCTCAACTCACGTACTGGAAGACCCCCTCTGAACCAACCTTGCTCTTGATACCATATAGGAACTATGCACACATATAGAAGAATGAATGGAAGTCTGTATATTATGTGAAATGAATGAACGTATTTATACACAGTACAGAAGCAAAAAAATGAAAGCAACTATCATATAACAGTACTAACTGTTTTAACTATCTAAGGTTCAGTTTTGACTTATTCCTAACAAATTATACTAAATCAATTTAATATATAAAAGTAATTGTTATAAACATTAGTTAATCAATTAAAGTTTACATAATTAAAATATATATTAACGTAAAAAACTATAATAAAAAGAAAACTTTAAATATAAATAAGTAAAAACTAGCATACTAATAGATTAAGATTTAAGTCCATCTAATTATAGAAGGAGTAAAACTAAGTCGTTTAAATACATTGTTAAAAACAAAACATTATACTCAAACACTTTCAAGCACATTTAAAAATTTATAAGTTTATAAATTTTCTAACCCACTATAAACAAATTGGCCTCTAGTGAATTGATTCATCGAAAGACATTATAAAATCATTGAATTCAAATATTAAAGAAACAACAAATTGATCATGAGTTATAAATAAGAAAACGAAAGTACTTTAACCAAAAAAATGTTTTGAACACTTAATAGAGCAAATTTTTTAATAACAACTCAATTTAAAATATTAACATTTTGAAAAAGCACTTAAAACTTAATTAAATTTATTTTAAAACTATTATCTCATCATCTTAAGAAATCTATTAAGTAGAATCTTAAATTATTTTTAAAATATTCAATTAACTCTAAAAATTAAAATTTATTTTAATTGAGTTTCTAAACTGAAAGAATTCTAAAAACAAAGTTTCACAAATTTAAACCATCATAAAATAATGACTTGGACTATTCAAGACCTTTACAAATATTTTTTTATTGTGAGTGTTACAAATATATTGTTTTTTTTTTTTAATTTTGATCTCCATAACTATATCACTTTTTTTATTTTAACCTTTTACAATATCATATATTTTAATGATATAATCATTGTCATTTTTATTGATATTATTAATATGATGAGACGATTAAGTTAATTTTGTGAGTGATATTTGAGTTGAGAGTTAGGATGTCTTTGTACATACCTACTGTCGCCGAGTCTCCGTGGATGCCACCCAAAAAACTAAGACCAACACTAACCACGCAACTCATTCTTAATATTTCTCTCATGCACATTTGTATCCACATTATTAGAATTCTTAAATTTTGTTAGATTTTTTAATTATTAGAGTACAACAATTTCATCAATAAAATAAATAAAGGCTCATTTTTGGCCCTGCATGTAACAAACAACTAATAACTAATAAATCTGATTTCATCAATGATGCTTCCAGGCATCATGTTTCACAAAAGGAGATTTTTCTTTTCCTAATTTTTAATTGAATGACTTTGGCCCCTGTCTGCCTAACTTTTTTTTTTTTAATTATTCTCTTGATTAATTTTTTTATTATTAGTATATATATATATAATTTTTATTAATAGTTATAGTTTAAGAGGTACAGGAAATCAACTCACGTCTTTCCTTTTCAACCTCTTTTAATTTGTTTTGTCTATCAACTTGTTCCTTCCATTTTCGAAAATGAGTTGGAGAAACTAGGGAGAAAAAAAAAAGTTAATAAATGAGAAAATGGAAAACAAAAATATCGATCACCTAATCTCATTAACCGTAACATCAAACAATTAATTACTTCAACAAAAATAAAAATATTTTAAGCAATCAATAAAATCACAATGTATTAATTTTATATATTTTGTATTAAAAGAAATAATAGTTGCTTGCAACATGCAAGCTCTTAATGGAATATCAACTTCACATTTTTTTTTATATAGCTTCGACGTGGATGTATATTATGCTAGTCTTGTTGGGGCTTAAGGTCACTTTCTCGTGGTTTATTATATTGAACTTAGAACAATTTTATGCTACAATGAGCATTATTGAGGGAAAGGTATTAATTTCTTTTTTCCAAAATTTAACAAGCTGAAAGAAATATTAATAAACCATAATTTTTTTTATTGGAGGGATAAATATACGAAGAATTTTCCTTTTTTTAAAAAAAATTGCAAAGTTTAAAGGATACTAACAATAGTTTTATTTGATGTCAATTAAAAAAAGTTGATTATTTTTAAATATTGTTTGAGATAAAAAATATATCAACACATGAATCAACTTGATATTAGAAATATTTTAATATAATTTAAAAAATAAATAATTAAAATAAACATCCTACTGTTATTCATGTTTTTATGGACTTTTAATTTGATGAGTTAATGTTATTTTATGGTTTTAACGGCTATATTTTTTATTATAATTTATTGTTGTGTCATCCTTTCCTATCTATAAATACCACTTAAGTGCATGAGGAAAACAAATAACAAACATTAGAGTTTTTCTAAAAAGTATTCTTCTTTGCTTCTTTATATTATATCTTAAAATAGTAGTGTTCATAAGGTTCAAAGATCCTTCGTTACATCGATCTGGACGGGTTACTATATCTTGGGAGATGAGCGCATAATATTGTGTATTGACCTGGGTAGTGGGGGCGTTTTCTCTCTAAAGATAATGTTATGTGTGCATCATCCTAGAATATTTTTACTTCTCTTGTTTTTTTATCTATTATTGTTATATGAATTGTTGTTTCTGGTTAATGTTCTTTGATTTATATATGTGTTTTAGTGTTATTATTGCTCTAATAATTATTATTATTATATTGTTTCATATTTTTGTTATTAATAGTATTATTTGATTAATCATTTTCTAACATTCTTAGAGAGAAAAATTGTTATTAATTCTGGTTCACGGAATAATTTTTTGTGATGTCTAAAGCTAATAGTTTTTCTATTATATCAATTTATGCTTTAATTTTTTTTTTCACTTACAAGCGATAAAGATGTTCTAGATCATGAACATATTTTAAGTGTTTTGTATGAAAACAATTATAAAATAATTTGTCATATTAAAACTACCATTGAGTTATGAAACTATGCATTTGCAAAGGAAAAAGAGAGTTTAGGTTTATATTTATATGAAAAAAAATGAAGAATAATAAATCTAATTTTTATAAAATTTATGGATTTAAAATTAAAATGAATTATTTTATTTGACATCATGCTTATGATCATGTGTGTGCTAATAAACAAAAAAAAAATCTTCATATCAGAATTGAGGAGATGGTCAAGTAAAATTAAACTTGTCTTCTAGAAATTATCTTATTTTTAAAAAGGAAATTTTCATGTTTCTGGATTTAGAAACTTCCTTGGTGTTCAACAAGGTTATGATGTGGTTTTTTAGTACAATAGGATTATTATTTCTATACATGTGCTTTGGTTGGTAAATGATATATGTGGGATGGTTTGTTAAGTACTTTTATCTTGTAATAAAATATTTAGTAGTTTTTCTTTAATTATTAGAAATGTTAAATTTTGATATTTGACATGCTATTATTATAATTGTTGAGAAGTTTGGTTATAGACCATTCAAGTTATACAATTTTGAGTTACAAAATTAATTAAAAAGGAAAGTGATAAATATGTCTTTAGAAATGAGAATACATGTCTATATAAATGAGTGTTTTGTGTGAAATTCATGGTACTATTTATTAAGTAACATCTTCAAGTGTTAATCAAAGAACAAAAGAAAAAAATGCTTTTGTTTGATATGATAAATGTTATGCTTCAAGTTCTAGCTCGCCTAATATTATATTAGTAAAACTTTATACTCTTTTTGTCATATTCTCAAATATATTTCCTTACAAAAGGTTGTGATAAAACTCTTATGAGTTTTTTTTTTAAAAAAGGAGAACCATATTTAAAATATTTCAAAGTGTGGGGGTGTCTTGCAATGATTAATATAGCTCTTAATAAAAAATAAATAAAATTTCTTGGTTATATATTCTGAAGTGAGTGAAAATATACCTATAGTACTATTTTGTCATCCTGTGTAATATTGTATGTATTTCTTCTAGTTATGGCTTTCAATAAAAATAAATAAAATTTCTTGCTTATATATTCTGAAGTGAGTGAAAATATACCAATAGTACTATTTTGCCATCTAGTGATAATATTATTCGTGTTTTTTCTAGTTATGGCAATATGACCAATTCCTTGAGATTATCGAAGGATATATTAATGTAAATTGGATATTGATTTTGGTGTCAAAATCAATTACTTGTTATAGTTATGTTTTAACCTTGGATGGATGTGCACTATCATGGAAATATGTCAAAAATTTGTTGTTCTAACATGATTTACCGTACAAGCATAAATTATTCCTTTTTTTGTTTCAATGCATCTTGACAATAAAGTTGTTATATTTAAAGTTTCCTGTAAAATGTCAATGAAATTAACGTATGAGAATGAGAGACAAAATTATTAGAAACTTAATTACTCATGGTATTATCTCTCTTGACTTTGTCATGTCAGAAAGAAATATTGCAGATATGCTTATCAAAGGGTTAATGCATCAACAAGTATTTGAGTCGTCGATGGAAATGAGACTATATCTCATAAATTAGTTGCAACAATGGACACACGTCTCCACATGAATGGCGATCTCATGGAATGGAGTTCAATGGGTAACAACCAAGTTGTTGTTGACTAAAGTACACCAATTAATTTGATTAAATTTTATGTCTCATTCTTATGGTAAGGTGTACTATAAATTGTGGCAATAATAAGGTTGAGGTATATGCATTATTATGCTTATTTTATAAAATATCTCTTAATAAACCCAATGACAATTATGGTAGGGGTGTGAGTCACAAGTCACCCTTTGAGGGTTTACCTAGTGAGTATGATGGTGGGGCCGCCATTATGAGACATGGACAAATCTCTAAAATGAACCTAAAATGAACACCAATATTATATGTGTTATTTACCAAAACCCGGTCACATGGGATGTAGCTCAAGACAATCAAGTCTTTACATTTTCTCGAGTGGAAGTTTATAAACACTAGGTTGAACTACAATATTTTGTTTTAAAAGATAATATATTTTATTTTTTAAATTATGTGGGGGATTGTTAGAAATATTTTAATATAATTTAAAAAATAAATAATTAAAATAAACATCCTACTATTACTCATGTTTTCATGGACTTTTAATTTGATGGGTTAATGTTATTTATGGTTTTAACGAATAAGGTTCAGAGATCATTCGCTGCACTCGATCGATCTAAAGGATAGTGTTATGCGTGCCTCAATCCAGAATATTTATAGTTCTCTCCTTGTTTATTTTTTATCTATTATTGTTATATGAATTGTTGCTTCTGGTTAATATTATTTGATTTATATATATGTCTTAGTATTATTATTGCTCTAATAATTATTATTATATTATTTCATATTTTTATTATTAATAGTGTTATTTGTTTAATCATTTTCTAACACTTGACTTGTAAGGCCCCATTTCTTTTCTGCCCTAGAGTTGGTGGGCTGCCCTTGTAAGTGGGCCTAAGGGTTGGCCCAATGTATATAAGCCCTGCTATGTTGCCCTAATCCCATCTCACACTCACTCTTTCAGAAACCAGCCGCCATCCCTTACTACCTCTCACGAAAAGCTCTGTTAGGGTTTACCCTAAGGTCTCCCTCCTTTAAGCTCAGACTCAGTCCTACTTCCCGCACGACTTCCTGACCCGTCTCCCGAACTGCTGTGCTCCGGAGTCCAGTGCCGAGGTCTGTACGAACCCATTTCCAGGTATGGGAAGTTAGGGTTCTAATTTCGAGCCTTTTGGAACTGTTTATGCGTTGATTGTTGATTGTATGGTTGGATCTGTCGTTTTGATGTGTGAAAGTACTTCGCATGTGTTGTTTGGTCGGAAAACATGGCTGTTGCAGTGAAGGACAGTGGCGAGACCTGTTAATCTCACCCAAGCGAGTCAGTCTCGCCTAAGCGAGATGAAACAGGGAGCTCGCCTAGGGCTTCTGCGCGAAAGGTCGCCCAGGCGACTAGCTCGACGTTTGAGCGAGCGAGCATCTCGCCCAGGCGAGAGGGGTCTCGCCTAAGCGAGATCCCGCATGTGCTCCTGCTCCCCTTTTTAGTCCTCGCCTAGGCGAGGGGGAGGCTCGCCTAAGCGAGACCCCTCAGCCTGAGCGAGGGGCTGGGCGAGACAGAGTGTGGTTCGCTTGTTATGTTACCTTGGATCGAGTGGTAATTACTTGGGTTTGCTTGTACGTTGAGATGTATATATATATATATATATATATATATATATATATATATATATATATATATGAGGGACCGCCATGTGTGTGTGACATGATTCTTGAATGGAATGATGGGTATTATGGAAGTTCGGCATGTGAAATTTATGAGTGAGTTGGAACTTATGGGGCACGTTATCGATATGAGGTGAGGCCCTATACTCACGGGGAAGTGGTGATAAGTGGTATAGATTCAACGTGCGATACGAAAGAGGTACTATTTTGTTGAGATTGACGTGGGATTGTGAGCATGATTGCTATTCTCTTATTTGTGGATTTTATGCTTGTTGAGTCTGTGTCAGTGCGTAAGTCCTTGGGGATCTCTAGGTGAGATTCCCAGGGCTGCGCTACAGTGGTCGGGACGTAATTCCATGGCCCCTGTTAGTAGGTGTCCATGGTGGTGCCCCATCTGTATAACTAGGTAAGGATTCAAGGTAAGGACTGCATCCTGACACTCTAAGGGGCCAGTTAGTCTCACTTAGAGCGGACTGACTCCTGTGGTGAGAGTAGCAGGAGGCCTGAAATTCTCTAAGGGCTAACCTTGTGGTGAGGGAGATTTGATTCATTGAAACACTTGTAACACATAGCTCGGGGGTGAGCAGCTCAGGGGTGAGCAGAGGTATCCACCACAAGTGCCAGCATCCGCTGAATCCGACTAAGTCATACGTATCCGGATGAGTCGAGTCGAGTCGTAGTGTATTAAATGAAGAGTCATAACATGTTTGGTTGCTATGTGAATATGAGATGATGAAAATATATTTGACTGTATGATGAATATGTTGTTGGCTCTAGCTTACCCGTTTTGTTGCATGGTTGTGATGTATGTGGCTGTTCTTGTTGCGATGATCATCAAGTTGGTTGATGGGAGCAGATGGGCGAGATTCTCGTGGTCAACAAGGGAATGGCGACTCCGCTACTTAGCCATCTGGGCTGCATCTTACACTTCTTCCTTTCGGGTTTTCTTTAGGGCTATGGTCCCTGTATTCGTGGTTATTAGATTGTAAACTATTAGTTAAACAACTATCCTACTTTTGTTGGCATCGTGGCGTGCCTAGTTTTGTAGGGGTGATGTTGAGAACCCCAGGACTGCGTTGTTATGCTATCTTATGTGTGGCGTTTCCTTTAGTTGCGTTTATAAATCAAATGGGACGTTACATGACTCATCAGGGTTCGAGTCAATTTGTGATGAAAAAAAAATTAGTTATTTTTTTTTAAATGTGGATCAAATTGTCCTTGGACTCACCTAACCCTTCGAGTTAAATTGATTTGAGCGGATTGAAGACGAGTTTGTCCACAATCCACCAACAACCTTTTATTATTTTTTTACCATTTTTTTACAAATTTGTTATTATAATTATTTATTACTTGTAATTGTTATAGTTGACAATTTGATCTTTTTAAATAGAAGATGTTTAATAACATTTAAATAGTTTAAATTTTTAATTTATTTGTTTGTTGAATTATGTAAGTTGACACTTTAATTTTAACTTAGTATCTTTATAATAATATTTGGTAAAATAGGTTTTGATTGTAGTGGTATAAAATAATGAGTCGATTCAATCCATTTTGATTATATTGTAATAAATATAAAATAAATTGATAAAACAAAACATTGTTAACTGAATGAATCTATTAACCCATGAACTCATAGTGGGTTGAATCATATTACAATATTTTTGACTCATCAAAAATTAACCAGATTGAACTGATTATTTCTTAACTTAAATTGTGGTAAACCAATTTATGTGAGTCGGGTTAGCTCACTTTGACACACATAATTGTAAAATAATAAATAATAACAAAATAGAGGATAATATATTGAGATATCAAAGTTGATTAATATACATTTTGACTAAAAGTATTGTAATTCACAACGTTAGAGGAATAAAATATAAATATTAATTATATTATGTTAAATATATACGTTTAGACAAATTTACGGATAAATATATCGCGAGAAGTGAAATAAGAAAAAAAAAATATAAATGGAGTTTTTTTCTTGTCTTATTACTTGTTTCTCCAATTTCACTAGTTCATCAAGTTTTTTTTTTTGTGTGAAACATTTAGCTAAACTTAAAATTAACTTGTGTACAAACTAAAATTAAATATTCAAAGAAATTATATGAAGTTTTTGTTTAGAAAATAACTTATGCATAAACTAGTTTTTATCCGAAGAACGATTTTTTTAGCTTTTATATTAATAAATATTTATGATGAGGTTATTTTGCGGAGGTTGTAAAAAGTTCCACAGATTAACATGATTTAAGATGGTCTTGAAGATTGTTAAAACTAATAATAATAGTGGGGGGTTTTACTATTTTTTGAAGAGGTTTAAAACCTCTACAAAGTGTAATACATTTTTAACTTTCTTTTTTCCTTTCCTCTCACTTTTTTTTTGAGTTGTTACCTCTTGTTAGTTTTCTAAACCCTCATATTCGTTCTTCGTTCCTTTGTGTTGCTTCTCGAATTGTCAGGTTTTTTTTTTTTTTCTTGAACTCTTCTCTATCTTCTCGTGTTTCTTCTATGGCTCTCTCTCACAATTTGTTTTTTCTTCGTTTTGTGACTAGTTCAAACAACCACCGGTGTGGCTCGCTAGCGATCGGAGAAGACCAAGTAAGTACTTCCCATTTTTATCTAGGTTTTCGAATGGATTGGGAATGCCCATGAGTTTTCGATTCAACGCTTTCGTTTTAAATTTTCTAGGTTTCTAGTGATTCTATCATAAATAGTTATAAACAAACAAATAATATGACCTGTTATTTACAAAATAGAATTTACATTAGATCATTGATAAAAAAAACCCATAAATTGTGGAAAAATAAAAAACACAACATATCTTGCTTTCATCATTTTGAATTTCAATGTTTCAATCTTAATATGAAGAAGATTAACAAATTTGACTCTAGAAGTGATAAAAACATATTAGTAGGATATTTTGAAACATGCAAGATCTGGAGAGCTTACAACTTAGGACAAAGACATTCAATCATTAGAAACATTTAAAAGTACAATGTCTTTCAATTACAAGTCTTAGAAAAATGTTTGACAAAAGTTGCACCCTAAACAAAAATTTATTAAAATGGAAGAATTCCTCAATAGATCAAGAAGTAGCGTCTTTGCATAAAAATGAAGGTCAAACATGCTAAAAATTGCTATACTTTATCAAAAAGTGTCTTAGTTAACACACTATTTTCTATTATTCTAAATGGTTAGAATTTTTAATACACAATATATAAAAGAAAGTCTTTTGAAGATCAAAGTAGAAGAATTACTTAAGTTTAAGTATGCCTCTGATGAAAAATTATAGGAAACAAATAACCTAACATGACATAGAAGGTCATACTTGAAAAATATTTTTGAGCATGACATAAATTTTTTTCTTTATTCTGAATGGGAAAGCTTCCTAAAGGAATCTTCTAAAGATCAAATAGAAGTGAACATAGTGAAAAGAAAAACTTTGATATATTTGTTGATATACCTTGTGTGTGTAGTAGTTTCAATAAAAAACATCCAACTTGATTCTTATTCTTTACTTTGCAAAGTTAGCTAGTTTTAAGCTATATTTTTACATTGTGAGTTGAATGTAATCAAACTTTATTGTTTACTAAAGGTTAGTAACACTCTAATATTAAATACTTGAAAAAAACTTATTGTACTAATAATTAATTGTAATTAATTTTTTAAGTAGTTAAATTCTTTAAATTTGAAACAAAATTGGACATATCTCCTATTGAGTGAATTAATGTAAATAAGTTATTCCTTATTCACATTTTAACTGTCGCAATTTTTTAAAACCTCTGATACAAATATTTTGTAACGTGTGTTCATTTAAAAAAAAAAAAAATCAAAGATTTGCACTTAGTTTACATTTCTACACTCTTCAACTCTCCCTTTTGTGATATTTACATTTTAAACAATCCCATTATTTAATTTGTTTTAGTGACAATCAACGCCATCTACATATTTTAGCCATGAAATTTCACAACAAAAAGTATTTTCAATAGTTAACCTTTTACCTAATGGAGAAATATTATATGCTCTCGTGAGTTTTTTGGTTAAATGAGGTCACCAATAAATAACTTATTTTCAACCAAGCGATAACTTTTCCACCTTTTGACAGTGAATTGGCCTCTTTGCTCAAATTCTAGTTTTTATGGGGTGCCACAATTTAACGTGTGATATGTCTCCCTAAAAACCAAGAATTATGGGAAGAACAAATTTAGATGTAATATCACAAATAATGTGCTAAAGAAATATCACTTTCGCTTTAGTAATTGTAGTAATAAAAGATTTTATTATCATTAAAATAAAATTCTAATTTTAATTAAACAATAACATCTATAATATTGTGCATAAGTTATTTTTAAAAAATAAATTTACTTAGAGAAATTTGTCCAATTTAGAATAAGATTGAAAAATTAGAGAATGTTTAAATTATGAAATCAAATAGTCTGATATATAGCAAGTAGAATATCCAAATACGATGCTATAAACCTTTCCATAGTTTCAGATTACAAAACACGGCGAGTGATTTAGCGTTTCACCAACCTAAAAAGATAAGGTTCAACATTTTCTTAGAATGTAGTACACATGCATCATTTCTTCAGATTATTGCAAGAAATTAGGGAAAAATCATAATCAAGTGAGAATCGAATGGCGTTTTCTTTTTTCTTCCTTTTAATAACGATTATTATTACTATTAATTATTAATTATAACTCAAACCAGTGGAAGATACAGCGAACATGTACACACAGTTTTTAAAATTAAAAAGGAATGTGTCACGGAATATTCCGCTCCCCAAATCACAAATTTTATTTATTTATTTTTTGGAACTGCTAATTACGAAACGCTTTTGTAAAATTTTAAACGTTAAATTATTCCTTTAATTTAATTTATTATATTTTAATCTCCTTTAATCTTTATAAAATTAGATGATAAAGATTAAAAAAATGTTATGTATAGATTTAAAATATTTAATTTGATAAGAAATAAAAGTGAATAGTTTCTAATTATAAAGAATAAAGAAAACATAAAATGCAGTGAATAGTGTTTTGTTTGCCCGTAAAAAATGAAGTATAAAGTAGGAAGTCAATTAAATATCCTCTTCACTTTCGACCAGTTCCCAATCCCACCTCACCAATTTTCTCACTCGAGAATTTTCCCGGAAAATTTCACCCTCTTCCATTCCCACCCAAACAAAAACAAATCAATTCTTTCTGATTCTTGAACAATCCAAAAGAGAGAAATTAAAAATCATGGCTTCTTTGAGATCTTCTTCTTCATTCTGGTGCTACCGATGCAACCGCGTCGTTAGGGTTTCCCTCGCTGCAGAAGCGCAGCGAGATCCTACCATTCTCTGCCCCGATTGTCACTCCGGTTTTCTCGAAGAGCTCCACACGCCTCCCCACTCGCGTCGATCCACGCGCGCCGGGTCGCCCTTCAATCCCGTGATCGTGTTGCGCGGGGGAAACGGAAACGAAAACGCAAGCGCCAACGAAAACGAAAACGATGTCGCCTCGGGGAACTTCGAGCTCTACTACAACGACGGCGTTTCGGGTCCGGGCCCCAGCGGCCTGCGCCCGCTGCCCGCGGGCGTGACCGACTTTCTCATGGGCTCCTCGGGCTTCGATCACTTGCTGGATCAGCTGGACGGCACCGCGGTGCGCCTCGACCGGGCAGCGTCGAAGGCGGCGATCGAGTCGATGCCGGTGGTGAAGATCCTGGCGAGTCACGCGCACGCGGAGTCCCACTGCGCGGTGTGCATGGAAAATTTTCAAGTGGATTGCGATGCACGTGAGATGCCGTGCGGGCACGTGTATCACTCGGAGTGCATCGTGCCGTGGCTGTCTGTGCGGAACTCGTGCCCCGTGTGCCGCCGCGTGGTTCCTTCAGATGAAGTTGATGATAACAATACGATGGGGTTAACCATATGGAGACTCCCTGGGGGAGGATTCGCTGTGGGCAGGCTCATCGGTGGTAGAGAACTGCCCCTGGTGTACACGGAGATGGACGGCGCGTTTAACGCCTCTAACGGCGTTCCCAGGAGAGTCTCCTGGGATTCTTCTATCGGTAGGTCTAGAGAGAGTAGGGGCTTTGCTTCTGCTTTTCGGAATCTTGTTTCCTATTTCGGAAGAGTTAGGAGTTCCTTTTCTCGTGGAACGAGAAACTCGCGTCTCAATGGAAGATCACGCTCTGCCACAACCATTTTTTCTAGGTTCAGGAGTCGATCAAGATTTTAAAAGAGTACGATTTCGACCACAGTGTCAAGATTTTTTCAGTCATCGTGACACAATCCCTATTCGCCAGATATATTTTCAATTTCCTAAAATGAAACTGAAACCATGACAACAATGGGGTTTCGGTTTTCCTAATGTTTTTTTAGTTTGTTCAAGTATTCGTTGAATTTAGGGGAATTTTAATTGTTTGTAATGTTTCTAGTCTGTTTATTGATTTTGATACTGTAAATAACTAAAACTGATAAATGGTTTATGCAATTGCTGAAGGGTGGTTTTGAATTAGCTCAAAGTTACGGATAAAGATCGGATTGTCTAAATTTTAGATATTTATTTTAAATTTGATTTATGGGGTTGAATATGATTTTTCTGATCTTCATTTAACTGTTACAATTAGTTCACTGTATGAATGTGTTGAACTCACGACTCTGGGGGAATTGAGTTCAGGGCTTTGCTGTTTGTTTGTGGTTGTGATGAGGTGTAGTTAGGAAGAAAGAAAGGAAGTTTAGATGTCTTGTTGGGGGTGGAAACATGAGGGAGAAGAGGATCTTGTGTAACTGTTGTTGTAGCTCTTTGTCTTTTGGTTTTGAATAATTTCGTTGGTTTTGTAGTTAAGTCATCAATGCTTGAGTTATGGTGTTTTATTTATTTTTTTGAAATGTGGTTCTGTTGGGTTATGGGAAATTATGACTTCTATTGTTGATGTAACATGCTCTGTTTCTTTGTCTACCGCTTCTTTGGTTTCTTAGGCTCGTGTTAGGTGGTGCTTAATATTTGTAGGTCTACTTTAGTGGTGTTGTCGCTTTCAAACTTCATTTTCCATGTGATTGGTTTGGGTAGATAAACGTTTCACACCATATTGATAAATGATACCAAATAGCAGTAAAAGGATGTGCTAAGGAACATAGATCACCACTTGAAGTACGTACTCCACCTCCTTTCGTGTTGTCTGATACTAATTTAGAAGGATTAGGACACTTCTGAATAAATTGTCCATCTGGTTACTGTTCACCAATGCCTTTAATGGTCAAATCTGCATTTAAGGGGCCGTGTTGCATTCTCTGGTTTAGGTTGCTTGTTTTCTTACTTGATCGCTTTCATTTGCAAGTTTTATCTTGAATAATTTCCAAGTATACTTTTCATAGGTATTTTTCTCTTGGAGCCTGTCCCTGTCGATAATTTGAAGGTGTTGTGATATGTCCCTTTACTTTATTAGAAGATCGAAGGTATTTTAAGATACTAACAAAAAAATAATGTGGAATTCTCCTGTGTGATATCTGAAACTTACCTTAAACCTTGATGACCCTTTTCTGTGCTTTTCTATTTGCCTTTTATTTTTCGTTACTAAATGCCAACACGCTCTATTGGTATCTTACGTGATGCACGGAGAAGTTTCATTATGCCTGTGGCTTTCTGTTGTTAATTTATAGTTTCTTTTCAACTTTAAAGCATATGGCTGCAGAAGTTGAGTTTACGCGTGATTAGAAGAAAACATTTTGTTTTTCTGACTATAACATGCAATCCTATTTTTGTTAAAATGATTGGAATCGGTATATTCACTCTACTGATTGATGTCAAGTGAAATTTGGGGCATTATTGCTTGATTCTAGGTTATGGCTTGTGGATTATATATTTTGTTTGCCAGCATGCTTCTATTGTATCTCATCTGATGTGGTGCATGAGGAAGTTTCATTTTGCCTGTGGCTTTCTGTTACGAGGAAGTTCTTTCAACTTTAAGTATACGATTGCCCCAATTTTCTTTAGTTTATGCATGATCCAAGGAAAACTTGTGGCTTGTTTATGACTATAATTCAATTTGTTTTTGTTAAAATGACTGGAATTTGTTGATTCAATTTGCTTGATGACATGTGAAAATTTGGGGGTTGTATTTCTGATTTACATCTTTGCTGCGGCTACTTTGTCAATCATTAATGCTATGAATGATTGATGTCGCCATTTGGAGAAACTCATTTTCTCCTCTTTTACATTCTCCAAGGATATTAAGTTAGTCACATGTGGTTGACTGTGCTTTAAATTTCGCAGAAAATGTTTTGATGAGTCAATCAAGTTCTATAATACCAATATAGGTTGCTTGGTTCATTGAACATGGTTAGGAAGATTTTACAGTGAACATCAATATCTTTGGAAAAAAAAAGGTTGACCTATGCCTTGTAGGCCTTTATGTGTTTATTCGGGTTGAATGATCTGTCCTATCTTTCAATAATCGGGCATTTTGACAACCATAAACTTGTGAGAAAATGTTGGTTGTCATTGGTGCTTCTGTGTGCGATGGTACAACTTGGGAGATAGAAGCTACCCTTGTTGTCTAGATTATCTTTGTTTTTCATTGAAAACTTGTGTTTGTTGCTAGGTGCTTTTGATTGGCTATTTCTAATGTTAGCATCATCTGGTATCTGTGATTCAAAATGTTTTTATGCAGTTGATCATGTAGTATTTGGAGTTCGTTGTGGTGTTATTGGAGGTGGCTATGAGATATTGTTGTCAGGCAAGTTCTAGGTCCCTGCTGGTTGAATCTAATTGTTGTCTTTGCTTTGTTGTTGCATGTGATTTTATTATGCATTGTTTCATCGCCTTTAAAAAGTTCTCTTTGTGTTTTACTAAGAATCATAAATGTGAGAAGTGAATATAATTGAATAATATTTCCTTTTGATATATGTTGACTTAAGATTAATTAATGAAAGGTATTTACTATCTATTGGTTTTTTTCTATTTAACTGATTACGGGTTAAATTGTTTTTATATTATTAGATTTAGTTCCAAATGTTTAAATTGTACTTACGATCTAATATTTTTATAATGGATAATTAGAAAGATCTTTTTACAGATGAAATTATTGTTATTATTCTCTCTTTTTTCTTTTTGTGACACGTGTGTTTTTTATATTGTTTTTTATTTATTTGTTACACTTTACTGTAGTTTTTTGTTCAAATCAATTTTTTATTTGTAATAGTATCGATGTTTATCCATTCTTCTCAATATTTTCAACATTTATTTCAGTATTCGACGAGAGTCACAATCTAAAGATACGATTGAAAGATAGAAAGAATGATTGGATGATGATATTTTGATTTATATTTTTTATTTATTTTTAACCTATCATATTATATTATTAAAGAAGTCATAATAAATAATTGAAAGATAATTATTAAAAAAGTCAAAATAAATAATTAAAAGATAATTAAAGTGATAAAAAAATGAATTAAAATATTATTATTCAGGAGTTAATAATTGTATTTTTATCACCAGACTGTGCATATATTTCAATATTGAGAAAGGTTCATATCAATTTTTTCAGTGTGGTTCAATAACTTCTCTTGAAATGGTTTTTAATTGAATAATTTCAAATCAGTAGAAATTTGATTCAATCCATTTTGACGAAATTTTAAGAAAATAAAAGTACAAAAATGGAAAAGCTAATAAAAAAAATATTGTATGGATTAAAACATTCTGATCTCAAATTTGAAATTTCGATTAAAAATCATTTAAAGTAAGGATTTTTATTTTTCAATATTTAATTAAACAAAAATAAACTACGGACATTGAAAATAGAAATTTACCTTACATTCAAATCCAAACAATTAATTGAAAAGATGGTTAACACATCTTTTCATATATAATCTCAATACAAGTTATCTAAATCTTAATAAGCATTGTAAGCAACGTAATCCACACAAATACAACTACAAATATAAATATTTATATTCATTTTGAATTTATAAAAATATATATAGTTAATAAATTAAAATTAAATGGACTAAAAAATGAAAAGAAAAATATTCTTATAACATGGGCGAAAATATGTTTGTTTGAACGAAATATGCTTTGTTTGAGTGAGAATTGAGTTGTCGTGTTACTTTTTTTTAATGAAAAATCCATTGCTCGATAAAAAATAACACAAAAAGTAAAATTATTTTTAGCTCTATTTTTGTTTGAGCTAAATCTTTCACTTAAAAAGTAAGACGAAGAGTAAGACATGAATTTATGTTCAATTTTCATTTTAGTAGAAATCATCCACTTGAACACGAAAGTATTAGATAAATCAATTTCAACAACAAAATCAAACCAAATTAAAAAACATTTCAAAATAATTCAAAACAATCAATTTAAATCACAGATATGGACAAACCTCAACTTAAACATCAAAAAAAAAAAATTAAACCACATACAACTAATTGAATTTAATCCAAATCGATCTATTTTTAAAATTTATTAAAAATGAAATATTCTTAATTAACACCACTAAGACGATCGAATCATATGAAAAATAAGAAAAAAGAAAGAATCTAAAAAACAATGTGAGAGGTTTAAATACTCTTGCAGAGAGCAGAATCTATGGATACATTTAAAACTCACTTTTATTTTCAATTAATGGGCCAAACTTTAATGAGCAAGGATCCATCGTCAGCTCCTTGTTTTCCAGGACTCTTCCAGCTATCCATTTACTGTTGTCTCTTTTTTTCAAAACAGTTCACCTTCTTTCTTCCCCTTCTAGAGTAGAACCTAAGCTAGGGAACTTGCAAGTTTTCCCATTGAGCTCACTGAACGTTCTTCCTCCGCGTAAGTAGAACTCAAAATCCATCTCTTTCCATTCTTTTCTATGTTCTGAAGGGTTGGATTTCACGTAAATCTATGTTGTGGTCATAGTTTTGTGTCCCTGTACTTCTATTTTCAGCTCCTTAAGCTGTTCCAAGTCTTGGTGTTCCTTTCACTTAGGATTTCTCTCTCGTAGTAGCTTTTGCCAAGGTAAGAGAAGTTAGAACTCAAAAACTTTTACAGTGGTGTCTTTCGAGTTTTTGCCTGAGTTTGGGTGTTGAGATATACTAAACTGATGATTGTATGGAATGAAGTTGATTGTCTGTTTTTGCACTAGTTTTTTTTGGCTTTGCATGTGTGAGCGTTAGGGATGGCAACGGGGGCCATGGACGAGTTTCGTTATTCCATACCCATGTAAAAACAAATCATCCCCATCCCCATATCCAAATCTAACGGTTATCAAACTTTTGTCCCACCCTCATCTACATCGGGTAACGTGTATAATTTCACACCCATACCTGTACCCGTTTTCTTACTTCAATATTAATTTTAATTAATTGTTATAAAATAATAAAAATTTACGATAAAAAAACATAATATTATCAAATATTCAATATTAGGAAGATAGTTGTTTCTTCAATATCAAATATTTTGAAATAAGTTATAATTGTTTACATTTTATAATAAAATACCAAATAAAATTTCATGAGAACAAAATTATTTATTAAATTAGCAAACATAATGAAACTTAGTTGATAAAATTTAAAAATATTTTTTAAAAAATATAAAAGAAAAAAATATTCAAATTAAAATATATTTTAAATGTTTGTTTACTTCAATATTTTAAATTCTAATAAATATCTTTTTTATACACTAATAAAAGTTATAATACATCACTTGATCAAAATAATGCAATGAACAAATAATAAACATAATAATAAAATTTTGACATAGATCTTGTATCTTTTGAACTCCAATATATGTTGGATGGTGATAAAAAAAATTCATGACAATTATATTAAATTTTTATGTTGTAGTAAATCAAATTTATTTATACAATTATAGTAAAAAAATTACAGTATAATTGATAATGAGTTAGAAAATAAAAAATAATTAGATAAAACATATCGAAATAGTATTCTACAAGATGAAAATAAACAATAAATAAAAATATTAAAAAATTAACAAATGTGTGTCTTAAAAACAATTTGAGAGACTATTGAAAAAAATCACACATAGAAAAAAATGTATAATTAATGGTATGATAAGATAAAAAATACCTTAGAGATCTAAGAAAACTTTTCAAATATCAATATATAAAAATTCAATGGTTGAGAAATAATGAACATTCTTTTAGCGAAATAAAAGAGTTCTACAAATGAATAATAATAAGTAATTTTTTTTTTTACATTACCTAGTAAATGAAATGTATATTCTATTAAACACTTAAATTGAGAGTATTAAATATTCTCATGTGAAAGAAAAATATACAATAAATAAAAATAATAAAAAATAATAGAAATATTCAAATGTGAGACATAAATTTTTTTAATTAACATACATCATTTTAATATAATTACATAAAGGTTATGATAAGATGAAAAATATATTGGAGATGCAAATAAGTTTCATGACAAACCAAATAATTACAAAAAATAAAAAGTAGAATATATTATATATATATATATATATATATATATATATATATATATATATATAAGGTTACTTAATTAATTGCGAATATTTTAATAATTTAAACGGGGAAGAAGATATGACGGGGATTTCCCATACCTAGTCAATGCAGGATTCTCCATCAAAACAGGGATGAGTTCGGGCAATACCTACAAGGTGAGTTTATTTGTCATCTCTAGTGAGTGTAGGTGGGCAACAACAGAGCATTGTTGGAGCAGACGCCCTCACCCCCACCAACTTTTTCAATTTTTTTTAACCTTTTTATTTTTAAAAAAAATTATATATGTTTAAAATTTGTTAAACTATTTATGTTTTTAATTTTTTTTAAATTATAAGTATATTTTTAAATTAGATAATACTATATTGAAAAGTTAATGAAAGTAAAATTAGATATTTTTATTTCTTTTATAGGGTATAATATTTAATGTTAATAAATAATCAAATATAAAATCAAATATAATAAAGAAAAAAATATTAAGATAATTTTTATTTTTTATTTCCGTTGTCTTTTTAATTTTTCACATGTATTTTATCTCTCACTCTTACTTGATTTCTTTTTGTTACGTTACCACAAAAGAAAAAAGTAATTTTCTCCTATCTCACTTGGTAGTGAATTGATTATCATAATTTTTGTTAGTAATTATGTCTCTCAATTATTGATTATATTATGATAAATTACTTTTTAATGTTAAACTTCTTTTTTAAATAGGTATATTGATGGAAAATAAAAGAATAAATTCATTTTTTAGAATTGATAAAAGATGAGTGAATATCAAAACATGACAACATGGTTGCTTATCGCATAACAATGAAATGAAATGTGACTTTTGAATCGATATGTGCACATTAAGAAAATGGGAAATGAATATTTTGCAAATAATATGATTATTTATATTGAAAAAAAATAGCTGAAAATTTAGTTATGATTGAATTATTTGATAAGTTCAAGAATATGAAAAAACGATGGACAACCTGTTAGATAGTGTAGTTTGTTTTATAGTTATAGCTATACTATAGTATTATTCATTTTCATTGAATAAGTGAAAATAATATTAAATATATAAATTTTAAGTATATTATTTTAGCTCCCCTAGAAAGTTTGGTGAAGATTCGTCACTACAAGTGAGAATATGTTGTTCTCACCTAAGCGAGTGGTTTTTCGCCCGAACGAGAAGCTCTCGCCTAAGTGAAAAGCTCTCACCTAGGTGAAAAGTTCTCGTCTAAGTGAGAAGCTCTCGCCTAAGCGAGAATAGCAGAAACCCGTCCCTACTTTTTGTTTCGAGTTGTCACCTGAGCGAGGGCCTTAAAAAAAGCCCAGACTCAAATGCCTACTATTGGGAAAAGTTTCCCAAATTCTGGACCACATGCACGCCACTCCACCTAACTCAACGTTCTTCTTCTTTCTCCCTTCTCTACTTCTTTTATGCTCCACCACCATCAAGCTAATGACTTGGCTTCTCTTCGTCTCCCTTTGATAGCCACGTTCCTTTGTTGTTCACTCACTCACTAAATTCTTTTCTATTTGCAGGACACGCACTAGCTTTCATACAAACTAGAATAATGAAGGAAGAAAGAAAACAAGGGAAAGATGTGAACTTGTAGAGAGAAGGTAATCTTTTTTCTTATTATTGAATATGCGTGTGTGTATCTAAAAAAATATACATGAAACTGAAGCAAGTATTTATATGCTATTAGCTTGCTCTGTTTCTAACAGAAACAAAGCCTGAACCTAATTTTTGGTTACAACTGTCAACAGGCCTTTTGCCTAAGCGAGAGTAATCCCGCCTAAGCGAAATGAATTAGTTTAAGCGAGGACTCGTGGATGATTCTAGTGCTCACTGTTTGCAATCTCGCCCAGACAAAGGTTTTTAGCTTGAGCGAGAGACTTTTGTCACTTGTGCGAGAACTCTTTAGCTTGAGCGAGATTAATAGCATAATTGTTTTAACTACTTGATTGCTTCCATGATTGAGTGATTTACCCTTAATAGCACCAAGAATGATACCATGTATGTTTTATGTGATGCAATGAGACTGAAAATTGATGTGCTTGGTATGGAAGGATAATGATGTGTGAGATTATGTATATGGTATGAACTTGAAGTAATTCCTGGGGAGACCTTATGGTGGTATTTTGTAGTGTATGTAATTAGATAAGAATTCAAGCAAGGTTGCATCCTGACACTCTAAAGAATCAGTTAGTCTCACATATAGTAGGCTGATTCAAGTGGTGAGAGGAGCAGTAAGTTCTAGTCTTTGGCACGATAATGGCTCTAGATGATCATGGACTATCTTGTGTGTGGTAGGATGAAACCCATTAGAAATGACTTTGTAGAGCAATAGAAGCCACCACAAGTGCAAGCAATCAGTGAATCCGATCTCTTTACATGCTTTGTATGCTCACTGAAATGTCTGTTTAAAAATATGTTCATAAATTGCTTGCTTATTTATATGTGAAAATTTATTTTCTCTAGCTTACCCTGTCTCTCTATGTATGTTCTTTGTTTTGTTTTTCTTCTTGTGATGATCATCAATTTTTGGTGTGAGCAGATGTGGAGATTCTTGGTGATCACCATGATGGCGGAGATGCTGCAGTTTACTTAGGCATGTGAATCTTGATCTAAGTCAAGCTCCGTTTTAAGAATTGTTTTACTTGAATTCACTGCTTTGTGACCAATCTTTTGCTAAATTGTTACTCTTTTAAGATAGTATGACTGTGACATTATTTTGTGCTCACTATCTTTCTAACTTGGTATATTTGGTATATTTTGGATGAATGTAAAAGGTTAATTCTCATATATTTCATGTTTTGTTATTCTATATTATTATAATCATGCGACATTATATTTATTAGAATTATTCTATTAAAATGAGATGTGATAATATATATATATATATATATATATATATATATATATATATATATATTAACTATATAATTATTTTAATACTAAAAATTTAAAATACAAATTATTATAATTAAAGTAATGTTTTAAATAAAAATAATACTTTTAAATGCATAATTTAATTAATTAATATATATTATCTATTATGAGTAAAATAAATAAATATATATATATATATATATATATATATATATATATATATATATATTACTTTTACCTTTTCCATTCAATAATGTACTTTTTAATAATATTTTTTTTTCTATATATTAATTTCGATACAAGCAAAGTTGAATCATTCTAAACATTTTTTTAATATATCATGAAGAAAAAAAATGATTTTTGTATTTTTATAATTAATAATCACAATATATTCAAATTAATGAATACTTTTTTGTTGAGACTAATCATATTTAGAAAAATTAGTTTTTAAAGTATTAAAAGATACAGTTAAGTATAATTTTAAGCAAAATCAAAATTTATCAATATTTTAAATTTTAAAAATAAGTAGATATATTTTTTTAATTAAAATGTGTTTTACACGTCAAACCTTATGTTTAATTCTCATAACCTTATGTTTAAGATCTTTGCTTTGTCCATCCTTTTGTGTTTCTTTTCTTTATCACTTTTTTCCTATGATTATGAGAGAATATCTAACCGGCTCTGCCAGATTTATATTCTCATAACCTTATGTTTAAGATCTTTGCTTTGTCCATCCTTTTGTGTTTCTTTTCTTTATCACTTTTTTCCTGGTATCAGAGCGATAAATCCTTGGATACCTCTTGAATATTTATGTGATTGAAGTGGCTTGTATTCGCTAGGATACCTTTTGTAGATCGGGCAGGTTATGGTCAGAAGAGCCAACAGAGCCATAAGTCCCATTTGATCTGCCTCTGAGGGTTGAGGAATACTTTGCATATTGCGACACTCTTTACATATATATTTTCTTGTTTATTTGCTTGTAAAAAAAAAAAAGAGTTTTTGAGCCTTATGATTATTTATATTCTTTTATAAGTATTACTCTACAGTGTATTCCGTAGATTCCTGCCTTTTATCTCCTACTACTGCTTTTCCGCTTTGCCTACTTTCTATTGTTTTCCTGCCACTACACTGCCTTATTGTTTATCTGTTTAAAATTTTCTTTAATGGATAACATACAACCATTCTTAGGCACTGACTACAAATCAGCCCTAACTGCGGTTGAAAAAATCACAAACTCTCCTCCTGTAGGTTATAAAAAACCTACTTCAGAAGTAGACCCTGTACACACAGTTATTATAGGACAAAATAATACTATAATAGCTCTTCTAGAAGAAGTTTCTAGAAAATTGAATCATCTAATTGATTCTACTAAAGGGACGAACTTGTCCAAAGACATAGACGGCCTTATAAAGCAAGTATCTAAACTATCTTTAGGAACATACACTAATACAAAAACAACTTCTAAAAATTCACAGAAATTTATCAAAGTCACAACTAAAAAAGATTCAAAAGCTGCAAGTACCAACGCAGCACCTCCCACAAACAATGATGATAGTTTATAATGATGACACAACCCAATACGTCTACACAAACACAAACTGATAATATTAATATGAATAGTACAACAGAACTTAGTAGCACACAAAGGTTCCCCGGAACCCCCAGAAGATTAAGAGAACATCAGACTAGAAGTCAAAATCTAATACAACATCTAGGAATCTTAGATAGATTCTTAAATAGACAAAGAACTACTAACATTAGAAGGTTAGAAGATTTAGTAGATATACAACAAAATACAGATATAGGATCTAACTCAAGGATAGATTCTCTAAATCCTAGACAATTATACAACATAGGGTGGCTAAGTTCTAAACGAACAAGCCTTTATCGATACAGAAGAATAGGAGATTTTCATCTCCCTGACAACACCTATGAGATAATCCCTCTAATATCTCCACAAACAGGAAGACAATTACAAAATCAACAAGGAAGATATGTTCATATGGGGTTAATTACCATTGGAGTCAGATCCTTAGAAAGACATATGATTGGAGCTAGAGCTTTGATAGTTCTACACGATTCAAGATTTCAGAATAATGATTCACAAAGTGTAATAGGGATTTTAGAAGTAGATCTAAATCAACCCTTTTCCCTTATTTATCTTGCTCCAAATTTCACATTAACTTTACAAGATTTTATAAATCATATAAACCTAGAAGTACAAACGATAGGTTTTGGACCCAATTGGATGGGTGAAAATCTACATTTAGACATAACCTTCATAGGAAGAATAAGTAACCATATTTCTTCTATGTATAGAATAAACACTAGACCATTAGAAGAAGCCATTAGCTCTTATGGTACACAATTCTTACCAGCTCAAGCCTTCACAAGAAGAAATGAAGGACATTTATGGCAAACACATTTACCCAGAGAAGAAAATAACCCAATTACAGCCTCTTCATCTGCCATTTTACATAACAGGTCTAGAGGACTTAGTCTAAGTTTTGTAGATTACACAAATATACCACGACTTGACTTAGAACAAGATAGGTTAGCTGAAAATAGGCATAGCACTTCAGGCATTCCTGATAACGAACACATTTCCATGATGAATATCATACAATACGAAGAAGATGAAAATGATGAAATGACTGATGAAGAATGGAATCATCATCAAGCAATTATAGCCATGTATAGACAAGGATCTTTAGATCTCTCTACAAACACAAATATTGAAGATATTTATGATGAAACAGACAATATCATAAATATCTTCCTTGATAGCCTGTACTTAGACAAAGAAGACAACTCTTCAGTAATATCAGAACCTTTATCTACAATAGGTTTCGTCAATACAAGTGTAGGATCAGTAAACCCCAACAGTTATCAGTTAGAACATGTTGGTACACAAAGCTATTCTACTGGATTCATACCCAGAGAATCCCCAACAAATGTTACTTTTATAGATAATCAATATACAACACAGGGAAAGAGGCTCCCAATAGAACCAAATTTCCCATTGCCAAATCTTTTATTAAACATAGGAGGAATTGACCCTCAATTATTACCAACATACATTGAACAATGGACTGCTACTGTAATCCGTGATTATGGTATCCATTACGAAAAAGAAGTTCAGTCCTCACAAGACATGATTGCCAAAGGAGAAACCTACTTAGGCGATATAGCCAGAGCATGTTGGGAATCTTTTAAAAAAAATTACTCAACAGAATTAAATACATTAGTGATCGAACCAGGTCCTAATATTTACAATTTTTGCTCTTTAATACAAAGACTACTCACTTCCCAATCTGCAAATGATGGGAATACACTCAGACAACAAATCTATTTAGGACACCTAGAAAGGTTGTCTATAACATATTTTGGTAAAATTAAAGAATTTTTACAAGATTATCTCATGTATGCCTCCATAGCTGGATGTTTTCATGATACAAGTGTTGGAGAAAAAATGTTCCTCAAACTTCCAGGAAAATTAGGACAAAAGATTAGAGAATCCTGGAAAAATGACGAGGTAACTCCAATGTTAAATAACCTCTCAATAAGAATACAACATATTATGAAAGTGATGGAAGACACTTGCACACATATTGCAATACAGAAACAACTAAAAAATTCCGATTCTGGAATTTGTAAACAAATATACACTCCACAACAATACAATCATAACAAATCTAACAAAAAATATATGCCCAGAAGAAGACCCAAATATAGCCAATCTTATAGCAATAGGTCTCAATCTTCTATACAAAAACCTACAAATTCTAGAAAAACATATACTATAAGATCCTCAAATTCTAGGAAACCTACTCTAAACCCTGACAGACACGTCAGAAAATTTAGAGAAAATAAAAATTACAAAAAAACACTAAAATGTTATGCTTGTAGCCAAACTGGACATTTCTCAAGAGACTGTCCAAACATAGCAAATCTTTATATAAAAGAAGCTGAGCTCATCAAATCTTGTCATATGAATCTTCTTCCAATTGACGAAGATGTATCTACTGATTCTGAAATATTATCAGTAGTTAGTATAACAGAATACAATGATGAAATTAATCTAGACAAACAACCCAAAAATTATGACTTAATAAATGATTTTACAAATAATGAATTTATCCAAATTTACCCCAAAGAATATGATTTCGAATTAAATGACAAGTATAATGAACTGGGCGAAATATTAGATGATTCTGGATATTATTTAATGAATATAACTGAAACAAATATTTGTCCTCATACATTACAATACTTCTCAGGACCAACATCTATTCCCTGCCAGTATTGTGATAGATATTTTCATAAATCTCAAAGGGCTCATTGTCCTTTATGCTACAAAAATTTTTGTATAAAATGTATTACAACACATCTAAAAATACAAAAAATACCAATTTTTTTAGAACAAAAAGAAAACATAAAAGATAAAAACATAATTGATACTAGGACTTCAATTTTAGAAACCAGAATAAATACCCTTGAAGAAAAAATTCTTCGTCTAGAACAAATAGTCCAAGATTCTAGAACAAGCACCATTTCAAAAAACATACAAAATAACATGATGGGAACCACAGAATGTATCCCATTAGTTTGCAATGAAAAACAACTAATATCTGTTAAAGTATTAGTAAAATTAAATTTTCCAAAACAAAACAAAAACCCTGCTAAGGAAGAAATCATACAAGCCCTCTTAGACACAGGATGTTCTGAGACAGTCGTCTGCAAAACAAAAGTACCTTCATATATGATTACTAAAAGTAAACATATACAAAAAACAAGAACTATGTCTGGAATAGTAATGATAAACGACGAAGAAATAAACAATATTTCTCTTCAATTTAGTACAAATTGTGACCTATTTGGCCAAAAAATACATCTTAAAACCATGCGTGTAGAAAATTTAGTCCCTTCAAAACAAAGCATGATTATTGGTTTAGATTTTATTTTAGGCCATAATAGAACTATCACTATAAACAAGGATTATGTCATTATCAGTGATAAAACACAAATGTCACCCATAATTAGTGGAGACAGCTATACAAAACCATCCTCTGATGAATGTTCATGTACAAACACTAAATCCTCAGAAAAATGTGATTGTATGAAAGAAGATCTAGAATCCATAGATTACTGTCCAGATGACACTATGGACTCTTTTTCATCCATAAAAATATCTAAAACAATCACTTTTGATAATATCCAACAGATTCTGGATAGGTTAAATAAAACTAGCATAATAGGAGAAGATCCCACCAAATTTTGGGATCGTGATCCTGTTACTTGTAAACTAAACATAATCAACCCTGATTTAATTATAAAAACTAAAGATATACAGTTCAATAATTGGGAACAGGAAGAATGTCGAATGCATATTGACCACCTTCTGAAACTAAAAGTAATAGCTCCAAGCGAAAGTCCTCACAGGAGTCTTGCTTTCATAGTAAATAAATCTTCTGAACAAAAAAGAGGTAAATCTAGAATGGTTTACAATTATAAACGTTTAAACGATAATACAGTTGAAGATGGATATACAATTCCATCCAAAGAAATTCTTATAAATCGTATTCAAAATGCAAAATGGTTTTCAAAATTTGATCTCAAAAGTGGATTCCATCAAGTAAAAGTGGAACCAGAATCTATAAAATGGACAGCCTTCTCCTGTTCTGAAGGATTATACGAATGGCATGTGATGCCTTTTGGTCTTAAAAATGCTCCTGCAATTTTTCAAAGAAAAATGGATAACATTTTCAATGACTTAAAAACTTTTACATGTGTCTATATAGACGATATACTAGTTTTTTCCAAAACAAAAGAAGATCATTATCTCCACCTGAAACAAGTATTATACAAACTTGAAAAATATGGTTTAATTATATCAAAAGGAAAAATGGAAATTTGTAAAAATTTCATAGAATTCCTTGGAACAGAAATAGGTAATGGAACCATAAAACTCCAACCTCACATTTCTAAGAAAATTCAAGACTTTCCTGATAAAATGGAAGACATAAAAACTCTAAGATCTTTTTTAGGACTTTTAAATTATGCCAGGAGTTTTATCCCAGATTTGGGAAAATACACTGTCCCTTTATACAATAAAACTTCTCTAAAAGGAGAAAGAAAGTTTAATTCTGAAGATATAAAATTGGTTCAAAACATAAAACAAAAGGTAAATAAATTACCTACCCTACAATTACCATTAGATTCAGATTATTTAGTACTTGAATGCGATGGATGTGAATCAGGATGGGGAGCTATCCTAAAAAGGAAGAAAAATAAATATCTGTCAAAAGATAATGAACAAATATGCAGATATGCTTCTGGAAAATATACTGTGAAACCACAAGTTTATCAGACCAGCACTGATTATGAGGTCAATGCAATTATACACGCCTTAGAAGCATTTAAATTATTTTTGATAAATAAACCAGAAATAACCATTAGAACTGATTGTGAAGCAATCGTTTCCTATGGAAAAAACCAAATAAATAATGACAAAAAACCTCATAGACGATGGTTACTTTTTAGAGATTACATAAATTCTGGAAAAATAATAAATTTTGAACATATCAAAGGATCTGATAATATGTTTGCTGATATCCTTTCCAGGTACATCATACAAAAGTGAGACTATACAATCATAATATATGAATATCTTGCGTTTTCAAATTCAAGATCCTGAAATCCCTCCTGGATTTCGGGCCAGAATACCAATACAACCACTAGGGATTGGTCCCGTCTGTAGCCCTAATCCTGTCATCAGAATAGCTAAACAAATAAAAAGGTTTAAAAGAAGGATATTTTACCTAAGGTTACGAAAAACAGAAATATGCCAACAAAATCCCTTCCAATATTATTCTACACTTATCTCCTACAAAGCCAACATCAGGGTTTTGGAGTATCAGCTACAAATGCTCAGACATTTTATTGCTTAACATATTTGCTTCTATATTGCAGGTACAAATATTCCAAAATGAAATTTATACAAAGCACAAAGAAAGGATTTTTAGGTCCTAAACCAGTCAAGTCCCCCTTTGTGGTGGAACAATACACAAAGTATAGCAAACAAGAATTGCCAATACTCACAAATACCTACCATTTTCCTGGTAGAGATAACACAAATGTCAAATTAAATGTTTTAATTGACAATATATGGAATATTCCAAAATACACAGTTCAAAATGAACACCAAGTCACTAAGGTGAAACAAAGCATCATTAGTGCACTTTACAATTTCTGCAATGCAGATAACAAAGGAGTTCTGTTAACTTCACCAGCCTCTCCTTCTGGGAAAGGATTTACACATTATGCCCTAATTACAGGGCCAAACAAAGGAGTTTATACTTCCTTCAAAGACCTCTCTGAGGCAAAACAAGACCAATTCTGGTCTACTTACAAAGGCTTTAATTCTTTAGAAGAAGCCCAAATGGCTTTAAAGCTGGAAACTATAGATGAAGAAAAAATAAAAACTGGGTTAACATTCGAACCAAGAACCCAAACACATACGTATGCTGCCTCTTGTAGCTTCTCACCACAAATAAACCCAAACATTTTCCTTGCAAAATTTGAAGTCATACAAGAATTCTTGTTTGAAGTTCATTCAGAAACACAAAATTACAATGGGTTATTTGTAAAACCTCAGACTTATTTCGACACAAAAACACCCTGCCAAGAGTCTTCAGACTATTGCAAAACAGTTACCACAAAATGTACATGCCAAATAAAATTCATTTTTAGAAAGGCTCAAATTGATTTAAAAACCTTCAAAAATCAATTATATAGAGACATAGTCATATGTCCATCACTATTATTAGAAGCAGGATGCCTCCAAACGCTTCTAATCCCACCAACTGAAAAATTCAACTCCCTAACCCAGGAAATAAACTCAATAGTAAATGAAATACAGGTAGAATATATGACCAATATCTGCCTACAAATCACTTCCTCTCCAAAAAGCGCCTCTACTCCTGATAGCGTGGCAACACATGTCATAAAACTATTCATAGAGTCAAATCCAGAGGCCCATGTCAGATTAGAACACGGCTCCTTGAAAGGGTTGTCACTCAATAAAGAAAAGCAATACCAGTACCAACTCTGGAAAGCTTATGTTGAAGGATCAAATTGGAATTTCTCTAGAAAGGATAATACAGAATATATCCTTTTAAAAGAAACCACAAACACCAAAATATATTGGAAGAAGTTTATGGGAAACAAATTTCATCCTTTCCCTATAGAAGCCAGCCCCATACTGGTTAAAAGATTCGAAAAAGAAAGAATATACAGAGAAATCTATGAAGAGACAGGAAGCCATGGACAAGGAACTCCTGGATCTTCCTTCCCTTCTGACAACGAAGACTCAGATCAGATACTTGAGGAAGACCCCGAAGACTTGATTTCCACGGTAGTCTCCAAAAGAGGACAATAAAGTATTTTTACCTGTGACACAGTAATTTTACTCATAACTGAGTAATAGAATGAAGGGTAAAAACACACAAATCAAGTACAGACCACGTCACCATACAACTTAGAATACAAGTAACGGGTCACTTGAAGACCGGCTCAACAAGTTACAAGTTTCAGAGTTTTTCTATAAAAGAGTCTTTAAGACCCTTATGCTGGGCAAGAACTCTGAACCCCTCTCTCTCTAATAACTCTTTTCTCTCTACCTCTGCCTTCTCTCTACTTGTATCCCGCTTGTCTCTTCTCAACTTTCCTCTCCTGTATACTTGCAAACATAAATAAACGAGGAATTTCAGATCTCTCCCCCCCCTCTGGAATTGAAGTAAGTTTTTATGGAGTAGTTTCTTTCTAGGCATCTACGGATGCCTTGAGTAATATTTACTAAAAGATGCGATAATCATTTAAAGGCTTGAAAACATTTTATGCATTCCATCTTTCCTGGTTGCTTAGATGTAAGATTATGAGAGAATATCTAACCGGCTCTGCCAGATTTATATTCTCATAACCTTATGTTTAATTCTCATAACCTTATGTTTAAGATCTTTGCTTTGTCCATCCTTTTGTGTTTCTTTTCTTTATCACTTTTTTCCTATGATTATGAGAGAATATCTAACCGGCTCTGCGAGATTTATATTCTCATAACCTTATGTTTAATTCTCATAACCTTATGTTTAAGATCTTTGCTTTGTCCATCCTTTGCAGGAAAAAAGTGATAAAGAAAAGAAACACAAAAGGATGGACAAAGCAAAGATCTTAAACATAAGGTTATGAGAATTAAACATAAGGTTATGAGTTATCGGAACTTCTAAATTTTGAAAGCTTATAAATTTGCATCACTTACTTATTAATTAAATACGGATTTTTTCCTTTTCCTTGAATTTTATTAAATAATCACCTAAACTAGATATCAAAAATTAAATATGTTTCAGTATAGTTTGATTTTTAATTTATTATAAAAATTAAGCCAGATTTATATTGATTTTTGTAGTTTTACTATCACAAAGTTATTAAATATCATTAACAAAACAAAGTTATGAATCCCTCCTCAAAATTATGACTAAACAGTTTAAGATAAAAAAAAAATGAAATTTTTTTTAATATGTTTGTATATTTATAATTCCTTTCCACTTTCCTTTATATTTATAAATAAATTACAGAATTTTAAAATTAAAAATGATTATATGAATATGTTATGATACTAATCCTAGTTTTAAGAGGGTCCCATGTCTTATCCACGTTGGTAGGAAATCTGAAATTCTGACGTGTCCTTATCCAAACATTTTCCATAAAACCACAATACACAGTCCTTTCTCCGATCTTCTTTCTGCCACCGACCGACATGGCTTCCATCACTCCACTTAACACCATGCTTCCAAACGTTGCTCCCAAACTCCCCGCATGTGTCGCTGTTTCCAACACTAGGGTTTCGTTTGCGGCCGCACCTGTGTTACCGTGCACCTCGATTCAGAGGAACAAGAGTAGATCTTCCAGGGTTGTTGTTTCGGCTGTTGGCGACGTTTCTGCTGATAGCACCGTTTACCTCGTTGCTGGTGCCGTTGCAGTGGCACTCGTTGGAACCGCATTCCCCATCTTCTTCTCTCGCAAAGACACGTAAATCTTTTTTTTTTTTTTAATTATCAGTACAATTTTTTAAATATTTTACCATTTTTTCTGCTGGTGTAAATGGATTATTTTCATTATAAGCATGCTTGTTAATTGTTTACACATGAATTGATCTTTATAATTCTTATTTTAAAAATTCAAACAATAATTTATGATAGGAAATGTTAGTTTAAGAGATATATCAACGATGAACTGTGATAGAACAATTGTATAAATCTGTTTTACATTTATTTATGTTATGTTTATGTCATGTCAATTAATGTATGTTCATGTTAATAAATAGAATCATACGGTAAAACAGTCTTTATTATAGTGGTGGTGTTTTTCTTAGACTGTTTTACAATAGTATTATTTTGTCATGAATGGAAATAAGCAGAAGGTGGGTGAGAGAATAAAAATAATAAATTCACAGTTAGAAAATTCAGAGAACCTTCTTTTCGTGGATTATTTTTCTTATGATTTTCTTCGAGATTAGGCAGAGTTTGGGCAGAGTATTGGGATAATAATTCTTTTTCACACTAACAGAGACATCTTTTAAGGTGTTCTACGGCAATGATTCTCCTTCCCTCACCAGATATATAATTGATCCTAAGAACTCTAGCATTGTAAACATCATTATGTGCCTTAATAGAAAAGGATTCTAGGATAAATCATAAACTCGTGTTTAACATGACACATTATAATAGTTTCACATATTTACCATTATTCTGCCATTGTTAAAAGTAGATTTATGTCGTGAGAAGTGTACTTTAATCTAATTTAATTTTCTAAAATTAGTTTGTAAGGAAAAGTTTGAATTTATATTGTAATTAATCTCACAGCAAGGATTTTTAATACATTTATCATGTTTAGACATATATATTTCGAGCATGAAATTATATATCTGTAATAGTTTGACAGTGAGTGAACAATAAACCTAACAGAAAAACTTTAGTAACATTAGTTTGATAGTGAACGAAATAATAGTTGTAACAAATTTTGCTAGAAGAGATTCTAAAATATTTTTAATATTATATTAAAAAGTGAATTTAAATCTAATTCTATTATACAAAATTAACTTTATATTTGTATAATATTTACATAATGTAGCTCTATTTATTGTTTACATGGGATCTCCAATATTAAGAATCCTTATCATGCAACTATTTTGAGTTGCGTAATTTTCTTAGAAATTTGATGGAATTTTATCGGTAACGATATATGAATATGCATTTGGCAGATGTCCTGAATGTGATGGAGCAGGGTTTGTTCGAAAGGCTGACGTGAGATTGAGAGCAAATGCAGCACGAAAGGATCAAACTCAAATCGTTTGTGCTCGTTGCAATGGATTGGGCAAACTTAATCAAATTGACAAATAGACATAACAAAATCATTTCTTTTCCTCTTAATATGTAACTATTTAAGCATAATTATCCCCTCCTTCATCATTTTCTTCTTCTGAGATGAACAACTTTATAGTATGTCATGATAGGAGAGAAAATCACAAATTTACTTGTTTGCATTTATCATTTGTTTTGTTCTCTCCCATTTCATGATACCCCAATGTTCCTAATGTTTTCATCAAGTGTATATGTTATATGTAATTGAAACATATTTGCCAATACGGATGTTCAATAATATATGATATGTTGGTGTTCATCCTTCAAAATATTATTCATCACTGAATCTTATTAAAGGGGAAAAATTAATAGAAGCCTATAGGACTTATATTTGGATGAATTTTAATGAGTGATTATAATTTATTTGTATAGAAAATTGTCTATGATATATATATTTTTTCTTGTTTGATAATAGTAATGAAAATCAAATGATAATACTGATATAGTATTTTCTCTACAAAGGAAAAAATAAATTATACACACGGAAAATTATGATTTAAAGTTGGCATATTATCGTTTAGCATTTTTTTATCATAAATAATTGTTTTAATTATAAAAAGCAATCATTAAAAATAATTTAATTATCTTTTAATTATCAAAAATAATTTTAAACAATAATTTTTCTCCCCTTCACTTCCCTATAAAAATACGTGTCTCTATTTTTATGATCACCTTGATTACCTTATTGGCATCTTTAAAAGGATAAAAAATTAGTGATAATTTTTTGAGAAGTATTTTTCTTACAAATGATAGATGCTTGCTTTTCTATCATGAAAATCTCTTTTGAATTATTTTTCATAACATAATTTCAATATTTTTGTTTTCTTGGATTTACATAATGGGATGCTTAAATAAATAAATTAATGTTTATTATCAAGATAATAAAATTTGAAATTATGACTATGATCACAAATGACTCACCAAATAATAGAGATAATAGATTTTATTTTCTAAAAAATAAAACAAAATTAATCACTTTGTGAGTATTCATCAAATTTAAGTTCATTTAATATAAATTATTCAAATTAAAATAAAAGTACTTTTCATTAGCTATATTTTCTTCATGAAACACATCAATAACAACATCTCCTCTTTTGTAGGTAGTATGACAAGAACATTACCTTCTTCAATAGTGTTCATGATCTCTATTTGAATTCAGAGTATCATTTAAATTTATATTTTAGTTGTCTTTCCCTTCACATCTTTCATAAACCATTCAACAGTGGATGAAATATCATCAAGTTTAGACTTCTCAAATGATTTTCTTTTATCTTCTTTCTCCTTAGTCAATTTTGAATTAAGCTTGACATAAACAATACCATTCATAATTCATTGTTTCAAACGATTCCTTCTCTTATGTGGACCTATAACAAATACAAGTAAAAATATAATTACTAATTTACTATATTTTAATTGTAATTTCACAAAATTGAAGTTCTTACCATTTCATATGCATTATAGTTTCACATTCAAAATAATTACATATCAAACTAAGTACATAATGATGAACCTTTGAAGCTTTTGATGTTGATCTCTATATGACTCCTACTGGACTTACGAAGTCTTTTTCTCAACTGCCTTAAATAACTTTTTTTAGTTCTTTTGAAAGCTTTTAGTAGTAAATCAATTAAATGTTGCTATGCAAGGTCAACCACTATCTTTTGTATACACTACAATATAGGTCAATTTTAACTCTTATATCAACTTTAAAATTAGGAAAAGTATCACTACAACAAAAAGTATTTTAGACAACACCACAAAAACTATGTCCTAAACCGGAAAAATCATGGGCTAAAGTTTAGACAACAGTTTCTTAGGCGTAATCTAGGTGACCGTTGTTGTAGGTATTAGGCCACGGTTTTTAGTGCGACAATATTGTTAAAAATGTGGCTTAATATTCTTACAATAGACAACATTTTTCATATTAAGGTTAGACCACACCCTTATAAATATTGTCTTTGAGTTTAAGCCACATTTATTAAAATGTGTTTTTATAGAAAAGTTCAATATGAAAAAAGTGTACATCTTCAAATCACAATATTACACAATTAGACACCACAATATATCAACACTTCAAACAATATTCGTACGCAAAATATTCATAATTACTAATTTGTCATTCATACATATATTTCAATGTTAGAATGCAAACTATTAAAATAACTATCTTGAAGTCATTACTAAGGATGAACCTTTCAAAGTTAAAGCTAGAAAGCTAAAATATAATATGTCTGATGTTTCTTTGCTACATAACAAAGATCATTATTCTATAAGATTGTCTTCATAATCTTTATAGCCTTCATTGTCTTCTAGCTACAAACAACACCAAAATATATTATCACATTTTTCCAACATATTATACATTATAACAAGTTAATTAAGTCAAATTTAACATGTAAATGTGCACTGAATCACATGTTTTCAATCATGTCAAAGTTCCAACAAATGCATGTTCATGAGTGAAGTAGAGACCTAAAATGTAACATTATACTCATCATGATTCTTCTCTTACATAATGTATCCTAGATGTTAAATAACAAACATGATTTGAGAGTTTATAGTATAGTATTATTCTAATGTAACACCTATAATAAGCACAAAATACCAATATTTTGGTTGCTAAGAGTCTAAAGCATCAATAAGTAGTTATTGCAACATCCTAACCATATCCCACTTAGTATTAAACTTTTGGGTATTTTACATTGATATTAATGATGGAAGTACAATTAAGAACTTTCTTTACTTATGGATCATAGGTTGATGCAAATGAATATGGCCCTGTTGCACTACTTTCTTTGCCTAAAACACGTGCCATCATATTATTTAAGTCTTGTTCATCTAAATCTAGATTTTGTTGCCTTACCACAAAATTTACAATTGCTCGTAGATCTTGTATTTCCTTTGCCATACCACTTATTTAATTTGCATGTTCTTTCCTGATGGCAACAATTTCTTCATTTTTCCTAAATTGTGATGGTGTCATAGTCTTTTCGTAACAACGTACCCTCCCAGGCTTTTCTTTTCCAAACAGTGATTTAAATGTTTGTTCTACATAATCACTTGCGTTTTGAATGGAACCTTGAAGCTTAATCTAATAAAAAAAAAAGGTAATGAATAAAGGAGATTTATTTATATTGAGAAAAAAGAATCTATACAATGAATTGTAAACATACAATAGCATTATGTGTTTCTTCATCCAATTCTTTTCCTTTTCGGCCTTCTCGACGTTGACGAGTTGTAATAAACATTTTAGCTTGAGTAACTTTTTCTCCTACCTCTTTCTTGGTACGCTACAATAAGAAAAAAAAGTCAATTAGCATATTTTTGCATTAGATATGAAACATACGATGACATAAGTAGAAATATATTACCAATTCAGCATGAATTTTAGCAAAACTAGTTGGTCCCATGCGATGGATGTACTTTTGCTTAGCTCTATTTGCAACATTTCGTTCGCTAATGCTCTATATTAGGATAAGAGAAAAATAACAATCAAGGTAGATTGTAACACGTAACTTTAACGTAATAAGACATCAAATAAACTTACCTGGATAGTACTAGTATTCCAATATTTGAGCAATTGCTTGAAATGAGCTTCAGAAAGGAATAAAGGACGATGTTTTAGCCGATCCTTCAATGTGGAGTACTTTGAAAATTGTTTTTTCTTGATAAAACTTTTGTAACGTCTCCATGCATCATTTATACGAGTAAATACAACTTTCTCTCCTTTATCACTAATATTGAACTTTTCCTACATAAAAAAAAAACATTAAATGGATGAATTTTAAGAAATATTTATGTAGCCAAATCAATATAAGTTTAGTTTTCATACCAGAACATATGTCCATATATAAGCCTTATTATCTTTATCTTTGGGTAGAGCTTTGAAACTTGTGTAAATCAAGGGACAAAAGGTTGAATTCCTCCTATTGTGCCAAGGAAATAACTCACGCCAGTTACAATTTTGTCAGTCGGACCAATAGGTTCTCCATCCGCGTCCAATACAACTTTTGGACGGTCTTGCATTGATCTTCCGTGTATTGCTAAGCATTGAGTTGGTCCTCTTGTTCTTTTCTTCTTTGTCCCTATTTTGAAATTCAACTCACAAAATTAAATATTACATATGAAAAACAAATTGTCAAATGCTAATAATAAAATATTTACCTTCTTTTTCATTCAATTCAACATCTTTATCTTGGGATATATTTCCTTCTCCAACATATTCTTCAGCCTCCTCACTTCCATTTTCAATATTTTCTTCTTCATCATCAATGCTTCCATTTTCTTTAAGAAATTGATCAATTGACATTGACCCCAATTTTGTTTTTGTATCCTTAGGAGCAACACATTGTCTTGTCATTGATTCAACATCTTCAATCACTAGTCCTTCCTTAGATTTTGAGTTATCATCTACCATCATTCCTTTCATAAACAATCTCCTTTTCTTAGAATTTTCCTCGTGTGACACTCCATTTTTTATTGGGTTGTTGATCAACACTTGAATTAATGCCTTGAGTGAATGCTCTTTCAATTTGTAGTAGCTTTTCCTTTGACTTATCAACTACATTTGCTGTCTTTTTCTTGAGTTTCCCATTCTCATTTCTTGAGCTAAGCCTCCTATCCAAATTTGCATGGTTATGCAACTTAAAAGTAGGCAAGTTTAGTTGTGTTTCAGTGGCAATTCTAGGTCTAATAGTTCCACATTGGTTGCTTGTCATCTTTCCATGTTTAATTTGCATTTTCCTTAGCAATTCTTTGCTTGATTTTACTTGAGGAAGTTCCATACTTGAAGCACTCATTTGAATGTTGCTGCCTTGAGGTTTCATCTACCCTTTTAGGAAGTTAAGAACAAAAACAAGTAAGGAAAAAAATGCAATTAAGCATAACTAACAAGTAAAGAAATACATATAAGTGACCAGTGATGAAGATATGAAGAACAATAAATAGATAAGTGGTGAAGAGATGAAGAATAGATAGTGTTAAGTTTTGCATTCAAGCTTATTCTAGAGTTGTAGATTTTGTGTGTCCTTGAAATGTCACATAAATGAACCTAAATGTGGCTTGGAAGAAATATGAGTCTATTAAAGTTGTACACAAAATATGAGTCTTAGAGATCTTCAACTACGATCTGTAGCTTCTTCAATTGCTTCATTGACTTCAAGAATCTGTAGTAAAATTAGCAATACAATTTGGAAGCCAAATTTTCATTCCGAGCTTAAATTTGATAGATTGTGTTAGTGTAATAAGAAATTAATTTATCACCGTTATCACTGTTATATATTCCTCTTTAAAGTTGACCTGCAACATAAAACAAATCAATTTAAGATCCAATACACTTCTTCTTTAACTTGCAATGCATTATGCTTCAACAAAACTATGAAGTTGGGTTCTTGGATACATATTTATGTTGAATTAGCAGAACAAATTCGCTAATTGTATTCTTCTAAAATTTTTCATAATTTTGATATAGACCTGCCAAAACTATAACATTGCAAATAAAAACACCTAGTGTTATATAACTAGCACATCCAAGTCGAATAGAAAACATTAAGTTTGAAAAAAAAAATCCCCAATATGAGAAGGAGTAAAATAGAAACAAAGTGCCATAAGGTATATAAACGTACCAGAAGGAGCTGTTATGGTACTTTTCATTCTTTGGTATCTTCATTCTTACGATCTTTAGTCCTGTTGAATCTATAAAAAAACTCCAAAAATTGATAAGGACTTGAATCTCTCCTTTTGAACTTTTGCTATAGTAGCTCAATTGATAGTTAAAGAACTTTTGCTAAGGAAATTCTAAAAGTTATTCACCACATTTCATGATAGCAACAACAATTTGTACAACCAAACATATAACAAAATTTTAAATAGAGACAAACAACAAAAAGGCAAGAGGCTCAATACACCCGTTCATTATATGAGGAAATGTTTAAAAGGTTATCTTACAATTGCTTGAAAAATAGAGAGACTTATTCATGCTTGGCTGTATCAAACTAAAGCAAAAAAACACAAACAACAACAATTCTGCATCTTGTTACGTAAAAAGATCCAAACTACAAAAACTCATTCTATCAACACTAGCCATCCTCCTCTTAGTCCATATAGTCAAACATAGTCTCATCAAAATCAAGATCATCAGAATAATCTTTCCCCAAATCTTTAGAAGGTTTCTTAGCTACTGTTACAGGCATGTCTTCCACTAAAAGTCTCTCATTTGTGTCTGTCATATTAAAAGTGAGGCTAGAAAAGTTAAGAAATTGAGATTTCCACTGAAAGAAGGTTGAAGAAAGTAGCCAAAAGTTTTGTAAAATGAATTGGCAATGAGATTTGCAGAAAAATAATGAAAAATGAGACTCCATTTCAAAGTCCAACATCAACATGAGCATGTCTTGCATAGAGGTTGTAAGGAAGAGGAGGAGTGGATGGAGTACTATGTGAGCAAAATTCATGGCCAACAACAATAACAAGGTTTCAGATGAAGACATGGCCACAAGCCTGAGTAGCACAAAAGGAATCCCTTATAGATCCCCACTATGTTAGCTACATTAATGAATGAATGAATGAACAAGCACCCTAGCAATAACATATCCATGCTAACAAACCTAATGCTGAAACGTTCACGGTTCACTCTTATGAGCATATTTTGCCGCACTTTTTTCTCTCATTTTTAGCATCTCAATCTCATCACTAACTGTGTCATAGTTTTGTTTAAGATTTTTTCTTTGTTAGCCAAAAGATAAGGCAGAGAGGTAGATGCAAAACACTTTATACCATTTCAAACATGCACGGGGCTCAAAGAACAAAAAAAAAACCCTCAATTATAGTCACAAGCAAAATTAATTAAACCAAATTCAAAGAAATTAACAAAATCAGGGACTAAACACTAAATTGCATAGGTAAGAGAAAAACCTTGATTGTACCAATCAACTGTGAAGAGACTACAAGCATTGGGGATGTAGAAGAGATAAGCCCTAGAATGTGAGATGTCAAAATTACAAAAGGGAAGAACGATGAGCGCTAGAGACAATGAAGAACGACAAGTAATAAACGAAAATGAAGAACAGAGAAATAATGGCTCAACTACTAGAGAAACGAAAATCGCAACAGTGAATGGGAGAGGAAGCTGTGACGCAGTTGGACTCGAGAGGAAGTCGCGATAGTTGAACTGGAGAGGAAGTTGCACAACGTAGTTGGACTGGCAACAATCAACGAGGGAGATGCAATGGTGTGCAACCGTGAACGAGAGAGACAATAACGTGCAACAGTAAACGTGCAACAATAAACGTGCAACATTGAAGAATGGGGAGACATTTTTCAATCTAACACAAGGGAAAAAGAAGAAAAACTCCTAAAGTGGATTTCAGTTTCTTTCGAACCACATTTTTTTAGCCTCCGTGTTTTAAATACAACATTCAAATAAATGTGGGTCTTGATTTACTTTATATCACATTTATAAAATTGTTGTATTTAATATATTTAAGCGACATTTATAGACCTGTAGTATATTTTAGTGTGGTCTAAAGTGCAAAATGAAGTAGTGTATTTAATTTAAAAATTACAGTAGTTTATTCACCTCCAACTTAGGCTGGGTCCAAGGACAGTGACGCACAAGTGGTACCTAGATTAGAACAATCAAAACAGGTCATCCAACCCGATTCACCATTGGTTGACCATTAATTGAATCAATCCAACTCGACTCACTTATTAGCGAGTTAAAAAAAATCGAATTAGACCCGACCCACCACAGGTTGGTAGGTTAAACAGGTTGACGCACTGACTTAATTAAAAAAAATACAATTTTTTTCTTCGGTCATAAAAGACTAAATTATAATTCTGATTAAAATCTAAACAAATTTTAATACAATCTAAAATGATGTTTAACTTCAAATACAAACCAAAATCACAAAAATACAAATTACTATAATAATAAATTACAAACTATCCAACCCGACCGAAATGTAGGGGTGTCAAAGTGCGCAAACTCAGTTCACACAGGTTGGCTACCACGGGTTGAGTTAAAAATGGGTCAGCTCAACCCAGTTCACTTTTTGGTGAGCCAGAAATTTTGCAACCCAGCCCAACCCACCACAGGTTGGTGGTTAGTAGGTTGGCTAACTTACGAAAATTTATTTTTTTGTAATTATTTTATATATTTATTGCATTACAATGAAAATGAATTAACTCAATTTATTTTTTATAATAGTGGAATCAAAGTTTTCAGCTAATTCTTGAAATATTACTATAGAGATAGTGGTTAAATATTAAAGTATCAACATATATAACTTGGCAAACAAATAAATTAAACATTCAAACTATTCAAATATTATTGAACAACATTCTAGTAAAAGTATAAAATTGTGAACCTATATAATTAGAAGTAGTAAATAATTATAATAAATAAAAATTAAAAATATAAAAAAAACAATTATAGTGTTGTTGTTGGTGGGTTAAGGGTAATGGGTAGTAGTTCCCTCATACTCTACCTGCTAGATAAATATTTGCCCCGTATCCATCCCTATATTAGTGCATGTATTCGCTATGTGGGTATTTACACGTTTTTTTAATATCCAGATATCCACAAGTACCTGTGAGTATTTACATAAAAATGCTTAAAATATTTAACAACATGTTTTAACTATAAATTAAAATAAAATACAATATATAACATTCATAAATTGTAAACAAAGTCCAGATAACCCATTTAAATAGTGTTAAATGTCAGTTTACAAATAAATGGATATTTTCTAAAACCAATTAACAAAAAATGACCCATTCAAAATCAATGGGTTAATATTTTAATAATTTTTTTAAATTTTTTTAATTTAAATTAGAGTATAGCGGGTATTTATCCATAGGTACAAATACTATGATATTCGTATTCGTCTTGTTAACATGTGGATATAAAAAATACTCGTACACATTACCTGCGGGTATCCATTTACAATATCTATTTCTTACCCGTTGCGAGTTTTACCTACGGATACTCGCAGGTACGAATTATTTTTTACATCCCTAGTTACGGGTCAACCAACCTTCAACGTGGCTCGAACTCGTTTAACCTGTAGATTAAGTGAGCCGTATTCAGTTCAAGCCAGTTTTGAAAAAAATGAAATTTTCTCAACCCAACTCGATTCGAACCCATGGTGAGCTGAATTGGTTCACGGGTTAGGACCCATTTTTACATCTTTACCCACATGCAAAATCCAACATAATAAAAAAAAAACTTGTGTGACTCTTTATTTGTGGGTTGGCTCACCAACCCGACTCACTACAGGTTTAACCTCAGTGAGATGGGTTGTTGATGGGTCAAGTAAAAAATTAACCTGTACTGAAATTAGTAAAAAAATTTCAACACAACCCGGTCCGAACCTATGGTGAATCAGGTTGGTCCACAAGTTCTAACCGATTTTGACATCTCTAACCAAGATAAATCGGATTAGGTTTAACTGTTAAGTTGGGCTCGTGTTGGCCAAAGACATTAGGCTATGACCATATCAAATTAAGTTAGGTCAAGTCGAGTCTAGTCAGACCAAAGTTAAATTGGATCGACACAAATCCAGCTTCCAAACTACAAGGATGAAAATATAAATTTAAGAATATGAAAATTTTTGAATTCTTATTTTTCTAGTTGGATTTTTTTTTTTTAATTTTAAGTAATCTAACAACTCTAATCAAATTCTAAAATTTCATTTTTTGTCAAATTTTCTTATGCAAACAATATATTTTATCATCATTTCAAATTCTAAAAAAAAAAAAACAATTACTCTCTTTGCTTTATCAAACACAATATCGTGAAAATAATGAAAGCAAGACAAGGACATAACCTATTCATTGAGACCTAATCAATCCAAACAATTCTTTCAATATTGAAACGAAGTTAAACAGTATCCATTAGTTAGATCAAACTTAAAGTCCGATACCTCTGGAAACAACTTAAAAGCTATCAATGATGATGGTTTCGTACTCATTATAAAAAGCTTTGAAAAACATTTCAAACATAATAATTCAAGCCTTCTAATGTTTTGTCCATTTACAAAACATGGGATATGAATAACAAAATTATTGTAGTATTATACAATAACATTATTCTAACTAAAACAAAATTTATAGCCATTTATATAGAAAGATAGTGCATATATAATAAAATCATTACATTTATTAAAATGTTATGTCATAATAATTTGACATAATAAAATAACATACCAATAAAAGAATACCTACAATATTATTTATTAATAATTTCGTTTAATTATTAAAAAAATGAAGATATCTTAACTCAACAAAGATATTTCATTATGTATGGAACTCATGCCATTTATGAACTTAATAGCACATAATGGTAATTAGAGACAAAATTGAATGAAATATTATTGAGTATTCAATGAATTTCTTTTTTTTCAATTGAGTCTGGTTAACTTTTTTTATTAATTGGATGATGTGATTATTAAGAGGCTAAGGTGTTTATTATCTTGTCAAAATTTATAATTTTATAATTTTAGTTCAAAATCATATAATTATAAAATTATGATTTTATTATTTGAATTAAAATTGAAAATACATCATAATTTTATTTCATAAAATCATAATAATTTTATTGAAAATACATCATAATTTTATTTCATAAAATCATAATAATTTTATTTTTGATAAATCCTTATAAACTTCTACATTGAAAAAGACCGTTTATTTGATTGCTTATCGAAAACAATGTTTTAGAAGTTGCTTTTACATTTTCTTAAATGCTGAAAATTGAATTCTAACAAGGTAAATGCTGATAAGTGATAATAAATACTTGCAACTTTAGTTTTTAAATAATATTTTCAAAAAACAATGATTTTTAAAATATACATTTAGGTTAGTATCTAATTTAGTAGTTTTAAGAGTTCGTGGTAGGATAGAAACATAAAATTAAAATTTTTAGTTAAATCAAAAGTTTTAATGCAAAACAATATAATGTAATTAATAAATTTTTCAATAAAATTAATACATTACTTTTTATATCTATAAAATTTATACAAACTTTCTCAAATAATATTTTTATTTAACCAAATGGATTTTTAGTTGCATTTTAAAGAGAAAAAAAAATCTTACATCGAACCCTTGGACAATTATAATTTTATTATTTTCATTCAAAATTGTATAATTATAAAATTCTGATTTTATTTTTTGAATAAAAATTGAAAATATATTGTAAAATCTCATTTAATAGTGAAAATACTAAATAAAGAAGTCCATAATTAATAACATAAGATAGATAAATCCACAAAGTGATATAATATATTTATACAGTCATTTAAAAGGGATTTAACAATACAAACATAAGAAGGAACTTAACGATACACTTAACATGTTATATTATAAACCAAACTTTTCTAGACTCAATATTATCCGGATAAGTGCACTTGAGTTATACTTGTGAAGCCAAGAACTTTTGGTGATACAAGTTATGCCAGCGCTCAATTTTATTCTCTTGTAAAATTTAGCGCTCAACTCCCTATATAATTAAATCATTTTCAGACTTATAGTGGTCTCCAACGCTCAACGCCACCAAGCCAACTCTCAGCGCCAATCAGCTCGTAAAAGCTGGCGCTCAACGGTGCCATTATGTGGTTCATCATTGTATCAAATATCAGCAAATGCAATTTGAGGTTTTTGGACAATCTAGACTTGTTTCATAGCTCAAATTGATATTCTCCCGTTATGTATTTATTTAAAAAAGAAATTGAATCATAGGAGTTGATATCAATTTGAACAATGAATCAAATCCTACATTTCCCCATTGCCACCAAATCAATCAATGACATATAACAAGAATTACAGTTTCAATTAAACAAAATCAACCAACCAAAATCATACCAATTCAAACTTCATCAATTCAAGAAAATGCACAACTCAGAAACACTCAATTAAGCACAAATTTAAAGCTAGCTTCCCTTACCTGATGAAATTGCTACTGACTTTAAAAACGTCAAAACATCTCTTAAGCCACATGGTACTCTATCCACACATATAAATACCTGATGAAATGTTTAAAAGTAATGAAACTCATGTATGAAATTTCTGTTTGCGCTTAAGTATTTTATTATTAAAATAATTTAGTTCCATTATTTTTAACACAATATTAATTATAAAATACCATTTTTTAGGTTGTTACATATATCAAAATTTTTTATTTCAAAAAATCCTAATTTTAAAATTGAATTTATGAATTATGAATTTATGAATTATGAATTATGAATTATGAATTATGAATTATGAATTATGAATTATGAATTGTGAATTATGAATTGTGAATTATGAATTATGAATTATGAATTATGAATTATAGAACTATTCAATTATTGTTCTATTGAATTATTGAATTATTGAATTATTGAATGATGAATGATGAATTATGAATGATGAATTATGAATGATGAATTTCTAAAATAATAAAATAATAAAATTACATGTGGTGACAAAGTGACATGACAAGATAATAATACGTTAGAGACTTAAGAGACACCCACTTAATAGAAAAAGTTAGTAGAGACAAATCCGTTAAAAAAATTAAATTTATTGAGTACTCGATCACAAAAATTGACCAAGAACACAATTGAAATTTTTCAAATTTTGTCAGGGACTTAAAACATAATTAAACCATAAAATAATTACTATATTATATTTCAACAAAAATAAGGAGAAATATTCTCTCAAAATATTTTCATATACGTTGTTGTTTTTATTACAATAGGATAAGTTCGTCACTACAAGCTTAGGGAGAGATTACACAATTGTGATTTGAACCCCACACATGAAGATAAACCCTTCTTTATTATGACTGAAAAGTTTTTTTTAAGTTTTTTAAGGAAAAATTCATTATGTAAAAGTTATATAAATATTTTTTTAGCTCAAATTCACATAAAAAAAAATTGGTACCAATTTTAATTCAAAATCTTAGAATTTGAGTTTTTTTTCTAATACTCAATTTTTGTATTTTTATTTGATGTAAAATTTAGATTTAGACTTGAATTTCGAATATATATATATATATATATATATATATATATATATATATATATATATATATATATATATATATAAAATGAATTTGACAACCTTTATAAATTCAACATCACATATTGATAAAATACAATATTGTAAGATAATAAAAATAAGGAAAAATATTTTCTCAACAAAGATATTTTCATATATAATGAAATCATAATTTTAATAAATTTAATAACTGAGAAAACGAGATCAAATATTAAAGGATATACAAATAACAGATTAATTACAATATTATATGGTAATAAGAATAAGGAAATATCTCCTTCCAACAATCATATTTTCATATATAGTGAAATTCAGGTCAATTATTAAAATTGAAAGATCTGATATTGACAAAAATATTTTCATTTATTATGAAAACTTTTATGAAGTAATATCATGTAACTTAAGAATTAATGCTTATGACGTACGAATAGTAAAATAATTATAATACTGTAGCTAATAATTATAGAAAGAAGAATAAGTCTTAACAATAATAAAATTCATTAAAACTTTCTTCAGAAGAAAAGAATCATTGTTTTAAAGTTATTTTCTCCTAGTTCATTGATAAATCCAAATTCTTTTAGTTTTATTTTTTATCATTCTCTTCTCAATTGAATTTTTATCTCCACAAAAATCTTTAAAAGAAAAAAAGGTTAAATTTTGATCCTTAACCGTCCCTTGTGTGATTTTCTATTCTTAACAAGTCTCTTTGAGAGTTGATGAAACAAAAGAGATCATAAAAATTGGAAGCAAATAATTATCACAAGCTATCACCTCCGTGTAACTAAAACTGTCACGCTAACATAGTTCAAAGCAACCTCAACATTTGTGTTGATCTCCTTCCATTTCAATTCTGAGAAAATTATAATCATAAAGTTTTGTCTGTTTTCTCTCTTATTCATTTTGATACACGTTACAGGAAAATAATAGGTTGTGGTATAACATGCAAAGAGGTAAGGTGAAGCTAGATGAAGATCTACGTCCTGATCGTGAGGATGATTTCCAAACAGACGATGAAGAAAATCAGGCACAAAGGGTGTTTGAACATTTGGATGATGATACTGATTCAGATAATTCACCCCCTTCACCAAGTTTATCCAACGATGTTTCCATGATCTCTTGGCCTCAAAGCTATAGGTACTCCTTCATTGATTGTTAATTATATGTGTTTTTTTTATTACTATTATTGAGTGATGAAGAATCCTTGCATCACTTTGTTATACATTCAATGTCAGAAACAAATTCTTATTACCCCCATTAACAAGTGTTGGTCTTAGATTTTCGTCTTGCATGTGTGAGTTATATAATGATGTGATCACAAACCTTGGAGAATTTACGACCAATTTGAATCTGAATATGTACTTTCACGCATGTTCTACAGAGAAATCAATTGTTTCCCATAGACATGAACATAGAACAACATAGAACAACAGTAACATAAGGGAAATTTAAAAGGTTACAATTAAGGGAATATTAATGAAAAACATCATTGTCTATATAAACATTACTAAATTCCTTTGTTGATTATGAGCAGACAATCTATGGACATGTTAACTAGTGCAACACCTCCTGGACTTAATTTGTTAAAGAGAATTGGTTCAGTAGGGAGAAGTAATTCTCCCATTACATCATTCAAGAGATCTCAAGAACAACAAGACGATTCTACCTTATCTCTACCCCTTGTTTCTGAGCCATGTGGATTCAAACAAGAGAGTCGTCTTGTATCAGTACCTCGTCTGCAACCACTTAGCAGTGCAAAATTTTCTATGGACGAATTGCCACCGCCACAGGAACAATGTTCATATGCAAAATCAGTAATTAATGGTGAATATCATCTTCATTCCACAATTCTAATATAATCACTTTTGTCAAATGAAAACAAACGACTTTACGGTCTTTACATACAAAATTATTTAGCTATTTAAAAGCTCTATTCACTTTTATGCACAATTATCCTCACTGTGTTGACTTACAGAATCTTTGTTTCTTTTTTTACGAAGGAACCAATATACTATGTGGAATAGGACTTCTTACCACTCCATATGCAATTAAAGAAGGAGGGTTTCTGAGCCTTGCAATACTTTTAATGTTTGCTATCATGTGTTGTTATACTGGGATGCTATTAATAAAATGTTTAGAAAGCAATGATGGACTCAAAACCTACCCAGATATTGGCCAAGCTGCTTTTGGAATTGTTGGTCGTTTGGGGATTGCAGTGAGTATAATAGGGATTGCATGCAAGCATCAAATAGTAACTTTTAACAGGCTCCTCTAAAGTGGGAAATCTTCAAGTAAACAATTAGTCACTGATGAGAAAAGAGATTATTGATAACGCAACACACTTATGATCTGCCAAACATTTCCACTACTAATAGAGTTTAGGTTCTTTGTTGGGTTTTTCGGTGTTGTCCTATGTTGTATCTTTAAAATGTACTTATGATGGTATTTTAAAATTCTTTTTAATATATTTTAAAACATCAAAATCAAAATCTATGAATATATTTTGAAAGCATAACAGAAAAAAAATCTACATAAACCAGCAGAAAATCTAAATTTGCACACTATTGATCGTTGATTTTCTCATCAGTGATCAATTACTTACTTTACTTACTCACTAAAACGAGTTTCTTACTTTAGTGAAGCCAAACAACCTTCACTAGGTGCATATACAACATTATTCTGTGAACATAGAAAGGAAAACTGACATATTTTACTTTGGTAAAATGCAGATCTTTCTATACGTGGAACTTTTTGTAAGGGGAAGAGTTTGATATGAATTTGCAATTGCTTTTAAACACATTCTCTATGCTTTATTTATATTCTCATACATGCTTACATGTGAATAGCTCTTATGTGTAGGCTTCTTGTGTTGAGTATATAATACTAGTGAGTGATAACCTCTCATCACTATATCCTAACACCCAGATGAGATTTGGTGGGATTGATTTGAATTCTGAAGAAATTTTTGCCATTACAGCAGCAGTTATTGTTCTACCAACAGTTTGGTTGCGAAATCTAAGCTTACTTTCTTATATTTCAGGTATATTTGACCACATAGTGTTACATTTTAGAAATCTGTCTTTGAAATTTACTTGCTAACAGAAGTTGCCTCTGTGCTCAGTTGGAGGAATATTTGCAACAGTACTTGTTGCACTTTGCTTGTTTTGGGTTGGGACAATGGAGCAAGTTGTTGGATATAAGCCAGGAAAAAAAGTTTTAGACTTTGCAAACTTACCTGTCTCAGTTGGTCTCTATAGTTTTTGCTTTGCTGGCCATGCAGTTTTTCCTAACATCTACTCTTCTATGAAGGAACCATCCAAATTCCCATCAGTGTTATTTGTCTGGTAAGTATGAAATCTTTAGTATGATGTAGTGATACTCAATTCACTTCAAAAAGAATGAAATATTACTTAAAATTTATCCATGCACAAGTTAAAAGTAAATGAATGAAAGACAGAAAACTTTTGTTGATTAACTTTATAAGTTAATTTTAGTTTATAAAAGGGTTATTTAAACTTGTTTTTTCAAGAAATGTTTATGGAAAAGTTGTTGGAAACATACCTATTGATTAACTTCCATTCTGCAGCTTTGTGTTTTGCACTTTCATGTACGTGAGTGTGGGAATAATGGGCTATTTAACTTTTGGTGACTTAGTTTCATCTCAGTTTACCTTAAACATGCCGAAAGAATTATATGCATCTGAGATTGCAACTTGGACAACGGTAAGAGAAGAACCTATTCTCCTTTTTCTCTGTTATTTTACAAATTTGTATATAATATAGCAGATGTTAGTGTAAGCTAGATAACAACAAAAGCCAATGTAACAGTAACAAATATATCAGAAAAGAAGACCAGCACAAAAAATTATGGCTGTAAGGGAAAATTTATTTCAATTCAGCAATGATTGTCAGCCATTACAGAAACTCAGAGAATAAGGAAAAGGTGAATCAAGAGAAAGGGATGATCTCAACAATTTTCCTCTCTCTCTCCTCTAACGGTTTTTCCTTTTAACACACTGCTGCTAGGTCACGTAATCCTTCATCCATACGCTCTCTTTCCTGGATTGTGTAATTTTGTTGTTACCCTTGCCTCCTCTGCTCTCATCCACGTGTCCCAACTTCATTGGTTTGATTTTAATGGTCTCCAGCTCATTTTCCTGTTGCACTTTCATTACATTACTCCCTCCATCAAAATCAACCTTGTCCCCAAGGTTGAAATGAGGATAGGCCCTCACAATTACTGCATTATCTTCCCACGTTGCTTCTTGTGGAGATCCATTTTCCCACTGAATTAGGGATTGTTTAACTTGTTGATCACCCCTAATAATTGTTCTTGCATTCAAAGCAGCCACTGGTTGAATAAGAGGAGGAATCTCACTATCACAGATTGGTAAGGGCACATATGGTTGATCATGGTTGCCTCGACATAGCTTCAGTTGCGAAATATGAAAAACGGGATGAATTTTTGCTGATGGGGGTAATTGAAGCTTGTAAGCCACCTTGCCAATTCTACCTATCACAGCAAACAGACCAAAGTATCGAAGCCCCAATTTTTGATTTTTGCGCAAAACTAATGAATGTTGTCGGTATGGTTGAAGTTTCACCAAGACTAAGTCACCCACTTCTAATTCCACATCCATGCGTTTCTTATCTGAGTACTTCTTTTGGATTTGTTGAGCTCTCTGCAAGTTTAACTTGCTTCTGCAGTATGGCATCCCGGGAAATTAATTGTTCTTGTACTGAGAGGGGATCATTATCTTGTGGGACATATTTGAGTATTTTCGGTGGTTCTCTCCCATACACAACTCGAAACGGTGTCATACCCGTGCTTGTGTGGTATGCTGTATTGTACCAATATTCTGCCCATGCTAGCATCTTAGACCATTCCCTTGGTGCATCAAAAGTGAAGCAACGTAAATACAGTTCTAGGCATTTATTAAGAATCTCAGATTGGCCATCTGATTGTGGATGATAGGCTGATGACATCTTGAGTGTGGTACCACTGAATTGCCAAAGAAACTTCCAAAATTGACTAGTGAAAACCTTGTCTCTATCCGATACTATGGATTTGGGTAATCCATGTAATTTTACTACGTTTTTGAAGAAGATTTCAGCCACCGATTTGCTCGTGAAGTCCTGTTTCAATGGCATAAAGTGAGCTGCCTTAGATAATCTATCCACCACTACATATATCACTGTGAAACCATAGGATACTGGAAGGCCTGTTATGAAATCCATTGCTAACTCCTCCCAGATCTGATCTGGAATTGGCAAGGGTTGCAGCAAGCCTGCTGGCAGTGTAGTGGCCATCTTTGCTTGTTGACAAATTAAGCATTGTTGCACAAACAGTTTAATGTCATGGTGCATCCCTTTCCAATAGAATTGTGCAGCAATCCTAGCCAAAGTTCTCGAGAATCCCGCATGTCCGCCTATGACTGAACTATGAAATTCAGCCAATATTGTCTGGATAATCTCATGGCCTGTTGGAACTACTATTCGACGTTTCCATAATAACAACCCTTGGTGCACCGAATAATGACTGTCATAGCTGGAGTTGTTAACCCCGGCTTTCATCAGGGTCTGAATTTCGCTATCAGTATCTTGGGCTTGCTTTAATAGGGTCACTAATGTAGGCATTGCTTGAGACCAAGCTACATAAAAGGACCTGGAAAGTGCATCTGCGGGTATATTATCCTTCCCTGGCTTGTATTCTATTGTAAACTCATAGCCAAGCAATTTATGAAGCCATTTTTGCTGCTCTGGAGTTTGTAAACTCTGTTCCATTAAAGTTCTCAAGCTTTTCTGGTCAGTTTTAACCACAAATTTGTGACCAAGAAGATAATGTCTGAATTTGGCCACTGCTTCCGTTAGAGCATATAATTCCCGCACATAAGCTTATTGTTTCTGCATTGATGATGACATTTTTTTGGAAAAGTATGCCACTGGATGCTTGTTTTGAGTCAAGACAGCCCCAATACCCATTCCAGAAGCATCAGTTTCTAATTGGAAGGGTAGTGAAAAATCTGGTAAAGCCAAAACAGGACCTTGTGTTAAGGCTGTCTTCAGAGCATTAAAAGCTTTCTCCGCTGTTTCTGACCACTGGAAGTTGTCCTTTTTCAGTAGTTCTGTGAGTGGGCTAGCTAAGGTTGCATAATTCTTGATAAATTGTCGATAATAGCCTGTTAATCCTAGAAAGCCTCTTAGTTGTTTCAGACTTTTAGGTAAGGGCCAAGACCACACAGCTTGAATCTTGCCTTCTTCCATAGCAATTCCTACTGCTGAAACTGTGTGGCCCAAATATTCCACCTGCTGTTTGGCAAATATACATTTAGAGAGTTTGGCAAATAGCTTGTGTTCCTGCAACAGCCGTAGTACGTGTTCCAAATGTGTTAAATGTGTGCACCATGTGGGACTATAGACCAATATGTCATCGAAAAAAACCAAAACATACTTTCGCAACAAGTTCTGAAAGATGTTATTCATGAGAGATTGAAACGTTGCTGGTGCATTTGTTAGCCCAAATGGCATCACTCTCCATTCATAGAAGCCTTGATGTGTTCTAAAGGCCGTCTTATACCTATCCTCCTCTTGCACCAGAATTTGATGATAGCCAGCTCTTAAATCCAGTTTAGAGAAGAATTGTGCCCCATGTAGTTCATCAATCAACTCATCCACTGTTGGGATTGGAAAACTATCTTTAACCGTAATCGCATTCAAAGCTTTGTAATCGGTACAAAACCTCCATGTACCATCTTTCTTTTTCACTAATATAATTGGGGACGAAAATGGACTGTTGCTTGGCACAATGATTCCTGTTTGTAACATCTCATGTACCATAGTCTGAATTTGCTGTTTTTGGCTAAATGGGTAATGATATGGCCTGACCTTAACAAGATTCGACCCCTGTAACAGCGGAATGGCATGCGTATGAGATCGTGGTGGAGGAAGACCTTTAGGCTCGTCAAAGATCTCTCTATATGTATGCAGCAATAGAGCTATCTCTGGTTCTGTATTAACTGGAAGGTCTAGAAACTTATCTTCTGCAGTGCTTTGGGTTTGAAATTGGAGACAATACATTTCCGCAATGGCCTTTGTATGAAACATTCTTCTCAAGTGGTTAAACTGAGCCTGAGCTGGTAGCTTTGTTTGTTCTCCCCTCAATGTTACAAATTTATCATTTAGCATGAATTTCAATGATAAATTACTATAGTCCGAAATGTGAGCGCCTAGTGTGGCTAACCATGAAGCTCCCAAAACCAAATCTGCACCTGATATGGGAAGTAAATATGCTGGCAGCTGAATTCTGTGATTTTGAATGTCAACATCCAATCGTTTGATGAGTCCCTCTACCATCAAGGCACTTCCATTACCAACCATAACATTAAAGTTGTCAATTGGTTCAACTGGTAGCTTGAGACAGGCAGCAATTCTTGGCTGTAAAAAGTTATCTGAACTTCCACTATCCAACAAAATCTGAACTGGTAATCCATTAATAACACCCGTAAATCTCATAGTCGCAACTCCATCAGAGCCTTTAAGGGCATTAAAAGACAAATGCGGTTCAGACTGAGGTAGAGGTTCTGGATTGTCCTCCCTAGCGTTGTTAGCATTAGGTAGATCAACTGATGCAGCTTCCTCTTCGCCATGCAACCAGAGATACTGCTTGTTTGGACAATGATGAGACAGTGAATATTTTTCATCGCACGTAAAACATAGTCCCTTTTCTCTTCTCAATTGAACCTCTGCCGGAGATAATCTTTTGACCATAGCCTTGTTTGTTTGCGGATGTGGGTTGGGTTTGTTTAACAAGGGTGGTAATGATGTAGTCTTAAGTGATTGGGACGGGGTAGCTGTTGACTGATTCTGCATATAACCCTTAGACCCATGAAATTTCTGTTTGGCAGCATACTTCTCTTCAAATAATTTGGCCAATGACACGCATCGCATCAATGTTTTGGGATCTTGGACCAATACATCTCTGCGGATGTCCTGACGTAACCCTTCCACAAAACAGTCCAACAGCGCCTCTGTTGTTACCCCTTGAACGCGATTGGCTAGGGCCGTGAACTTAACGTAATATTCATGCACTGATCCCTCCTGTGTAAGTTTGAATAAATCTGAACGAGGACATTCGTAGGGTGAAGGACCGAACTCCACTTCCAATGCTCTTGTGAACGCTACCCAAGTCGGAAACGCATGATTTTTAGCTTGCATCTGAAACCAAGGTACCACTGCTTTTTCCAAATGCACAGAGGCAATGAGTAAACGTTGATCATCAGGGGTTTTATAGTAATCAAAAAATTGCTCAGCCTTAAAAATCCATTGCAACACTTCGGAACCATCAAACTTATGGAAATCGAGTTTGACGTTGCGAACTTGGAATGACGGAGAAGATGAAGATAAGCGAGAACCTGTATCCAGGGCCTGAATTGATTTTAAGACAGAATCCATAGAAATTTCCAGCGTTTCAAAACGAGTAGAGTCATCTCGCTGTCGCTCACTAAGAGCTGCAATCAAGGCCTTCAAATCCTTATCAGTAGCAGCTACCGTTTTGGTCAAGTGCTTAACGTCCACCATCGACTCCTTCATACGAGCCAACTCCCCTTTATTTCCTTCAATCTCGTGTTCTCCGCCATGAACGAGAATGAAAGCACCAATGTAAGCTAGATAACAACAAAAGCCAATGTAACAGTAACAAATATATCAGAAAAGAAGACCAGCACAAAAAATTATGGCTGTAAGGGAAAATTTATTTCAATTCAGCAATGATTGTCAACCATTACAGAAACTCAGAGAATAAGGAAAAGGTGAATCAAGAGAAAGGGATGATCTCAACAATTTTCCTCTCTCTCTCTCCTCTAACGATTTTTCCTTTTAACACACTACTGCTAGGTCACGTAATCCTTCATCCATACGCTCTCTTTCCTGGATCGTGTAATTTTGTTGTTACCGTTGCCTCCTCTGCTCTCATCCACGTGTCCCAACTTCATTGGTTTGATTTTAATGGTCTCCAGCTCATTTTCCTGTTGCACTTTCATTACAGTTAGAAACTTATGTATTTTTTTATGCCCTTTTGTTTATGATTTCTTAAATGATATATTTAATGAATTTATGTATTTTATAGGTTGTGACTCCATTGGCAAAATATGCCTTAACGTTATTGCCTATTGCATTGAGCATAGAGGAACTAGCCACCTCTCCTAGACTAAGATGTCATGCTATGTCTGTTCTTGTCAGAACAATTTTAGTGATTTTAAGCTTACTTGTGGCTCTATATATTCCATATTTTGGTAAGTATTCACACATTTACCATTATTATTATTATTATTACTATTGTGTGAATATTTTTTGTCTTGTTTGAAAAGTTTTTTTTCTTCTACAAATACGTGTAGAGAAAGAAAATGGTTCTAAAAATGAAAATTTTCTAGTAATTGTTAAATTAGTTTATTTAGAATTTTTATTTCATTTTTTTCCTTCTCCTATGTGATGGGAAAATAATTTCCATTATCATGGTATTTTCTTTATGTTGTATTTTTTTTTCTTTTTATGCCTTCTGAAGGGACACTTTCATATTTTTTTTCTTAAAAGTATATTGTGGGTGTAAGAAAAGGGAAAGATGTATGTAAAGGTGAAACATTTTATTGTCAACTTTGATGGGTGTCTAAATCATATGCACAATTCTATATATACTCCACTTGATGCTCCTTTAAACCGATTATTTGTCGAAAATAGTTCAAGTGTGAGTTAAAAGTTTCATATTGGATAGAATAGATAAAATTATAAACACTATATAAGAATAAAGGCCTATAACACCATTGTCTTAAGGTTTTGGAATAAAAGTAGTGTCAATTGCCTTATATATGTCTAAGACCAATGTCATATATATAGAACTACAATCTTTCTATAACTACAACCCCATATGAAAATATATATAAATTCATCAGTGGTATCAAAGCCGATGGTTCGGAGTGATTGACCGCATAACTATAACAAAAAAATTCGGGTCACCGAAGTGATTAACTGCATAACTATAACAAAAAAGGAGTCACCTTACACTTGAGAAGAAAAATACCATATGAAAAAGGCCTATAACACTATTGTTTTAAGATTTTGGGGTAAAAATGATGTCAAATGTCTTATATGTATAAGACCAGTGTCATATATATAGAACCAGAATCTCTCAATGATTACAATCCCCATATGAATATATATATATATATATATATATATATATATATATATATATATATATATATATATATATATATATATATATATATATATATATATATATATATATATAAATTCATCATTATTAAAAGTAATAAAGCTTAGACACATTTTCAAATATTTATTTCAACATTTAGGATTGTTAAAGTGAAAAGATTATTTAATGTATACAAGGATTTCATAGTATAAAATCCACATTTAACTTGACAAAAGCATAATTTAGTTATATCTCAATATTCTTGAGAACAAGGATAATCAAACAAAGAGCATCATACACTTTTGTTGTTTGACTATCTCTTTAAAATTTATTGCAGGTTCTTTGATGGCACTAATTGGTTCTTTCTTGTCAATACTAGTTGTAAGTTCTCTAGCTTCCTATTCACTCTTTTAATTAGTGCAATTTACTTAATCTTATTAAATATTTAGAACATTGTGATGTTTCGGGGCAGGCACTTATTTATCCATGTGCATGTTTCCTCAAGTTACATAGAGGGAGATTATCAAATGCAGAGGTACAAAATCATAACTTTATTCAAATTATATTATTCTTTTAATATTATGACATGAAACTAATATAATTGCATGTCGCTTCTTTTATTTTTTTAATTTCAGATAACAATTTGTGGTATTATAATTGTGGTGGGGCTGATATCAGCTTGTATGGGAACATTGTCTGCTGTTTCAAGAATAACTGGCGAAGGGGACTGAATAAGTAGTATTGGTTCCCTATTTATAATTTCTATTGTCAATTTTTGGTACAAATTAAGACTTTTTCATACATGTATTAGTCCTAATGCTTAGTTGTGAGTTTGTGTTTCATAGTTTAAACGAATTACATTTTCGTACGATTCGTGTTTTCAGTTCTTTAGTTTGAGTTTGTACAAACATTTGCTTGTAATATTTGTATGTTTTGTACTCTTCTCAATGAAAATGAATACACATATCTTAAGGTTTCGAACCACTAACACATATGTCCAGTAAAATGGTTAAGGATTATTTTAGTTCTTATAAATATGACAATCTTTGTTCTTTATTTCTTAAAAGAAAAGTATTCATAAAATTGACATACGCGTAGTGATATTTTCACAAATGGAGGACAAAAAGAAAATTTATAGTTTAAATACCTTTTTTCCCATTTTTTGTTCAATTTTGTTATTTTAGTCTTGATATTGTTTTTTTCTTCAAAATGGTCTCAATTTTTATCAATTTTGTTCAATTTGGTCATTTTTTGCTAACACCGTTTAAATAATTAGCAGTAATGAAGAGTGACGGTCACATGTCACTTTGTGATATTTTGATATTTTGATTTTTTTTAATTTTTAATTTATTTTAAAAAAATGTTCACGTGTCAATCTAGTAGTGTGTCATGTGTCGTAGTCAATGTTTTATATTCAATTTGGTCCCTATATTCGTTATTTTTGTCCAATTTCTCCCAATTTTGTCTAAAATTGAGTAATTTTGTCCCTTCTCGAAATTGATACCAAATTTAGTTTTTATATAAAACTTATAATGATATTTTTATTAAAATTCAGACTTTATTAAATATTTTTGGTTGAAGGTTACTATTATTTTAAAATTAGAACGAAAATCTTAAGGATGACAACTAACACCATATATCTAAAATTTTAAAATTAGTCTTCGTCTATGATGTCCCGATACTTCAATTTGGGTCACGTATTCGTGTTTGACACGTATTCGTGTCCGATACTTTAAATCAATACTTATCAATGAAGTATCTAATTTATAAAGTCACAGTACACTACAAGAAACTCTTTGAATAATAATCAATTTCAGTGACAAAAAAAATAATTAGTCACTATATAGTGATCAATTTATGTGCCAATTAAAAATTAAAAATTATTGGCAACTACAGTAATTCCAAAAAATTATAATTGGTCTATCTCTAAATTGATAATTAAAATATATTTTATTATGAATTAGTTTCTAAATTTGTTAGTAACATTAACTACCAAGATTTTGACCACCAAAACAATTGGTTTCTAAATTGGTCACTAACGTTAGCTTCCAAGGTTTTGGCTACCAAAATAATTGGTCTCTAACATATTTTTTGTAACTAAAATTTATCATTATTTAATAATTTTCTTGTAGTCGTACTTTTATGATGACAATAATTTATATTTTTTATGTTGACAACTTTAGTACATATAGTTTTAATTTGAATTTACACAATAACAATCATTATTTATTAGGTTTTAAAGAATTATTGTACAATTTTTAATATTCATATATCACGTATCAATCACGTACCGTATCCTATTATTTTTAAAATAAATGTATCAGTGTATCAGATACATGTTGTATCCGATACACGTATCGTATCCGTGCATCGTAGATCTTCATCTTTATAATTTTGGTTCTAATTTTAAATTAATTGTAATCATAAATCAAAATATTTAATAAAAATGTGAATTTTATTAAAAACATCATTATAACATTTATATAAAAAAAAATAAAATTTGGTCTCAATTTAAAGATGGACAAAATTGTTCCATTTTAAAAAATTTTGAACTAAATTGAACAAAAATTACAAATATAAAGACCAAATTGAATATAAATCATTGACGCTGACACGTGACATAGTGTTGGATTGATACATGGACATTTTCTAAAAAATTCAAAATAAATTCAAAAATTCAAAAAAAGTCAAAAATTTAAAAAAAATTAAAAATTTAAAAAAAACCACAAAATGACACATGACAGTCATTGTTCATTACCGTTAATTATTTAAATAGTGTTAGAAAAAAAATTGAACAAAATTGACAAAAATTGAGACCTATTTGAACAAAAAATCAATATTAGGGCTAAAATGGCAAAACTAAACAAAAATTGGGACCAAAAATATTTTTTAACCAAAATTTATTTTTGGATAACAAAGCCTGTACTCAAATTTTGTAAGTATAACATCTTCTACAAATATAATAGGTATGACCATAATAGAAAGCTTGTAAATTATTTGAAATTTATAGTCGATATATATATATATATATATATATATATATATATATATATATATATATATATATATATATATATATATATATTACAAGAAAGAAATATATTTTGATGTTATTTTGATTTCATGGAGGACTAAGCTTCCTGAGTTGGTTCTATTGTAATTTTATTATTGATTCTTAGGTTAAAATGAAATAATCTTTTGTTCTTTTTATTATTGTTGAAATTTTAATTTATCTACATCTTTTGTTTCTTAATCAGATAAAAAACTAATGATTTTAAATCTATATTGATATTGATCATATTAGTTTAAGGGTTTTTAAATTTAATTGTGACTTTGTTTTTATTTTATTTAGAAACTTTCATGTGATTAAATGAGTTTTTATCCATAATTGAGACTTTACTTTGGTTAAAAGTATTTACTCTGACTAAAATTAGTCAAGACTTTACTTTGATTAATTAAGCTTTTTATTTGGTGAGGAGACAAAAAAATAGACATGATTAGAAATAGTAAAATTTGATTGAGACTATACTTTGGTTGAATTTACTGTGGATGGATAGTCTAAAAGTTTTCACTTTTAATTGAGACGGTACTTTGGTTAAAAGTGAGAATGCCAACAAATTAATTGAGACTTTACGTTAATTAATTTGCAAATTTACAACAATAATTTATTGAGTAATAATCTTTAGATAATTGATGATGAATCTGTTTGAAAAAAATAGTGAAATCAGTTTATTTTCTTTAAAATTGTTTTTATATCTTTTTATCTTTATATTCTATTACTTTTATTATTGACTAACCCTTTTTGTATAGTTTTAATAAGAACTAATTTGTCAAGAATCAATTTCGTGTTCATTGGTAGATGATTTAGGGTTAAATTTACCCTTTCTATTTTGTTAACTACTATATTAGCAGTATTGAAGTTGGTACAAATAAGTAGTACTAATTTGATTAACCCACTATAAAATATTATTTAAAATTTTAAAATAAAAGAAGAGAAAAGCACAGATGAAAAAACAAAAGTTCACCACGTGTCGTGTCGTTGAGTGTCCTACATAATAAGTTGTCCAATGGTATTAAATTTCCAAAATTCCATTATTAAGCCAGGTGTCGTAGTCTAAGAAGTGAATCAAACTTCTTTGTTGTTAATGATGGTATAGTGTGGGCTGGGTCGATGCTAGCTATTAAATATTTTTTGATTAAAGAAAAGCTAAAACTTGTAGTGTAGTGAACACAAAGTGTTATTTTATTGAAGAAAAGCTGAACTTGTACTTTCTCTTTCTAAAAATGAAAGTTGTTGGAAATGAGATGAGGAACACGGTCTTGAATTTAAAAAATTCTATCATTCACGATGTTTTTTTTTATATTTTCTTAGTATTTTTCACCAATTTGTCTATACTTTATAAATTTATTTGAGATACTCATATCACTTATAAAATTCTGAAAATATTTATGCTATTTTTTGTATTATATATTAATTTTTCATGTTTTTAGAGGACGTAAATTTTGAGTTAAAATATGTAAAAGATAAAACACAAATTTACGTTTGTTGTCTCTACAACATACGTAAATTTACATCTATTATATATGCACTAAATGTAAATTTATGTCTTTCGCAATTATGTATTAGTGCAATTACATATGTCATGTAACTACGTAAAAGCCTAGAATAACAAACTTAAAAAAAAAGTTTGTATTAGTGAACAAAAAGATAATCAATCCCATCTCCAAAAGAAAATGTTTAAATCCAAAATTTTCATAAAATAATACAAAAATCCCTGACAAACAAATAAAGGAATCGATGGACATAAAAAAACAAGTAATTATCACACTTATATATACTTTTACCTATCTATTAATGCAATGTTTACAGAAATATCAATTTGGTCCCTATATTTTTTTTTATCTCAATTTGATCCTTGTTTTGAAAAATTTGATGCAATTAAGTCCTTTCTGTTAGTGGTATAGTAATAACGTTAAATGGGGTGCCATTTGTCAGTTCCTGAATTTATTTATTTATTTATTTATTTTTAAAAAAATAAAAAAATTGCCACGTGTCAAGCTATTGTCGTGCCACGTGGTAGTGACAATGTGATATGCTAGTGACAATGTCACGTGTCAGTATTATGTCAGGTGTCATTTCTTCATTCTCAATTTGGTCTCTGTATTTTAATTTTTGTCTCAATTTAGTCCTAATTTTTTTAAAAATTGTGCAATTTTGTCTCTCTCCAAATTGAAACAAAAATTATTTTTTATATAAATGTTATACAAATATTCTTATTAAATTTGATATTTTTATTCAAATTGATATTTTTATTATATATTTTTAACATAACTAAGTTTATTTAAATTTGTGTTTCACATTCAACTTTACTTAGAATTGTTTTCAAATTTTAAATTTATTTGGTTTTTATTGTTACATGAACTAGTTAAAATTATTTTTATAATTGTTATTTTTACACCAACTCAAATATTTGTATAGAAATTATTGAACTTTACACATTTTAAAAATATACAATTATTTGAAATATAAATTCAAATAAAAACAATATTAAAGTACGATGTAATAAAATATCAATATAATTTATGAATTTTTTTTCTATTAACATTATTTTTTATTAAAAACTTTAAAACAATTTTAAATAAAGTTCAATGTAAAATATAAATTTAAATAAACTTAATTTTGTTAAAAATATTTACTTGAAATATTAATTTTGATAGAAATATTTGTGTACATTTATATAGAAATTAAATTTGGTTTCAATTTGGAGAGGGACAAAATTGCTCCATTTTTACAAAAATTGGGACTAAATTGAGACAAAAATTAAAATAAAGGGACCAAATTGAGAATGTGAAAATGACACCTGGCATACAAATGACACGTGGCATTGTCCCTGCCACATCAATCTGTCACTGCCACGTAGCACGACAACAACTTGACATGTGACAATAACTTTAAATGTCAAATATACATAGTTAATATTAATCACTTCAAACTCTCTTCTTCTTTTTTTCTATAGTCAATGATATATTTTTTACTTGAGTTATATATGTTTTTAGTTCCTTAACTTTTAGTGAAAATTGAAATTAGTTTTTTTTCAAAACTTTGGTCAAATTTAGTTCCTCAACTTTAGAAATGCGTTGGTTTAGTCTTTTTAACCAAATTTTATTAGACGTTTCAAACATATTTCATAATAGTATGTGAGTTGTTTATACCGTATGACACATTTTCACTTCAATATTAGCTGAAAAACGTATTTGAAATATCAAATAAACTTAACGAAATTTGGTTAAAATGACTAAATTCATGCATATTTATAAATGAAGAACTAAATTGATCCAAAGTTTCAAAAATAGACTAATTCGAATTTTCATTTAAAATCAAAAGACAAAAAGCATATTTAATATTTTTATTAAATAAACATAAGAATCAAATGTTGAATTGCCGGTGCATAAGTCAAGCCAATGTTGCAACACAATCTGATACGATGGAGTTGGAACTTATTTGAGGATAGATTGGTACCTGGATATGGACCCAACCGAGCCATGTTGCTGTGTCCGGAAGCAATACAACACAACATGTGAGGAGCTTTAAACTTTAGTTGCCGTCACCCAAAAGTAGGAAGGAAGAACGAACGTGTTGTCATCTTTTTATTTTGAGCACTGTTCAATGTGGTGGTGCCATTAATTAATTAATTAATGTTCTGTTATGGTTTTGACTTATAGTAGTTTTTCGTGCTACATCTCCAAATTATGGTTTAGGCATTGAATGCCTATGATAGGAATGCTTCTTTCATAAATTCAATCACTATGCTCACATTACTTCAGCTTTGTTTTTATTGGAATCTGATAGTAACTTTACATACGTGTCCAATGATCCTTCATTTTAGCTCTTTGAAGTTCACATATGTCGGATACCACTCCAACCTTTAAGTAAAAACTGATTTTACAATAAATAATTAATGACAATCAAATTAGTTTCACAGCATCTATGATACGTTTAATTATACCTCTCTTGTCCTTATTGAATATATATATATATATATATATATATATATATATATATATATATATATATATATATATATATATATAAGGAAATATTAATTTAACTTCTAAATATTCAAGCCAGCCAAATTAAGATGTTATTCGCATATGTTTAGTTCATTCTATTTAAAACAAAAACTTAAAAAGATAGAAAAATTATTTGTAAAGTATTTTAATAAATGAATATGTGTATTAGTGCTAACGGATGTTACTTTTATTTAATTTTAATATTTAAATTTATTTAAAATAGTATTGATTTACGGGACACTAAGTATAAAAAATGTTAAAAATAAAAAAAGTTTTATTAGTTAAATCAATGCTAACTTATCTATTTTTAATATTTTATTTAGTCGATGTCAATATTATCCACATTCACATTCATCTTCATCTACGCTCACCTTTTTTGTAGTTTTTTTCGTTCATATTTTTTTAATCCACATTTTTCACTCATTTCAGACATTGTTTTATATTCTTTTTTTCTCTCATATTATGATTTTTTTTAAGTTACCATTTATTAATGTTCGCTTAGCACCCACTTAGCCAACGCTACTAGCATCTCTTAATCACAATATTACCGTTAGAGATGGCAAATAAACTCGTTCAGTGGGTATTGTCCGAATCCGTCTTCGTTTTGACGGAGAATCCTCATATTGACTGGGTATGGGTATGGGTATGAATATGGAAATCCTCGACTTTTTCAATTGGGTATGGAGATGGTTATGGGGATGTACATATCTCTGCCATAATACTCACTCGTCCCCGCCATATCTCTGTCATCATTTAAATTATTAAAATATTCACAATTAATTAAGTAACCATATATATATATATATATATATATACATATATATATATATATATATATATATATATATATAATTTTTTATTTCTTCTAGTTATTTGGTTTGTCATGAAACTCATTCGCATCTCCAATATATTTTTCATCTTATCACAACATTTATGTAATTATGTTAAAATGATGTATGTCAATTAAAAAAAAATTATGTCTCATATTTGAATATTTCTATTATTTTTTAATATTTTTATTTATTGTATATTTTCTTTTCACATGAGTATGTTTAATACTCTCAATTTAAGTGTTTAATAACATAACCTTTCATTTACTAGGTAATATAAAAAAAAAATTCTTTACTTATTTTTATTAATTTTTGTTTCATTTGAAGAACTCTTTTGTTTCGCTAAAATAATTATTTCTCAACCATTGAGTATATATGTTGATATTTGAAAAGTATTCTTAGATGTCTAAGGTACTTTTCATCTTATCATTCCCTTAATTATACATTCGTTTTCCTTTGTGCGATTTCTTTCAATTATTTCTCAAATTGTTTCTAAGATATACATTTGTTAATTTTTTAATATTTTTATTTGTTGCTTATTTTCATCATGTAGAATACTATTTCACTATATTTTATCTAATTATTTTTTATTTTCTAACTCATTATATCAATTATATTGTAATTTTTCACTATAATTGTATTAATAACTTTTATTTACTACAATATCAAAATTTAATGTAATTGTCATAAATATTTTTTTATCATCATGCAACATATATTGGAGTTCAAAAGATACAATATCCATGTTAAAATTTTATTATTATGTTTATTATTTGTTATTTGTGCCATTTTGATTAAGTGATGTATTATCATTTTTATTAGTGTATAAAGAAAGAGATTCATTAGAATTTAAAAAATTGAAGTAAACAAACATTTAAAATATATTTTAATTTGAATATTGTTTTCCTTCAAATTTTTTAAAAATATTTTTAAATTTTATCAACTTGTTTTCCTTCATTAATGTTTGCAGTTTGCAAATTTAATAAATGTTTTAGTTCTTATGAAATTTTATTTGTTATTCTAATCTAAAATGTAAACAATTATAATTTATTAAGAAACAATCATCCTCCTAATATTGAATATTTGATAATATTATGTTTTCTTTACCGTAATTTTTTATTATTTTATAAAAATTAATTAAAATTTATATTAAAGTAGTAAGGAAATGAGTACGGGTATGAGTACGAGATTATACCTATTACCCGGCGGAAATGGGGATGGGATAAAATTTTAATACTCGTTGGGTTTGGATATGAAGATGAGGATGAATTTTTTTTATGGAAATGAGTATGGGATAGCGAAACCCGTCCCCGCCCCATCGTGTTGCCATCCCTAATTACTGTTCGCTTAACCTACACTATTAGCATATGCCAACAACAACCGAAGCTACTATTTTAGTGTCCACCTTTTTAGCATCTCTCTCGTTTAGGATGCAAAGCCAACATTTTAGCATCGATTTTCCATCGGTAGCATTGGGTTTTGGTCAACTCTAATAATTGGTTTTCTTGTAGTGGTAATTAGATTTTGTTATATTGAATAAATAACAAATAGCACACGAGTAAGTCTTTTATCAGGACTAAAGGGTTTAAGTGATTTGAGTCTACTTAACATGTGAATGTTTTTATTACTATAAATTTGGATTGGAAGATATTGATAATGTCACTTACATAGAAATATATAATGTATACTTCTTTTTAAAATTCAAACAAAATCAAATTTAAACTTATGAAAATCGAAAATTAACCTTTATTCAAATTTGGTTAAATTTGGTTAGTGTATAGGGAACCTCTCTACATCTCATTAATAGTGTATAGGGAGCCTCTCTACATCTCATTAATTAAGTACAATAGGGAAGCCTGGGAGGGATGTACTCAAACACGGACACGACAGGAAGGGGTGTTGTGCAAGATAAGGCACAGTTAGCAGATGGGGAGAAAGTGATGGGTTAAAGGTGGTGTGATCAAGTCCCGGCCTAGTGACCGTGAACACCACGACCCAAATGGTGAGATACATCTCGGCCAAGGCGTGTTATGTAACTTGGTAGGATAGCAAGAACACTTAGGATTGGAGGCCGGGTAGATGTCAACCATAGGGGTTTGGTACATCTCGGCCCAGTGGTCCTGATATGTAATGGGCTAGTAGCGTAGAGGGGTAGACCTATCCCAGTCATGACAAAGATAGCACACAGGTCCAAGAGCTCAAAAGACCGCCGACAGTAATGAGAATGTAGAAAGGTTACCGTTAAGGCCTGAGGGCAGTGATTGTATTGATTAGATTCCTTAGCGTTTAATGGGAGAAGGAAACCGCCCTGTAGGCAATAAAGAAGGAAATAATGCCAAGTAGTATAAAGGACAATTCACTAACTGACAGGTGACATCTATCTAAAAACTCATATAGTACAGAAAGAATATCGAGTTATTGCTGACTTAGGCATCAGAGTATTTGTAGGTACCCCACTCTTGACGATGAACCAGAGTCAGCTGCGAGGAAGGGAGACGTGTTGTAAGAAGAAGAGGACTGAAGGCTCTTGAGAGCGCTTGGTTTCCTACCATACAAGAACAATATCAAAAGTCAGAATTGGTAAGGGTATTTTCATTACTGACGAAGGAAAGGAAATTGTGGCCATTGAAAGTTGTCAAGGTACAAAGTTAATGTATGATTTTTTTTATGGGCCTATGATTAATCCCATTGAGGAATTTAAACACAATTTTCAAGATAAGCATTGTTTTATTAAAAATGTTAAGGATAAGAAAAATTTTAATGTTGAAGTGATGGCAAAAGTTTCACACTTGATCCTATAGAGGAGGAACAAGTAGCATATCCACCTATTAAAAATAGTACATAGGTTTGGCAAAAAAGGTTTGATCATTTTCATTATGTAGTTGTGTTAAATATGCAACAAACGAAATTGGTTTGTGGCTTACTTCTCTTAGATTTTAAATTACTAAATTGCGAAGTATGTCAATACGGCAAGCAAACAAGAACACTCTTAAGTAAACAACTAGAAAAACTTATCCAAATACACTCTTTATGTGAAACATAAGCAGAATAATTCTCTCATTTTCTCTCTATGTCGATGATCTTTTAGTGACCTCAAATCATGCAAGGCTAGTTGAAAAATTCAAGCTATAAACGATGCAAGTTTTTTAAATGACATTTCTTGATCTTATGACTTATTTTCTTTGGAATTGAGATCAAACAAAGTGAGAATGACATTTTAACTAGTCAAAGAAAATATTCAAAGCAAATTTTGAAGAAATTTTAAATGGAGGAATGCAAATAAAATTAATTAAGGATATCATAAGAACTTGATTGGATGTCTAGTGTATCTCGCTACAAACATTCTATTTGTTGAAGTCTCTTGTCTCATTTTATGCATTATGCAAGTGAAATGCATTTAAAAACAACAAAGATAATATTGAGGTATGTTAAAATCATAATTGATTATGGTGTCGAATTTGAGAATTTCAAGAATTCAAGTTCTATGGATTATTTAATAGTGATCGAATTTGATCCATTGATGATTTGAAGGGTATTGTTTCCGTCTATGCTTAAGAGTTTTCTCATGGTGTAAAAAAAAACAAGAGATTGTAGCACCATCAACTGCTAAAGTTGAATTCATAATAGTAGCAACAATTAACAATTGTAAATCAAACTTATGGTTTTAAGTTATTTACTTTGGTAATAGAACAAAACTATTATTTTTTTTGTTGACAATCAAGCCACAATTGCCATTGCAAACGATGTGTCATGGGAAGACTAAACATTTCAACATCATGCTATACTTCTTGGAAGATACAACCAAGTGGAGAAATAAACTTAGTTTACTATAAGTCTTAAAATTAACTAACCGATATATTCCCAAAAGTCAATGCTTGTCAACAAATTTAAACTTCTAAGATAAAAAATTGGAGTTTGCAATTCCTAAAGCAAATAATAATGTTAAAACCATGCTTTCAGTAACTAAAATTTAATTAATATATTTTACTAGTTCAGTTGATCATTAGTTAAGTCAATAAGTGATTTGTAAACTTTAAGAACAAGTTTTTGTTTTTAAGTTTATGTTTTAGGTTTATTAATTGCATCTTATTTATATCTTTTTATTGTACTCTTATAATTCATTGAATTAATATAGTGTGTGAGAATAAATTATTTATTTTTCTTCTATTATTTCGCTTCATCTCTCACTTTACATTTTATCCGTAAAACCTTCAAAGTATCACATTTTCACTTAATACAACTTCCATACAAGAATGGTATTTAGTATATACATTGTGCATTTGTATTAGTATTAAAAATGAAGTGGAGAAGACATAGGCATATATAGGAATTTGGAACTTAAGCACATTATGATTGGATCTAGTTTAGAACACATCCATGTTCCGTTTAAGAAAAGCATCACATGCTTTGCCTTAAGATAGTTTCTTGGCATCTACAACAACCAAGAAAAAGCCTGATAACTTCAGAAAGCAGCCTTTATAAATCTATGCCTGTGCCACAAGGGTGCCATCGTCATCATATTCCTTTGTAAAGTAAGCAAAAAAAATCAAGCTTTTTCCAACCCTTCACTATAAATGCTGTGATGTTAGTTAGTACTAGAATGTCTTTGGATCATCATAGCTCACATTTTGAATCATTAATGAATAAATCTGATCTATAGATTCCTTTTTTATATATATAATTTGATTGATTTTTCTTTATTTCTTCCAATTTTCAAACGCGGTTTAAAACTTTACTAAAGTGACTAATAAAATACAACTGGTTTATATAATAATTGATTTCGATTTTATCATATACACATTTTGTTTTTCTTTTGAAATATTCATTTACACGTAAGTACATAATAATTATAAGTTTAAGAATTTTAAAAAAATTATCATAAATTTTAAAAGCCAACAATTAATTTCTGCCCATAAAAATTCCTTTTGAACTATGCTGGTTGATTAGACAAAGTGGAACATTCTGAAATGGCAACAACACGGAGCAAAGAACCTTTCATTTTGCATGTCCAAAAGAGAAAAGAAGTCACGTCAATCTCGAATTAATTTGAAACTCCAACTACCATATGGTAGGGTTAAAACTAGATGTGGGAGACATATTTGAGAATCAGTGTCTAAGGTTATTTTTACAAAATCAATAAAATTGTTGTTTCAGTTTCGTGTGCCTTAAAAGTTGAAATCAAATCTTCAGTTAAAACAGGTATCCCAAAAGCACATAAACTTCAATACCTCATTTATCTGAACCCATTTTGGTTAATTATTTTTGGCCTCTAAGTAAACTTATTACATAACCCTTCCACTTTCATAAGCTTCAACACATTACATAAACTCGTTATTCCTCTTTCTGTCATATACCATTCTAAACCATGTTACCATGCACCTACAGTTTTTAGAAACTAAGAGATTTTTATGGAATCAGATAAAAAAAAATCCAAAGGAGATAGTAAGAATGAACACAAATCTAATATATACACGGACACCATTACACAGATCATAGATACACGTACCAAACAAAGAGATGTACCTTAACTAGTTATTAGGTACTATAGTACTAGGTACAACCAAAGTCTTGTTCTACCTTCTCTGCTAGATCCCATCTTAACTATTTCTCAGATCTTTTTCTTCAGACTTTTCCTACTTATAATTCTAAACCTTCAAGCAATTCCTATGCTTTTCTTTGCCTCCACAATTAGTCCAAAACCTCTTCTCTAAAACCCCAAACAAACCCCATAACCCTGCATTTTAACTCTCCCAAAACCATAATGAGACCATGTTTGAGCCTTCTCATTCTTTTAATCCTACGAACATCCCTTAGCATGTGTGAGGCCAAGACTCTAACTTTGCCACTAAAATCACAAGTGATTCCATCTGGGTATCTCCCAAGACCACCCAACAAGCTACGATTCAATCACAACGTTAGCCTCACAATCTCCATCACTGTTGGCACACCCCCACAGAACGTCTCCATGGTCATTGACACAGGAAGCGAACTCTCATGGCTCCACTGCAACAACCACACAAACACAAACCGACTCATGCCCGACCCGTTTTTCAACCCGAATGCCTCCTCCACCTACTCGCCAATCCCGTGCTCTTCGTCAACCTGCACGATTCGGACCCGAGATTTTCCCATACCCGCTTCCTGCGACTCGAACAACCTCTGCCACGCCACTCTCTCCTACGCCGATGCTTCCTCTTCGGAAGGGAACCTCGCTTCGGACACACTAGGCTTCGGATCCTCCGTTAACCGGGGAGTTATATTCGGGTGTATGAACTCCTCCTACACCACTAACTCCGAATCCGACTCCAACACAACCGGGTTAATGGGTATGAACCTCGGGTCGCTCTCCTTGGTTTCTCAATTAAAAACTCCCAAATTCTCGTATTGCATTTCAGGTTCTGATTTTTCGGGCATTTTACTTCTCGGGGAGTCCAATTTCTCGTGGGGCGGGTCGTTGAATTATACCTCCTTGGTTCAAGTATCCACTCCTTTACCTTATTTCGACAGGTCTGCGTACACGGTTCGGTTCAAAGGAATTAAGGTTTCGGATAAATTATTAAACATATCGGATAACCTTTTTGTTCCAGATCACACCGGAGCGGGTCAAACTATGTTTGATTTGGGTACCCAATTTACATTCTTACTTGGCCCGGTTTATAATGCATTAAGAGATGAGTTCTTGAACAAAACAAATGGTACATTGAGGGTGTTGGACGATCCGAATTTTGCATTTCAGATAGCAATGGATCTCTGTTACAGGGTGCCCATGAACCGGTCCGAATTACCGGAGTTACCAAGTGTGAGTTTGGTTTTTGAAGGGGCCGAGATGCGGGTTTCGGGTGACCAACTTTTATATCGGGTACCGGGTTTGGTTCGGGGTAATGATTCGGTTTATTGCTTCACCTTTGGGAATTCGGATCTACTCGGGGTTGAGGCATTTATAATTGGTCATCACCAACAACAGAATATGTGGATGGAGTTTGATCTTGTGAAACAAAGGGTTGGGCTGGCTCATGCACAATGCGATTTGGTGGGGCAAAAGTTACTGGGCTTGGGCTTGCTTCATTAGTGTGTGGTCCAAAAGTAGAGAGAGATTGAGAAAGTGAATGAAGGGGTTTTAGAATGTAGTGTTCGAGATAATTTATTGTTGTGGTTTGGTCAACTTCATTCAATTCAATTGAAGTGGCTATCCCATGGAAAGAGTGTTTAGAGGTAAGCTTTAAAGAGAGTCTACTTTGTACATTCCATTGTTCGATTGTTTTTAGTAACCAAATAAATAAAAAATAAATAAATTCGAAGTTAATATTGTTCTTACATCATCAATTGTCTACTTTATACATTCCATTTTATTTTATGCCCACTTTATACATTTCATTGTTTCTTTTTCAATAACTAAATAAAATAGCTATTAATATTGTTCTATAGCTATTAATATTGTTCTTTTGACACTTTCTTTTTGTTTAGTTATAATATTTTCTTATTGAAATAAATGAGATTTTCTATGAAATTTCATGCTGAATTTTCTATTTTAGAGGTTACATTAAGGAAATTTGTTTTATTAGACTCCTTTTTTTATAGAGAAAACATATAATACTAAAATTCTTCAACTTCATATGGTATTTTTTTTATTAATTTTGCTTTGTAATTTTATTGTGTTAAATTTTTATTTTTTGAATATTGTTCTAATCTCAAATAAGTTGAGATTACATAGTTAAGGTCAATCACTACATTCGAGATATTGATCAATTTGGAATTTAAAAATCGAAATATTTTTCAATTTTAAGTTTGAAATTTCATCATGGTTCTATTATTAAAAGGCGTATCAAATGCTTGAAAAAGAAAATGATATTTAAACTTGGTTTCCATTACTAAATGATGTAGGACTATTAGTTGTATCAGAATAAGAGTCCTAGTCGAGGGATAGAGCAATTTTTTGTCCGCACGGACAATGCCAATGTTTTGATCTCATTTTCATTAAGATAACATATTTGGGGTCAATCATCGCAATCAAGATATTGTTTGCTGAGTAGAAATGACATTTGGCAGGGACATGTGTCAGATATGCATTGGGTGGTTGTGTTAGCATGGACTCATGCACCTTGTTGTGCAAACATGTGTTATCAACATTAACAGAAAACACGTTGAGTAGACACTAGTGTAGAAAAGACTTTTTATAAGTCTATGATACATACTCTAGCGGTTATTTTGGCATCACAATTGTCGGCAACATAGAAAATTCACGCTTTCTATGACGTCGTGAAAAACCTGACATAGTAAGTTTCAACGTTTCAACTTACTATATCAAGTATACAAGTATTCGTCATAGTAAATCCAACTTACTATAACAGGTGTTGGTAGACTTGACATAGTAAGTCCACCTTCTCCCTACCAACGACTATCCCTTCCTCTCCCTTCTGCCACCTGTCATACATGAATCATGCAATCCATAACAACACTCGCTAAATACTACCCATCCAAACTAAACTTAATGCTCCAAATAGACCCATTATGTGCTTAAATCTTTTGGCTTCTATAAAGCGTTGTCACCATCTTTGAATTGTGAAATGCCACGTCCTCATCGCTGCTTCATCAATCCATATTCTCGACGACAAAGCTCGTGACACTCTTGATACCCTTCAACTACTCCTTTCCTTTCTTCTTCACTTTGGAGCCACTCGCATTGGAATTGACACTAGCCTCTTCAACATTTTGCCTTTGTATTAGCTCCTGAACAATGGGGGAGTGCTCCATCATCCTCTCAAACTCCTCCATCGTCATGTGCCTCCTTGTGGCAACCTTTCACAGATTCTCCGAATCATTTACCCATACGAATGACTATAAACCCTAAGAAATCAAAGAGAGTTTGAGTAACATTTTAGGGTTCAATAACTTTCCTCTTAATGAAAATGCAATAATGGAGGAAGACAATCATAATAGAAGTTGTGAGAATGCAAGACACGACAATGAAGTTGTTGGGAATAGTCCAAGTGTGAGTCAAAGTCCCACATTGGATAGAAAAGACAAAGTTAAACACTATATAAGAATAAAGACCCATAACAACATTGCCTTAAGGTTTTGGTGTAAAATTGGTGTCAAAGGTCTTATATGTGCTAGACTAATGTCATATAACCATGTATGCCATATAGAACCACAATCTCTCAATAACCATGACTATAACCATAACTCATATATGAAAAAATATACATAACCCATCAGTGGTATCAAAGCCGATGGTTCGGAGTGATTGACCGCATAACCATAACTATAACAAAAAGGGGTCACCGAAGTGACTGACCGCATAACCACAACCAAAGGGGCATAACCACAACCAAAGGGGTCACTCGTACACCTGAAGGAAAATATACTAGCGGATAAATTAGAGGAGGATCTACTTTTTACAACATCATGTGTCACTACCAACGAATCTTCAAAAGATTGGATTATAGACAGTGGTTGCACAAACCACATGACTCATGATAGAGAAATTTTCAAGGAGCTGAATAAATCAAATATTTCCAAGGTAAGAATTGGGAATGGAGAACAACTTGCTGTGAAAGGTACAAGAACAGTTTCAATTAAAACTGATTTATCAAATTAATTTTTGATGTCTTATATGTTCCTGAGATTACCCAAAATTTGTTAAGTGTTGCTCAATTGTTAGAGAAAGGTTATAAGGTCTCCTTTGAAAATAAAGTATGTGTGATCAAAAATACTAACAACATAGAGGTATTCAAAGTCCACATGAAAGACAAAAGATTTGCGCTAGATTTTATGAAGGAGAAATTTGCTATAAATAAAGTGAGTATGAAAGAAAGATCAAAATCAGAAGATAAATATCTCTGGAAGAAAGTAGATGTCCAAGTAAAGAAAGTAGGTGGAGGTTCATATTCTAATATTCACAAAAGTTTCAATGCCACTCCAATGAAATCCACACCGGACAAAGAAAAAGAAGATGATGTTGATATAAGAAGAAATATGAAGGATGATGCCAAATTGAAGAAAGATGTGATGCCATGGAAGAAAGAGAAAAATAAATATTACAAGCACAAAAAGAGGATAAGATCAAGCATCAAAAGATGGAGAATTAAATATGAAGATATAAAATTTAAATAAACAGATATTAAGCAAGGAGGAATATTAAAAATATTACTTAATATATTTTTTTATTTAAATTAGTTTTTAGAAAATATTTCAGTTTTAAATATATGTTTCAGTTTTAGGAAATTAGTTATTATTTTAGATTAGGAGTGAAATATTCTAAATATTTTATACTTGATATTTATTATATTTTGCTCTATATATAGGGTATATCAATAAAATACAAAAACATGTTCCTCCGTATAACATATCACATATATCTCTTATATCTCTCAAGTCCCAGAAATCATAACAGAAGTTGACAAGAATGCAGGTTGAGAGAAAAAGCTTGAATCGTGACCTGCTTGAGAGATAATACAAAGAAGAAAAGTGAAATATTCAAGAGAAAAGAATTCAAATATACCATGACCAGTACCAAATTAACATATGTTATTTTAATTTTAACTGTAACATTTCTTATATTATTATATTTAAAAATGTATACTTCATTATTTTTTTAAAAAATGACTAAATTTTTTATATTTCATATTATATTTATGGTTTTTGGAAAGATTAAAGAAAAACATCATCCACCGTTAGAGTTGGGTTTAAATTGAATTCAATCGGGAATACTAAACGGTGCCAGATCCGTAAATAAAAGGCACAGTGTAGCACTGCAATAAATGAAAAAAAGGAACGGTGCTAGATCCGTGAAAAAAATGGGGATTTTGGCTTGGATTTTAAAACAATGGGTAAATTTTTCACTTTAAAGTCCACACAAATAAACAAGAAATAAACTAAAGTTGACCCTACCACAACAATTTAACAATAACAGTAATCCTAGAAAATATATAAGTGAGAATGTGGACAACAAATATAAAGTGGCATAGGCAGTAACATCAAAAGCAGTTAGATAGTTAGCATAGTGTAAAATTAAGAACCAACAAAGCTAACGAAACAATATGATGTAAACATGCAACTTTCCCTTTCTTCTATTCCTTTATTAGCAAGTCTCAACGGTAGGAGCCTGAAGTTCACCCGTCAACCAAGTCCATCAAACCCAATTTGTGATGCTCTATCCCTTTCATTTCTCCACATTTTTTTTCTTTTGTTTCTCACTCAAAGTGCACACATGGAAATAGGGACAAAACATCATCTAATAATTACATGCTTGCAATACTATAGTCCCAACAAGCTTCACATAATTAGTAACCCAACTTTATTAATTTTTCTATAAATCAAAAAGCAGTTTGAATTATTAGGTGATATCAGATATTATGTTATAATTTCTCAATAACGGAATTTACGTAGCTTATCAATATAGTTAGGGTCCAATGTAAGGAACTAACTCCTTCAAATGTGATGAACCAAGTTTCAATTCGTGGTATGTGAAACAAATATGTTTAATTGGTTATGTTATTCTTGATTTAGTAATTCAATTGTGAATTTAAGTTTTATGTATCACCATAGGCTTACTTGGAAAGCTTATTAAGAAGGAAGACTTTCGATACAAGGACATATTACACTCGTCTGAACCGGTTCTGATATCACTTGTTAGATTTATAAAGAAGGTTTTATCGGGAGAGACATAACACCAATGAGACCTGAGTTCAAAACATATAATGCATTGACACCACTCTCAACCAAAAACCTTAAGTCAATGAGTTGATGGGTCTTCATCCTTATATAAAACTCTCATTTATACTCGATGTGGGACTTAGACCCACTTAGATTCCTATCGGTATATTTTAATATATTAGTGTCCAATCTTTGAGTTATGCTTGCATATACCATTGCCATTAAATGATAACAAAGTCTATTGGGTTGGGACAATTTGATCTGGTATCATTACGTGTTTTACAAGGGCCATTTTCAGAAAATGAAGTTATGGACCGTTAGAGGAAGATCCTTAATAATATAATCTGGCTTGTAAAGTACTCTATATTCTTAACCATTACCAGCAGCTAGCTAGTGGCATGGTTCAAGTTTGGAACATTGTTGCTGAAGCCATTACAAGTCTGTAATGTCTCATTTTCAACCACCTAATTATCTATTCCTACTGCTTCCATGTTCACTATATAAGCTGCTGTCTCCTTCTCTTCTTCTCTTCATCCAAAGAACAAACATCAAACTCTGTTGTCTACTTGAATAGCTTCGAAACAATATTTACAAGAGAAAACAGGAAATGGGTTGTGCTTATCTCAGCATGCCAGGTTTCATGAAGGCAATGTTTCTGATGTTATTTGCTGTGATGACATTGCCAGAGATAACTCATGCAAAGCATGCAAGAGTCACTAGGCACTACAAGTTTAACGTATGTGCAATGTTTTCGATACAATGAGATGCTTCTTTCAAATCAATTTTCTTTTACTGACTGTAACACTTCTCCTTTCTCTTTTTCACAGATTAAAATGCAGAACTTCACAAGACTATGCCAAACAAAGAGCATTGTAACTGTGAATGGACGGTTTCCTGGTCCTAGAATCATAGCAAGAGAAGGAGATAGAGTTGTGATTAAAGTGGTTAACCATGTTCAGTACAATGTTTCCCTTCATTGGTAATGTTATATAACTAAACCCCACGAACCAATTTGTTGTGATTGTTAGCATTTTCTCAACATTTGATTGATTTTTCAGGCATGGAGTTCGCCAACTGAGAAGTGGCTGGGCAGATGGACCTGCCTACATCACACAGTGTCCAATTCAGACAGGGCAGAGTTATGTGTACAATTTTACGATCATTGGCCAAAGAGGAACATTGTGGTGGCATGCACATATCTCATGGCTTAGAACAACCCTTTATGGCCCCATTGTCATTCTTCCCAAAAGACATGTTCCTTACCCTTTCCCTCAACCCTTCAGAGAAGTTCCCATCATATTGGGTAAGTTTAGATCCTAAAAAAACACTCCATGAAGTGTCTCTATGAGCTCTACATGTTTGAAACTTTGACACTTTTTTGTAATACGCAAACCTGTATAAAATGGCAGGAGAATGGTGGAAAGCAGACACAGAAGCAGTTATAAATCAAGCAACGCAAACAGGATTGGCACCAAATATCTCAGATGCTCACACCATCAATGGTCTTCCAGGTCCTGTCTCCAACTGCCCAGCCAAAGGTAAGAACATAATTTCAATCTCAAACTGTTATATATGGTTAGCTTTTTGAATTTTACAGTAGTTATTATAGAGTTTGTAATGGAGATAACTTCTGAATGTTGAGGATTCAAGATTCTTTTACTCAGAAATCAAAGTTAAAATAGAGATGGAAGAAAAACACAAACATTGTCAATTCTTGATCATATATGATTATTGATAGTTTTCATTTCATTAAGTGAAGTTGTCTGTTTCTTCAGATACTTTCAAGCTGAAGGTGAAGCCTGGGAAAACATATCTGCTTCGTCTGATCAATGCTGCACTTAATGATGAGATGTTCTTCAGCATAGCCAACCACAGCCTCACTGTGGTGGAAGCTGATGCTGTGTATGTAAAGCCCTTCAGCACAAAGATTGTTCTGATCACACCTGGTCAAACGGTGAACGTGCTTCTGAGGGCCAAATCCAAGGCTCCAAATGCCACATTTGCCATATCTGCAAGGCCCTATGCTACAGGTCCAGCTGCTTTTGACAACACCACAGCCACAGGTTTTCTTGAGTACAAGAAACATTCACTTTCAAACAACAAGTCAAACACCAAGAAGCTTCCACTTCTTAGAGCAGTGTTCCCTAAATTCAATGACAGTGTCTTTGCAATGAACTTCCACAACAAGGTGCGTAGCTTGGCCAATGCAAGATTCCCAGCAAAGGTTCCAAAAACTGTGGACAGGCGCTTCTTCTTCACTGTTGGCTTAGGAATCAGCCAATGCTCAAAAAAGGAACAATGCCAAGGGCCTAATAACACAAGGGTAGCTGCCGCTGTGAACAATGTGACCTTTGTGATGCCAAAAATTGCCTTACTCCAAGCACATTTTTTCAACCAATCCAAGGGAGTTTACACCACTGATTTTCCTGCTAACCCTCCTTTCAAATTCAACTACACTGGCACTCCACCAACCAACATCATGGTGACTAGTGGCACTAAGGCAGTGGTGTTGCCATTCAACACCAGAGTGGAGTTGGTTCTGCAAGATACAAGCATCATTGGAGCTGAGAGTCACCCACTTCACCTTCATGGCTTTAACTTCTTCATTGTGGGTCAAGGCAATGGAAACTTTGACCCCCAAAAGGACCCCAAAAAGTTCAACCTTGTTGATCCTGCTGAGAGGAACACTGCTGGTGTTCCATCTGGAGGCTGGGTTGCTGTTCGCTTTCTTGCAGACAATCCAGGTGGGTACTGTTACCATAAATGGTTTCTGATTTATTAATATTTATCTAATCACTATTATTAATGATTTCTAATTGACTGAAAGTGTCAAATTAACTCAGTTATCTACTTTCTTTACTTAAAAATGTCAGGCATCTATTAATGGACAAGATTAAACCAGTTTAAAGATATAGTTCTTATACCAACTTCTTTTAACATTGAAAGACTACTATATAATATTAATGATTCAATATGAAAGGAGAACTAATCTAACATGAAGTCTATCTTCAAAGAAGCATATTCAAGATTTTGTTTGGGATTCATTGTTAGTTTTTGTAACATCATCTGCTGATGTTGCATGAACAGGTGTTTGGTTCATGCATTGCCACCTTGAAGTGCATACCAGTTGGGGCTTGAAAATGGCATGGATAGTTCAAGATGGAAAGCGGCGCAACCAGAAGTTGCCACCTCCACCCTCTGATCTCCCCAAGTGTTGAGAAGATAGACACCTTAATGTTTTGCTTTTCTCTGTCTGGTTTTGGGGTTAGATTCTGAAGTATTTGCTTCTGGCTTTTGATTTCAAATTTTGTTTCTTTTCTCATTTTTGGATACCCGACAAAGAATGTTTGGGGCAATTAGATTGTTGTTTATGTAGTAAATCTAGTAAGAGATTTGAGTGGAGAGTTGTATGCAGGTTTTAGCATTCAATTATCAATTTTAATTTGTAATACTTTTGCCAACTATTATATATCTATTTTGGGAATTTAAGAAAATGATTTTGTATGATATTTACCCAAACCAAAGAATGATTTTGGACCACATAACATGAACAAATGAAGTTAGGAGTTGAATTAATTGGTAATTATTGTGACGTGGGTACTAAATGTAGCATTATTTAAATTTAAATAAAATGATGGAACAGGAACAGTTTAATTTGTTCCTAAAAGTGTTACAAGAACACCAAATTTCCTATGTTCACATGTTGCAGATAAGTCAGAAGGTACGCAGGGGGGACCTGCGTGATTCTTCTGACACTCACTCACACCGCACATTAACTCGCTATTAAAAGAACGTGGTTGATCCCTATTAAAGGCAAACTTTGCATAAAATTACTAATAACAATTTTCTTCATTTTTAAATATAATTTTATTGTTAATTAAAACTCATTAAAAAAAATCTTCTTACCTGTAACTTACCGAGTGGATAACTTTTAATAAAACTTAATTATAAAATATATGCTAGAATTTATGTATACCACTGGAATTTAGCTAAAAATAGTAATTTTTTATAATGTGGTGTTAAAAATATTTTTTTACTAGTAAATATTAATATCTAATACTTAACTGTATCTAATTAGAATTGTATTTAAAAATGCATGTTTATAAGAAAAATATGGTTGTATTAGAAACTTTTTATTGAGGAATAAAAAAATATTAGAACAGTAATAAATTATTTTTATTGATTTAAATTCGATAAAAATAATAAAAGTTTATTTAATAATTTTTAGAATTTTTAAATTTGAATCAATAAATATAGGTTAATAAGCATGTTTATACTAGAGAACTAATTCTTTCATTGGTTATTAAAAATAATAAAATTTAGAGAATCACATAATTTATTTAACCAATTTTTTAATTTTATAGTTTGTAATAAATTTTAATTAATAAAAATGTGTTAAGAAAATAGGCCCGTGTGTTTCTACACTTACTTTATTAACATTCAGAAGAAAAAAAAAAAAAACACTTATTTTACTAGCCATGCCCAAGATAAAGTAATTTTTGACGTGGCTACTTCCTTGGTACTATGCACGCGCCATGGAGTGTGTGGGCAATGACAGACAAACAAAGACAATGAAAATGTGGATGTTATATTCTCGGATATACTAGGCATGGCATCTTTAAAGTTTTCACTTTTCAGAGGTTCGCTCCAAGGCCCATTGCCTCTGAAACCCGTCTTTAAAATTCTGTGTTCTATCACAGTGTTTGGTTTTCTAGATCCAGATGGAGGAAATCAAGGACAATCCTTCTCAAGTTAACAGGTTTCACTCTCTATCTGGGTGGTTTCAAGATTTTTCTCTTTTCTTGTTTCTGCAGTGTTTGGTCACCGATTATTCCACCCTTTCCTGCATTTCATGTTCTAAGTTATTTTTTTGTAGGAAGGGATGAATGACCCATCTTTTATTGTATATTTGATTATACTGTTGCTGTCATGCAATATGGTAGAGTAATGAAAACCTTGATGCTTAAGTAAGTTGCTGGATATTGAAAACACTGCCGCTAGTAAGAGATTTAGGGTTTATTTTTCAGTACTTTTAGTTATTTTTTGCTTTAAGAAGCTTGTTTGAGACAAGTATGTTTCAAGATAATAAAATTGGAACCTTTTCTAAAATGTTTTAATTTTTTATTATTCTTGTTTTGTTTGTTCTATTTTTTTTTTTTGACATTTCTTCATTCTTACTCTTAAATATTTGTTTTTATTGAATTAATTTTATAAAGTGATTTTTTAAAATTAAAAAGCAAAATCACAATCATACACCGTTAGTTTACTTCCTTCTAACCAAAAATAAAATTGTTTGCTCAAGGCCTGTGATTATTTTTTGTTAGCATGTTTTGTGTGCTTAAATAGCTATCTAAGTAGTCACTTTTAGTAGAATCAAGTTGAATCTCTCCTCTTAACATCGTTTTTATTAGCTAATCTTTGTATTAAGACCAGTGATGTGATAAAACATTTCTAGTTTCATAGTCTATTTTTATAAATTATACAAAAACACAAATCCATTTAATTTTTAACCTATTGTTAAAGGTTTGTACTAGAAACAGTCAACATATATATTTACTTTGAATGAAGAGTTAAACTTTAGACTTGAAGCTATGTGCTTGTTTAAGCTGAATGCACTGCGATCAGTGGATAGAATTATGATTGCAGATGTAACTGTCTGGTACATAATATTTGGAATTTACTTCTTTGGGAAGTGTGTTTTGGTGTCTGTTTCCTATTATGAAAACGTTCAAAATTTCAATCCTCAATCATACATTTATATTACAGAAATGATTAGATATCTGAGGAAAATATGCCTTTTACACTGCTGGTTATTTGTAAGTTAAGAATGTTTCACTAGCAATATGAGAACAACTATTTTGGGTAGTTTTAGTCTGTTTGATGATGCATAATAATAACATGCAGTGGAGTCTACAAATGGTTTCCTCTAATCTTAATTATCATTTCTGCTTATTTTAATGTAAAAAGCTTAGCCTTTAAATTGCCAATTTTTAGTTGTTTATTTCTGACACCGTATGACAGGAATGGTTGCAAAATATTATTGTTTTGTTCAAGAACTCTTCCATGTCTGCAGTATAGCCATGTTGAAAATTTGGACAGGGCATTGCAATCTGTTTGCAGCTATATTTGCACCTCTGAAAATGCCAGATCATTGGTAAAATTAACAAGAAGAATGTTATAACTACAAAAGTACTTTCCACTTAGTGTAATAGCTATATGGATCAAACGACTGCTATCATACTCTGTCTGGAAGTATATTTTGGAATCACCGTTTATGTGTGAAAAAGTACTTTGATGTAAGTGATTTTCTTTGTCAACCCATTAGAGAGAAGCAACTGATTGTTTCCTCTCTTACATATGATGTAATTTGGGTTGTTCTGTGTCATTTCTTCTTTAAAATCTTAATCATTATTCTTTAAAATGTTAATCATTAAGCTTTTCCCTTGTTGCACAAAATAGATAACAAACTGAATTTATCCTTTGTTTGTCAGACATATCTAGATTATTATGATCTAATATATGTCTTATGTGATCAAGAAGACATCACTTATGATCTAATATGGGAATATGATCTCGATCATCATGATTGCAATATATACCTTCCAACTTGTAGGTACTATTGTTCCTCTTCAAATCAAAAGTTTCATAAGAAATCAAGAAACTAATCAGTTTTTACTGGTTTACATGCATCCCTTTTTGCCACTCCACTGTCATGATTCGTAGATTCTAGTTGAATAATTGTCCTTTGTTTCTTGTTTTAATTATGTCCTCTTCTTTATGTAGGAGTGAATGTTCTTCTGACAGCTCTTATTTAGTCCTTTTCTTTTATTCTGACATTTCTCTATTACTCTTTTCAGATTCCAGGTGAATGGAATTGACGATCTTAACATTGTGGAATGGAAAAAGAAAAGAAAATTACAGAGTGATCAGTTGGATATGCTTAGACCAAAACATAAATGCTGGGTTGGAAGTTACTCCCCTGGACATGCTTCAATGTTTGATGAAAATCCAGTTTTAGAGGGCATTCAAAATCACACAGGTGAAAGGTCCGAACCTGAATCTGCCAAAGACAGCAATAGTTTTATGGAAGACTGTGATACTGCTGTGTCTGTAAATAAAGAAGCCGAGCATGAGACAGATTGCGAAAATTCATACTTATATGGTAGGCCATCCATTTCTTTGCTTGATTGGGTTTCCCTATAATGTTAGTTACATAAATGTTACTCTTGCACTTTGTTCTCTACACTTCCCTTTTACACCTTTTATGATGAAAAAGGTGAGAGTTCTCCCTCTCCTTAACTCAATTTTTTTTACCCTAAAAAGGTTATGTGTGAGAATAAAGGGTACAAAATCAAGTCTAGGATAAGATGATGCGGATAATGCTTAGGGTAACTCCAACTCTTTGGATGTATGAACAGTAAATAGGGTGAGCTATATCGAAGAGGAAGCATTTGTTGACAGTGAATGCATTCCACACTACGGTGATACTGATGCAAAAGATTTGAACAATGATGAGGATCATCTTCTGGGGATAGAAGGCTTTTCAGGTGGTGAATGCGCAGAATATGCCAAAGAAAGCAATGAGTACCCAGTAGATAAGGAATTCGAAGATTTTCTTTTTTCCAGTGGGGTGGATCCTAATGTGTATGTCCTTTCATCTGGAAGATGGAATGTAAATCAAGGTATTGTGCTTGTTCTAGACAGTTAATATGCACAAAGATTATTGGACCATGCTAGTACTTGTTAAATTAGTTTCAAGGCTACTGCATTTGATGAAGAAGTTTTGTTTAGTTATTGCTGGTTAACGAATAGAAATGTTTTCAATGCAGAAGCTCAATCAAACTCAAGACCACCAACAATTGATCAAGAGTTTGAGGAGTACTTTTCTATGCTTATGCTCTAGGACAGTTTTCCTATGAAGGTAGTATGTATAACTGTATATATAATGATGTAAACAGCTGTTGTATGTACTAATTGTACGAGGTTTTAGTAGTTTAAATAACATCTGCAGTAGGTGTAATACGATATTTCTTCTTATGTCCTTCCTCCTTTTTATCACCATTCACTTCCTTAATGCATTACATTCTTTAAGGATGCTGCAGTTCGCAAATTAATTTTAATCCATCGATTATGGGTACAAACAAAAAAGTTATATGTTATGCAATGCATGTATTTGACAAACTTAAATTGGCGTTCTAGTTAACTCGCCTTCCTTTAATACACAAGGAGAAAATAGGATGAGTTTTGTTTCTCTTTTCTGAATATACAAATTTTCAATTGAACGTCATCAACAACTCAGTAGTAACGTGTGTTTGTGTCCTTGGCAACTTTTTTGTGCATGGAGTGACTAAGTTTCACTCCATGAAGCCCTTATGCTCGAACAAAATAATTATAAGAAGTGACAAGACAAAGACATAGATCATCCATGGCAGATGTAGATGGTTCATCCATATGAAGTGGTCTTGTGGTTTTCAACAACACTAGTAGATGACAACTTCAAAACTCACCATGATTAGTGTTGGTTAATTTGCACAACATGAAGTTGAGTACAAGAAAAGCACTAAAGGCTTAACCTAAATATATTACAGAAATAATAAATGACAAAGATCGAAGTGGAAGATAAAAAGCACACCAAACTCTTATGGGTAAAAAAGCAAAATCTTGTAAGGAAGCACCATAAAGGATCAATTTTGGTCCCATATCTTTAAGTAAAAATTGGAATTAGTTTCTCTTCAAAATTTTTAACAAATTTAGTCTCTCATCTATGAAAATTGGGTGATAGTCCTTTTACTCAAATTTTGTTAAGTTTAGTTGACGTTTTAAACGTATTTTTTAGTTAACGTTGAAGTGAAAATGAGTTAAACTATGTAAACAACTCAAATATATGATGAAATACGTTTAAGATGTCAAATAAACTTAAAAACATATGATTAAAAAGACTAAATACATGCATTTCTAAAATTGAAAAAACTAAATTAGTTCAAAATATTAAAAAAGGACTATTTCTAATTTTCACCAAAAATAAAGAAATAAAAACATATTTATTTATTTTTATAATAATAGAGCAGGCCACTAGAGTAGCATACACCGAAAAAGAAAAAGAAAAAGTAGTCGATCAGATTTTCCTCTTTCTCTCCATAATAAGTCCATACATAATCTTTGAGACGTGGATCGATTGTGTTTTATTCTATAATTTACTCCTCCTTTTGTGATTATGCACATCTATTGCCATTTCTGAGAACTCAACTATGTAGGTCATGTGACAACACAAAAAATATACTTAAGAAAATGTGAAAATTGTGTACTCGGTTTGAAGAGTAATGATGAATGCACGAGAGAAAAAGATAAGAAGAATGAACCTTTTTAAAAAACATAGTTATTTTGTTTTATTTTTTACCTTCTTTGATATTTTATAAAATCATATTTTAATATTTTTTTGCTTTCTTTTAATTATATTTCTTTTAAATTGTAATTGTAGTTTTAGATATATTTTCGACTCTTAAAGTTTGCATTATTCTATGTATTTGAATTTTGAATTTTGAATTTTTTTTTTCTCATTGTAATTCCATTTGGACAAGTGATTGGACTTACTTTTGTAAAACATTTTTATTGAATAAAAATTCTTTAAGAATTTGATAAAGTATTATGTATTAAGGAAGTGATTCTCTTTTTGTTTTAGTATTATCTTGAAATTCTTAAGAATTCAAGTGATGATTTATTACCGGAGTTTTTTTTATAAGTGATGATTTGTTACTTACTTGACCAAAGTTTTTTTATATTCTTTTTTTGTTAAAAAATAGATTTAGTCTTTATTTTTGTTCGTTTTTGTCAATTCATTTTTTTACCAATAAGGTCCAAATTATTTTTAATTTTGTTCAATTTGATGTTTTTGTTAACACCGTTTAAATAATTAATGGATAACAAACAGTTTATGCCACGTGTTAGTTTATAATTTTTCTTTTACTTTTGTTTATTTTTCTTAATTTAGAAAAAAATGTCAAGGTATCAAGCCAACATGATGTTATGAGATAGTAGTAGTGTCATGTGTTCGGGTCCATGACATGTGTCAATGTTAGTGTCATATGTTAGTGTCTTATATTCAATTTGATCCTTGACCTTTATATTCGTTATTTTTGTTCATTTCAATCCCCTTTTTTTTTTTAAATTGAGTAATTTTGTTCTTTTTAAATTGAGATCAAATTTAATTTTTATACAAATGTTGTACCGATTTTTAGGTTGCACTATTTAATTGATTTTTAACCTAAAGATCACATAAAGTATATATTAAATTGTTTATGTGATTTTTAACCTCTTAAAATTTTTAAACCAATGATGTTAGTTCCCACTTTTGAAAATTTCATTCTAATTTTAAACCAACTCTAATCCTAAATTAGGAATATTTTAATAAAAATATTATAATATTTATATAAAAATTAAATTTGATGTAAAGGGTCAAAATTGTCCAATTTAAACAAAAAATCGAAATGAATTGAACAAAAATAATAAATACAAGAATCAAATTAAATATAAGACACTAACAACACTAAGACTAATACATCATTGACCTTGACATACTACTACATGGTACCACATTAATTTAACATGTGGACAATTTTTTTTCAAATTAAGAAAAATAAAAAAAACGTAAAAAAAAACTATGAAGTGACATACACTATTCACGGGCTGAAAATAATTTAAATAATGTTAGAAAAAAAAGGATTAAATTTAACAAAATTGACAAAAATTTAAATCTTATTGAACGAAAAGAATTTGAAGTGAATTGACAAAACCAAACAAAAATAGGAATTAAATGTATATTTTAACCTATTTTTTCTACTTTCTTTGATTTCAAATTTGAAGATTATTTATTCTTATTTTCTTATATTTTTAAGAACATTTATTCTTATGTTCTTATATAATCAAAGCTTAAATATCATATAGTTGATGATGTTCTATAAAGTAATAATGAGATTCAATTATATGATTACGAGTTTTAAGTATATTGAAACTAACTGGTTACATCCAAGTATATATACTTCTACAAAGTGTAAAGTAGAATTTGTTGTCAATGAACTAGTTTGAGAATTGTCTCACTGGTTTTCTTACTTTTATCTAGTCTATGGTAAACTGTGATTGTGAAATTCCAGTCAAGATTACCCAACCAAATTTTTCTTGATGGCGATAGCATTGACTGAGAAATTTAATTTCATTCTTTGTTCTCATATTAGAAGATAAATGTGAGAGTTAGACTTTGAATAGAAGCAAAACAAAGATCAAGGACCATATCATGAGAGGAATCAATCAAATTTTAATTATCGGTAATTGCTTTGAACATTCTGTAAGGAGGCAAAACCCCTGTGACTGCTCATTCCAAACCAACCAACCAAACATGACAGCAACATCAAGACAAACCAAACCGAACCGTTTACCTCAACAAACTAACCCCACACTTACACGAGTCACAACTTATTTGTTTCCCTCTACACATTAAAAGAATAAACATTTGTCGAAAAGAAAGGAACAAGAAACATTGGAGAGGAACTGAGGAAGAAATGATGCAAAACCAATGAACCCGGACCCAAAAGGGTTAGTCAAAGTCAACATTTTGGAAGATCAGAAGGGGGTGGTTGCAGCTTCTGGTTGGGTCCAGCCCCATCTAATACTAGCCATGCCATTCTCAATCCCCAACTTGTGTGCACGTCCAGGTGACAGTGCATGAACCACACTCCTGTTTCAACCATAACTCAAATGTGACATAGATAACAATGACATTAGATAGAGACAGGTTTACAAACTCATGCATGACAACTTCATTCTATCTGATACAACTTTTTGTAACAAAAGGACTATACTTTTACAGAAACTTTTCTAAGTTTTATATCTTGTCATATTTTTATATTTTCTTATAACAAGAACATGTTCGATATGACACAACACGGTACAAGAATGTTGGAATTGAAAAATACATACCTGGGTTGTCTGCTTTAAACCGAAAAGCAATCCAGCCACCAGCAGGAACACCAGCTGTGTTCCTCTCAACTGGGTCAACAAGATTAAACTTTGCAGGGTCATTGTTAGGGTCATAGTTTCCAAATCCTTGCCCCACAATAAAGAAGTCATAACCATGAAGATGCAAGGGGTGGCTCTCAGCCCCAAGAATACTAGTGTCCTGCAACACTACCTCCACGCTGGTGTTGAACTTGAGCACCACCAACTTTGTGTCGTTAGTGACCATTGTGTTGTTTGGAGGTGTTCCTGTGTAGTTGAAAGGGTTCAAAGGGGTGGCAGGAAAATCAGTCTTGAAAACCCCATTAGCCTGTCCAGAGTAGTAAGCCTGCATGATGGAAATAGATGATGGAAGTGCAAAGGAAATGTTGTTCACTGAGGCTGCAAACTTGGTGCTGTTGCTTGGCCCTTGGCATGTTGTGTTTTTGGGGCAAGGATTGGTCCCGAGCCCCACAGTGAAGAAAAATTTTCTGTCCACCTTCTGGGGTACGCTGACGGGGAATTTAGCATTGGCCAAGCTTCTGAATTTTGCTGTGAAGTTTGCCACAAAGTTTGTGGCATTTATGGGTGGCAAAGTTGGTTGGAGAAGGGTGAGATTTTTGAGAGAAGAATGGTGCAAAGGTTGCGTGTAAACGAGGATACCAGCAGTGGTGGAGTTGTCGAAGGTGCCACGGCCTGTGAAATAAGGTCTAGCAGCCATTTGGTACGAGGCATTGGGAAAATATGGCTTGGTTTTGAGAAGAACGTTTGTGGTTTGTCCAGGTGCTATGAGGAGTGTATCTGTGTCAAATGGTTTGGTGTATTTAGCATCTGCTTCAACCACAGTTAGGGTGTGATTGGCTATGCTAAAGAAGAGTTCTTCGTTGAGTGCAGCATTGATTAGCCTTAGCAGATATGTCTTGCCTGGCTTCACCTTTAGTGTGTATGTATCTTCAAAAATCAATCATGAATTATCATTAAGTTTTCTATCATAGATGAAAAGCCACTTGTGTACAGTTCATTATTGTTTTTTTTTGTTGCCAAATTAGTCTAACTCTACCTGTTATGATATTTATAAGTTGCATTTGTTCCCATAATCAATGACCCCCCTATCATATTTGTCTAAATATACTGGTACTTTTTACTTTAAGAACAAAAAAAAATGGTTTTCATTTTCATTTTCATTGTTTATTTTTTCAAACAAGTAGAATATAGAAATAAAATTTCTCAAACAAGTAGTCAATTCTCTCTCCTAGTTTTTCTATCTTCAACCTTTACACGTGGTAAAAGTGAAACATGGGAATATGATTGAGAAATGAAAAAGATTGAAGTTTAACAATGTACTAAGATACACTTATTGTGTCTTTAAACACCCTGTTAATGTTCAAAAGTTGCCTACTCTATTTATCTTTCAAAAAAGACACCCCTTCATAGGATATATTGAAGATCCAACTTTAGGGTGGCATTATAGAAGACTTTGTTGTGTACCTTTAGAGGAACAATTATACAAAGGCCCAGGAAGTCCATTGATGGTGTATGCATCTGAAACATTAGGTCCCCCTCCTGTCTGCAAGGCTTGACTTATTACAGCTTCTGGGTCTACATTAAACCATTCCCCTGCAATCCCAAAACCAAGTTACCCTCACTAAATTTAACAAATTAATTGTATATATAAATATAAATATACCTATAACATTATATATGTGTATATATGTATGAGATAGTATCTCTAAATATAAAAAAGGAGCTGATCTTGATCATACTATTATGTAGGAAATATTACTATAGGTATTAATAAAGTATACCAAAAAGAATGGGGATTTCTTTGTATGGTTTCTGGAATGGATAAGATTCATTGTGCTTGGGGAGGATGATGATGGGACCATAAATGGTGGCTCTTAGCCATGATATGTGAGCATGCCAAAGCAGAGTTCCTCTCTGCCCAACAATGGTGAAGTTGTATGTGTATGACTGGTTGGTTTGTATAGGACACTGTGTCACATATGCTGGTCCATCAGCCCACCCACTTGTTATCTGACGGATACCATGCCTGCAACATTCCAAGATCAGTACAAAATTTGGATCATAACAAATTAAATCTGAGCTCAACTCACATGAAAAATTAACATAATTTTCTCTCAAACACGTTAACATAATAAGTTTATAAGTCTTTTTTCTTATACAGTGTGATACTTATAATCTAAAAATTTTGAGACATGAATGTGACTTAGACTTAGATTTGGATGAATAACTCTTTCGAAAACATATATTATAAAAGATAGCCCAAGAATGCAGTAATGTCTAGGAGATAGGGAAAAAACTAGGTTTCTAACTAGAAAGAACATACCAATGAATGGTTACATTGTTTGAGACATGGTTAACAACCTTAACCACAACTCTATCACCTTCCCTTGCAACCAAGCGAGGTCCTGGGAATTTACCATTCACACTCAGAATGTTCCTTGTGTGACACAATCTAGTCACATTCAGGTACTCCACCTACACACATGAAGAAGTAAACAAGTGGAAAATTTAGGAGTGTAAAAATGAATGCAAATGCAACTTTTGAAAGTGAACAAAGTTCATGATGGTGCATGATGAGTTTTGTCACTGTACATTAAATGTGTAGTGCCTTGTTATGCTCACTACAAACTCGGGAAACAATGGTAAAACCCAGAAACCAAAGAGAAGAACTCTGAGAACTGAAGGAAAGTGGGGGGAATCCATGTGTTGTGTTGGTTGGGAAAAATGAACTGAGATATGTAAGATTATATAGAGAAAATATAGAGGTTTGTCAGGTGGACATGGTTGTAGGTCTAGTTTAATTTTAGAGTGGACATGAAGTAATTAATAATTGTAAGTTGCCATTATTTTAGTTTCACAATCACCCTTAAACATTTTGGATGAGTATATGCAGAGGGGTGACCTAAAAACTATGATGACAACCCTTTAAGACTACCAATTTTCCTTGGACTTTATTTTTTTTCATGTCTTATTATTTACACCTGTTTTAAGGCAATTCTAAGCAAGCAATAATCACCAGTTGTTAAAATCCATCATTTATTTTTTCATACTTTGCTATAGTTTCACATCCTTTTTCTTAATAATATAATTAAACTTTTCTCTCAATTTCAATAATTAACAAATTTATTAGTCATCAAAAAAAACTACGGAACTGTTAAATATAAAATAATGATATATAATCTTTTTGAATATATTCACTGTTATGTTTTGCTGGCTTTTTCATATACAACTACCCTTAAAAGTTGTCCTTACATGCATGGCTTATTTCCCTCATTCCTTCTTATATATTTGTTTTCTCTAAAGATCTTTTTCTTTTCTTAATTAATCCTACTACATAGTCTATTTATTAGAGGATCGGTTTTTATTTTAAGCATACATATTTTGGTGTTGCATTGCAGACATTTAATTTACACTTATTTCTTTTGATCTCTCTGTCTTTATTTTGTATCACCTAACACTATCTATTATATTTATATTTGTTTCTATAATGTTCTCTCTCGAAGTCTAGTATTGAAGTGTCCATCAAAAGATATGCAAAAGAAGAAAATATAAATAATGAACAATGAAAAGATAAGATAAAAAAATAGAGAAGCACTAAACGAATTTTGAAATGACTAATAAACTTGAAATTGTGTATTATTTGAATTTGTTTGATATTAATGATGGATACTCAACCTCATATCAAGTATGGAGAAAAATATGGGTAACAATAGGATATAAAGACAAAAATAAATATGTACATATAACTTTAATTTTTTCATCTTCACATTCATTCTAATTTTAATTTATTAAATTATATTCTTAGTGTATGATATTATTTAAACATATATAATTATATTTATTTTAAAATTACATTCTTAATTTATTTAATTCATTTTAAAACATATATAATTATATTTTCATTACTATTATTTAATAATGAAAAAAATGTGTATTCTTTTATTTGTTAAATTCTTAATAATATATTATTTTTATTCTTTCAAGAAAGTACTTATTAAACATTTTAATAATATACTGATTATTTATTAGGAATAAAGTTGACAACCACATTTTTTTTTTCTAATCATATATATATATATATATATATATATATATATATATATATATATATATATATATATATATATATATATATATATATATATATATACAAAAATGAAGGAGTTTTTACTTTAAAGAAATATTAGAAATATTCTCAAACTCACCCCATTCTTGGGAGCTCGATGTGTATGAGTCATTACTCGACAATTTGTGGATGTGAAATGAAAAGACATGGATCTAGAAATACTTGAATATTTTACAAGCTTTTAGAAATGAAATGATGTGTATATATGTGTTCCTAGATCCGCGTGTATAAACAAAGGTCATATTCAATTGTTTTCAACACTACCAGTTCAACTCACACATTACGTTTTCATAACTCCAAACTTGGCTTCAACTATGGCCTGTTGCTTTTAGTCTGAGTTTCCCATGACTTCAAGCTGGGTCAAATCAATTCCATTACTTTTCTACATCTTTTCTTAAGTTGTAAACTAGTTGCAAGATGAAACATAACCACCATCAAATGCCACATTATATTAAAGGAAGAATTACAACTTAATTTATTAGGAGGAATGCATCTTCAAAATTATTCAATAGTCACTAATTGTAGTTCCTAACTATTTGGAAAAAGCTGAACTGTACATGTCACTTTGTCTATTATACTTGAAATGGAAAATAGAAAGTCATGATTAATATCTTGTAATTGGGTCAATATCCTAAAAATTGTAAGTATTTGAGATGATAGTCATAGATTCACTTGATCAACGTGACTAGGCAGCTAAACCAAAATATGACATATATAATATATGGAGAATTGGGAAATTAATATAATAACGAATGCATGCTTCTAAATGTTGAAAAGCTTTTTCCTTTTTATTTTTATGCCTTGTTGTAAAGTCAAAAGAATAATTGACATTAGATTTATTTTGTCATATAACTTCATCCTTCCCTCAATTATCTTCATTATCTAAATCATTTCTCATTAACAAAAGAAAAAAAGAAATCTCTTTCTCTTCTTTCTCTCTAATTCTACTTTTTCAATCTTTATTTTTTTCATAATGTAACTCAATCTCACAACATTTGGAAAGTCAAGAGTATACATATCTATTTAATATGATTTTTAAATAGAGTAAGCTTTTATTTGTTCTATACATATATTTTTTTTCCTGTGGATTTGTTATCAATTTTGGTAGAGTCAATTGAAAAAAGTGATTATGTTAACTTATTTTATCATGTACGGATGAAATTTTGTTATGTTTAGATACTTACTCTGGGTTCTTAAATTCTTATTAATCTTATTATTTAGATTTTGAAATTTTTGCTTTGAAAATAGTCATTACTGGTAAAAAGTTATTCATTATTTTGATAGAATTAATCATAGGATAAAAGACACGCATGTGAAGGTGACTTGGTCACTAAATTTTTTATTTTTGTGGAGGAATTGTGTTCTAATTGAATTATTGTACTTGAGTGTTGTTAGATTTGATTTGATAAATCATTGTTTAAAATGTTTTGGACTAAATATTGTTAGTAATGAATTGATCAAGTGACTAGGTTAGACATGTTAAGTATAATGTTTTCTTAAATGGAGTTTTCAATATAGTTTAGGCAAGTAAAATAAATTTATACAACATTTCTTATGAATAGTTATGAATTTGATATGCATACTTTGATTTAATTTGAAATAAGTATATAATGATGTTTGAGTAAATAATAATTTGAATTGTGCACTCGAATTTCTTAGAAGTTATAGATTCAAAATGCTTTTGAAAATACTCTTTAAAATCGATTGATTTTGCTGCTATGGTTGATTTCTCTAATATTTTTCACTTAAACTAAAGTAGAACAAGGGTTCAAACCTTGACTTAATTCCATTCTTGCTCAAGTAAAAAAAAAACAATTGTTCAGATAAAATTTTATAGTTGAAAATAACTTTGCTCTCAACTATATTCTTCTCAAGCAAAGGATTATTGAAGTGAAAATGACACTACAACCCAATTCAGTTTCTACTCAATTTTTTATTTAGCTAAAAAAATATTTTTATTTTTTTCTTTTTTTTTCTTATGGTCTTTTAAAGTCATCAATGTAAATATTTTTATAAATGTAAATTAAATATTATTGATTTATGGTTTTAGGTAAATGATATATATATATATATATATATATATATATATATATATATATATATATATATATATATATATATATATATATAACAATGCTTACTAAGATTTATGATAATTATATGAAATTATTGGTAGGAACAAGGCATTGACAATGTGGGATTGACACCAATGATTTATGGTTTCACTAGGTAGAACAAACACCAATGAGACCTGAGCCCAACCATATAAGGCATTGATATCACTCTCAACCCAAAACTTTAAAACAATGTGTTTATGGGTCTTTATTCTTATTATAGTGCTCTACTTTCTCATTTCTAGCCAATGTGGGACTTAGACTCACACTTGGATTTCTAACAATCTCCCCCTCAAGGGTGAGTCCCTTCAACCACATTGGTACACTCCTCTTCCAACGGAAACATTCCCAACCACGACCAGCGGAAGCATTCCCAACCACGAGTACTCATTTTTTGCCTTTTTTATGTACCGTCGTTCTTCTTAACGAGACACGCTTACCTAGGACTCTTGCCAAGAAGACTTTCGATACAAGAACCATACTACACTTGTCTGAGCCGGTTTTAACCATCGGCTCTAATACCACTTATTAGGTCTATAGAGGGGGTTTCACTAAGGAGAACAAACAATTATGGTCATATATGGGATGATATTTAAATTATTGTTTGTGTTATGTATTAAGTGTTAACACCTATATGAAAAAGAGAGATCCTCTTACTTCATTGATTATCTAAGTCACATATTTTAGGATATCAAGTGATGAGAAGTAGATGAAAAAGTTTTTACACACCGTTATTCACTTGTAAATCTAAGTTTTTGTATTCATTGATTATCTAAGTGTAACATCCCAGGCCAGGTGCCACAACCGTGAGTAGAAAGGAAGGAAAAACTATTTTCATAATAAAAGAGGAAACAATCTATGCAACTTGGTTGGTAGACGTGTGATGAAAATGTAGCCTCTAATAGTCTAACGTGAGGGTCGTCTAATAGGCTAAGAGTCGTCTAATAGAGGGGTCGCCTAACAAACTGGGTCGTCTACTTCCTGGTATCATCCGGTGAGTTTGAGGTCATCTAATGAAAACATATACATTATTCTCAAGGTTAAATCATGCAAAAGATTGTTTTGCTTACATAAAATCCTTAAGAAATAAAGGAAGAGTTACAAAATAATATCATCCATTAAATCTTCTATGAATGAGGTTCATCAATTTGAATCAGTACATCACCAAAATGGGTAGGTTTAAGAGGTTCAAAAGCACATAAGATTAAGTCTTAACACATCTAAAGAAAATAACACTTTTATTGATCTCGAGGAATGTCTAATCCCTTCCCATTTGTGTACCAGCTTATGCAACATCAGTTGCTCCAATGCAATGCACATTCATAGCATGGTAAAGCCAACAAACACACAAAAATGGTAAGTTAATCATAACATAATTATTATCACATCACACATCAGGCCATTCATACTAATATGGAGACACATCAACACTTAAGCTTTTCTGCAACGAATGAACATGATATAATATAAAGATTCATGATTTATGGATCTACTTATGGAATATGCAAGTGTAATGAGTAGACTCAGAGGATTTTGCACCTACCACATGATCACAATAGATTATGATCTCAATTGCAATTCTACTCATTCTTTGGAACCACATTCCTATCAGGTGACGAAGTTTAACTGTACACAAATTTGTTTCACACAACCATAACCACAAAAAAAAAAAAAAACTTGACTCTCACTCCTGCCTTTCTTCTACATGAGTCAAATGGTAAAATTGTGTGATTGTTGTATACATGTTGGTTTATGAAAAATAAAAGCAATAAACTCTACAAATAATAAATTAAGCAGTTCCCAATACTTTAGAGAATTGAATGCGGAAGCGTACCTTATGATTGGATTGGGAACAATAGATGAAGAAAGATGGTACCTGGTCTTCCAACTGTATAGCACCTGAAGGTTCCCTTTAGATTTTCTCTCTTGATGGGGAGGGAGAGAAAGGAGCAGGAATTATGCATAACATGCTCACAGATAGGGACCATGACCCCTTATGTAATTGTTGTCAATTACTTACTTAATTTCAATATTCTTAATTTGGCCCATTCATCAAATTAGAATATTGTTGACATTTACACATTTAATATATCATGATATATATATATATATATATATATATATATATATATATATATATATATATATATATATATATATGACCCAAATTGATAACAATACCATCCAAACAATGGTGAGTTTGAGTCTTATACCTTGTATTAAGAGAGATCCTAATGTAATTCATTTTTATAGTTAAGATATGTATTGGCTTGATCCTATGTTCATCGAGGGAATTTTTCACATTAAAATTATTGTGTTTTATTCTTTTTCTTTTAGACATGTTTAAAGTCCGTACAAAGGGACATGTTTCCGCTTTTGCTAAGCTACTTTGATTTCTCAACAATGTCAGCACCCCTTGCTAAGTGGTTTTCAATCAACTTCCGACAATTTTCTTTTGCATTCCTTGGTTTATTTGTATAAGGGCCATAGATTGTGTTTATTATCTTTTCTTTGACCTTTATAATTTGAAGGTTTGTTGCACAAATCCCTTCTTTTATTATGTATAAGTTTTAATTTGAATCAAATAACAATAGAATTATGTTTTAATTATCAGTTATAAACTTAATGATATATGTTTAATCTAGTGTAATTTAATTTTTATTATTCTTCATATCAAATACACATTAATAGTCTAACCTTATTCGTATCTTATAAATCTCACAAGTTGTTAACATATTATGTTGTTGATCTTGTTATAACTAAAAGAATATATATTAAACGATCTCTACTATTGATTCTTATTCAACATTTTAATTTATTTTTTTATTTAATTAGAATTTTTATAATTATATGGATTATCACATCATGTAATATCCTATAAGATGTCTACAATTTGTAACAATTTTCACTATTGTCTCGAAATTTTTGTAACATCATTTGCCTAAGAATATGTACGACTCATGAATTCCTAAATACCTTTGGCTATCTTCAAGAACACAAGTGTCATTGATTGTGAATTCTTTGAAATCCTATAACAAGGTTTATCATTGAGTGTTCTTCATCCCATGAATCATCTTTTGGACGATATATACGGACCAAAAGCTAAAAGATGAAAAAGATACCAGCTACTCCTGAGATATGTGTCCTAACAAATTGTGATGGGAGAACAACTAATGTTGCCTTAGTGAACATGTGCAGTAATTAAGGTTGTCGTAACATGCAATAGACAGTTGCAGTGTTCAAATCCAATTCTCATACGCTAAATTATACCTTTTGTCCCCTATCGTATTTATAAGCTTCAGTTTCATAAAATACCAAAGAAACAAATAAAACATCAACCCTAATTAACTTAAAGCTCTAACTTTTATGTAATTCATTATCTAACATCTATGGCAGTGATCACCTTGAAAGAGCCAAGATATTGAAACATTGGTATTTATATAGGAAAGACACATGATTACCTATCTTAAGTTTGTACAAAATAGTTATAACTTACCTCATTTGTGACTTTAAAATTATTTTCCAAAGTAATGCCATACTATACTTGACAATTATTTTTCATCTAAAATCTGTTAAGTATTTATTCTAATTCACCGCTACATGTTTAAGGTTCTTGACCAAGAGTACCAAGTTAGGGTAGGTGAGTCATAAAAAAGAAGTTATGAATACCAAGTCAAGTCTTGAAAGTATGAAAGACTTGGGTCAGCAGCACAAGTATAATTTTATTGATAAAATATTATGGACGAAATCAAAGTCAAACGAAGTGCAAAATCGCATCAAGCCAACCTTTCTACATACCTCAAATTCCAAAATTTCTATATAAGTTATCTTTAGTGATTAATTTGATCAAAATCGATATGTAGCCAGAGAGCAACCTTAGCACAAGTTATTCAGAATTACTTATCCCAATTTCAAAAGTAATTTAGTTTCCAGCGAGTGAAGTGAATAGTAGAAAAAAGAAAAATAGAATTCTGACATACTACTATAGCAGTAGCACATGAATGAAGAAGCTACAATAAGAGGCAAAATGCAAAACGGGAATTTAAATGACCAAATCTTGAACAACAGAAAATGTCAGAAAATGAAGCTAGGTAGTAACCAATAGGAGCGAAAACCTATGAAGGAAATTGAAAAAATAAAAATGTAAAAGGGAACAAATAAATACATCATCTTACAAATTCTAGAAGAGTTCGCATCAACCCAAAGCATATAATATATATATATATATATATATATATATATATCATCATTCCATAACTCATCATCAGCTAACACCTACGACATACCAAAAAAGGAATGCCCACAAAATAACACTACAAATAATTATTCTTTATATATATATTATCAAACTAATAAATAGTTAATTAAATACTCTTCTTTACTTCTAAAAGTAACAAACCAAATTCAGATACTCCTCAAAAATATAAAAAAGTTGCTACTACTTTGTTAAACACATGCTTCTTTCCTGGCTGGAACTGAAAACAAGGAATCAAGGTCAGGTGGGTGGAAGTACCCCTCCTTCGGCGGCGGTCGTCTCTTTCCGGCCACCGGCTTCTTCCTCGGGGGCGGCGGCGGGCAGATGAAAATCGCCGGAATCTGATTCTGCACCAACCTCGGCGTTCTGCACTCGTCTTCCCACTCCATGACAACCCAGCACTATCTTCAGACACCCTTTTGCCCCTTCTTTCAGAATCCAAAACCCCACAATTTTTTTCACCAAAAAAGTGCGGGCTTTCAAACTTTGGAGCAGTGAAAGTGTTTTTTCCAGGAGGTAGGGTATATATAAGTGGAGGAAAAATAAGAGCAAATTAATGCAATAATAATTTTAATTTAAAATTTTTGAAAATTTGAAAAAAATGATGGAATGGGAGAGGGTGGGATCGTGTGGGACGGGTGTAACGGGAAGCGGGTTTAACGAGCGGTGTGAGTAGGTGACAGCTAAGTGGTGACAGTATAACCTGCCACGTGTTGGTTCTGGAGTGGACGATGATGTGGATCCTGTGGGCCGCATTTCGCCGCGTTATTTTCAGGGGTTCAAATTAGGCGGCGCCATCAAAAGGTCGGTGTGTTTGCGCGGGAAGGAGCAAAATTGATTTTTTTTCAGAGGTTACCGGGCGGTGAGTCACGGCGTGATGCAGAGGTGGGGCCGTGGAGGACAACGGTGAAAGTTTTAGCTGTCGTTTTTGGGTTTCTTTGAGTGACGGGTGAGGTTAGTGGTGCTTATTTGTTACTGTTGGTGTTGCAACGTGGGACTGGTACAGTAATCATGGGCCTTGTTTGTCGTGTAGTTGAAACATGGGCTGGATTGTTAACAAATTCATTGTATTCCTCACTGACAGAAAATGAAGAGAGTAGAATTGCAGGGCCTAATGCTGATTCCAGATCTGTCATCTGTGAAAGTTTTTTTCTGGACACAATACGAAAAATCCATCAAATTATTCACAAAATTATCACCATAGATATGGAGTATCTGGGGAAGGAAGGAGGTCACACTTCTGTGTATTAGGTTCATATCAATGTCTTCAAATTAATGCAATAAAAATTTAGTATTTATTGATATAAAGAGTAATTAAGCAGTATCATCATCCAATTTGGAGATTGAGAATTGTTCAGATGCATTATTCTTAAAATTAAGAGGTTTAATTATAAATGTGTTGGTAGTTTGCATAAGGTTTTAAATTTAGATGATGTTTTAAAGATTCACTTGATATCATGTGTGTTGTTATCATTAAATTTATCGATAAAACATTGCAGTCATATTTTACACTTTAAATCGTTTGTTGTGTTTATTCTTTAAATTTAATTTAGGTTTCATTTCTTTTAACAAATAAGTTTTGGATGAGCTTTAAATTCTCAATTATAGCGATTTTTTATTAAATTATTTTTGTATTGTTTGTTAAATAATTGTAATATAATTTTATATTACTTAGTTTAATTATAATACGTTAATTATTTTTTTTATTGGAGAATAGTGTAGAGTTTTCTTAAAACATTTTACCTTTTCTGTAATACTCTAAATTTGTATTATTGTATATGATGTATAGTGATTTCTATTTATTCCCTTTTTACGTTTTTAAATTAAAATTACGTAAATATACATATGATGATTATCTTAGTTATCATCCAAAATAAACTTATGTTGATTAAATTAGCATTTCATGACATGCTTTACTTTTACAAATACACTACGGAACTACTTCTGAATGATTTAAATATTCGAAGATTTCACTAACATATCTGTTAACTTAAAATCACTAAAATTTACCAAAATAACCGAAAATTATTATTTTATGTTTTAAATGGTGAAAGATAACCATATCACGGCATTGTCGTGTTTGAATAAATTTCTCAAGGAATATTTATAAAGTTTATAAACTAATGTTAACCGTTCAACATCAAAAAAGAAAAGTAAAACAACCTAATTTTATATTTATTTGTTGAAATGGTTTTGACCAAGTATTTGTTTTGGAAAAGGGTTGTATTGAAGCATGTGGAAAATGAAGAAATGTTGCATAAGTAGATAGTTATGGGTGGTAATTTGGAATTGTGAGGGGTGGCTCAGGGCAGTATTGTGGGCAAACATAACTAGATAGTGACACATCATAGTCCAAATCAAGATATGTTGGGTTTCAAATCTCAATCTCAATCTTCCAATCCTATAGACAATGACAAGTGGCATCATCAATCAAAATATTTTGATCTTACCCTCAGGACAAAACTACAGCAGTGGACGGTGATGTGTCAACAATCGGATGCAAAAATGAAAAAAGAAATGGGTAATTTGGAGAGGAAAATGTGTTGAATATATAAACTAGAACTTGAAAAGAAAAACAACAAATTTTACATGCATGCAAGCTAAATCTTTGCTCAATCGAATGTGTATTTTGGTTTAATGAACGGTGAATTTTACAAACTGTGTTTCGTGAATTTATTGGCAAAAGATAATGTTAGGATATGTTTCTCGATATTTACTATTTGAGAGGATTGGAGAGGATAAATGAAAATTGGTGAGATACATTTATTTCTAATGATTTGTACAGATAAATTTGAGAAGAAATGAAATATTTTCACCTTTCATGAATGAAGAGGTAAGGAGGGAAAGACAACTCAACACCTATATTTTTACTTAAATGTCCATATTTTTTTAAAATTTCAAAAGAAAAATCTGAACCAAACAATATTTCATTGAATTTAAAGAAGTTTTACAATTGTAAATATTGAAAAATTTAAAACAATCGGAAATTAAGTTAAGAAAACCAAATTTGCAAATCATCTAGTCTAATGTTGTAGAAATCTATAAAATAAGTTGTCTAAGTATTCCTTATGTAGTTCATGAACTCATAATCAAATAGTTGAGCATAATTGAAGTAATGCAAAAGACAATAAATTAAATTAGTACATAAAAGATAATAGTTAGACAATTATTTGGTCTCAACATCTATTAATATCAACTCAAATAATGGTTGTGATCTATTACATCACATAATATTCACACTTGTACCCTTCGATTGTTTGTTACACTATAATTTAATACCAACACAATTATACCATATTTGATTAAGAAAGTAAAACAACCAAACAATTATATTTTGACAAAGATAGAGAACCTTGAGTGGTAGTCGTGTGAGCTTCTATCATCTTGTAGTTGGTTTGCCCTCCAACATATTATATCTAGAGTACAAACTAATAAAAAAAACACTAGTTAAGATTCGCTTATATAAAAGAAATTACATAAATTGGCATTCTTACCAATCAACTATTTGTTTTAAATGCATGTTGGATTTCTTATACAATGAACAAAACTATGCAATATTGTCATCAGTCGAGGATATGACAAATAGTTGCCAATGACAATTGCATTGAAAATAATTATCATTACAACTCAAAATGATAGATTATAATTTGAAGACACAACAAAACTACAGTTACTCATGAATATGAGGTGCAAAATATATTTATTTCTCCCATTGAACTAAGATGTTGCTGATATATGTTTGGATTTCAGATTTTTTATTCTTCGATGGATAAATATGTTGAGAGTCCATGAATCCATACAAATTATGTGTTCCTTCATTTTGACATAATTTAAAAGAAAATCATTTAAAGCATAATTAATTGACTATATATAATATTTAACATTATGGTAAGACTTACATCATCCATAAACTAGATAATTGAAATATTTAGTTCTTGGTTCATTGTCGCAACCTCTAACACATATAATATGTGTATTATAAATTGTATTTCACCGTCTCAACTAAATACATCAAAATACCACAAAACCTCCATTGGGTTTGTACCTAAGGTGTTAGCAACCTCTAATAATGCATAGGATCGTCTATAGATACACATTGTTTCTTTATCTAAAGGTTATTTTTGTGACAATGTTGTTGTTACATGGAAAACAAATTAAGTTTCAACTACAAATCATGCAAACTTACAAATATAATTAAGAAAGTTTTTATTAGGAGGTCCAAACTAAGAAAGACTTAAATGTCTATGCCACAATATATACTCATATATTGGCACATGAACTATAGCATCACCATGGCAAACTTTCTTAATCATGAACTTGACGACATCTAGGGAGAGGACGGGATTATATAATATTGTGACCTCTTTAAATACTTTTCTAGGGGCCACTAACTTCATGTCATAAGCGTCTTAAAGATATAGCTCTAAGGGCCACCAACCTCCTTTGCTACTTTCTAAGTAACTGCCTCTATCATCGTTGGTGATATGCTTTGTTAAGTGCAAAAGAGTCTCTAGGTGTGATATAAGAGTATTGATAGGAAGAGGGTCCAAAGCAGTGGTGAATGCCTACTCATGCTTTAGTAGCACACACACATCTAGGCTGGTCATCTAGTTGCAGCATTAAATATGTTTTGACGACCATGAGGAGTGAACATATCTTTGAAGTTTTGCTCAACTAAGGAATCATGCAACATATACCAAACCCTGATTTCAACTCTATATTAAGTTGAGATAAGAAAGTTGAATATTATATAAAGAAGAAATGTAACCCATTGGCCCTTTGTTGACCCACTCATACTTTTTCCATATTTTTTTGTCTCTCTCAAGTCCAAAAAGAAAAATTACTAAATGGATATAATAATATAATAACAGTAATAAAAGAGAGAGAGAAGAGAAAACATGGAAACTCTTGCACCTCACATTTGTTTCCCATTTCCTTCCACAAGTCATTCTCCTTCTTCCTTTTCTCCCAAATTCTTCCACAATTCTTATCCTTCTTAAAATCTAAATGACAAATTGAGGAGAAAAAGAGCATTTGAACCGATATGATTTTAAAATTGTGTTTCTAGTGTGGAGTAGCTTAGTTTATTGAACCGTGGAGTTTTATCTTGAGAAGAACTATTCTAAGACAAGGGAAGTTAACCTATGTATAATAATTGTCTGGTTTTAAGTTGACAAATTAATTTTGATTATGAAATTGGGAACTATCAAGATAGTTGTTGATGACTTGATCTATTTGGTTTTTGGCTTGAATGTATTGATCTTTTGATTTTTGGCTTGTGCTTGTGAAACTGATTTGGTTGTATTAGAATGATCCAATTTGCTTTATCTAATGTTTATTTTGAACTAAACAATGTCTTTTGGATTAAAGAGAAGCTAGATTAACCTAAGTGATAGATTGAGTGATCTAAGTCGATTGAATTGGAGTTGTTCGCTGATATGGTATCGAACGACACCACTAGACCGTTGAACATCATCTGAAAAACTCAAATCTAGCAAGATCCAGTGGTCTAGAGCACCATGCGTCACGTCGTGAAAGTTGTCTTAAGAAAATTTTGAAATGATAGACTATACTTCAACACAATTGATTAAATTTGAATCTTACAAAAATCAAATTTGAATAGATTAATATATTATTATTAGACATTAGATGCATATTTTTGAAAAAATTTATCTAAACTGATGATATAATCGATTATTCTTCATTATAATCAATTATATGTAAACCAAGTATAAAAATACAAGTTTTGGCTTTTCATATTCAATTTTATACCTAAATGTAATCAATTAATTTGTTCATAAAAATAGTTTTTCACTCAAGATATTTTGTAAGTCAATTCAACCTTTACAAGTTATATACTACTCTTATGAACCATGTTGAGAAAAACCTTGAATACTTGTAAGTGTGACGGCGGTGGATTGGAGACTAGGGATTGCTGCACGAGAATGGATTGTTGCAGCACGCACAAACTAGATTAGGGATTGCTGTTGCGATAATGGAGAACCAACGACGAGGCTATGCGAGCAACGAGGGCACATGAGTGATTGTTGTTGTTATGAGTGAAGAAGATGGCGTAAGAATGGAAGACGAGAACACTAGAGGGTAAGATTGAGGGTGGACTACTTGCTAGAATGCGAAAAAGAGGGATTAAAACTTATTGTGTTACAAATCTTTGAACAATTGACATAATAATTTTTCATTATAATTAATTTTGTGTTACTATATTTGATTTACTATGATAGGTGTAGGTCACCTTGTCATAATAAATCTACTCTTTTTGCTTATTATGTCACGTACTCTTTTACCTATCATAATAACTTTTTATTATAATTACGTTGATGCCACTGCGTTTCATTTATTATGATAGGTTCATTGTACCTGTCATATAATAAATTTATCTTTTCACTTATTATGTTAGATTTCTTGTTACCTATCATAATAACTATTACTTTTATTACGAAAATGTCACCGGTCAACTTATTATGTCAGATGTAACAATATCTGTCATAATAAATCGTCATAGATTCATCTTTTTTCACTAGTGTTAGATGCATATTTTTGAAAAATTTTATCTAAACTGATGATATAATCGATTATTCTTCATTATAATCAATTATATGTGTAAACCAAGTATAAAATACAAGTTTTGGCTCCTCATATTCAATTTTATACCTAAATGTAATCAATTAATTTGTTCATAAAAATAGTTTTTCACTCAAGATATTTTGTAAGTCAATTCAATCTTTACAAGTTATATACTACTCTTATGATCCATGTTGAGAAAAACCTTGAATACTTGTAAGTAAATTGAGTTTGATTTCCTTAATTTAAACAAATGCCATAAATTCAGTTTTTTATTAATCAAATTCAGATATATAAATTCTATCAACTTCTTGCTACAAATTATTTTTAATCGTTATTAAAAGCATGGTAACATGGGTGCTATGTATGCTCTTTTTTATTTTCTAATTAATAGATGTTATTGCACTTTATATTCACACTCCTTTATCTTAAGAGGACAAAAGATTAAAAATACATATTACACTTCTTTAATTTTAGTTTTTTAACAAATTGATATTATTACACTTTAATTTCTAATTTGTATTCCTCTCATTTCAATGCTTTGAACATATCATATTTTCATAAACAGTCATTAGTGGCTCTTTTAAAACCTTCCCCCTCCATGAATATCTTATATTTATACTGATAAGTATCTTAAAATAAGACGATAACTAAAAACCAGAACCAGAAAGTAAATGAATAATACCACTGACACATATCATGAAACTTGTTCTAAAAGTTCAAAGCTCTCTTAATTTAGTTCTCTGTAATCTATAGTCACGAAACTGTCAAAAGTAAATGCAAAACAATGCCACCAGAAATGATCAATGAAATCTGTCTGAAGTTAAAAGTTCATATATTATTAATTTGCAGACATACTACTGAGAGGCAATACTAATACATAATATTTTGTTATTGAAGTCAAGTGTTGCAAATACTCGAATTCAAGGGGTTGGAGTGAAGTTATTGTTGGTAAAAGGAAGAGGGACTCCAGGGCAAAAACACCAAGTGTCAATACATTTACAATTACAATCTGGACAAAGCAATTCACAATTCTCTTCATTGCTGCAACGTAGACTCACAACGTTTCTTGCCTCCGATTTCATGCATACATCTGCAATCACAAACCATGCATTATTAAGAAAGAGAATACAGAATGAAACAGATACTTAATCCTCAAAACACCATAGCAGAAATTAAATGACAGAAAAACATGGCTTATAATTAACCTGATGCAATCATAATGAAAAGCATTATGAACACAAATCTGACAGCAGACTTCTGTGGAGTGGCCATTTTGATTCTATAATTGATTCTATAATACATTTTGATTACACAGATGTGGTTTTATAAACAAACGGGGAGGAAACAACCATCAGCATGTTTTCGGGGGTAAAAGAGTAACATTTTAAGGGTAAAGGTCCCTTTTTTAAACCTAAGGTATTGTAGAATTATTGAGAATAAAACAAGTTATTCTCTAAAACAAATCTTACATACTAAAAATAATAGAAATTAATCATAAATTGAAAATTGATTTTCAAATCTCCCTTGTTTTCTTTAAGGAGAAAAACACTCTAACACATTTATACCCCGTTTGATACAATATTCTTTACTTTCCATTTGATGTCAAATGAATAGAACCGTGTCAATATGTACCATTGACCTTTCATTAAATAGCATAGTAGCTAAAATTTAATTAAACAATCTATGAAAATATAGAAACTAAAGATTTACATAAAAGAATTCATCGTTTGATTATGAAAAAAAATTGTATATATCCTTCTTCAGATTCTTTTTTTTTTTAATAAATTCATATCTTTTATATTTTTTAATATGTAAAAGGTTAAGATTTTCTTATGAATAAAAAATTGATAATATTTCGTTTTTAGAATATTGCATTCATCTTTCTACGATTTTTTTAAGTAACATTCTTAATTTTTTTATAGTTTCATGTTGTGAAAATCATTTTTTTTATAGAATATTGCATTCCTACCTATATTATTTCAAAAAATTTTGTGGAGTATTTTTGTAATATATATTGATTTTCTATGATTTTAATGGAAAAAAATATTAGCAAAAAGTCAAAAAAAAAAGAAGGAAAATCTCATAATTAACTTGTGTTATAGATTTAATGTCCTCCACTATAACATCGAACTTTCTACAAATATCAAAAACATAAAATAACAACATTAAAAGCTTTTTTTTTTGTGTGTTAGTATGTGCAAAAATCTTAAACGCTTGATTAAAGAGGTTTTGAAATTTATTGTTGGTGAAATGAAAAGAAATTAGATTAATTTATTATTATTAAACATAACCAATTAGATGAATATCTTTTAAAAATTCCACCTAATTGGTTCCCATTTTCGTAGTAAAATCTCAATTTGGTCCCTCTATTTTCTTTGTCTCAATTTGGTCTCTTCCGTTAGTGGTACAACAACACCGTTAGAAAGGATGACACATGTCAATTCCTGGATTTTTTTAACTTTTTTTATTTAAAAAAAAAATAATAATTTGCCATGTGTCAAGTTGTCATCGTGTCACGTGTCAGTGACAAAGTGATGTGACAGTGACAATGACATGTGTCACTTATATGTCAGGTGTCATCTCCATTTTCTCAATTTGGTCCTTTATTTTAATTTTTGTCTCAATTTAGTCCTAATTTTTGTAAAAATTGAGCAATTTTGTCTCTCTCCAAATTGAAATCAAATATTTCTATCAAAATTGATATTTCAAGTAAATATTTTTAACAAAATTAAGTTTATTTAATTAATATTTTACATTGAACTTTATTTAAAATTGTTTTAAAGTTGTTAATAGAAAAAAATGTTAATAGAAAAAAATTCATAAATTATATTGATATTTTATTACATCGTACTTTAATATTATTTTTTTATTTGAATTTATATTTCAAATAAATGTATATTTTTAGATTGTGTAAAGTTCAATAATTTATACACAAATGTTTGAATTGGTATAAAAATAACAATTATAAAAATTTTAAAAATAATTTTAACTAGTTCATGTAACAATGAAAAACATATAAATTTAAAATTTGAAAACAATTTTAAGTAAAGTTGAATGTGAAACACAAATTTAAATAAACTTAGTTATGTTAAAAATATATAATAAAAATATCAATTTGAATAAAAATATCAAATTTAATACAAATATTTGTATAACATTTATATAAAAATTAATTTTGGTTTCAATTTGGAGAGGGATGAAATTGGACTATTTTTACAAAAATAGAAACTAAATTGAGACAAAAATTAGAATGGAAAAGCACATGTAAAATATTTTTTCTATTAACTGATGTAATAAATTATTAAAATATAATCAATTATTTCAAAACTAGTAGAAATATAACTTTTGGTTTCACCCCTTCAATATTATACTAAATGAAATTAATTAATTTCTTCATAAAAACATTTTTTTCACTTGATATCAAATCAATTCAACCTTTACACATGATATATTATTTTTGTGAACCGTATCGAAAACAAACTATAATAATTTCCAATATAAAAAATTGCCAAAACAACCTTTACACATTATTTTCTTTTTTTATCTTTTTATCTCTCTACGACTTCTTTGGTCTCTCCTTACTTTCTTCTCTTCCAAGAGTCATTCTTTCTTTTTTCTAAGTTTTGGCATATTACATTTCTTGAATCTTATATTGCGTGTGTGTACCAATATTCTCATCCTCATTATTTCTGGTTAATATGTTTTTTCTTTCTATTTGTATTGTTGTTGTTTTTATTATGTTTTAGATTTGTATTAAAATTAGAAATTCATTTCTTTTCTCAATTTTGTTTCAGTACTTTTCTATTTACGAATCTTGAGATTTTTTTTGAATATATCTTAACGAGAAACTTAATTTTTTCAACAAAACTATTAGTTAGATTAGGGGTTACTCTTTTGGTGAATAATAGATTAATTGGAGCACAATTCAAAGTTGAGATTTTTGTAGAAAGATAATTCAAGTTTATGAAAAAAAAAGATTTACTATTGAGTTGAGAAGAACCTAAGTTTCGTGAAAAACATATTATATGCAGAAAGAAACAATTTGAGAAAAATTTTTAGAATGAAATTGTAAAATCTCTTCAATAATCCTTTAGAATTCATTACTTTTTCTATATTGTGGATAAAACAATTACCACACTTAAAAGTAAATTTGAACAATTTAAAATATATAAAGATATTTTTGTTTTTTATTTAGTGTTAAAAAATTAACGTCACTATATTGTACATTTTGTAAGAAAAATGCTTAAACCTTGAAAAATATTTAAAACATGATCATTTATTGGATATTGATGGATTTTATTTATTTTTAGATTAAATATCTTAAGAGAAATTATAGGTTTGGAAAATCATAAATTATTTGACATTCTTAATTATATAAAAAGAATTGATTCTTTTCCAACTGAACCTATAACTTATAAAATAATATTAAGAATTTTAGTATCAATTGCTTTAGGCAAAATGAATTTCTCAAAGCTAAAGATAATAAAAAAACATATTTAAGATCAACTATGTCTCAAGAAAGATCAAACGGATTAGTAATATTATCTACTGAAAAAAATGTTAAATAAAATTAATTATGGCAATTAATAAATAAATTTTGCATAAAAAGAAGCTCGAACAATAAATTTTAAATAATATGTCTCACTTTTTAAGTTTGCTTTAGGCCTCCCAAACTCTTGAGCCGTCCCTGATTGCTCCCACCATTGGACTGATAATGAGGTTTGGAGACAAACCATAGGTCCCTTAAGCCCTCCAATGGAGACAATCTGTCATTCCCCTCAAACCTTGACTAGGGAGCTTATGTTCCTATCGCACGCAATAGTGCCACATCGCTTAGAAATTGAGGCCTAAGACAATTCAAATACTAATTCCACCCCCCGAGACACCTTTGAAGGACAAAACCGTGATAGAGTTTTACGTTCCAAAACTCCAAAACTCCAAAGCGAGCAATACCTCAGATACATGGGATTGACCCCAACAATATGGCTCGATGAGCTTGGGATTGGAACATTGACATCCACCATGGGCCAATAACGAGGTTCTAAGATGAACTATTGATCCTTTAAGCTATCCAATGGGGATAATTCGCCATTTCTCATATTGCTTAGGAGTCAATACCTAAGATGGTTAAAATACTCATTTTTTTCTTCCACCTTCCGATACGCAATTATACACTCCAAAAGAGACAATACCTTGAATATATAATAATTAACTCTAATGAAGTCACTAAATGGACTTGAAATCTGAACAAGGATGACTATCCTTTTATATCTCATTAATATGCAAACATATATTGATTATACAGATAATAGATAATATTTTATTAATGTTCACTGTTGTGAAAATCTCTAACACTCAAATTCAAGGGGTTTGAATGAATTTATTCTTGGTTAAAGGAAAATAACTTCATATTAATTGAATTTTACTTTATTTAGTCAATTATGTCCGAATAGATTTTGTAAGAAAAACTTGAACTTATAGATTATGTCCGATCCTTCAATTTGGGTCATGTATTCGTGTCCAATATGTATCCGTATCCGATACTTTATGATACTTTATCGATACTTATTAGTGAAGTATCTAATTTATAAAGTCGTAGTATCTCTATAAGACAATCTTTGAATAATGACCAATTTTAGTCACAAAAACTAATTAGTCATTATATAGTGATCAATTTATGTATCAATCTAAAAACTAAAAATTTTTGACAATTAAAATAGTTCAACAAATTATAATTGATTTCTAATTTATAATTAAAATAGTTTTTATTATGAATTATTTTCTAAATTTGTCACTAACATCAACTACCAAGGTTTTGATTACCAAAATAATTGGTTTCTAGATTTGTTCACTAACATTAACTACCAAGGTTTTCTTGGCTATCAAAATAATTGGTCTCTAACATATTTTTGGTTACTAAAATTAGTTATTATTTAAGAGTTTTCTTGTAGTGATACTTTTAGGATGACAATAACTTATATTTTTTATGTTGACAACTTTAGTACATATAGTTTTAATTTGGATTCACATAATACCAATTATATATTTATTATGTTTTTAAGAATTATGTACACTTTTCAATATTCATATATCGCGTATCTATCACGTATTGTATCCTATTATTTTCAAAATAAACGTATTGACATATCGGATAAGTGTCGTATCTGATACACGTATCGTATCCATGCATCATAGGTTTCACCCCTTCAATATTATACTAAATAAAATTAATTAATTGTTTCATAAAAACAATTTTTTCACTCAATATCAAGTCAATTTAACCTTTGCACATTGTATATTATTTTTGTGAACCGTATCGAAAACAAGCTATAATAATTCACAGCATAAAAATTGCACATCATTTATGCATTAGCTTTATATTCTAACCAAAAATAAATTACACATTTAAATAAGGATTAATTACTTTATAATTTCAAACAAAATTGTTTGAAATTAAAATTTTATATATCGTTAATGAAAAAATACAATAATTAAGACACAATAAAATAATTTAGAGATATGTTCCTATTGGACGCAATAGTGTCACATCGCTTGAGAGTCGAGGCCTAAGGCAGTTTAAATACTCATTCCACCATTTGAGACATCTTTGAAGGACAAAACCTGACGGAGCTTTACGCTCCAAAGCTCCAAAGCAGACAATACCAATTCGTCATTCCCAACACCACTTAGGAGTCAAGACCTAATGCAGTTAAAAATACTTCTTCCTCCTTTCACTTTCCGATGCACTTTTAAAGGACAAAATTGTGACCAAAACTATATACTCTAAAACAAACAATACCTCACATACATGATTATTTACCTTAATAATGTCACTCAAGGTACTTCAATTCTGAACAATAGTTATGACCGTCCTTTTATGTCTCATTAATATGCAAACATATATTGATCATTGATAGATAATACATAATATTTTATTATTTATGTCCATTGTTGCAAAAATCTCTAGCACTCAAATTCAAGGGGGTTTGAATGAATTTATTCTTGGTTAAAAGAAAATAACTTGATATTAATTGAATTTTACTTTATTTAATCAATTATGTCCGAATAGATTTTGTAAGAAAAACTTGAACTTATAGACTATATCAAGTATAATGGATTATATCCTATTTTATGAAAATCATATTTGGATAGATTTAATTATTATTATTAAACATAACCGATTATATATATATATATATATATATATATATATATATATATATATATATATATATATATATATATATATATATATATATTTTAAAAATTACATCTAAACCGATATAATATATTATTACATTTAATCAATTATTTTTAAATAGTGTAAAAATATAACTTTTGGTTTCACCTATTGAATTTTATACCGAATCAAATAGATTAATTTTATTATTAGAACAACTTTTCCACTCGATTATGTTGAGAGTCAATTCACCATTTACAAATTATATATTATATATTATTCTTGTAAAAAACAATCTTGAATACTTCACATTATATGAAGTGCACGTTATTTATGCTTTAGATTTATATTTTAGCAAAAAATAAACTACATTTAAGTAATGATTAATTAAATTACGTTATAATTTGGAACAAAATTGTCTATCTGAAATTAAAATTTTATATATCATTAATGTGCATACGTAAGTTTTAATAATAAAATATTATATTAACACAATAACAATAAATATAAATAAAATATTATGATGAAATAATAATTATTCAAAAGGTAAGTCAAAAGTTACATTAGCCCTTCACTTTGTCATGCGATGAGAAAAGTTGTAATTTTCAGCCTGTATTGCGTAAATGGACTGGCCCATCCCAATCCGTTTTCAACAAATCAAAAATGGATTGAGCTTGTGCTGACCTATTTTGTCACTCCTATCTATACTATTTTAAAATTTTTTGTGGTGTATTTTTGTAATGCATATTGATTTTCCATGATTTTAATGGAGGAAAATATTAGCAAAAATTCTAAAAAAAAACCTCACAATTAACTTGTATTATAGATTTATTGTCTCCCACTATAACATCCAACTTTCAACAGATATCAAAAACTTAAAATAACACACATTAAAGCTCTTTTTTTGTATTAGTACGTGCAAAAATATGTAACACTTAATTGAAGGGGTTTTGAAATTTATTATTGGTGAAATGAAAAGAATTTAGATTAATTTATTATTATTAAACATAACCAATTAGATCAACATCTTTTAAAAAATACATCTAAACTGATATAATAAATTATTAAATTATAATCAATTATTTCAAAATTGATTGTGTGTAAAATATTATTTTTTTACACGTTCAATATTATACTAAATAAAATTAATTAATTTCTTCATAAAAATAATTTTTTCGCTCGATATCAAGTCAATTCAACATTTACACATTATATATTATTTTTGTCAATCGTATCACAACATAAAAATTGCACATCATTTATACATTAGCTTTATATTCTAACAAAAGATAAAGTTCACATTTAAGTAAGGATTAATTATTTTATAATTTCAAACAAAATTGTCTGAAATCAAAGTTTTATATATTGTTAATGTACAAATACAATAATTTAGAGATAAATTTTAACAATAAAATGTTATATTAACATAATAAAAATAAATATAAGCAAAATTTAATGATAAAATAAAAATTATTGAAAAGGTAAGTAGAAATTAAGAGAAAATTTGCAAGGTCAAAGTACGAGTCTCCTCTTATATATGATGAATACAATGATTAGCAAAAGATAATGTAGTATTGCAAAAATCTCTAAGGACTTTGAATGAATTTGTTGTTGGTAAAAGGAAAAACATTTTCAGGACAATAACAAAGCTTGTCAATACATTGACAATTATTACAATTTGGACAAAGAAATTGACAATTGTCGGGAGTACTGCAACGCAGAGTCACAACGTTTCTTGCCTCTGATTTCATGCACATATCTGCAACACAAAACAAATACTAATTATGATTTAGAAAAAAAAGCTACTTAAGAAAATAAAACAGATACTTAATCCTCAAAATAAATGACTTATAACCTGATGCAAAGAGAACCAAAAGCATTACGAATACAAATCTCACTGCAGACTTCATTGGACTGTTCATCTTCATTCTACGCAACATTTGCATCACACATATGTGCTTTTATAACCAAATATTTCTATGAATAATTTCCTTTTAGGAAATTTTCACCCATCCTTAATATTTTCTTAAATTGAAATTCATATTTTCTTATTATTAAAATAACACTCTTAATTCTTATTTTAATTATGTTTATACATTTATTTATTTATTTATTTATTTATTTATTTATTTTTCTACAACATGTTCAATTTTTAAATGGATTTGCTACAACTGTTTTCGAATCATTTTTAAATATAATAAAATCATACCAAATTTAATCATGTATTCTTTAACTTTCAATTTTATGGTAAACAATGTTTCCATAAAATATATAACTTTTTAAAGGTAATTTATAATTGAGCAACAATCTAAGCTTTTTTTTTAGATATTGTTAATATATATTAATTACATCCTCTGCTTTAAAGATTATTTAATTTTATACTTTATAAGTTTTAGTTAATATGTTATTTTACATTAAATTGTGAACAATAAATATTCTAATAATAAAAAGGGTTAAATATGTTTTTGGTCCCTCAAGTTTCAGCGAAATTTGGAATTAGTCCCTCATCAAAACTTTTGACAAATTTAGTCCTTCATCTTTCAAAATACATGAATCTAGTCCTTTTAACCAAATTTTGTTAAGTTTATCTGACGTTTCAAGCGCATTTCATGATAGTATTTAAATTATTTACACTGTTTGACACATTTTTGCTTCAATGTTAACTTAAATACTATCATAAAATGTGTTTGAAACGTCAGATTAACTTAACAAAATTTGGTTAAAAGGACTAAATTCACGCATTTTGAAAGATGAAAGACTAAATTAGTATAAAATTTTGATGAGGGACTAATTCCAAAATTCAATGAAACTTAAGGGACAAAAACATATTTAACCCTAATAAAAAATTGTATTCTAATAAATATTTACAATATATCGGGAGAATGCATCTCTCAAACAAGAAAAAAAGTTTATCACAAGGTTAAAATAATATATATATATATATATATATATATATATATATATATATTAATATTATAATATGTTATAATTTTTTTTCTATATTAAGGACAATAAGAAAGAAAAACAAACTTCTATGTACATGAAACATTAATAGAGTTAATTTTAATAACTTTGCAGAATAAGATGAAAAATATGAAAAGAAATTTAATGTCATGATGACTGTATAGTTATCTTATCTTTATGTAATTATTATTTAGTAATTTAGTTTAATATTTCTACAAATATTATTTTATTTTGAAGAACAGAAAATATATCTTATTTTGATATTAAATATTTAATAATATTATGTTTATTTTGGTATAACTTTTTTAATGATAATAATTTTTTTATGTACAAAATAAATAAAAGATTGAATAAATTTAAATTATTAAATTAAATAAATTAAGAAATTAATATCCAAATAGATTGTTTTATGTACAAAAAGCTTTTTTTAAATATTGTTAATATATATTAATTACATCCTCTACTTTAAAAAATATTTAATTTTATACTTTATAAGTTTTAGTTAATATGTTATTTTACATTAAATTGTGAAAACCTGGAAGGCTATGTAACAAATAACATGTTGACTAATCTAAAATAACATGGTAATTGAGCAACAATCTAAGCTTTTTATTAGATATGGTTAATATATATTAATTACATCCTCTACTTTAAAAAATATTTAATTTTATATTTTATAAGTTTTAATTAATATCTTATTTTATATTAAATTGTGAAAACCTGGAAGGCTATATAACGAATAACATGTTGACTAATCTAAAATAACATGTCAATTTGTACACTATCTTTGAGATTTTCACAATTTAATCTAAAATAACATGTTAACTAAAATTTATAAAATATGAATATAAATATTTGTTAAAGTAAAGGATATAATTAATATACATTAACTACATCTAAAAAAAATACTAAACAACATGGTGAATGCAGATTTTTACAATTTATAAATTTTAATTTAATTTTTTATTATTATTTTGTCAGGTTTCAATAATGTTTTTTTAGATAAGATTATTTAGGTGTTATTATGAATTTTGACATCTCGATTATATTGACACTCCAAAGTTCATCAATCGTTTACTATTACATAAAAATTTATTAAAAAAATATATATTATACCAAGAAATTTGATTGATTTTTAAAAAGAATATATGTAAAATATTTACATTGATTGAAGATTGTTGTAACATCCCATTTAATAGTTAATAGTTACTAAATACAATATTATATAATGATGTTGCAAAGAAGGTAATAGAAGACGATATAAGAATATTGATACAATTATCCCAAAATAACTATAATAATATAAATATATTTACAAACGACCACTCTACAAGGGTTGAAAAGTTTTCTAACTCTTAAAAAAACCAAAAGGTGTCTATATGATATAAGACTCTACAACACTGCTCCATTCCTATCCAAAAGAGAATGGTCCTCACCTACATCCTCCTCTGTTCACATAATTAAGTGACCATTGCAAAAGGGATGACCAAGAAATAGACACACAACGTGCAAAAGGATAAGCTAATATAAACAATGTCAAACCTCAAAGTTTAAACAATCAATTCAAATGGCATATCATACTAGTGTTATGACTTTGGCAAGTGTACCAAGTCGCGCAAGTAGTAACCGGTAAGACCGGGATATCATTTCCTGAGAGACTCGTGTATACTAAATAATTGCTTAATTAGTGACTAATTTAAACTAAAGAATAAATCCATAATTTGGTTTGTGTGCAAGAAAGTAAATATTTCATAAACAAGTAAAATTGAACTTTGGAAGTTAAATGCACTTAGTGAACGAAAAAGATTAGAAATGATATGAATTGATATTGCCAGGGTTAATGTTTTTATAAACCTTTAATTTATGGGTTAATGTTTTTATGACTCATTGAATAATTTTTTGTGATCTCTAAAGCTAATGTTTTGAGTTTATGCTTTAATATTGTCTACTCTTACCATTGATAAAGATGTTCCATATCATGAATATATTTTAAGTGTTTTGTATGAAAATAATTATAAAATAATTTGTCATATTAAAACTACTATTGTGTTATGAAAAACACTTGGACTAAACTTTGCATTTACAAAGGAAAAACAATTAGCTTGATATTTATATGAAAAAAATGACTGATAAATTATCAGATTTATGAATAAAAAGGAGTTTTTATGAAGTGGTTTTTGATTACAATAAATTGTTAATTCTAGACATGTTCTTTGGTTGGTAAATAATATATTTGTGATGGTTTGTTTGAGTTAAGTGTATTTATCTTGTAATAAAATATTGAGCAGTTCTTCTTTGATTATAACAAATGTTGAAAGTTGTGTTAAATGACATGTTATTGCTACAATTGTTGAGAAGTTGAGAAATTTTGGTTAGAGACCATTCTAATTATAAAAGTTTGAGGTGCAAAATTAATTAAATAGAGAAGTGATAATACGTGTCTTTATAAATGAGTTTTTTTTTTTTTGTGAAATATTATTTCTTAAGTAACATCTTCATATAATGTTAATCTAATGGTGCAGCGAAAGAAAAAATAAAATGTTTTGATATGGTAAATGTTATGTTTCAAGTTCTAGCTTGCTTAACATTATATTAGTGAAACTTTATATCTTGCTTGTCATATTTTGAACACAAAAGTTTGTGATAAAACTTTTTGAGGTATGAAAGAAAAAAGAACCACATTTAAAATATTTCAAAGTGTTGGAGTGTCTTGTAAAGGTTAATATACTTTTTAATGAGAAAAAAAATCTTTGGTTATTTATACTGATAAGTATCTAGAGATGTTTCTTTTAAATGATAGATTATCTAAATTTGTTTGTGATACCTCTAGTACTGTTTTGTCATCTAATGATAATATTATTTGTGTTTCTTCTAGTTATGACAACGTGTCCAATTTCTTGAGATGATTGAAGGATAATGTAAATTGGATATTGATTTTGGTGACAAAATCAACTATTGGTTATGGCTATGTTTTAACCTTGGATGGAGGTGCACTATCATGGAAATATGTTAAAAATTTGTTCTGTCATGATCTACTATGCAAGCATAAATTATTCCTATTTTCAATGCATCCTGACAATCAAATTATTATATTTAAAGTTCCCAGTAAAAATGTCAATGAAATTGACATATAAGAATGAGAGACAAATGTATTACAAACTTAATTACTCATGGTATTGTCTCTCTTGACTTTGTCAGGTAGGAAAGAAATATTGCAGATCTACTTATCAAAAGGTTGATGCATCAACAATAAGTATTTGAGTCGTCGAGGGGAATGAGACTATAGCCCATAAATTAGTTGCAACAATGGACACACATCTCCACATGAATGGCGATCCCATGGAATGAAGTTCAATGGGTAACAACGAAGTTGTTGTTGACTAAAGTACACAAAATAATTTGATTAAATTGTATGTCTCATTCCTATGTCGAGGTGTACTATAATTTGTAGCAATAATTAGTTGAGGTATGTGCATTATTATGCTTATTTTATAAAATACCTTTTAATAAATCCAATGGTTGAAGTATGTGCATTATTTTATAAAATACCTCTTAATAAACTCAATGACAATTATTGTAGGGGTGTGAGTCACAAACCACCCTTTGAGGGTTTACCTAGTGAGTGTGATGGTGGGGCCGCCATTGTGAGACATAGGCAAGTCTCTAAGTGAAACTCATGAAACAAGATACATGCACAAGGCCGTAACGTGCACCCACTGATTAGAACCTATAATGAACACCGATATTGTATGAGTTATTTACTAAAACCCGGTCATAGGGGATGTAGCTGAAGGCAATTAAGTCTCTACATTTTCTCGGGTTGAAGTTTATAAGCACTAGGTGTAAGGGTCAGACCCGGAAGGTTCCTTACGCTAAACTACAATATTTTGTTTTAAAAGATAATATATTTTATTTTATTTTATTGTTTAAATTATGTGGGGGATTGTTAAAAATATTTTAATATAATTTAAATTTTTATAGACCTTTAATTTATGGGTTAATGTTTTTTATGGCTAACGGCTATATTCTATTAGAATTTACTCCTTTGTCTCCCTTTTCTACCTATAAATACCACTGAGGTGTTAGGTGCATGGGAAAAGACACAACAACAGACACAACAAACACTAGAGTTCTCTCAAAAGTATTTTTCTTTTCTTCTCTATATTTTTTTAAGGCAGTGGTGTTCATAAGGTTCGAAGATTCTTCACTGCACTCGATCGATATGACGGGTTGTTGTATTTTGGGAGAGAAACGCATATGATTTGAAACACATAATTGTGTATTTGTTTAGCCCTGTGCAATAGGGACGTTTTCTCTCTAAGGTTAACGTTATGTGTGCCTCAATCCAGGATATTTCTACTCCTTACCTTTTCTCTATTATTTATTATTGTTATAAGAATTATCAAGTCTCTCAGTCTCTGATTAATATTCTTTGATTCATATACATGTCAGTATTATTATTGCTCTAATAATTATTATTATATTATTTAATATTTTTTATTATTATTAGTATTATTTGAATAATCATTTTCTAACAGAATCTTCAAGAGACGTCAAAACCTTAAAATAACACACATTAAAAGCTTCTTCTTTTTTATTAGTATGTACACAAATCTATAACACTTGATTGTAGGGGTTTTGAATTAATTTATTGTTGGTGAAATGAAAAGATCTTAGATTAATTTATTATTATTAAACATAACCAATTAGATGAATATCTTTTAAAAAATACGTCTACATTGATATAATAAATTATTAAATTATAATCAATTATTTCAAAATTGATCGTGTGTAAAAATATTTCTTTCAAAAATATTTCTTTCTGTTTCACCCCTTCAATATTATACTAAATGAAATTAATTAATTTCTTCCAAAAAACAATTTTTTCATTCGATATCAAGTCAATTTAACATTTACACATTATATATTATTTTTGTCAACACTAGTGTAAAATAGGCTTTTTATACCGGTTAAAAAAGGTTTTTTATACCGGTTCTAGCATCGGTATAGATGCAGGTGGTATAGAAGGTTTGACCTTTCTACACCGGTTTCATGATAGGTATAAAAAAATTATTTCTTATACCATTTCTAGAACCGGTATAGAAAGCCCTCTTGGAAATGGAAAGTTATGTAAGAAAAAATAACTTACTATACCGATTATAGTTTCAACCGGTATAAAAAATTACACATTTTACACCAAGTATGACCTCAACCGGTATAAAAAGTGATTTATTATTTTTTTATGAAAAATTCGTTTATGCTTCTTACCACATACCAAACCTGTATATAATTACCAAAAACATCTAGAAAACAAATCTCATTCAATTTAATATTTACATGAAATAGAATCTAATGTTTATATGAAATATAATACTACTCCAAAACGAATTACTATATAAATCATAAAACACCTAACATCATATACTGTATATAATTACCCAAAACATCCAAAAAACAAATCTCATTCAATCTAATATTTACATGAAATAGAATCTAATGTTTATATGAAATATAATACTACTCCAAAACGAATTACTATATAAGTCATAAAACACCTAACATCATCTTATATAAACACTCAAAAGAAACGAAGCCCACTGCTCATGAACTTCCTTCAAGACTCCTTGATCCATTGGAGATGTGTCATTGAAAATCTACACAATGAATAGTTGAGTCAACAATCTTTTAGTGATAAATACTTAAGATGTGATTTATAAATTGTACATATTACGATATCCCATGAGTCAACAATGTTTGCGGATATAATTCTATGCATGTGCCTCATGGTATAATATCCACACTCATAGTTTTCCGGTTGACGTGAGCACTACAAGTTAAATTCATATAATATCATTGATGACCACCTCTATGCATATATAACATGAAATCAGTAGACATATCTCTACCCTGTCATCCTATTTCTCTCCTTTGATCATAGAAGCATCCAACCCAGAATTCCTAATATTAGACTTTAGAAGATTATATATATATATATATATATATATATATATATATATATATATATATATATATATATATATATATATATATATATATATATATATATATATATATATATATATATAATTCATTTAGAAACATCTACTGTGTTCTAAAGTTCAATCATAGTTCACAAATTTGCAACAACAAAATGGACAACATTTGAATCATAGTTCACAAAACCATTTGAAGAAAACAATTCTAAGGGCTTTGTGAGGATAAACCAACACTATATCAGAAAGTGATTCTTAATAATCTCACAAAAATTCCACATATTTTGGTTCTTCCATTCAGAGCTATATAATAAATTACACTACGAAATGCGAACACGAGGATCCCCTGAAATAAATGCATTGTACCTCTTCAATGTCATCATTATTGTAAATTCCATAACGGAAGGCTTGACCTAGGTTATTTTCTAATGTCGCAACATCATAGTCTCAGTCTTGATAATCATCCTTATCACTATCCCTATTTTTGTCGTGAAGCGTTGTTGACCTCCTGTAACAATCAATTAATTAAGAATCATCAAATGAGCCCAACACACAACCACAAGATGATCTATATTGAAGATACATCAAAATTCACTCAATCCCAAGAATAATAAGAAAAGTATTCAGTAACAGGAATCAAGATCGTGCTCAAGTTTGAGGTTCCAAATGCTGAAACAGAGTGATGATGTATAAAATACTATCAAATAAATATACTCACATGACACGACTATAATCAGTATAAAAATTTCTCAGAATGATAGCAAAAGTATTTAACTTCAAAGAAGTAAACTAAAGGTTAACAATAATTGTTTCTGTGAAGGATTAAATGTTTTAGCTATATGCACATGCATAAAATAACTGTTGTGAATATTAGTATGCCTACTACTCTAAACAAAGCTAGGATCACAAGAATAAAATAAACATATTGGCAAAATAGGGCCATGTAATCTTATCTGTAAATGTACTCACCTTTGTAGTCGATCTAGCAACTGCTTGAATAACAGTTTCTTTACCGAGAAAATGTACAACATCTTCCATCATCTGTACATTATATACAAAGGTTAGAACTTCAAGTCGAACAAAGTTTGGCACAGTTTCATTCTTGTGAATCCATTCATCCAATTTTAAAGTAGTTTAAAAAGTCAGTACTTATTCCAATGAGTTCACAAACCTTAAGAGTTAGGCAAGGACGAGATACAGCAAACCCAAATGAAACAACTACAGTAATTGCTGATACAGCCGCACCAGCAAAGGGCGGATAAATCTTTAAACTTGCATCAACCCCCAGCCTTCAGTTGCGAGGGCAATTCCATAAAGAATGAGAAAGGACACACTGTACATAGCAGATAAATGCTGTAAATACATTAAGTAATAAATTAGATAACATATACAATCAAAGAAAACATTAATTGCATAATTAAAAATAATTGAATCATGTTTAGAGTGTGGTGATAAACCTGACATTCTTTCCACAATCTGTGTGAGCATCATACACATGTTACCATAGTGTGGGGCCCAATAACTAATGGAACTACAAAAACTAGTAATATTAAATATTCATGCATTTTGGTTTAAAGACCCCAATTACCAAAGCGGTTGATTTTTAGCAAAAAATAATTTAAAAAATTGAACATTAAATATTAATTGTTTAATAAAGTAAAAATACATGAAAAATAAAAGTGAATTTATTTTTAAACTATGAAAAATATCATTTCTTAAATAAAATGTTACACCTACGGTCGACACAACAAACTTCATGTTGATAAAAAGTTTCACCAAACTACTATTTAATACTATTTGGCTATCATTTTGACAATTTTTACCCTCTAAAGTGCATCCATAAAGTGCACTATGGAAGTCTAAAGTGCATCCATAAAGTGCACTATGGAAGTTTTCTGCACCTCAATCAGAGGTTGCATTATACCCTATAAAGTGAACCCTCGTCTTAAAGAAGCTAAATAAGAACATGAATCCCTATACCTTGACACCCCTTCTATCCCATTAATTCAGTATACAAATGTCTTCTAATAATATTTCATTCCTAACTACGACACTTTACTAACACCATAAGGAGAATAATCAAAAGAAATGTTACCCTAATCTGCGGTACAAAAAGTTTCAGCCAAAGAAGTTTGACCTTGGGAGGTGAGGAGATACAAGCCAACAAAATGGGTAGAAAGATGCATGGGAGGTGAGGTGTGAATTAAAAGCGAATAATTTCAACATGTATCTATAAATACAAGAGAATCAGAATAGCACCTGTTTTGATGATCGAGGCTCGTGTTCAACAAGTAAGGCAGCTAACTTTCGTCTACCGCTTTTGTCTGCATGAGCCGCAACAGCTACATAGGATATGCCTTTGCACAGTTTTAACTGAGTAAAAAAACAGAAATTTCAAGCCTTATTGCAAAAAAATAAATAGAATGATCAGTGTTTGAAGTTGGGGGAGGATAACCTTATCCAGCAGAATCTCCAAAAGAGCTGCATCAGGAATTGCCAATGAAGCAGTTATCTTTGAACATGCCCAGTGCTTTATCACCACCTCCTAAACAAAAGCAGTCGCCAAAATATCAAACTCACGTGTATACTTAAAGGAAGATCAAAAAATACATATACGCTTAAAGAAGACTGCTAATGTGTTGATGATATTAATGGCAAGAGGGGGAGAGGAATAGAATAAAGCAATCTATTTAGTTGTTGCAGTTGTTAGATCCCATTATTATTTTCACACAAGTTCAGTTGTACTCCTATACTAAACACACGCATGTAAAGTAGAGTAGTGACTATCATACTGCTGAGAATGTTCCTCCCAGCGTCCACCCATAACATGTCGTTGAAAATGACAGCATGGTTATTTTATATGCTTTGGACAAATATAAATATGTTTAACTTTTTCTCACAAAGGTTTAGGGGAAACAATGTGATTATATATAAGTCAATTTGTGCTTGTGGCACTAACAGTTAAATATGTCTCATAAGAGGTTAATTGCATCATGAGGTTATTGAAGAAATGTAGTAGTTAATTTTGTGACAAGTGGTTAAGAGTAAATGAATGTGATTGAATACAATTATCAATAGTAGTGGCAGTAATGGTTAAAAATATGCCTCACGAGTGATTAATAGTGTCATGGAGTTATTGAAATGTCTAATGGTAATTAATTTAGGTCAGTTCAGTGTTCAGGTTCATTAGTTAGGTCCAGGTTCAGTTATAGGGAAATCGGGGCCTGTGTCTTCAGATGCATCCCTCCACCCAAGGTAATGGACCTCATCCTCCATCCAATTGCATATAATGTAGAAAGGACGGTCCACATCGATAGAATAGAGAACAATTTGGAAAGTGTAGTAGAGGAGGTTGTTATAAAAGAGAAAGGTGGCACTGACAGACTGGACACTTGGCAGCACAGAAGGGAATGTGAATATGAAGAGAATGGAGGGATGTAAGGAGCTATTGGATGGATCAAAAGGAAAATCAATGGCTGCACAGCCAACAAACAAAATGCCAAACTATACAGTAATTCGTACAATACACACAAACTTACTTGATTCATTCCAAGATATTCTGATATTTTCAGTGCAAGCAGATGTTGGTGAGCAGTAATTAAGCGACCGATCAAAACAGATGGTGTAAGCAACTGATGGCTAAATCTGCATTTGGATTTCTAACCACAACTTAACAAAATTCATCCATGACATTTAAAGGATATACCTTCTGGATGCTCAAGCCAATCTCAGCCATGAAATAAACACAACTTAGTGTCATGTTGCATTTAGTATTTTCAAATGAAAATGCATTGATTCCACCATTAATTAGGAAGACCACTATGTATATTACATGAGCAAGCAAAATATTTAATAGAAATGCAATCAGCAACTAACCTTCGTGATGGATCACAGCAAAGTTGCTCCAAATTTCTAGCTTCCTAGCATAGAAGATACAACCTAAACAAGTTCAGCAACACTCTGACTTTTCTAAATGAAGAAAAGTTATAAAAAGAATAAAATATCAATCATAAACACTTAAACATACAAGATAACTTCTATTTTGTAAACAAAGATTTCATTAAGATGGAAGACATTGATAGAATTGAAAGAAGGGATCTCAAAACTGAAGAAATTTAGGCTGAAAAACCAAAAAGAAAGGGGTTCATAACATGAAACATGCAATGCATTATAATGCAAATCTATATTCATTTGCTGCTACTCTGGAATATGTAGAAGCTACGTATTAAGATTTCAACAACAACAACAAAGTCTTTATAAGGGACAAAGATTGGGTTGAAGAGTTATGTTCATTCTAATTATAAAAAGTTAAAAATATCCAAATAATACATAAGTAATTGTTGCGGTTAAAATAAACCAACACAAATGATAATTTTTTAACGGGGTAAACTAACCAGCAAAATTTAACTGCTAATAAAAACATGTTATTTTGTAGTGATAGATGAAACAAATCTTTTGCTCAAACTATTTGAGATCAAATTGGTTGGCCATTTAAATTCGTCTTTCTCTGATAATGACAAAATTGAGAACATCAACAGATTAGTACTCACTAATTATGAATAAGGAGCATGCATACAATCATATCTTGTTTAAATATAAAATGCTATCAAATGTTAATCACAACTAACCTTTCAAAGGCCTCAAGATACTCTCATACTCGTTCAAGTCATTCTCCCCTAAGTCAAGGGTCTCTGAATAATGAAAAGAAAAACATGATAAAGCTTTTAACCTCTTACTTCCAACATTGTTGATCAAATCATGTATCACTGACTTTACAAATAGTTGACATTAATCTAAAACAAATTCTTATATGATAGATGTAACTGTTTACCAAAAATGTCTGGTCTTGTTTCCATTGCAGAAACAATTCTGTTATATTTATATAGATGTACTAGAAAATACCCTCCCAAATTAAGACAAATGACAAAAGCTGTTCCATTTTAATGAATTGTGTAGTTTAAGGAAAAGTGAGTAAAATCTACTTATTTATCTTCATTTTTCACCCACTTTCTCTGAGTTAAAATCATTCAGAAAATTAGAAGAAACAAACTTTTTTTCTTTCAAAAATATCATAAATTTTGCAGCTATAACCAAAGTGAGAAATTGCTTTTTTCTGAACTGTTAGATACTCTACTCCACCGTTGTCTTGTTTACTATATTAAGGTTTTAAATTGTTCTACCATCATTTTCGGATCCTATTCATCACTCATAAGCACTTTTGTATCAACTAACTTAGACAAAAATATAGTCATGTAGGTCACCACAGTTATACTAGAATGGAAGCTTTCTTTTTCTGTTAATTGTTGACCCCGGATCATGATAATTCAACATCATTGCTTTAATCAATACAAAGTTTAGGAGTTAAAAACAGAAACAAATGTGCAGAGAAGAAAAGAAAAAGAAAACAGAGGAAATCAAGCAGTTGATGTGAGATTGAACCAAAACTTCATACAAAGGATGAGTTGCAATAATGTTCTTTAGAACTTCTTCATTTTCTTTCCCACCAACATGTGTTCACTTCCCTCAACAACACCCTTTTCTCGAACGTGTGTAGCTTCCATCTCTGTAGCTAGGTAGGTAGGTTTATTACTATTAATGCTGATATTACTATTTTCTCTTGCACCAAACAAATCAGAAACAAAAAGAAAAAAACTAGAGATCTAAATCAGAATTACCTACATCCCTTGGAGTTGTTTCCCATTCATTCGTTGTCTCACATTCTTACATTCTTTTTTGTTGTTGTTGCGAATGCTGAAGCTTGTGTGAACTGGATAGTACACCCTTTTTTTCATCAACGAAGGTAGAGTTCACCTTTCCTTTCTCATATTATTCCAAAATTCAAAGAAATTAACAACAACATAAACTAAACCCTAAATTACATAGGTGAGATAATGAAATATACTACCTGTGATCATGCAAGAACTAACAACCGCGAACAGAGTAGGCATCACAAATGGAGGAAAAGAAACCTAGAATGAGACGATGAAGTGAGAAGCACCACTTACCAAAGAGACAAAACACGGAAACACATGGATGAGCGGTGAGGAGACTGAACTAGGATATGTAGCGGTGATGGAGACTGGGCGGTGAGTTGTGTCGACGTTGTGGTGAAGATCTTGATCTCGTCGGGGATAGTAGAAGTGGTAGTCGACGAGTTTACGACAGTGCAGAGGTGTTGAGAAATGAAAAGAAAAAAAATAGTGAAGAAGATTATAGTGAAAAGGAAGCTTTGAAAAATAAAAGACTCACTAATTAAGTTTAAAATAATATAATCGTGAGGATAAAGAAAAATAACATAAACAAAAATAATTTTAGTAGTTTATTTAACTGTTACAATTCGACCGTCAATAAAAAATATTTTTTTTAATAATATATATATATATATAATTTATACCAATTTTAATTATAACTGGTATAAAAAGTCTTTTCTAATATTGCAAAAATGTCATCGCATTAATTTTTATACCGGTTGAAAGTATAATTGGCATAAAAAATCTCACATTATTTACAAAATTGTTATCTGCCTCTTATTTTATACTTGATGAATTTGAACACGTATAATAATGTAGGTATAAAAAGCTTATTTTGTACTAGTGCAACCGTATCGAAAACAAGCTATAATAATTCACAGCATAAAAATTACACATCATTTATACATTAGCTTTATATTCTAACAAAAGATAAAGTTCACGTTTAAATATGGATTAATTATTTTATAATTTCAAACAAAATTGTCTGAAATCAAAGTTTTATATATCGTTAATGTACAAATACAATAATTTAGAGAAAAATTTTAACAATAAAATGTTATATTAACATAATAAAAATAAATATAAGCAAAATTTAATGATAAAATAAAAATTATTGAAAAGATAAGTAGAAATTAAGAGATAATTTGTAAGGTCAAAGTATGAGTCTCCTCTTATATATGATGAATACAATGATTAGCAAAAGATAATACTTGACTAACATCTTATTGTTAATGTAGTATTGCAAAAATCTTTAAGGACTTTGAATGAATTTGTTGTTGGTAAAAGGAAAAACATTTTCAGGACAATAACAAAGCTTGTCAATACATTGACAATTATTACAATTTGGACAAAGAAATTGACAATTGTCGGGAGTACTGCAACGCAGAGTCACAACGTTTCTTGCCTCTGATTTCATGCACATATCTGCAACACAAAACAAATACTAATTATGATTTAGAAAAAAAAGCTACTTGAGAAAATAAAACAGATACATAATCCTCAAAATAGATGACTTATAACCTGATGCAAAGAGAACCAAAAGCATTACGAATACAAATCTCACTGCAGACTTCATTGGACTGTTCATCTTCATTCTACGCAACATTTGCATCACACATATGTGCTTTTATAACCAAATGTTTCTATGAATAATTTCCTTTTAGGAAATTTTCACCCATCCTTAATATTTTCTTAAATTGAAATTCATATTTTCTTATTATTAAAATAACACTCTTAATTCTTATTTTAATTATGTTTATACATTTATTTATTTATTTTTCTACAACTATTTTCGAATCATTTTTAAATATAATAAAATCATACCAAATTTAATCATGTATTCTATAACTTTCAATTTTATGGTAAACAATGTTTCCATAAAAATATATAACTTTTTAAAGGTAAATTATAATTGAGCAACAATCTAAGCTTTTTTTTAGATATTGTTAATATATATTAATTATATCCTCTGCTTTAAAAAATATTTAATTTTATACTTTATAAGTTTTAGTTAATATGTTATTTTATATTAAATTGTGAACAACAAATATTCTAATAATAAAAAAGTGTATTCTAATAGAATATGTAAGTGTAAACGAGGAGGAGAAATAGAAGACGTGATGAATAAAATATTCTAATATTATCATATTAGCTTATTCTATCTACTTGTATTTGACAATGATCGTGTACGCGGTAAAGGTGAGCAGAGGATATTGCAGTTGGAGCTGGTGAGACTTAGAGCCGGAGCAAGGCTATTATGGGATGAAAAGTTTTATCTGCAGTTTTTAATGATTTTAGTTTAGTGATTTGTAAATTTCCCTTGATTAGATTTTTGGTTATGTATTGGAGTTTATAATTAAGGATGGCAACGGGACAGGGCGGACACGAGTTTCGCTATCCCATACCCATTCCCATAAAAAAAATTAATCCCCATCCCCATACCCAAACCCAACGGGTATCAAACTTTTGTCTCATCCCCATCCCCACCGCGTAACGGGTATAATCTCGTACCCATATCTATACCCATTTTCTTACTACTTTAATATTAATTTTAATTTTTTTTATAAAATAATAAAAAAATTATGATAAAGGAAACATAATATTATCAAATATTCAATATTAGAATGATAGTTGTTTATTCGATATCAAATACTTTAAAATAAATTATAATTGTTTACATTTTAGATTATAATACCAAATAAAATTTCATGAGAACCAAAACAATTATTAAATTTACAAATATTAATGAAACATAGTTGATAAATTTAAAAATATAAAAGTAAAACAAATATTCAAATTAAAATATATTTTAAATGTTTGTTTACTTCAATCTTTTAAATTCTAATGAATCTTTTTTTATACACTAATAAAAGTTATAATACATCATTTGATCAAAATGATACAAAGAACAAATAATAATCATAATAAAAGTTTAAAACAAATTATAATTGTTTACATTTTAGATTATAATACCAAATAAGATTTCATGAGAACCAACACATTTATTAAATTTTTACAAACATTAATGAAACCTAGTTGATAAGATTTAAAAATATTTTTTAAAAAATATAAAAGGAAAACAAATATACAAATTAAAATATATTTTAAATGTTTGTTTATTTCAATCTTTTAAATTCTAATGAATCTTTTTTTTTATACATTAATAAAAGTTACAATACATCATTTGATCAAAATGATACAAAGAACAAATAATAATCATAATAAAAGTTTAAAATAAATTATAATTGTTTACATTTTAGATTATAATACCAAATAAAATTTCATGAGAACTAACACATTTATTAAATTTGCAAACATTAATGAAACCTAGTTGATAAAATTTAAAAATATTTTTTTAAAAATATAAAAGGAAAACAAATATTCAAATTAAAATATATTTTAAACTTTTGTTTATATCAATTTTTTAAAATTCTAATGAATCTATTTTTTATACACTAATAAAAGTTATAATACATTACTTGATCAAAATTATACAAAGAACAAATAATAATCATAATAATAAAATTTTAATATAGATCTTGTATCTTTTGAACTTTAATTATGTTGGATGGTGATAAAAAAATATTCACGACAATTACATTAATTTTTTATATTGTAGTAAATAAAAGTTATTTATACAATTATAGTGAAAAAAAATTACAATATGATTGATAATGAGTTAGAAAATAAAAAATAATTAGATAAAATATATCGAAATAGTATTCTACATAACGAAAATAAACAAGAAATAAAAATATTAAAAAATTAACAAATGTTTACAACCAATTTGAGAGACTATTAAAAGAAATCGCACAAAGGAAAATAAATGTATAATTAAGGGTATGATAAGTTGAAAAATATCTTAGAGATCTAAGAAAACTTTGCAAATATCAACATATATACTCAGTGCTTGAGAAATAACAAAAAATTATTTTAGTGAAACAAAAAAGTTGTTCAAAAGAAACAAAAACTAATAATAAGAATAATAAGTAAATGATTTTTTTTATATTACCTAGTAAACGAAAGGTTTGTGCTATTAAATACTTAAATTGAGAGTATTAAACATTCTCATATAAAAGAAAAATATACAATAAAAATATTAATAAATAATAGAAATATTCAAATGTGACACATAAAAAATTTTAATTGACATACATCTTTTTAACGTGATTAAATAAATGTTATAATGGGATGAAAAATATATTTTGAAATTCGAATGAGTTTCATGACAAACCAAATAATTAGAAGAAATAAAAAATAATATATATATATATATATATATAGATATATGGTTATTTAATTAATTTGGAATATTTTAATAATTTGAACGGGGATGGGTATTATGGCGGGGATATGTACATCCCCTTACCCATCCCCATACCCAATTGAAAAAGTCGGGGATTCCCCATACTCATACCCATACCCAGTCAATGCGGGGATTTCCCATCAAAACGGGAACGGGTTTGGGCAATACCCACCGGGACAGATTTATTTGTCATCTCTATTTATAATTATAATTATGAATTGAGGTATTTCATTAAATGCGTATTAAAGTTTTAAATTTTTCCATGATTATGGGAAATGAGGTTTTATTAAATGAGGTTAATTACATTTTCTTTATAATATTATTTAAATTCGTAATATACACTAGGGATGTTACATTAGTACTATAGGAGCACTAATGTATCTTGCCAATTATACTCGACATGATATAGCATTTGCTGTAAATTTGTTAGCAAGATATAGTTCTTCAACTATAAGAAGACATTGGTATGGAATAAAACATATATTTCATTATCTTAAGGGTACTATGAATATGGGTTTATTTTATACAAATGATTCAAAATCAAATCTAATGGGTTATACAGATGCAGGTTATTTATCACATCCTCACAATGGTCGATCACAAATAGGATATTTGTTCACATGCGGTGGCCAATGGCGGAGCATAGAAGAAGCTGGGAGGGGCCATAGCCCCCCCAAAGATTTTTGAATTTTTTTTAAATATATATATTTTTAAAATTTTTAAAAATTTTTAAATTATAGGTAGTATATTTTATAAATGGATGAAAACTTTTTATTTCTTTTATAAAATACACCCAATTAATGTTAATAGATAATAAAACATAAAATTTAATATATAAAGAATAAAATATTTAGGTTTAATTAATCTTTTCGTCACTATTTTCATCTAAAAATATCAAGTTGGTTCTCAAGTTTTTTCTAGTCTCAATTTGGTTTTAATTACACCAACAAAACAAACTATCTTTATTTGCAACTTTAAGTTTAATGAAAAAACATTGATTTGTTTCAAGAAATTTAATGAAAATAACCAAATTGCATCATTTTTTCAAAATTCAGAACCAAATTGAAACTAAACAAAATTGGAGGACCAACTTAAAATATTTGACCTAAAAAATAATAAAAACATAATAATTAAACCAAATATTTATTAAGATATGTTTTATGTCATTTCTTCTTGTCTTGTTAGTTTTACAAAAAATTGTGTTTATCTCTCACTCTCATTTTATTTTTTAAGAAAAAAGTAATTATTTTTTCTCTCATTTCTCATTTGTCTTATTTCTTTTTCGAAGAAAAGAAAAGTAATTCTCTTTTATTTTACTTGATAATGAAATATTAATTTAATAGCTAACATTGTTTTTTTTTTTATCTCATCAGCCTTTGGTATATTCATTTTTTATGAATATAAAAGAAAAAACAATGTATTATGTGTTTTTTCATAACCGATTTTTAATTGTTACTTAACTATACTATATTTTTTCTTTAATATTTACACTTCTCAATTTTTTTAGTAAGGTATGATAAATGATTTTTAATATCATTTTAAAAATAGGTATATTGATGAAGAATAAAAGAATATATTCATTATTCAAAAATGATAAAAGTGAAATTATTCGTGAAGATGAAAACAAGATATATTATATTTTTCACAACATTAAACTAAAGATCAAATTATTCAGTTAGAGGAACCAATTTTTAAAACATTATACTAATGATCCAATAATTTAATGATGAAAGAATTATACTATTTGGCCCCTCCAAAACTTGTGGTTAAGATCCGCCACTGGCGGTGGCACAACAATTTCAAGGCGGTCTATGAAACAAACCATGACAGCTACATCAACAAATCATGCATAAATTCTAGCATTACATGAGGCAAGTTGTGAATGTGTTTGGTTAAGGTCTATTATTCAACATGTGCGACAAACTTGTGCTCTATCATCCGAGAAAATGAAATCAACAACCATATACGAAGACAATAGTGCATGCATTTCTCAACTGAAAGAAGGATATATTAAAGGTGATAGAACAAAACATATTCTTCCAAAAAAAAAATTCACTCATGATCTTCAAAGAAATGGTGATATAGAGATCCAAAAGATTCGTTCATGTGAAAATCTGGTAGATTTATTTACAAAGTCTTTGCCAAGGAGAACCTTTGAACAATTGGTTCACAAGATTGGACTCCGTCATCTTAAAGATGTAAGTTTACATGAGGGGGAGAAATAGAAGATGTGATGAATAATATTATATCGAAGAATGGTGTACTCTTTTTCCTTAACTAGGTTTTTATCCCAAAGGGTTGTTCTTAGTAAGGTTTTAAGGTTTTAATGATGCACGTTCTCTGATCAATGGACACCCAAGGGGTGTTATGAAATTTATAGTTGTCCATTGAGTTGTTAGCAGTTACCTATGATTGATTGCTATTAATGTTATCATGTTATCATTAGTATTGTAACCATTAGTTGTTAACTATGATTGATTGCTATTGATGTTATCATTAGTATTGTAACCATTAGTTGTATTCCTTGGGTTGACTTTTTGTATCTATAAATAGGGATTTCTCCTATTGATAATAACACACAGAAAATCAATCTCTACTCTCTATTCTTATTCTCTCCCCTTTATTTTATAACAATTTATTGGATATTGATGGATTTCATTTATTTTTAGAATTAAATATCTTAAGAGAAATTATAGGTTTGGAAAATGATATAAATCATTTGACATTCTTAATTATATAAAAAGAATTGATTCTTTTCCAACTGTACCTATAGCTTATAAAATAACATTAACAATTTTAGTATCCGTTGCTTTAGGCAAAATGAATTTCTCAAAGCTAAAGATAATAAAAAACATATTTAAGATCAACTATGTCTCAAGAAAGATCAAACGGATTAGTCATATTATCTACTGAAAAAAATGTTAAATAAAATTAATTATGGCAATTAATAAATAAATTTTGCATAAAAAGAAGCTCGAACAATAAATTTTAAATAATATGTCTCACTTTTTAAGTTTGCTTGAGGCCTCCCAAACTCTTGAGCTGCCCCTGATTGCTCCCACCATTGGACTGATAACAAGGTTTGGAGACAAATCATAGGTCCCTTAAGCCCTCCAATGGGAATGCTCTGTCATTCCCCTCAAACCTCTACTAGGTAGCTTATGTTCCTATCGCACGAAATAGTGCCACATCGCTTAGGAGTCGAGGCCTAAGACTCTTTCAAGGACAAAACTATGGTAGAGCTTCACACTCCAAAACTCCAAAACTCCAAAGCGGACAATATCTGAGATACATGGGGTTGACCCCCAACGATATGGCTCGATGAGCTTGGGATTGGAACATTGACGTCCACTATGGGGCCAATAACGAGGTTCTAAGATGAACTATTGATCCCTTAAGCTATCCAATGGAGATTGTTAAAATACTTCTTTTTTTCTTCCACCTTCCAATATACATTTTAAAGACAAAAGTGTAACAGAATTATACACTCTAAAATAGACTTGAATATATAATAATTAACTATAATGAAGTCACTCGATGGACTTGAAATCTGAACAAGGATGAGTATCCTTTTATATCTCATTAATATGCAGACATGTATTAATTATTGATAGATAATACATAATATTTTATTAATGTCCACTGTTGCCAAAATCTCTAACACTCGGATTCAAGGGGTTTGAATGAATTTATTCTTGGTCAAGGAAAATAATCTGATATTAATTGAATTTTACTTTATTTAGTCAATTATGTCCGAATAGATTTTGTAAGAAAAACTTGAACAGATCGATTATATCAAGTATAATGGATTATATCCTAATTTTATGAAAATCATATTTGCATAGATTAGTTTATTATTATTAAACATAACCGATTAGATTCATATATTCTAAAAGTTACATCTAAACTGATATAATAAATTATTACATTTGATCAATTATTTCTACACAGTGTAAAAATATAACTTTTGGTTTCACCTATTCAATTTTATACTAAATCAAATTGATTAATTTTTTTTCACTAAAACAACTTTTCCACTCGATTATGTTGAGAGTCAATTCACCATTTATAAATTATATATTATATATTAGTCTTGGAAAAAACAATCCTGTATACTTCACATCATAAGAAGTGCACATCATTTATGCTTTAGATTTTTATTTTAGCAAAAAATAAACTATACTTTTAAGTAATGATTAATTAAATTATGTTATAATTTCAAACAAAATTGTCTATCTGAAATTAAAATTTTATATATCATTAATGCGCATACGTAAGTTTTAATAATAAAATATTATATTAAAACAATAACAATAAATATAAATAAAATGTTATGATAAAATAATAATTATTCAAAAGATAAGTTCAAAGTCGCGTTAACTGTTCAGTTCGTCATTGGGATGGGAGATGAGTTGTAATTTCTAGCCCTTGTTGCGTAAATGGATTGGCCGTTTTAGTCCGTTTTCAATAAGTCAAAAATGAGTTGAGTCAAAACAAACGGTGCTGACCCATTTTGTCATTCCTATCTATATTATTTTAAAAAATTTGAAAATTTTTGTGGTGTATTTTTTAATGCATATTGATTTTCTATAGTTTTAATGAAAAAAGTATTAGAAAAAGTAAAAAAAAAAACCTCATAGTTAACTTGAGTTATAGATTTAATGTCTCCAATCATGTGTAAAAATATAACTTTTGGTTTCACCCATTCAATATTATACTAAATGAAATTAATTATTTTCTTCATAAAAATAATTTTTTCACTCGATATCAAGTCAATTCAACCTTTACACATTATATATTATTTTTGTCAACCCTATCAAAAACAAGCTATAAATAATTCACAACATAAAAATTGCATATCATTTATGCATTAGCTTTATATTCTAACAAAAAATGAAATACAATTTAAAGATTAATTACTTTATAATTTCAAACAAAATTGTCTGAAATTAAAATTTTATATATCGTTAATGGAGAAATACAATAATTTAGAGACAAATTTTAACAATAAAATATTATATTAACATAATAAAAATAAATATAAGCAAAATTTAATGATAAAATAAAAATAATTGAAAAGGTAAGTACAAATTAAGAGAAAATTTGCAAGGTTAAAATACGAGTCTCCTCTTATATATGATGAGTACAATGATTAGCAAAAGATAATACCTGACTGACATCTTATTGTCAATGTAGTATTGCAAAAATCTCTAAGGACTTTGAATGAATTTGTTGTTGGCAAAAGGAAAAACATTTTCAGGACAATAACAAAGCTTGTCAATACATTGACAATTATTACAATTTGGACAAAGAAATTGACAATTGTCGGGAGTACTGCAACGCAGAGTCACAACGTTTCTTGCCTCTGATTTCATGCACATATCTGCAACACAAAACAAATACTAATTATGATTTAGAAAAAAAAGCTACTTGAGAAAATAAAACAGATACATAATCCTCAAAATAGATGACTTATAACCTGATGCAAAGATAACCAAAAGCATTACGAATACAAATCTCACTGCAGACTTCATTGGACTGTTCATCTTCATTCTACGCAACATTTGCATCACACATATGTGCTTTTATAACCAAATGTTTCTATGAATAATTTCCTTTTAGGAAATTTTCACCCATCCTTAATATATTCTTATATTCAAATTCATATTTTCTTATTATTAAAATAACACTCTTAATTCTTATTTTAATTATGTTTATACATTTATTTATTTATTTATTTATTTTTCTACAACATGTTCAATTTTTAAATGGATTTGCTACAACTGTTTTCGAATCATTTTTAAATATAATAAAATCATACCAAATTTAATCATGTATTCTATAACTTTCAATTTTATGGTAAACAATGTTTCCATAAAAATATATAACTTTTTAAAGGTAATTTATAATTGAGCAACAATCTAAGCTTTTGTTTTAGATATTGTTAATATATATTAATTATATCCCCTGCTTTAAAAAATATTTAATTTTATACTTTATAAGTTTTAGTTAATATGTTATTTTATATTAAATTGTGAACAATAAATATTCTAATAATAAAAAAGTGTATTCTAATAAATATTTACAATATATCGGGAGAATGCATCTCTCAAACAAGAAAAAAAGTTTTTCACAAGGTTAAAATATTATATATATATATATATATATATATATATATATATTAATTATAATATGTTATATTATATATTTTTTTCTATACTAAGGACATGAATAAGACAGAAAAACAAACTTCTATGTACATGAGACATTAATAGAGTTAATTTTAGGTTAAAATATCTTTTTGATCTCAATTTTTGTCAAGTTTTTTTTCGAATAAGTCTTAATTTTGGTTTTGTGTTCAAATAGGTTCCAATTTTCCTCAATTTTCTTCAATTGGGTCCTTTTTTGCTAAACTGTTTAAGGCCACGAACAATGATTGTCATGTGTCACTTCGTGGTTTTTTTGAATTTTTTTGAATTTTTTTTTGAATTTTTTTAAAATTTTTTAACTTTTTTTAAATGTACATGTGTCAATCGGAAATAGCATGCCACGTGTCACTTCGTGATTTTTTTTTATTTATTTAAATTTTTTATTTATTTTTATTTATTTTTCTTTTAATTTTTTCATGTCCACGTGTCAACCCATAGCATGCCATGTGTCAAATCAATGTTCTATATTCAATTTGGTCCCTATATTTGTTATTTTTGTTCAATTAGGTCCCAATTTTTGTTAACATTAACCAATTTGGTCCCTCTCCAAATTAAAATCAAATTTAATTTTATATTAAAATTCACATTTTTTATTAAATATTTTTATATAATATATTAAAATTCACATCATTATAACTTTGATATAAAAATTAAGTTTGGTCACATTTTTGATGGGGACAAAATTGGTCAATTTTAAAAAAAAATTGAGACTAAATTGAACAAAAATAACAAATATAGGAACCAAATTAAATATAGAATATTGACTTTAACATGTGGCATGCTTCTAGGTTGACAAGTGGACATAAAAAATTTTAAAAAATACACGAAGTGACACGTGGCATGCTATTGGGTTGACACATGTACATTTAAAAAAAATTTAAAAGAATTTTTAAAAAATTCAAAAAAAATTCAAAAAAAAATTCAAAAAAATCACGAAGTGACACGTGACAGTCACTATTCATGGCCATTAATGATTTAAACGGTGTTAGCAAAAAAGGACCTAATTGAACAAAATTGACGAAAATTGAGACCTATTTGAATACAAAACCAAAATTAGGACTTATTTGAAAAAAACTTTACGAAAATTGGGACAAAAAGGTATTTTAACCTTAATTTTAATAACTTTGCAGAATAAGATCAAAAATATGAAAAGAAAATTAATGTCATGATGACTATATAGTTATCTTATCTTTATGTAATTATTATTTAGTAATTTAGTTTAATATTTCTACAAATATTATTTTATTTTGAAGAATAGAAAATATATCTTATTTTGATATTAAATATCTAATAATATTATGTTTATTCTGGTATAATTTTTTTAATGATAATAACTTTTTTATGTACAAAAATAAATAAAATATTGAATAAATTTAAATTTAAATAATAAAATAAATTAAGAAATTAATATCCAAATAAACAAAATTAAAATTAAAAAAATGGTGAATTTGTTTACATATAGAATAATATATAGATATAAAACAAGTTTCAACTATTAGTTTTACTTAATAATTTTATTAAGTTAAAATCAATGAAATTGTTATTATATTGACTTGTTATTATTATATATTATATATTTATTTTTGTATAACATTTATATAAAAATTAATTTTGGTTTCAATTTGGGGAGGGACGAAATTGTACCATTTTTACAAAAATAGGGACTAAATTGTGACAAAAATTAGAATACAGGGACCAAATTGAGAATGAGGAAATGACATCTGGCATAATACTTACACGTGGCATTGTCATTGCCACATCACGTTGTCATTGCCACATGACACGACGACAGCTTCACTGTGGCAATTTTTTTATTTTTTAAAAAAAATTCAAAAAAAAATAATAAAAAAAAATAAAAAATAAAAAAATCTAGGAACTGACACGTGACATCCCGTTTAACGCTGTTAATGTACCACTAACGAAAAGGACTACAGATTTTGATATGAAAATTGAGACCAAAGGTATAATTAAACCAATAAATTATTAAATTATAATCAATTATTTCAAAACTGATCGTGTGTAAAAATATAACTTTTAGTTTCATCCCCTCAATATTATACTAAATAAAGTTAATTAATTTCTTCATAAAAACAATTTTTTCACTCAATATCAAATCAATTTAACCTTTGTATATTATATATTATTTTTTTCAACCGTATCAAAAACAAGCTATAATAATTCACTGCATAAAAATTGCACATCATTTATGCATTAGCTTTATATTCTAACCAAAAATAAAATACACACTTAAATAAGGATTAATTACTTTATAATTTCAAACACAATTGTGTGAGATCAAAATTTTATATATTGTTAATGGACAAATACAATAATTAAGGCACAATAAAATAATTTAGAGATATGTTCCTATTGGACGAAATAGTGCCACATCATTTAAGAGGCGAGGCCTAAGCTAGTTTAAATACTCATTCCACCCTTTGAGACACCTTTGAAGGACAAAACCTCACGGAGCTTTACGCTCCAAAGTTTCAAAGCGGACAATACCAATTCGTCATTCCCCACATCACTTAGGAGTCAAGACCTAATGCAGTTAAAAATACTTCTCCCTCTTTTCACTTTCTGATGCCCTTTTAAAGGACAAAATTGTGACCAAAACTATATATTCCAAAGCAAACAATACCTCACATACATGATGATTAACCCTAATAATGTCACTTAAATACTTGAAATCTAAACAATAGTCAAAGTATGTCTGTCCTTTTATGTCTCATTAATATGCAGACATATATTGATCATTGATAGATAATACATAATATTTTATTATTTATGTCCATTGTTGAAAAAATCTCTAACACTCAAATTCAAGAGGTTTGAATGAATTTATTCTTGGTTAAAGAAAAATAACTTGATATTAATTGAATTTTACTTTATTTAATCAATTATGTCCGAATAGATTTTGTAAGAAAAACTTGAACTTATAGATTATATCAAGCATAATGGATTATATCCTATTTTATGAAAATCATATTTGGATAGATTAATTTATTATTATTAAACATAACCGATTATATATATATATATATATATATATATATATATATATATATATATATATATATATATATATATATTTAAATTACATCTAAACCGATATAATAAATTATTACATTTAATCAATTATTTCTAAATAGTGTAAAAATATAACTTTTGGTTTCACCTATTCAATTTTATACCGAATTAAATAGATTAATTTTTTCATTAAAACAACTTTTCCACTTGATTATGTTGAGAGTCAATTCACCATTTAAAAATTATATACTATATATTAGTCTTGCAAAAAACAATCTTGAATACTTCACATCATATGAAGTGCACATAATTTATGCTTTAGATTTATATTTTAGCAAAAAGTAAACTAATTTAAGTAATGATGAATTAAAGTACGTTATAATTTGGAACAAAATTGTCTATCTGAAATTAAAATTTTATATATCATTAATGTGCATACGTAAGTTTTAATAATAAAATATTATATTAACACAATAACAATAAATATAAATAAAATGTTATGATAAAATAATAATTATTCAAAAGGTAAGTCCAAAGTCGCGATAGCTTTTCAGTTCATCATGGGATGAAAAAAGTTGTAATTTTTAGCCCGTGTTTTGTAAATGGGCTGGCCCATCCCAATCCGTTTTCAATAAAACAAAAATAGGTTGAGCCTAAAACAAATTGTGCTGACTTATTTTGTCACTCCTACTTATACTATTTCAAAAGTTTTTGTGGTGTATTTTTGTAATGCATATTGATTTTTCATAGTTTTAATGGAGGAAAATATTAGCACAAATAAAAAAAAAAGCCTTATAATTAATTTGTATTATAGATTCATTATCTCCCACTATAACATGAACCTTCAACCGATATCAAAAACTTAAAATAACACACATTAAATCCTTTTTTTGTATTAGTATGTGCAAAAATATGTAACACTTAATTGAAGGGGTTTTGAAATTTATTGTTGGTGAAATGAAAAGAACTTAGATTAATTTATTATTATTAAACATAACCAATTAGATGAACATTTTTTAAAAAATACATCTAAACAGATATAATAAATTATTAAATTATAATCAATTATTTTAAAACTGATCTAGTGTAAAAATATAACTTTTGATTTCACCTCTTCAATATTATACTAAATGAAATTAATTAATAATAGTGTAAAAATATTTTTGTAAAAATATTATTTTTGTCAACTGTATCGAAAACAAGCTATAATAATTCACAGCATAAAAATTGCACATCATCATTTATACATTAGCTTTATATTCTAACAAAAGATAAAATACACATTAAAATAAGGATTAATCATTTTATAATTTCAAAAAAAATTGTCTGAAATCAAAGTTTTATATATTGTTAATGGACAAATACAATAATTTAGAGATAAATTTTAACAATAAAATGTTATATTAACATAATAAAAATAAATATAACCAAAATTTAATGATAAAATAAAAATGATTGAAAAGGTAAGTACAAACTAAGAGAAAATTTGCAAGGTTAAAATACAAGTCTCCTCTTATATATATGATGAGTACAATGATTAGTAAAAGATAATACCTGACTGACATCTTATTGTCAATGTAGTATTGCAAAAATCTCTAAGGACTTTGAATGAATTTGTTGTTGGCAAAAGGAAAAACATTTTCAGGACAATAACAAAGCTTGTCAATACATTGACAATTATTACAATTTGGACAAAGAAATTGACAATTGTCGGGAGTACTGCAACGCAGAGTCACAACGTTTCTTGCCTCTGATTTCATGCACATATCTGCAACACAAAACAAATACTAATTATGATTTAGAAAAAAAAGCTACTTAAGAAAATAAAACAGATACTTAATCCTCAAAATAAATGACTTATAACCTGATGCAAAGAGAACCAAAAGCATTACGAATACAAATCTCACTGCAGACTTCATTGGACTGTTCATCTTCATTCTACGCAACATTTGCATCACACATATGTGCTTTTATAACCAAATGTTTCTATGAATAATTTCCTTTTAGGAAATTTTCACCCATCCTTAATATATCCTTAAATTCAAATTCATATTTTCTTATTATTAAAATAACACTCTTAATTCTTATTTTAATTATGTTTATACATTTATTTATTTATTTATTTTTCTACAACATGTTCAATTTTTAAATGGATTTGCTACAACTATTTTCGAATCATTTTTAAATATAATAAAATCATACCAAATTTAATCATGTATTCTTTAACTTTCAATTTTATGGTAAACAATGTTTCCATAAAAATATATAACTTTTTAAAGGTAATTTATATATGAGCAACTTCTTTTTTTTTTAGATATTGTTAATACATTTTAATTACATCCTCTTCTTTAAAAAATATTTAATTTTATACTTTATAAGTTTTAGTTAATATGTTATTTTACATTAAATTGTGAAATCCTGGAAAGCTATGTAACAAATAACATGTTGACTAATCTAAAATAACATGTTAATTAAGCAACGATCTAAGCTTTTTATTATATATTGTTAATATATATTAATTACATCCTCTACTTTAAAAAATATTTAATTTTATACTTTATAAGTTTTAACTAATATGTTATTTTATATTAAATTGTGAAAACCTGGAAGGTTATATAACAAATAACATGTTGACTAATCTAAAATAACATGTTATTTTGTACACTATCTTTAAGATTTTCACAATTTAATCTAAAAATAACATGTTAACTAAAATTTATAAAATATGAATTTAAATATTTGTTAAAGTAAAGGATATAATTAACATATATTAACTACATCTAAAAAAATTCTAAACAACATGGTGAATGCAGATTTTTACAATTTATAAATTTTAATTTAATTTTGTATTGTTATTTTGTCAGGTTTCAATAATGTTTTTTTTTTTTCAGATAAGATTATTTAGGTGTTATTATGAATTTTGACGTCTCGATTATACTGACACTCTAAAGTTCATCAATCGTTTTCTATTACATGAAAATTTATTAAAAAAAATATATTGTATCAAGAAATTTGATTGATTTGAAGAAAAAGAATATATGTAAAATATTTACACTGATCGAAGATTGTTGTAACATCCCATTTAATAGTTAAGAGTTACTAAATACAATAAATAAATAAATAAATATATATATATATATATAATGATGTTGCAAAAAAGGTAGTAGAAGACAATATAAGAATATTGATACAATTATCCAAAAATAACTATAATAATATAAATATATTTACAAACGACCACTCTACAAGGGTTGAAAAGTTTTCTAACTCTTTAAAAAACCAAAAGGTATCTATATGATATAAGACTCTACAACACTGCTCCATTCCTATCCAAAAGAGAATGATCCTCACCTACATCCTCCTCTGTTCACATAATTAAGTGATCATTGCAAAAGGGATGACCAAGAAACAAACACACAACATGCAAAAGGGTAAGCTAATATAAACAATGTCAAACCTCAAAGTTTAAACAATCAATTCGAATGGCATATCATACTAGCATACATATGCACAAAGAAACAAATTACTCTAGACTCAATTATCCAGCTACATGCAATTTAACATCAAACTCATGGGTGATGTGTACCTGTGGTGGTTCCCAAACTCTACAGAGTTTGGCCACAAGGGATTATCACCTAACCACTCAAAAGGTAAACCTCCTTCGTGCCTAGGACCTGATCAAGTTCAATGACTAGGATCGCCTACATCTCTTCACGACATAATAGTCTATTTGAGTGTGAGCAGTTATTAGAGAAAGGATATCACCATAAAGAATCCTTATGCCAATGCATACACTACATACTTCGATCTCGAATTTCTCCTAGAAAATCTATAATTAACATCTCCTTCATACTATAAGAAACACAAGAAAATCATTAAATTTCAAATTGTTAGATAATTGTGCAGAACCTGGAATTCTTACCTAGAGAACCCATCCTCTCGCTAGGCGAAACACACATTTCGACCAATGACCAGGTAGTTTGCCCAACGAGTGTCTCATTGGGAGTCCACAGGATTAAATCCCCAATAAATCGCCCAACGAGAAATGCTTGCCTAGCGAAACTCGAATCATAGGTATTCCTACTTTCAAAGTCGCCCAACGAGAATTACTCGTCCAACAAATCATATATTACTATTAAGGCTATCACTTATTCATAATTTGCCCAACGAGTATCTACTTGCCCAACGAGTATCTACTTGCCCAACGAGTATTTACTCGCCCAATGAGTCTGCATAATTATGCGAAATAACAGTTTCTACATAATTTTACAGCCTTAACCAATCCATACAGCTAGAAGATCTTCATAGACATCAGAACATATCAGATTCAGGCAGTTTCTAAACAATCCCCATTATAATTTACACATAAATTTCATACATCACAAATGTCAATGAACAACTCAATTTCACCAGTCAAACTCAATTTCAATCATGAAATCTATCAATCAAACAATCACACAAATTCCAAGCAGTATAATTAGCTTCCTTTATTTGCAGATGACTCAAACGACCTATGGAGCACCAAAAACCCTTTTTCACTAGCAAGACTCACAACTCAACCTAGGAACAACAAAAACATGATCAAGGAACATCATTAGGACCACTGATAATTAGAGATTCTCAAGGAAAACTTAGGTTTCACATGCGTTGCCAGAATTGATCACATGCAGGCTTTAAGAGACATTGATCAAGAAAAGAGCAGAAACACAACTTACTCAATTTAGAAAACTAATCGGTCAAACATAAAAATCTCGTCATAGTAATCACTCTAGTGGTCTTCGATCTTCAAAAAGATAAATGTACGGTGAGTACGGTGAGAGACTTTAGAGAGAAGGGAGAGAGTTCTAAAAGGACGTATTTTAGATAGATGAAGTGTTTTCTAAATAATAAAATCTTTTTATGAAATTTCTATTTTTATTATTAAAATAATAATAGGATCTCATTATTTAAACACCGTCACTCTTAAAATAAGATTTTCTACATTCTCACAATTACAAACATCAAAGAATATCTTATATGAAATTTTCAAATTGTTTGAAAAAATTCTAAAGCTATAACGGTGATATATAAACAACTAAAGAATGAAAAAATATAAAAAGAAAAGGATAAATTGAAGATGCAAATACTATGATGATAATCATGACTTCCCTATTAGACGAAGATATTGAAGCAGAGAGAAAATATTTAGAGGAAAAAAATACATCAATATTGTCATATACTCTTTTGAAGCATAGGACACCTAGGTTTAGAACAGTGACCGTGAATAAGGATGCATGTCCCAGCACCTTGATTGGCACCAATGAGCTCGTGCATAAATTAATTGTCCTCCATGTGTTCCTTGTCATTGCTTTTTCTAGTGTATGAAACAAGGTTTGGTGGCTAGTTTTATAACTTTGATCATGAATAGCGATATGTGTATCAATCTTAGTTCCTATGTACCGAGTATTTTTATTACGAAATATGGTCCTTTAGTGAATTTTATGTAGTTTTTTGTGATTTTGGGGAGACTTAGTTTTCTCAAAACCTGAATTGTTTTTAAAAATTTGTATACCAACAATTTCAATAGTGCTACTTTCAAACGGTGAATGTTCTTAGAAGTGGATTAATTAATTACTAAAAAGAGAATAAATGTTTTTTAGTACAAAATTTGATAATTTAAGTATTTTAGGATGTTTTTAAGTATATGAAGAGACTTAATTTCCACACACCGTTGTTATTACTTATTATTTATTATTTTTATGCAGTGTACAACTTTTTGATGCCCAATGTAGGAATTGCATGTAATTAATTACTAAAAATTTAAAATATGTTTATTTACAAAATTTGATCAAGTACTTTTAGTTTGTTATTTAGGTATTGAGAGAATTAATTTCTTTAAATCTTGGTTGTTCCTAATAGTTTTCATGTCAATGATTTTTATTATACAAGTGTTTGAATGAAAATGTAAGTGAAAATGTGTATAATTAATAGTTGAAAAGTTAGGTGCTACTTTTACTAAAAGAAATTTATTTTGTGTTTGAATGAAGCATTTCAACCATGTTGAGAAATTGAAATGCATTGTATTTGAAATATTTGCAATTAATTTTCTTTTATTTTCTAAATAACTTGTTTGGGTAAAGAAATTAAAATACCATATGCAACATCTCGACCAAATGTTACTAATTTAAAAAAATATATATAATGAATAACAAAACGCATTTATTAACTATCTTTCCCAAAATGCAGGAAAAATCAAAACATCAAACGTGCTATAATTCAAAAGCAGAATTTAAACTCAAGGTTTACATCACCACAAAAGATACTAATATATCCGAGTTACAAAATAATGAAAATAAACTGTGGAAATAAAAATCTCAATTTGCCCTACTCCGATGTTGTGCCTCAGCAACACCACCTGTAACATCATCTACTCTCTTGTAACGAATTACACGATCATCGCCAAACACAAGCAGATAGGGTGAGCTAACAATATAAAGATGTATATACAATTCAACCATTTATGCACACACACATCAAAGAAACTCTATCCTTTGTTCCCTCACACCAGTAACAATCGCCATTTTGAGCCACCACTCAAGGAATGCTTACGTTCATCCTCCATCCTGAGTTACAACTCAAGAGATACCATTCTGAGCCACAACTCAAGGAAAGCCACATGTTTACCCTCTATCTCGAGGCATGACTCAAGGGATACCATTCCGAGTTACAACTCAAGCAATGCACAACAAGTTCATCTTTAAGGTATCACTTAAAGCCTTGTAGACCATGCACAACCAAATCACACAAGCCTCTACCCTTACATTATCGTTTGGCGCTGATCTAGAGCCGCTAGGCGAAAGCCAATTACAGACTGCTTGGCGGAAGCCACAACCTTCCAGGTGCCAATTGCCTCTGAACATCACTGGATTCCCAAGTATCGACTGGCAGATCCATTCCCATCGCCATGTGCCTGCGTGCTGTAGAACCCACTACTTTTCCAATTGTCGCCTGGTGGGACGTCCACATCGCTCGACGCTAAGTGCTCCAGGTTCTCTTTGGTTTTGTAGCTATCGCCTGGTGGTCTCATGTCCACCGCTAGGTGCTACATTAGTAATGCGAATTTACTGGTTTTTGGTATAGCATAATAGATTGTACTCCTAATGCAAGCATCAAACCACACAACAACCTTCACCAAGTTACTTACGTCCTATTCCACAGTCTTGAACCCCTCAGTTCTTAAGTCCTTGTCAATGTTTCTATTCTCGTATGGGTGATAATGTTAATTTTTACCATTATCCAAGCTATATTTCATTAGCAAAATCATCTCTTCCAAAGCTTTTAACCTACTTAATCCTCAATTTTACCTTACTTTTGTAAATAAATACATTTTGGGTTACATTGATCTAAATATACCACTAATCCCCATTTTTTGTGTCCTTTTTGTAGATGGGAAGCTTTGTTATAAAAATCCAGACTAATGAGTGACCCGAAATAGCAAGGAGAAGAAGGAAAATGTCAACAAGAAGCGCCTGGCGACACGATGCCAACGCCAGGCGGAACAGGCGCCAGTCTCGCTGATGTGGCAAGTTGGCCCTTTTTCTTCTATTTTCGCGAGGAGAAAATGATCTTGGACATTTTGGAGCTCGAGCAACGCGTTTTGGAGCACTTGGAGGTCTGATAGGGCTAGTGGGAACTACCCTTTCTTCCTCTTTGTAACTCTTCCCTCTTCCATTTCCATTTTGTAAGCTTGAGCTCTCCATGACAATGGAGAGCTAAACCCATTTTTGTTGGGGGTTAGATGTAGCCACTAAACTTTCATGTATTTTTGAATGATTTGAATATATAAATGCTTCTTCCATTGATTGCTAGTATCTTTGTTTATGTGCTTAAAGCTTACTTTGTTTTGACTATTCATTGCATGATATTTGGGTCATTAGGTATTGGAGAATATCTCTTGAAACCTAGAATTGGAACAAGATACCTAATGGAACTTGTATCTAGAAATGGAACTTGACTCATTAGTTGTCTTAAACCCTAATTTGTAAAGCGGGTTTGTTTATTTAGGGATTCAAGGAATTGACTCTAAATAAGGAAACCCAGGCTCATTCAACTAAGGGATTAGGGTTTGAGTAGACTTGTGGGTTGACATTAGTAATTAATGGAGAAGAGTTTTATTGTGTAATATACATGAGAGTGAGGTAGGTGAAGTCTAACTCTAACAATATCAATCCATTGCATTTCTAATCTTTACCATTTTCTAGAGTCTTCAAATATCTAAGTTCAATTTTACTTGTTTATGAAATATTTAATTTCTTGCATACAAAAACCCAACTTATGAATTTATTCATTAGTTTAAATTAGTCACTAATTACGCAATTATTTAGTATACACGAGTCTTTTGGGAAACGATATTCCGATCTTACGAGTTACTACTTGCGCGACTTGGTACACTTGCCAAAGTCTTAACAATGGGTTCACTAACTTAGGATACCAATAACCCAGTTTTGATTAAGGTCAACCCTGCTTCTCACAAGATGTTATAGTCTACCTCTCCTACTCATATTCCATCATTGTCCTCAAATAGTACCTCAATGTGCACCAAATTCCCAGCCACATAAGAATCAAGCTTTGGCCTAAAAATACGCCTCTAACCCAATTCAAACAACTTCACTTAGCAACACCAACTCCTATTTATATTATGCCTTTCAATCAAACTAGACTCTAGTTTAATAACCCCTATTGCACTATTGTTTATTATCTTAATTCTTCCAACTCATAATTAATTCCTAAATTAATTTATACTAATAATTCATATATAAAAATCAACCTAGCTTTCTGTCCAAATATTTCTCCCAATTCAACATTCATCATTAAACTAACTCATGATAATTCTAGACCCTTCACTGCACCTCACAGCCATGCAGGTATCGTTTTTTGCGCTGGCACCTGGCGGTCAACAAGGTGCCGCTAGGCGGTGCATACGATTCTGGAAAAATCCAAAATTTTCACTGCACCTACAAGAACCCTAACTTCCCCAAGCCCCAATTTCCCTGCCTATCTCCTACTTTCCACAATCAATCTCCCACTACACACATAAACAATTTAGCATACCTCAATTAACTTCTCGTCATAATTCAAACCCCAACATGCATACATATCAATTTCATCAAATTAATTCCAATCCCCTCGCAATTCACCAATTATTAACAATCAAAATTCTATTCTCCAGTAGTAATCATTTTTCTCCAATCAGAATCAGCCCAGAACTCACAGAAACACCAATTGTGCCAAATTGGCTCGCATTGCCTGGCGACAATTCATCGCTGCTAGGTGGTTCATAGCATATGTACATAAACTGGGAAATTTGGCATGAGTCGCCTAGCGGCTTTGACCGCCCGCCAAGCAGTTTTTGGAAAAAATCCAAAAACATCAGCTTCCACAGAAATTTTAACTGTCCAGGTTTCAAATTAAACATTCATCATGTAAAAAACAATAAACGAACTAAAATTCACGGAGTCTAGCTCCCCTAACCTGGATTCCTTGCTCAACCTTGATAATTTGGAGTCTCCTCTTGATCAATTATGACCTCCTTTGTTACCACTCCCACACCTTGCTAGATGTTTAACTAATTCAAGTTTACGTGTTCAAAATCCTCTCCTCACACATAGGCAATCTCAAAAACCCACTCTTTCTTCCTCAATTCTCCTAAAGACGGCTAGGGTTTCTGCTCCTTCATAGTCATGCCAAAAAATGAATTTTGGCAAAATAGGATTATTACGCATCTACCAAGATTCGAATACACAACCATTCAATATCAAAGCAAGTGTACAACCAATTCAACCCATTCATGTTTCGCGATAATTCCTATAAATCTAGGATTATATCATCACTCATCATGATCAAGCGTTTATTATTAAAATAATAAACAATTAAAATACACACAATTAGCATACACAAGAATCAAACCCAAGTCCTCTCAATACAACTAAGTAATCTCAATCATTTGAGCTAGTACTGTTCCACATCATAAAAACCAGTATTAAATGTCATAAAGACTCCCACTACCCACGTTTATTAAATAATTATTTAAATTTCTCGGGTCTTACACCATACATTTTAATTCCTTCTTTGGATAAAACAATTGAATTTCTTGTGAGATAAAATTTCATTTTAACAATATTCATTTCAGGCTTAATTATGTTTTGAGTTCATGATAAATTTGAAAATTGACTCAACAACCAAGATGGATCGAGCCAACACGACTACCTAGCCAGGTTGGTCCGACCCGACAACCCAGACAAGTTAGGCCGATTGGGAAACCCAGACGAGCTGGGCCTGCCAAACGATCTAGACAGACCTGATTAGCCCGACGACCCATACTAGTCTATCGTGCCTATGAAGTTCGTTGACTTGGCCCAACCCAGCCTGTTTGGGTGTTTGGCCCGACTTGGCCACATAAGGTCATCGGGCCCGCCTGACTAGTCTATGTTTTTGGGTCGATCCAACCTTTCTATGTCGTTGGACTGGCTCGACCCAACAATAGGTCATTGGGCTGGTCCCACGCATCTAGGTTGTCGGTCCGGTCAGGCCCTTCTAGGTCGTCAGGCTGGTCAGACCCTTCTAGGTCGTCAGGCTGGTCGGGCCCTTCTAGGTCATTAGGCCTGACTAGGTTGTCAGGAAGGTCAGGCCTGTCTAGTTCGTTAGGCCGATTGGGCTAGTCTAGGTCGTCAAGCTAGTCAAGCTTGTAAGATCAGTCAGACTTATCGGGTTGGCAGGCCAGTTGAGCCCGTTTGGGTTGTCAGGCCTATATGGGTTGTTGGGCCTGCCCTACACCTTTAAGTTGTTCGACATGTATGAGTCGCCAGGCTGACCCGACTTGTTTAGGACATTGGGCCTGCCCGACCTGTCTTGGTCGTTAGGCCTGCCTGATCTGTTTTGATTGTCGAGCCCACTCGACTATTAGGGTCGTCAGGCCATTTGGATCATCGGGCCTACCTGGTATGTCTGGGGTCGTCCGACCCACCAGACACATATGGGTTGTCGAGCTTGCCCTGTTCCTGTGGGTCGTTAGGCTTACCCGACTCGTTTGGGTCATCGAACTTACCTGGTTCATTTAGCTCGTTAGGCCCGCTTAGCCCATTTGTGTTGTTGGGTCAGTCTGGTCCGCTTAGAGCGTTTGGCCAGCATGGCCCGTTAGGGTGTTCAGGCTTGTCGGGTTTGTTTGGATCGTTTGTTATATAGGTTGTTAGGCCTGCCCTACACCTCTAAGTCGTTCGACATGTTTGAGTTGCCAGGCCGACCCGACTTGTTTAGGACATTGGGCCTGCCCGACCTGTCTTAGTCGTTAGGCCTGCCTAGTCTATTTCGGTTGTCGAGCCCACCCGATTGTCAGGATCGTCAGGCCCGTTTGGATCATTGGGTCTGCTTGGCTCGTTTGGGGTCGTCCGACCCACCAGACACATTTGGGTTGTCGAGCTTGCCCCGCTCGTGTGGGTCGTTAGGCTTGCCCGACCCGTTTGGGTCATCAAACTTACCTGGTTCATTTGGCTCATAGGCCTGCTTAGCCCATTTGTGTTGTTGGGTCAGTCTGGTCCACCTAGAGCGTCTGGCAAGCATGGCCCATTAGGGTGCTCAAGCTTGTCGGGTTTGTTTGGATCGTTTGCTCGGGGTGGCCTGTTTGGATCATCGAGTCGATCAAGCCTTTCTTGTCGACCTCGGATAATGATCGAGTCATCCCGGACCGACACCAAAACTACCTTGGTTGTCGTTATAATGTTCAATAATATATTTTAAAAAATAATTTACTTTTCATGTTTAAGAAGAAAGCTCATGGGCTAGCCCTGGCCTATAGGGCTTTTGTGGGGGGGGGGGGGGTGTTTGCCCTATGGGCTTTTTTAATGTGGTGTTTTTTGGCCTTGTGAGTTTTTTTAGCACCCACATGGTCACGGTCAAGCCTTGTAGACTGTGGCAAATTGATAACTCTACCAGTGAGTCAAGAGTCTGAGGTTGAGTGAGAAGAATTTCAAATTTCACTTTTGTTGAGAGTACTTGAATTTTTACCAATTTAGCTAATTGAAATACTTCAAAAAATAATTGTATTTTAAATATTTTTTAATTTTTCCTGTTAAAATAAAAAATTTCATTACAAAAAAATCTACATTCTAAAAATATGAATTACTTCATTAAAATAGTCTATCCAAATACACTTTGTATACTTAAATCACTGATGTGAAACTTTAACTATTTGTCTTCAAACTTATTGATTTATTTTTGTCACCATGTAAAAGTATTATAAAATAAGCCACATGTGTAAAAAAAAGATTGTGAATGCAAAATTTTACAATGATAAATTTAATCTTATTTTATATAGTAATTGTGTCAGGTTTGGATAATTTTTTTAAGTATCCTATTTTTCATACTGATCAATAAAATGTGTACTCCTAAGATTAACTCACATATTTAATTTCATATTAAATACATAAAAAATTACTATTAATATTATACAAAAATAAATATAAAATATATAATAATAACAAGTCAATATAATCAACAGTTTCATTAATTTTATCTAAATAAAATTATTAAGTAAAACTAGTAGATGAAACATGTTTCATATCTATATATATTCCATATGTAAAAGAATTCACAAGTTTTTTTATATTTATTTTATTTATTTGGATATTAATTTCTTAATTTATTTAATTAATTAAATTTAAATTTATTTAATATTTTATTTAGTTTTGTACAGAAAAAATTATTATCATTAAATAAATAATACCAGAATAAACATAATGTTGTTAAATATTTAATATCAAAATAAGATATATTTTCTATTCTTCATGTAACATCTCATTTAATTCAATAAACGAAATTAAAGGAAGCGTCACATAAAGATAATATAACAGCGTGATCCTGGAGCTAAAAACTTAACTCCTTACAACCCAAGGCACACCACGATGCCCGAAAGGAAACTAGATAAAAAGTTTAACAGAATATATAGAAATCAAAACGGCGGACAGGTACATGGGCCATAGCCCTAAAGGAAGGCCCATCAAGAACATGAAGCCCAGCCCATGCAGACTATGCGACAGAATCATCTCTCCTCTGTTGACCACGAGTACCTCTCGCATCTGCTCCCATCAATAAATTGATGATCATCGCAAGAGTAGAAGAACAACATACAGAGCAAACAAACAAGCAAAGGGTAAGCTAGAGCCAAAAAGATTTTTATCATGAAATCATATATACCTTCATAGTCCAATAAACATATATCACCCAAGCATGTTATGACCTTTCAATCAATACACTAAGACTCGACTCGACTCATCCAGATACATATAACCTGGTTGGATTCAGCGGATGCTTGCACTTGTGGTGGATACCTCTGCTCACCCCCGAGCTATGTATTACAAGTGTTACAACGAACCAATTTCCCTCACACACAAGGTTAGCCCTTAATGAGTTTCAAGCCTCCTACTACTCTCACCACAGGAGTCAGTCCGCTCTAAGTGAGACTAACTGACTCCTTAGAGTGTCAGGATGCGATCCTTACCTTGAATCCTTACCAAGTTATATAGATGGGACACCGCCATCGACACCCACTAACAAGGGCCATGAAATTACGTCCCGACCACTGAAGCACGACCTTGAAATCTCACCTAGAGATTTCAAGGAATTATGCACTGACCATAGACCAATCATGCTCAATCAATCAGGTAATATTTATCATACACATAACCTCATGCCAACCTTTTCCACCCATCCTCATTCATATCCAAATATTGAATTCACATCAATTCATCCTTTGTATTTCATATCAATACCATGTCTCTTTGATACTAACTATCTCATTTAAATCACATGCCAAGTTCATACCAAACCTATCATTCACCATCCATGAATCACACCACTCATGCATAATCATTTATCTCATGCTTTTAATAAAACAATTAAATTCAAGCAAGTATTAACCATTCAAGATCAGAGAAACAACCAAACATCACACTCCCTTGCCCAGCTCCTCACTCAGGTTGAAGGGTCTTGCTCAGTTGAGAGGGACTCTCGCTCAGGAGAGCCCCCTTCGCCTAGGTGAGGGCTCGAAAAGGGGAACAGTGGCTTCCTGCGCCCTCTCGCTTAGGCGAGCCCTCCTCACCTGAGCGAGACTGTGGCTCGCTCAAAATGGAGATGCGTCGCTCAGGCGACAGCTCGCGCAAAAAAACCAAAGCGAGCTCCCGCTGGCCTCGCCTAGGCAAGACGTGCTCGCTTGGGCGAGAAAACTAGTGCTCGCCTCTGTTCTCTCGTGCAACAACCACACAAACACTCCCAAACAGTTTCAAACAGGCTTCCCATCAGCTTATATTCACACACAGTCCATTCAATAGGAAATAAACGTAAAACAAGTAGGTTTCACATAATACATAGAAGGATCTAGTTTCCCTTACCTGGAAAATGCTAGCCAAACGATCTCGACACTTAAGCGAATGAGCACGAAAGTTCCCGAAGCAAATTTAAGAGCTGAAAACCCTAACACAAAAGGGGTACGAGATTACTACAAGAAACCCTAACAATAATTACGAAGAACCAAACCAACGAAGAAGAGTATGGGTTGACGAACCACTTACGTGAGCAGAAACGAGGTCGAGCTAAACTTGAATCTGATTGAACTTCAAACCCTAACAAAGCTCTTGGAAAGGGAAAGGAGGGTAGGTAAGCTACTGTTTTGCAAGAAAAGCATAAATGAAAGGGGTTAGGCTGCCTTAGGGGCTTTGGACATCCTATGGGCCAGTAATTAGGCCCAACAGATGGGGCTAGGCCCCTTTAAATATTTAGGGCAGAAAAAGAGGGTTTTACACTTCAAAATAAAATAATAAATAATATTTGTAGAAATATTAAACTAAATTACTAAATAATAATTATATAAAGATAAGATAACTATATAGTCATCATGACATTGATTTTCTTTTCATATTTTTCATCTTATTCTGCAAAGTTATTAAAATAACTCTATTAATCTTTCATGTACATGGAAGTTTGTTTTTCTTTCTTATTCATGTGCTTAATATAGAAACAAAAATAAAATTATATATATATATATATATATATATATATATATATATTATTTTAACGTTGTGATAAACTTTTTTTTTCTTGTTTGAGAGATGCATTCTTCCGATATATTGTAAGTATTTATTAGAATACACTTTTTTATTATTAGAATATTTATTGTTCACAATTTAATGTAAAATAACATATTAACTAAAACTTATAAAGTATAAAATTAAATATTTTTTAAAGTAGTTGATGCAATTAATATATATTAACAATATCTATAAAAAAAAAAAGCTTAGATTGTTGCTCAATTATAAATTACCTTTAAAAAGTTATATATTTTTATGGAAACATTGTTTACCATAAAATTGAAAGTTAAAGAATACATGATTAAATTTGGTATGATTTTATTATATTTAAAAATGATTCGAAAATAGTTGTAGCAAATCCATTTAAAAATTGAACATGTTGTAGAAAAATAAATAAATAAATAAATGTATAAACATAATTAAAATAAGAATTAAGAGTGTTATTTTAATAATAAGAAAATATGAATTTCAATTTAAGAAAATATTAAGGATGGGTGAAAATTTCCTAAAAGGAAATTATTCATAGAAACATTTGGTTATAAAAGCACATATGTGTGATGCAAATGTTGCGTAGAATGAAGATGAACAGTCCAATGAAGTCTGCAGTGAGATTTGTATTCGTAATGCTTTTGGTTATCTTTGCATCAGGTTATAAGTCATTTATTTTGAGGATTAAGTATCTGTTTTATTTTCTTAAGTAGCTTTCTTTTCTAAATCATAATTAGTATTTGTTTTGTGTTGCAGATATGTGCATGAAATCAGAGGCAAGAAACGTTGTGACTCTGCGTTGCAGTACTCCCGACAATTGTCAATTTCTTTGTCCAAATTGTAATAATTGTCAATGTATTGACAAGCTTTGTTATTGTCCTGAAAATGTTTTTCCTTTTACCAACAACAAATTCATTCAAAGTCCTTAGAGATTTTTGCAATACTACATTATCTTTTGCTAATCATTGTATTCATCATATATAAGAGGAGACTCGTACTTTGACCTTGCAAATTTTCTCTTAATTTCTACTTACCTTTTCAATAATTTTTATTTTATCATTAAATTTTGCTTATATTTACTTTTATTATGTTAATATAACATTTTATTGTTAAAATTTATCTTTAAATTATTGTATTTGTCCATTAACAATATATAAAACTTTGATTTCAGACAATTTTGTTTGAGATTATAAAATGATTAATCCTTATTTTAATGTGTATTTTAACTTTTGTTAGAATATAAAGCTAATGTATAAATGATGTGCAATTTTTATGCTGTGAATTATTATATAGCTTGTTTTCGATACTGTTGACAAAAATAATATATAATGTGTAAAATTGATATCGAGTGAAAAAATTGTTTTTATGAAAAAATTAATTAATTTCATTTAGTATAATATTGAAGAGGTGAAATCAAAAGTTATATTTTTACACATGATCATTTTTGAAATAATTAATTATAATTTAATAATTTATTATATCAGTTTAGATGTATTTTTTTAAAAATATTCATCTAATTGGTTATGTTTAATAATAATAAATTAATCTAAGTTTTTTTTCATTTCACCAACAATAAATTTCAAACCCCTTCAATTAAGTGTTACATATTTTTGCACATACTAATCCAAAGCCTTAATGTGTGTTATTTTAAGTTTTTGATATCGGTTGAAGGTTCGATGTTACAGTGGGAGACAATGAATCTATAATACAAGTTAATTATGAGACTTCTTTTTTGAATTTTTTCTAATATTTTCCTACATTAAAACTATGAAAAATCAATATGCATTACAAAAATACACCACAAAAACTTTTGAAATAATATAGGTAGGAGTGACAAAATAGGTCAGCACAATTTGTTTTGGCTTAACCTATTTTTGGTTTGTTGAAAACGGATTGGGATGGGCCAGCCCATTTACGCAACACGGGCTAGAAATTACAACTTTTCCCAGCCCATGACGAACTGAAAGGCTATCGCGACTTTGGACTTACCTTTTGAATAATTATTATTTTATCATAACATTTTATTTATATTTATTGTTATTGTGTTAATATAATATTTTATTATTAAAACTTACGTGTGCACATTAATGATATATAAAATTTTAATTTCAAATAGACAATTTTGTTCCAAATTATAACGTAATTCAATTCATCATTACTTAAATGTAGTTTACTTTTTGCTAAAATATAATCTAAAGCATAAATTATGTGCACTTCATATGATGTGAAGTATTCAAGATTGTTTTTTACAAGACTAATATATAATATATAATTTGTAAATGGTAAATTGACTCTCAACATTAAAAAATTAATCTATTTGATTCGGTATAAAATTGAATAGGTGAAACCAAAAGTTATATTTTTACATTATTTAAAAATAATTGATTAAATGTAATAATTTATTATATCGGTTTAGATGTAATTTTTAAATATATATATATATATATATATATATATATATATATATATATATATATATATATATATGCATCTAATCTGTTATGTTTAATAATAATAAATTAATCTATGCAAATATGATTTTCATAAAATAGGATATAATCCATTATTCTTGATATAATCTATCCGTTCAAGTTTTTCTTACAAAATCTATTCGGATATAATTGATTAAATATAGTAAAATTCAATCAATATCAAGTTATTTTCCTTTAACCAAGAATAAATTCATTCAAACTCCTTGAATTTGAGTGTTAGAGATTTTTGCAACAATGGACATAAATAATAAAATATTATGTATTATCTATCAATGATCAATATATGTTTGCATATTAATGAGACATAAAAGGACAGTCATATTTTGATTATTGTTCAGATTTCAAGTACTTTGAGTGACATTATTAGGCTCAATCATAATGTAAGTGAGGTATTGTTTGCTTTGGAGTATATAGTTTTGGTCACAATTTTGTCTTTTAAAAGCGCATCGAAAAGTTAAAGGAGGAAGAAGTATTTTTAACTGCATTAGGTCTTGACTCCTAAGTGATGTGGGGAATGACGAATTGGTATTGTTCGCTTTGGAACTTTGGAGTATAAAGTTCCGTCAGGTTTTGTCCTTCAAAAGTGTCTCGAAGGTTGGAATGAGTATTTAAACTACCTTAGGTCTCGACTCTTAAGTGATGTGGCTCTATTGCATCCAATAGAAACATATATCTAAATTATTTTATTGTGTCTTAATTATTGTATTTTTCCATTAAAGATATATAAAATTTTAATTTCAGACAATTTTGTTTGAATTTATAAAGTAATTAATCCTTATTTAAATGTGTATTTTATTTTTGGTTAGAATATAAAGCTAATGCATAAATGATGTGCAATTTTTATGCTGTGAATATTTATAGCTTGTTTTCGATATGGTTCACAAAAATAATATATAATGTGCAAAGGTTAAATTGACTTGATATTGAGTGAAAAAATTGTTTTTATGAAGAAATTAATTAATTTTATTTAGTATAATATTGAAGAGGTGAAACCAAAAGTTATATTTTTACACACGATCAATGTTGAAATAATTGATTATAATTTAATAATTTATTGGTTTAATTATGTCTTTGGTCTCGATTTTCATAGCAAAATCTCAATTTGGTCCCTATATTTTTTTTCTCAATTTGGTCCCTATTTTGGGAAATTTGATCTTAATTTAGTCCTTTTCATTAGTGATACAGTAACAACATTAGATGGGATGTCATGTGTTAGTTCCTGGATTTTTTTATTTATTTATTTATTTTTTTAAAAAGTAAAAAAATTGTCACGTGTGAAGCTGTCGTCGTGTCATGTGACAGTGACAATATGATGTGACAGTGATAATGTCACGTGTCAGTACTATGACAGATGTCATTTTCTCATTCTCAATTCGGTCCACGTATTCTAATTTTTGTCTCAATTTAGTCCCTAATTTTGTAAACATAGTACAATTTCGTTACTTTCCAAATTGAAAAAAAAAATTATATACATGTTATACAAGTCAATATAATAACAATTTTATTAATTTTAACTAAATAAAATTATTAAGTAAAACTAATAGATGAAACTTGTTTTATATCTATATATTATGCCATATGTAAAAAATTTCACAATTTTTTTAATTTTAATTTTATTTATTTGAATATTAATTTCTTAATTTATTTTATTATTTAAATTTAAATTTATTCAATATTTTATTTATTTTTGTACATAAAAAACTTATTATCTTTAAAAAAATTATACCAGAATAAACATAATATTATTAAATATTTAATATCAAAATAAGATATATTTTCTATTCTTCAAAATAAAATAATATTTGTAGAAATATTAAACTAAATTACTAAATAATAATTACATAAAGATAAGATAACTATATAGTCATCATGACATTAATTTTCTTTTCATATTTTTCATCTTATTCTGCAAAGTTATTAAAATTAACTCTATTAATGTTTCATGTACATAGAAGTTTGTTTTTCTTTCTTATTCATGTCCTTAATATAGAAAAAAAATATAATATAACATATTATAATATATATATATATATATATATATATATTATTTTAACCTTGTGATAAACTTTTTTTCTAGTTTGAGAGAAGCATTCTCCCGATATATTGTAAATATTTATTAGAATACACTTTTTTATTATTAGAATATTTATTGTTCACAATTTAATATAAAATAACATATTAACTAAAACTTATAAAGTATAAAATTAAATATTTTTAAAGCAGAGGATATAATTAATATATTAACAATATCTAAAACAAAAGCTTAGATTGTTGCTCAATTATAAATTACCTTTAGAAAGTTATATATTTTTATGGAAACATTGTTTACCATGAAATTGAAAGTTATAGAATACATGATTAAATTTGGTATGATTTTATTATATTTAAAAATGATTTGAAAATAGTTGTAGCAAATCCATTTAAAAATTGAACATGTTGTAAAAAAAAAAATGTATAAACATAATTAAAATAAGAATTAAGAGTGTTATTTTAATAATAAGAAAATATGAATTTCAATTTAAGAAAATATTAAGGATGGGTGAAAATTTCCTAAAAGGAAATTATTCATAGAAACATTTGGTTATAAAAGCACATATGTGTGATGCAAATGTTGCATAGAATGAAGATGAACAGTCCAATGAAGTCTGCAGTGAGATTTGTATTCTTAATGCTTTTGGTTCTCTTTGCATCAGGTTATAAGTCATTTATTTTGAGGATTAAGTATCTGTTTTATTTTCTTAAGTAGCTTTTTTTTCTAAATCAGAGGCAAGAAACGTTGTGAGTCTGGGTTGCAGTACTCCTGACAATTGTCAATTTCTTTGTCCAATTTGTAATAATTGTCAATGTATTAACAAGCTTTGTTATTGTTCTGAAAATGTTTTTCCTTTTACCAACAACAAATTCATTCAAAGTCCTTAGAGATTTTTGCAATATTACATCAACAATAAGATGTCAGTCGGCTATTATCTTTCGCTAATCATTGTATTCATCATATATAAGAGGAGACTCGTATTTTGACCTTGCGAATTTTCTCTTAATTTTCTCTTAATTTTTATTTTATCATTAAATTTTGCTTATATTTATTTTTATTACGTTAATATAATATTTTATTGTTAAAATTTATCTCTAAATTATTGTATTTGTCCATTAACGATATATAAAACTTTCATTTGGGACACTTTTGTTTGAAATTATAAAATGATTAATCCTTATTTAAATGTGTATTTTAATTTTTTTTAGAATATAAAGTTAATTCTTAAATGATGTGTAATTTTTATGTTGTGAATTATTATAGCTCGTTTTCGATCCGGTTGACAAAAATAATATATAATGTGTAAAGGTTGAATTGACTTGATATCGAGTGAAAAAATTGTTTTTATAAAAAAATTAATTAATTTCATTTAGTATAATATTGAAGAAGTGAAACCAAAAATTATATTTTTACACACGATAAGTTTTGAAATAATTGATTATAATTTAATAATTTATTACATCAGTTAGGTGTAATTTTTGAAAAATATTTATTTAATTGGTTGTGTTTAATAATAACAAATTAATCTAAGTTCTTTTCATTTCATCAACAATAAATTTGAAAACCCCTTCAATTAAGTGTTACATATTTTTGCACATACTAATATAAAAAAGAAAAATTTAATGTGTGTTATTTTAAGTTTTTGATATTTGTTGAATGTTCGATGTTATAATGGGAGACAATAAATCTATAACACAAGTTAATTATGAGGTTTTTTTTTTTTTTGAATTTTTGCTAATATTTTCCTCCATTAAAACTATGGAAAATTAATATGCATTACAAAAATACACCACAAATTTTTTTGAAATAGTATAGGTAGGAGTGAAAATATAAGTCAGCACAATTTGTTTTAACTCAACCTATTTTTGGTTTGTTTAAAAAAGATTGGGATTGGCCAGCCATTTACGCAACAATGGCTAGAAATTACAATTTTTTCCATCCCATGACAAATTGAAGAGCCAACGCGACTTTGGACTTGTCTTTTGAATAATTATTATTTTATCATAACATTCTATTTATATTTATTGTTATTGTGTTAATGTAATATTTTATTATTAAAACTTACGTACACATTAATGATATATACAATTTTAATTTCAGATAGTATTTTGTTCCAAATTATAACGTAATTTAATTAATCATTACTTAAATGTAGTTTATTTTTTGCTAAAATATAAATCTAAATCATAAATAATGTGCACTTCATATGATGTGAAGTATTCAAGATTGTTTTTTACAAGACTAATATATAATATATAGTTTGTAAATGGTGAATTGACTCTCAACATAATCGAGTAGAAAAGTTGTTATAAGGAAAAAATTAATCTATTTGATTCGGTATAAAATTGAATAGGTGAAACCTAAAGTTATATTTTTACACTATTTAGAAATAATTGATTAAATGTAATAATTTATTATATCGGTTTATATGTAATTTTTAAAATATATATGCATCTAATCGGTTATGTTTAATAATAATAAATTAATCTATCAAAATATGATTTTCATAAAATAGGATATAATCCATTATACTTTATATAATCTATAATTTCAAGTTTTTCTTACAAAATCTATTCGGACATATCAATTAATATCAAGTTATTTTCCTTTAACCAAAAATAAATTCGTTCAAACCCCTTGAATTTGAGTGTTAGAGATTTTTCCAACAATGAACATAAATAATAAAATAATATGTATTATCTATCAATGATCAATATATGTTTGCATATCGATGAGACATAAAAGGACAATCATACTTTGACTATTGTTCAGATTTCAAGTACCTTGAGTGACATTATTAGGATCAATCATCATGTATGTGAGGTATTGTTTGCTTTGGAGTATATAGTTTTAGTCACAATTTTGTACTTTAAAAGCGCATCAGAAAGTGAAAGGAGGAAGAAGTATTTTTAACTACATTAAGTCTTCACTCCTAAGTGATGTGGGGAATGACAAATTGGTATTGTTCGCTTTGGAGCTTTAGAGCGTAAAGCTCCGTCAGGTTTTGTCCTTCAAAGGTGTCTCGAAGAATGGAATGAGTATTTAAACTGCCTTAAGCCTTGACTCTTAAGTGATGTGGCACTATTGCGTTATCTCTAAATTATTTTATTGCGTCCTAATTATTATATTTTTCATTAACGATATATACAATTTTAATTTCAAACAATTTTGTTTGAAATTATAAAGTAATTAATCCTTAGTTAAATGTGTATTTGTTATGAATTAATGATTGTCCATTGATTTGATATATTTACTCATATGATTGATACTCATATGATTCATTACTCTTTATGTAAATATTTGTATTAACTAAGTTGATTTGTTTCCTTCATGGATTACATGTTGTATCTATAAATAGGACTCTTCCTATCAATAATAATATACAGATGATGTGCTCCTTATTCTCTATTGTTTCTTCTCGTCTCTATTATTTATTATTCTCTATGTTATTCGCTTTATTTCATAACACGTTATCAGCACGATGCTCCAACCAATTGAGGACTAGTGGAAGTTGTTTCTCTCTAACAATAGTGCTCTGCGTGTCTCAATCCAGGCTCTTTCTAATCTTTTCTCAATTTATAATTTTACCTATATTCTTCCTCTTGTGATAAGAATTGTTTGACTTTAACAATTTTCATCTCCGTCTTATTATTTATTTTTATTATGACGGTGATTATTATTAATATTATTATTATTATTAATATTATTATTTTATGTGTTAGTTCTAAACACGCGAAACGTTGCAAAATTTGGATTTGTGACCTTTGATATTGCAAGGAAGAATTTCTTATATTGGATTTTAAATGTTGAAATACATTTAGATGCAATGGATATTGGGATACCATTAAATAAAGAAATAAAGCATCTAAGCAACTAATTTGCTCATGCGACAAAAATATTATGAAAAAGGATTCACAAATATTATGAATTTATTTCATGCCTATGTACGGCTGGCTGGACAAAGCAATAAAGCTTTTGATGAAAAATCATGAGATCCGCCTAATCTGCTCCATTCCCAGAAGTGAATGCAGCAATCAATATTATGAATTTATTTCATGCCTTTGTATGGCTGAACAAAGCAATGAGCTTTTGATAGAAAATCATAAAATCTGTCCAAATTGGTTATGCTCAATTCCCATAAGTGAATGTAGCAATATTTGATTTATATTTTCATGATCGTGATCATGATCTTGATTTTAGACATGGTTATAAAGAAAATTTCAAAGATACATTTTGTCACCAGAAGTGGCACAATAATGTGAAAAAAGGAAAAGGAAAATGTGAAAATATTGACAAAAAGATGAAAGTATATATTATCATTACGGTGGTAAAGGCCATTTGAGTTGTACTTATTGTACACCAAAGCATCTTACAAATAATGAGAAGAACATAGAAACACACTTTGCTTGTGAAAATGGTGATTCTGATTATGGCCATATGGATGCTACTCACCTTGATATTGTTATTTTCTTTGCTAAAGCAAATGGAAGCATTGATCACCTCATTGATTATGAGAGTGTTAAAAAAATCTCATATTGATATTTACGTTTATATGAAAAACGAATGTTTGCACTAGTACCAAAAGATAGTGCAATAACTTATACAATTCTCAAGAGTAGTAAATTTTTCTCTTGTTTGATAATGTGAGACATCGATGTTAATATTATTTATAGTACTACAAATAAATTTGAAGACTCTAAAAGAGCTATTATACTTCTACCAAGAAGTTGAATAGAAACTTATTAAGTTTCAATGATATTTGTCTAAATGGATATTATATTGAGACAAACAATGAAAAAAATATGAAATATCTTTATATCTCTATGATTGAGTTGAAAAAGAAAGTGTATTGGAGAAATTATCAACATTCTCTTATAGTTTGTACTACAAGTTTATTAGTACAATTGAAATGCATGTTATGGTAAACCAGAAATTTACAAATAAAAATGATTGCCTTGTTTGACATGATCAATTATTATGATGCGAAAAAAAAAAGGTTGAAAAACTCATGTGGACACGTTTGAAGCGTGGTAGACCGACCTATTGGTTCCAAAGATAAAAACTCTTGAATGAGAAAGGGAGCTAATATGCAAAATAACCTAATCGAAAAGGTTGAAATCCCAAAAAAGATTCATTTGACATAATTAATGGTTCGGTTCCAGAAGAACCTCATGTACCTGAAATGGTTGAAAATGATGAGATCTCAATAAATTATGTCATGAATCATATAATATGGAACCAAAATGAAGTCAACATTGATGAAACTTTTACATATAATATAGCGATGAATGCTATGAATGACAATGAGGATCAATAACCAATGATCATTGAAGATTGTCGACAAAGATATGATTGACCAAAATGAAAATATGCAAAGAAGCATAATTGCTTGCTAAATGAAAGATTTTTGGACCTATAGTTCGCACACCTGAAGGTGTGAAACCCGTTGGGTACATATGGATTTTTGCGCAAAAATCAAATAAAGAATGATGAGATACAAAGCACAATTGGTTGCTCAAGGTTATTCACAAAACCTTGTATTGATTTGTGAAAAAACATATTCACTATTATTGGATGCAACAACATTGCAATATTCGATTATCCTAATTGCACAACAAGGTTTGCATTTACATCTAATGGATTATGTTACAACCTATTCGTACGGTTCTTTTGAGAATCATATTTATATGAAAATCCCTGAAGGATTTTATTAGCCTAACAATGCAAATTTTAAAGAGGATTATTCAGTAAAATTGAATAAGTCCCTTTATGGATTGAAACAATCAAGACGTATGTGGTATAATCGTCTTAGTGAGTACTTGTTAAAGGAAGGGTATAAAAATGACCCTATTTCTCCTTGTATTTATATGAAAAAATTCGAGAATGAATTTTTCATAATTATTGTTTATGTAAATGACATAAACATCGTTGAAACTCCTAATTACAAAGGCAATTGATTGCTTAAAGAAAGGATTTGAGACGAAGGATCTTGAAAAGACAATTTTTTTTTGAGATTACAAATTAAGTATTTAAACAAAGATATTTTTATACATCAAGAGGCTTATATAATTAAGGTGTGTAAAATGTTCTAAATGGACAAGTCACATTCATTATGCACTCTAATAATTGTGAGGTCATTAAATGTTGATAAATTCTCTTCTTAGACCTCAAGAAAATGATGAAGATCTTGGTCCAGAAGCACCATATCTTAGTGTCATAGAAACACTAATGTATCTTGCTAATTATACTCAATATGATATTGCATTTGCTGTAAATTTGTTAAGCAAGATATATTTCTTCAACTACAGGAAGAAATGATTTGGAGTAAAACATATGTTTCATTACCTTAAGGGTACTACAAATATGAGATTATTTCATCCAAATGATTCAGAATCAGACCTAATGGGTTATGTATATGCATGTTATTTTACATATTCTCACAATGTCACAATGGTTGATCACAACAAGATGTTTGTTCACATGTGGTAGTATTATGATGGTATCATGATGGTATATGAAACAAAACATAGTAGCAACATCGTCTAATCATACAAAATTACGAGAAAAGTTGTGAATATGTTTGGTTAAGGTCTATAATTCAACATGTGCAAGAAACTTGTGACTATCCTCGACAAAAATGGAATCAACAACCATATATGAAGACAATAGTGTATTGTTCAATTGGTTCAATTGAAAGGATGATATAGATATCCAAAAATTCATTCATCTGAAAATATGACAGGTCTATTTGTAAAGTTTTTGCCAAGAAGAACTTTTGAGCAAATGACTCACAAGTTCGAACTCTGTCACCTTGATGATGTAAGTTTATATGAGGGGGAGAAATAGAATATGTGATGAACAATATTGTATTAAAGAATACAGAATGTTGTACTCTTTTTCCTTCATTAGATTTTTTTTATCCCAAAGGGTTTTTCCTAGTAAGGTTTTAATGAGACACATTCTCCTATATCAATGGACACTCAAGGGGGAGTGTTATGAATTAATGATTGTCCATTGATTTGATACATTTACTCATATGATTGATACTCATATGATTCATTACTCTTTATGTAAATATTTGTATTAACTAAGTTGATTTGTTTCCTTTCTAGATTACATGTTGTATTTATAAATAAGACTCTTCCTATCAATAATAATATACAGATGATGTGCTCCATATTCTCTATTGTTTCTTCTCTTCTCTATTATTTATTATTCTCTATGTTATTCGCTTTATTTCATAACAGTATTTTATTTTTGGTTAGAATATAAAGCTAATGCATAAATGATGTGCAATTTTTATGTTGTGAATTATTATAGCTTATTTTCGATACGGTTGACAAAAATAATATATAATGTGCAAAGGTTAAATTGACTTGATATTGAGTGAAAAAATTGTTTTTATGAAGAAATTAATTAATTTTATTTAGTATAATATTGAAGGGGCGAAACCAAAAGTTATATTTTTACACACGATTAGTTTTGAAATAATTGATTATAATTTAATAATTTATTAGTTTAATTATGCCTTTGATCTCCATTTTTGTGACAATAATTTTTTTTCTATTTATTTAATTATTATTATTATTTCCTACAATATACTTATAAAATTTAAAGGCAAAATTATACTTAAAATATTCACACACACACACACACACACATATATATATATATATATATATATATATATATATATATATATATATTTACAATATTGTATGCATCTTATATCTACACCGTTTAGTACATCTTATATTTCGTACACTAGAAGAGGAAGAAGTGTTATTTATTTATAGTTTCTCCCTCATATACTGGTTTTCAAACAAGTGGAGGGAAAAGGTTATGGATAGGGTTCACTTGGACTGTTGGGGGTAAATAGAAGGTAACTCCGATTTGTCCTTCGATGACAATCGACACATTTGGAGCAGAGAGAAAAGTAATAGTAGAGTTTCTCGTTCCCTGAAATGTTACAGAATTATTCATTGCATTGGTTTGCCATGAATTTCCTGGGAAAACAGCCACAATGTCGGTGAAGAAGGGATCAGGCATATTGGGAGCAGCCATCTATGATAATGTTATAAAATTTTGTTTTTCACACACAATCATAAAATAGGGAAGTGAGACAAATATCACATAGAAAAATACAGCATATCATAATAAGATGAAATGAAATGAAAATTCTCCCTAAATCCATAAAACTAGATTTTATTATACTTTATAAAGACATTGATTAATTTTGTAGTAACTAGTTAGGATAAATGAGCTCATGGCCAACAAAGTAACTCAAGAACATCTCATCTTGAGTAATACTAACTTGTTTAAATCCCCAAGGTCATACCTCTAAATACAATAATCAAATCTTTACTTATTATAAATTTTATTTCAATATTAAATCATATAATTATATAAATAGATAAATAGATAGGATTAATGAATAATTAAAATAAATATAATTAAATGAAAAGGACCAGTACGTAACTGGAGATAAATATAAATAAGTAAATGAGAATAAATATAAATTGACTAAATAGGATCAATTCACAACTGGAGATGAATATAAATAAATAAATGAGAATGATAACTAAATATAATTTACAATGAGGTTAGGGACACCTCACTTAAAGGTAAATATAGAAATAAAAATAATTATGAAGAGATAGGAAAGATAAAAGTCAAAAGATAGAATGATAAATGTCTTCTGTCCTTACCTTAATTATTGTGGAAAATGCACCAAGGTGATATGTAAATTTGTTTTCTTTTCCTTTGCTTCTACGCTCTCACTATCTTTTATCTTCCTCTCTTCTCTTTTTTTGTTCATTACACCTTCACCCGTCTCTTTTCCACTTCCTGCCTTCCAACATCTTTTTTTTTTGCTATTTATAGTGGTGGTGTCATGATGGCAATTAGTTTCAATTAGACTAAGCATTTAATGGTGTTGTTCCTAGTTACGTTAGTTATAGATTATTTTTAGAAGATATTTTATCTTCTCTTATCATTTCAGTAATTTATCTCTATCACTGACATCATGTGTTTTTATTATTATTATTATTATTATTATTATTATTATTATTATTATTATTTTAGAATAATAATGGTTTAGATGTATCTAAGTACATCATCCATACTGTTATAATTAATATAGTTATCCGTTTGAGATTCCACCATTAACATATATTTATTATATACATATATTTTATAGTTATTTTATATTATTATTATTATTTTATTTAATTATTAACTAACCCATATATGTATCATAATACATATTCATTTATATAAATATGAAATTTATGTATTCTTATAACTGAAACAAAATTATTATAATTATTTAACCAATTTTTTTTATCCTATAAATTTTTATAATTTTTATATTTATGTATACATAGTTTATTTGATTAGATACAACATACATAAAAGCAATGTATTATAATTTTTTTTAGGTGTTAGTATACTGAAAACATTTTGGTATAAATTTTGAGATGTTACATTTTCTTTCCCCAGATACAGAAATTTCGTCCTCGAAATTTTGCTTTTATTTACTAAAACAAATGAGGATAAATTCCTCTTATTTTTTCTTCCAATTCCCATGTAGTATCTCCATTAGCTTGATTCCAAATGACTTTTACTAGAGGAATTTGTCTGCCTCTTAGTTCCTTGACCTTCTTGTCCAAAATTTGTATAGACATTGCGTCAAATGTAAGGTTATTCTTTAATTGTATTGTATCAGGCCTTATCACATGAGACAAATCATAAATATATTTTCTTAATTGAGACACATGAAAAACATTATAAAGGTTGGAAAGGAACGGGGGTAAACAAATTTAATAAGCAACATGACCTATTTTTTTCCAGAATTTAGTAAGGACCAATGAACCGAGGAGTGGGTTTCTTTGATTTCATCACTCTACCAATTCCAGTGGTTGGTGTTACTTTCAAGAATACATGATCACCTTCTTGAAATCTAAGAGGTCGTCTTTTCTTGTCAGCATAAATTTTTTGTCTACTTTAAGTTGTTCTCAATTTGTCCCTAATCATTTGGATTTTCTCTGTTGTTTGTTAAATCATGTTAGGACCTAATACTAAGTTTTCACCAGCCTCAAACCAACACAAAGGTGTTCTACATTTTCTCCCATATAAGGCCTCATAGGGTGTCATACCTATGCTAGAATGAAAACTATTGTTATAGGTGAACTCAATCAAAGGTAAGCATCGAACCCAAGTACCAGAATCTTCTAACACACAAGCTCTCAATAAATCTTCCAAAGATTGGATTGTTCTTTCTGATTGTCTATCAGTTTGGGGATGATATGCTGAGCTAAGATGGAGTTTAGTCCCCAAGGCCTGATGTAAGCTTCCCCAAAACTTAGAAGTAAATCTAGGATCCCTATCAGACACAATACTTGTTGGAACTCCATGCAATCTCACAATTTCTCTTATGTACAATTCAGTTAATTTCTCCAATGAATACTTGATGTTAATGGGTAAGAAGTGAGCAGACTTTGTTAAACGATAACCCATATGGAATCAAATTTTTGAATGGTTCGTGGCAAGCCAATTACAAAATCCATTGTTATACTATCCCATCTCCATTCAGGTATATCTAAGGATTGTAGCATTCCTGTTGGCTTTTGACGTTCTATTTTAGCTTTTTGACAAACTAGACATTTTGCTACATATTGTGCCACTTCCCTTTTCATTTTGGGCCACCAATACATTTTCTTGAGATCTTGATATATTTTTGTTGTGCCTGGATGCATGCTTAATTTGCTTTTATGTGCTTCCTCTAGAATCATTTTCTTAATTCCTTCATTCCATCTTTTTGTCCTATCAATTTCTTTTTCTTTTGAATGAACTCATCACTTTCCTGTGCCATCATGGATTTGTTTTTGTAAATTGTTAGTAATCCGAATGGAGTTTAATTGCATTTTATCATGGCTTAGGGTGACTGAAAAATTCATGTCTCTAAATTTTTCTAACAAATTTATCTCATGAATCATTAGTGATGAGATATGTAATGATTTTCTGCTTAAAGCATTTGTCATTACATTTGCCTTACCTGGATGGTACTGTAATTCAAAATCATAATCTTTCAGAAATTCCATCCATCTCCTTTGTCTCATATTTAATTCCTTTTGATCAAACAAGTATTTGAGACTTTTATGATCACTAAAAACTTCAAACTTACCACCATAGGCATAATGTCTCCATATCTTAAGTGCAAAAACAATGGCAGATAGTTCTAAATCATGGGTTGGGTAATTTTTCTCATGTGTTCTTAATTGTCTAGAAGCATATGCCACTACCCTTCTATCTTGTATAAGAACACAACCTAATCCCATTTTGGAAGCATCACAAAATATAACAAAGTGCCCAGTAGGATCAGGTAATGCTAAAATAGGAGAAGTGGTTAATCTTTTCTTGAGTTCTTGAAAAATATTCTCATATTTTTCTGTCCACACAAAAGCTTGGCCTTTTTTGGTGAGTTGGGTTAAAGGCAAAGATATTTTAGAAAATCTCTCAATGAATCTTCTATAATATCCTGCCAAACCGAGAAAACTACGAATCTCAGCCACTGTTTTTGGTGGCTCCCATTGTAGAACTGCTTCTACTTTGGTCGAATCCACTGACACTCCCTTATTGTAAATCACATGTCCTAAGAATTTTACTTTCTCTAACCAGAATTCACACTTCGACAATTTAGCATACAATTTCTTTTCTCTCAAGATTTGCAAGACAATCTGAAGGTGTTCCTCAAGAGTCTTCGAATAAATAAGAATGCCATCTATAAAAACAACCACAAATTGATCTAAAAAGGTATGGAAGATCCTATTCATATAATCCATGAATATTGCAGGAGCATTGGTCACACCAAAAGGCATCACTTGATATTCATAATGGCCATACCTAGTTCTGGAAGCAATTTTTTGTATGTCTTCTGCTTTTACTCTACTTTGATGATATCCTGACCTTAAATCTATCTTAGAAAATACATAGGCTCTTCTCAATTGGTCCATCAAGTCATCTATTCTAGGAATGGGGTATTTATTCTTTATGGTGAATTTATTTAATTGATGGTAATCTACGCACAACCTAAAATTTCCATCTTTCTTTTTAAACCAACAAAACCGGGGTTCTCCAAGGTGACACACTAGGATGAATGAACTATTTTTCAAGTAATTCTTCTAATTGTTTCTTCAATTTTGCTAATTTAGAGGGTGACATCCTATATGGTGCCATAGAGATTGGTCCAACTCCAAGCATCAGATCTATGGAAAATTCAATTTCTCTGTTAGGTGGTAAACCAAGGATATCATTGGGAAAGACTTTAGGAAAATTTTGAACAACTGCTATATTTTTCAACTCAACTTCCTCTTTTATTTCCATAGAAGATAATAACAAGTACCCTTGAATTTCATTCCTTAAAGGCCCACTTTTTGAATTGGTAGGTGATTTTAAAGGATTCTCAGAGTTTGGAAATATCACTGATTTCTTAGCACAATTCAAAAGGACTTGATTGGAAGATAACCAATCCATACCTAAGATTACATCTAATTGAGATAAAGGTAGACATATTAAATCTACAAGGAATTTTCTATTCTCAATGAACAGTGGACAATCTAAACAAACTCTATTGGTAATTACCGAGTAATTTGTGGGAGTTGAAATGACCAAACTAGTTTTTAGAAAAGAGGTCGACATATTAAGATGTTGAACACAGTAATTGGAAATGAATGAGTGAGTTGCACCTGAGTCATACAATACATTTAAAGTTTTTCCTTTAATAAAACACATACCTTGAATTAGATCATGGTTTTCAGCAGCTTCAGCTATACTCATGGTGTACACTCTTCCTGTTGTGGTAGGTCTTGTCTTGGTTGCAACTGAATTGAAATGTGGCTTCTGTTGTCCACACTCAGAGAATAGGTGACCAGGTTTCCCACACTTGAAATAGACTGGTCCCTTAAGATGACAATCTTTAGTAGGATGACCTTGTCCGCATTTAAAGCATCTGATATGATCAAATATAGGTCTAGTAAAATTTCCTGATGAAGATTGGTTGGATTGGGTCCTCCATTGTAGGCGATTGTAAGGTTTTCCCTCAATGCATTTATTTTTATTTGTTTGGGGTCAAAAATACTTTGGTTCGATATTTTGGTTGTTCTCAAAATCTTCCAAAAATCTACACTTGTGAATAAACGTAGGAAAATTAACAATTTCTAGTATTCCTACTGCTTTTCTCAATTCATCCCTAAGCCCATTTTCAAATTTTATACATTTCATCCTTTCCTCTGGGTGATAAAAGAAAGTAGAGTATTTTCCTAATTCTTCAAACTTGGAAGCGTATTCCCCTATTGTCATACTTCCTTGCTTCAACTGCATAAACTCTATTTCTTTTGCTCTCCTCACATCATTAGGGAAACATTTTTCTAAAAAATTTGTTCTAAATACATCCCAGGTAATCATTATTCTTCCTCCTTCAAGTAATCTCCTGGTACCATCCCACCAATATTCAGTTTCTCCTATTAACATAAGTACATCATAATTCACCTTTTGGTTGTCAACACAATTCATAACTCGAAATATTTTCTCCATCTCCTTAATCCATAATTCAACTTTTTCTGGATCATATCCTCCAGAAAATTGTGGGGGTTTGTCTCTTCTAAATTCAGCTAAACCTTGTGATTCAGGGTTTCCTTCAGGTCTTTGATTCTTTATTAGAGCAGCAGCCATGTCTTGGATAGCTTGCATTGCTTCAGTTAATTCATTGTTCTTCCTAAAGTTTGTCATCTGGAATCGTATGAGTTAGTAATATATATATATATATATATATATATATATATCTATAGATATATCTATATATACAGATATATATCTATATATATATAGATATATCTATAGATATATCTATATATATATATATATATATAGATATATATATATATATATCTATATATATATATATAGATATATATATATATATATATATATATATATATATATATATATATCTATATATATATATATATAGATATATATCTATAGATATATCTATATATATATATAGATATATATCTGTATATATAGATATATATATATATATATAGATATTTATATATATCTATAGATATATATATATACACACACAATAGTGTATGTATCTTATATCTACATCGTTTAGTACATCTTATATTCCTTACACTAGAAGAGGAAGAAGTGTTATTTATTTACAATTTCTTCCTCATATACAGGTTTTCAAACAGGTGGAGGGAAAAGGTTATGGATAGGGTTCACTTGGACTGTTGGGAGAAAATAGAAGGTAACTCCGATTTGTTCTTCGATGACAATCGGCGCATTTTGAGCAGAGAGAAAAGTAATAATAGAATTTCTCGTTCCCTGAAATGTTACAGAATTATTCACTGCATTGGTTTACCATGCATTTCCCGGGAAAACTGCCACAATGTCGGCGAAGAAGGGATCAAGCATATTGGGAGCAGCCATCTATGATAATGTTATAAAATTTTGTTTTTCACACACAATCATAAAATAGGGAAGTGAGACAAATATCACACAAAAAAATACAGCATATCATAATAAGATGAAATGAAAAGTCTCCCCAAATCCATAAAACTAGATTTTATTATACTTTATAAAGACATTGATTAATTTTGTAGTGACTAGTCAGGATAAATGAGCTCATAGCCAACAAAGTAACTCAAGAACATCTCATCTTGAGTAATACTAACCCGTTTATATAAATTATATAAATGAATAAATAGATAGGATCAATGAATAATTAAAATAAATATAAATAAATAAAACGGACCAGTACATAACTGGAGATAAATATAACTAAATAAATAAGAATAAATATAAATTGAGTAAATAGGATCCGTGCAGAACTGGAGATGAATATAAATAAATAAATGAGAATGATAACTAAATATAGTTTAGAAGAATAAATATAAAATATATAATAATAACAAGTCAATATAATAACAGTTTCATTAATTTAAACTAAATAAAATTATTAAGTAAAACTAATAGATGAAACTTGTTTTATCTCTATATATTATTCCATATGTAAAAAAATTCACAATTTTTTTATTTTAATTTTATTTATTTGGATATTAATTTCTTAATTTATTTTATTATTTATATTTATATTTATTCAATATTTTAATTATTTTTGTACATAAAAAATTATTATTATTAAGGAAATTATACCAGAATAAATATAATATTATTAAATATTTAATATCAAAATAAGATATATTTTCTATTCTTCAAAATAAAATAATATTTGTAGAAATATTAAACTAAATTACTAAATAATAATTACATAAAGATAAGATAACTGTATAGTCAACATGACATTAATTTTCTTTTCATATTTTTCATCTTATTCTGCAAAGTTATTAAAATTAACTCTATTAATGTTTCATGTACATGGAAGGTTGTTTTTCTTTCTTATTCATTTCCTTAATATAGAAACAAAAATAAAATATAATATAACATATTATAATATATATATATATATATATATATATATATATATATATTATTTTAACCTTGTGATAAACTCTTTTTCTTGTGATATATTGTAAATATTTATTAGAATACACTTTTTTATTATTAGAATATTTATTGTTCACAATTTAATGTAAAATAACATATTAACTAAAACTTTTAAAGTATAAAATTAATAATTTTTTAAAGTAGAGAATGTAATTAATATATTGTTCATGCAGAGAACAAATAAGATGAGTTAGGCACAAGCGTCACCTTACCATGTAGTCCGCTATCTCCTCAGTTGGTCTCTCCCCGGTTGATACATGTCAGCTTGAACCCAGGAGGGGTTACCTGCAGAAGAGTCTCTGAAACTCAAGTAAGTCAAAGCTCTCAGAAGGTCAAATCAGTGATTAATGAATGCATACCTTTAATTACTCGGGTCCACGCGTATTTATAGAGCATTAATGATGTTTGATTACCTCATGGGTCGGACCTTGACTTGGGCTCTAGCTTGGGCCATGAGTGGGCCTGGGCCCTAACCCAGGCTCTTAAGACCTATTGAACGCGGGGGCTTCTATTTTTACTAAGTTTATTGGAGTTGTCGGCCTGGACTTTAATCTTATCGGGTCTGCTGGAGTAGCCGGCCTGGACCGGCTACCTACCTTGACGGCTTACATTGGTTACATGAGGTGTAGGTTATTCTTCTAGATGTATAGGTTAAAACTGGTACAAGTTAGGCTGAATACTTGGCTACCTTGATATATGCATTGTTTACTTATTTGGTCGAGTTTGACTAGGTGTGGTACATATATATTAACAATATCTAAAAAAAAAAGCTTAGATTGTTGCTCAATTATAAATTACCTTTAAAAAGTTATATATTTTTGTGGAAATATTGTTTACCATAAAATTGAAAGTTATAGAATACATGATTAAATTTGGTATGATTTTATTATACTTAAAAATGATTTGAAAATAGTTAGCAAATCCATTTAAAAATTGAACATGTTGTAAAAAAATAAATAAATAAATGTATAAATATAATTAAAATAAGAATTAAGAGTGTTATTTTAATAATAAGAAAATATGAATTTCAATTTAAGAAAATATTAAGGATGGGTGAAAATTTCCTAAAAGGAAATTATTCATAGAAATATTTGGTTATAAAAGCACATATGTGTGATGCAAATGTTGCGTAGAATGAAGATGAACAGTCCAATGAAGTCTGCAGTGAGATTTGTATTCGTAATGCTTTTGGTTCTCTTTGCATCAGGTTATAAGTCATTTATTTTGAGGATTAAGTATCTGTTTTATTTTCTTAAGTAGCTTTTTTTTCTAAATCATAATTAGTATTTGTTTTGTGTTGCAGATATGTGCATGAAATCAGAGGCAAGAAACGTTGTGACTCTGCGTTGCAGTACTCCCGACAATTGTCAATTTCTTTGTCCAAATTGTAATAATTGTCAATGTATTGACAAGCTTTGTTATTGTCCTGAAAATGTTTTTCCTTTTACCAACAACAAATTCATTCAAAGTCCTTAGAGATTTTTGCAATACTACATTATCTTTTGCTAATCATTGTATTCATCATATATAAGAGGAGACTCGTACTTTGACCTTGCAAATTTTCTCTTAATTTCTACTTACCTTTTCAATAATTTTTATTTTATCATTAAATTTTGTTTATATTTATTTTTATTATGTTAATATAATATTTTTTGTTAAAATTTATCTCTAAATTATTGTATTTGTCCATTAACGATATATAAAACTTTGATGTGAGACAATTTTGTTTCAAATTATAAAATGATTAATCCTTATTTAAATGTGTATTTTATCTTTTGTTAGAATATAAAGCTAATGTATAAATGATGTGCAATTTTTATGCTGTGAATTATTATAACTTGTTTTCGACACGGTTGACAAAAATAATATATAATGTATAAAGGTTGAATTGACTTGATATCGAGTGAAAAAAATGTTTTTGTGAAAAAAATAATAATTAATTTGATTTAGTATAATATTGAATGGGTGAAATTAAAATTTATATTTTTATACACGATGAGAGACATTAAATCTATAACTCAAGTTAATTATGAGGTTTATTTTTTACTTTTTCTAATATTTTTTTCCATTAAAATTATGGAAAATCAATATGCATTAAAAAATACACTACAAAAATTTTCAAATTTTTTGAAATAGTATAAATAGGAACGATAAAATGGGTCAACATTGTTTGTTTTGGCTCAACTCATTTTTGACTTGTTGAAAACGAACTGGAACGGGCCAATTCATTTACACAACATGGACTAGAAATTACAACTCATCTTCCATTCCATGACGAATTGAACGGTGAACGGTTAGTGCGACTTTGGACTTATTTTTGAATAATTATTATTTTATCGTAACATTTTATTTATATTTATTGTTATTGTGTTAATATAATATTTTATTATTAAAACTTACCTATGCACATTAATGATATATAAAATTTTAATTTCAGATAGACAATTTTTATTTGAAATTATAACGTAATTTAATTAATCAGTACTTAAATGTATAGTTTATTTTTTGTTAAAATATAAATCTAAAGCATAAATGATGTGCACTTCTTATGATGTCAAGTATTCAAGATTGTTTTTTACAATACTAATATATAATATATAATTTCTAAATGGTGAATTGACTCTCAACATAATCGAGTGAAAATATTGTTTTAATGAAAAAAATTAATCAATTTGATTTAGTATAAAATTGAATAGGTGAAACCAAAAGTTATATTTTTACACTGTTTAGAAATAATTGATTAACTGTAATAATTTATTATATCGGTTTAGGCGTAATTTTTAAAATATTTGCATCTAATCGGTTATGTTTAATAATAATAAATTAATCTATGCAAATATGATTTTCATAAAATATAGGATATAATCCATTATACTTGATATAATCTATCAGTTCAAGTTTTTCTTACAAAATCTATTCGGTCATAATTGATTAAATAAAGGAAAATTCAATTAATATCAAGTTATTTTCCTTTAAACAATAATAAATTTATTCAAACCCCTTGAACTTGTTAGAGATTTTTTGCAACAATGGACATAAATAATAAAATATTATGTATTATCTATCAATAATCAATATATGTCTACATATTAATGAAATATAAAAGGAGAGTCATCCTTGTTTAGATTTCAAGTTGAGTGACTTTATTAGAGTCAATTATTATATATTTAACGAATCGTCTGTGTTGGAGTGTATAATTTCATTACAGTTTTGTCTTTAAAATGTGTATCGAAAGGTGAAAGAAAAAAAGGGAGTATCTAAATGATATGGCATTATTGTGTCCGATAGAAATATATCTCTAAATTATTTGATTGCGTCTTAATTATTGTATTTGTCCATTAACGATATATAAAATTTTGATTTCAGACAATTTTGTTTGAAATTATAAAGTAATTAATCCTTATTTAAATTGTATTTTATTTTTTATTATAATATAAAGCTAATGCATAAATGATGTGCAATTTTTATGTTGTGAATTATTATAGCTGATTTTCGATACGGTTGACAAAAATAATATATAATGTGTAAAGATTGAACAGACTTGTTATCGAGTGAAAAAATTATTTTTACGAGAAGAAATTAATTAATTTCATTTAGTATAATATTGAAGGGGTAAAACCAAAAATTACACTTTTACACACGATCAGTTTTGAAATAATTAATTATAAATTAATATATTATTACATCAGTTATGTGTAATTTTTAAAAGATATTCATCTAATTAGTTATGTTTATAATAATAAATTAATCTAAGTTATTTTCATTTCACCAACAATAAATTTCAAAACCCTTTTAATCAAGTGTTACATATTTTTGCACATACTAATACATAAATAATGTGCATTTCATGTGAAGTATTTAAGATTGTATGCCTCTCTAGCTAATTTCTAGTTACGAATTAGCTAGCTAATTTCTAGTTACGAATTAGCTAGCTAATTTCTAGTTACGAATTAGCTAGAAATTTTAAAACTTTTTAGAGAGGGAACAGAGAGAGATTAGCTCTGAATTAGCTACAAATTAGCTACGGATTATATCTCTCTTTAATTAGCTACGAAAAATTCTCTAGCAATTTAGTAGATAATCTGTCGCAAAACGTTTTAACTACGAATTAGTTGCGGATCAACTATGAAAAATGTAATAATTTATTATAGCGGTTAATATGTAATTTTTAAAATATATATATATATATATATATATATATATATATAATCAATTATGTTTAATAATAATAAATTAATCTATGCAAATATGATTTATATAAAATAGGATATAATCCATTATTCTTGATATAATCTATCCGTTCAAGTTTTTCTTGCAAAATCTATTCGGACATAATTGACTAAATAAAGTAAAATTCAATTAATATCGAGTTATTTTCCTTTAACCAAGAATAAATTCATTCCAACCCCTTGAATATGAGTGTTAGAGATTTTTGCAACAATGGACATAAATAATAAAATATTATGTATTATCTATCAATAATCAATATATGTCTGCATATTAATGAGACATAAAAGGACAATCATACTTTGACTATTGTTTAGATTTCATGTACCTTGAGTAATATTTTTAGGATCAATCATCATGTATGTGAGGTATTGTTTGCTTTGGAGTATATAGTTTTGGTCACAATTTTGTCCTTTAAAAGCGCATCGGAAAGTGAAAGGAGGAAGAAGTATTTTTAACTGCATTAGGTCTTGACTCCTAAGTGATGTGGGGAATGACGAATTGGTATTGTCCGCTTTGGAGTTTTGGAGTGTAAAGCTCCGTCAGGTTTTGTCCTTCAAAGGTGTCTCGAAGGGTGGAATGAGTATTTAAACTGCCTTAAGCCTCGACTCTTAAGCGATGTGACACTATTGCATCCAATAGGAACATATCTCTAAATTATTTTATTGCGTCTTAATTGTTGTATTTTTTCCATTAACGATATATAAAATTTTAATTTCAGACAATTTTGTTTGAAATTATAAAGTAATTAATCCTTATTTAAATGTGTATTTTATTTTGGGTTAGAATATAAAGCTAATGCATAAATGATGTGCAATTTTTATGTTGTGAATTATTTTATCTTGTTTTCGATACGGTTGACAAAAATAATATATAATGTGTGTAACATCTCATTTGAATAATAACCTTAATTAAATGAAATGTCACACTGATAATATGAGAAACAAAGTCATGGAGTATAGTGTTACTCCTTACAAATATCCAGAAGAAACCAGAAAAGAACTAAGGCACACCACGATGTCAGTTACAAAACAGAATAAGAGATCTAAAGTATGTCAAAATTAAGGTTGTAAGATGAGGCGTCCAAGGGCCACAACCCTAAAGGAAAACATAAACAAGCAGACTCCAATCTAGATAGTTTATGTAGTGGAATCACCATTTCCCTGTTGACCACGAGAAGTTCTCGCATCTGCTCACATCAATAAATTGATGATCATCGTAAAAAGAGAAAACCACACACATGTTGGTATCGTGCAGTGGAATGTTTGGAGTTTGGACAAAAACCAAGAGGAGGGTGAATTGGGTTCTTAATAAAAATTGTGCTTTTAAAATTTTCCTTTTTAATATGAAAGATCAGTTAAAATTATCTCCTTTAATTTAATAAACACAATAAAATAAAGAGAGTAGAGAAGAGAAAATTGCACAAAATATTTATACTGGTTCAGATTAAAAGACCCTACGTCCAGTTGTTAATCTCTAAAAAAACAAGATTAACTCAATCACTAAAATAAACCAAACTTACAAACAATGATAAGAAAAATTAGGGTTTAGAAAACACCTCTCTTGAATCACACAAGAGATGAAGACACCTCCCTTGAAATCCACAAGGGATGAAAACACCTTCCTTGAATCACACAAGGAATGAACACCTCCTTTGAATCACACAAAGGATGACTGGCTTCTCCTAGCAACAACAGCAACACTCAATCACTCAAGATCCCACTTGATGAAAGTTATTGCTCTACCCACACTAGGTTTTTCAAAGCCTTCCCACAAAGAGTTCTCAAGTACTCAGACTTCTCTAACTTCTGTATTTGATAATGAAAGCATACCACTCTATTTATAGAAAGCCTATTTAGGAATTAGGTTAAGAATATGAAAAGTTAAGTCACAACTGTCATAGATAATCAATTATCATAAGTGATAATCGATTATCACATAAACTTTTATGAAAATATTTTTCTCGCTTTGATAATCTATTATCAGTCAGGATAATCTATTATCAGTTAGGATAATCTATTATCAGCAGGTGATAATCGATTATTCCAGAGACTTTTCTCAAAAATCAGTTTTAATTGAGATAATTGTTTATCACTAAGAATAAGATAATTGATTATTCTAGTGAGTTTTGCAAATAAATAAAATTCTCTTGGTGCTCTACTACTTGGGTTTTTCCTTTTGACATGTTAATTTAACTATTTTAAATAACATACACAGATTACAAGACCTAAACAACTAAACCCTTAAGTCTTCAATGCATCTCTTGAATCAAAGCATTCTTTTAAGTTTTCAACATTTTTTCATGCATCATTATCAAGTCTTCCATACTTCTTCATAAGTCATTATCATCATCAAAACTCCTTATTAAAGGAATATGTCTATCTTCTTCTTTTCGTCAACAACACACACAGAACATACAACAAACAAAAGGGTAAGCTAGAGTAAAACATGATTTATCATACAGATACTTACAATTTCATAATTCAAGATACATGCGTCCACTAATCATGTTATGACTTGCAAACAATACACTAATACTTGAGACACGACTCATCTGGATACATATAATTAGTCAGATTCAGCGGATGCTTGCACTTGTGGTGGCCTTTATTGCTCTACTGCGCTAATTATTACAGTGTTGCATCCCCCACACATAAGATTAGCCCTTAAAGTGTTCCAGGCCTCCTGCTACTCTCACCACTCGAGTCAGTACGCTCTATGTGAGACTAACTGACTCTTTAGAGTGTCAGGATGCAATCCTTACCTTGAATCCTTACTAAATTATATAAATGAGGCACCATCATGAACTTTCACTAATAGTGGTCATGGAGTTACGTCCTGACCAAACGAGACACCACCACAAGATCTCACCTAGAGATTCATGGAATTATGCCCTAACCTATGAGGCACCACAATGAAACCATTGTGAAATTACGTCCTAACCACACCAACATCATGTTCCACCAATCAATATAACATTATTGCTCATATCAAATCCATGACTACATATATAACCAACTATTCATTCATTTTCCATACTAAGATCATGCCAAACTCATCATTCACCACCCATAAACCATCTTTACTCATGTATATTCACTCATCTCATGCTTTAACAAAGTAATTCAATCAAACCTGTGTCAAACATCCAAGAACAGAGAAGAAAAATAGAACATGGCACATTCTCGCCCAGTTCTCGCTCAAGCTGAAAGGCCTCGCACAGGCGAGAGGATTCCCTCGCTCAGGCGAGCTTCTTTTGCCTAGGCGAGAGCTCGAGAAGTGGGAACAACGACTTTCGCGTTCTTTCGCTTAGGCGAGACCTCCTCACCTGAGCGAGATACATTCTCGCTCAAAACAGGAGCTCGTCGCCTAAGCGACAGCTCGCGCAATCAACCTGGGCAAGTTGCTGCTAATCTCGCCTAGGCGAGACACGCTTGCTTGGGCGAGAAAACCAGAACCCTCCACTGTTCACATAGACCAACACCAAATATCAACCAGAGCAGCACAAATCACGTTCATAACATTTTACATACATCAGAAATACGTAACAGACCCAAAAATTAGCAAAGATCGATTTAAACTAAGAAACCCTAGCTTCCCTTACCTAGAAAGAGCTAGTACAAGACTTCGACACCTAAGCCCACGAACATGACAACTTCAAGAGCAGTTTTAAAAGGTGGAGTAGAGCAGGGGTTGAGCTAACTTGAAGAGGACTAGAAACCAAACCCTAGCAGAGCTTCTGTTGAGAGGTAAAAGAGGGTAAGCAAAGCACTATCTTTGCAAACTCGCAGAAATGAGGGGGGTTAGGCTACTGTTAAGACTTTGGCAAGTGTACCAAGTCGCGCAAGTAGTAACCGGTAAGACCGGGATATCGTTTCCCAAGAGACTCGTGTATACTAAATATTTGCATAATTAGTGACTAATTTAAACTAATGAATAAATCCATATTTTGAGTTTCAACGTATGAAGTTAAACTTTGCATAAATAATTAAAATTGAACTTTGGAAGTTAAAGGCACTTAGTGAATGGAAAAGATTAGAAATGATATGACTTGATATTGCCGGGGTTAGAATTCACCAACTATGCTCTCATGCAACTACAATTTAACATCCTCTTCATTAATATGCTAATGCCAACCCACAATATTACTCAAACCCTAATTCCTTAATGAATTGAGCCTAAATTTCCTTATTAAAAGTCAATTCCTTGAACTCTTAATAAGCAAATTTGCTTTATGCACAAAGGTTTTAATGCAACCCATGGGTCCAGCCCCATTCCTAGGTACAAGCTCCATTGAGTTTTCTTATTTCAAATCTAGGTTTCAATAGATATTTCCACACCCAATGAACCAAAAATCATGCAAGAGATGGCTAAATCAATACAAGCTTTAAGTGAAGAAATAAGAAGACTAGCAATTAATGAAAGAGTCATATAAATAATCAAAACATTTGCATTTACACAAGAGTTTCGTGGCTACATCTAACCCCAACAAAAATGGGTTTAGCTCTCCATTGTCATGGAGAGCTCAAGCTTAAAAATGGAAGAAAAGGAAGAGAAAGAGATACAAGGAGGAAGATGGAGCTGTTCCCACGAGCCCTAGCACTCCTCCAAGCTCTCCAAATGTGTTCTTCGTGCCTCCAAAATGCCAAAGATCTGATTCCCTCCGCGAAAACAGAAGAAAAAGGGGTCACTTGACATATCAGCGAAAAAGGGCGCCTGGCGGAAGGGTCTCACCGCCAGGCGCAAGCCACCAAACAGGGGGCAAGTCTTCCCGCTACCGCCCGGCGGTGACTAAGTGCCGCCAGGCGGTGACTAACAGTAGCGCCTGTCTGGCACTTGGCTGGCGCGTGGTTGGCGGTCTGTTCCGCCTGGCGCTGGCTTCGCGTCGCCAGGCGCTTCCTGTTGACATTTTTCTTCTCTCTTTGCTATTCCGGGTCACTCATTAGTCTGGATTATTGGAACAAAGCTTCCCATCTACAAAAAGGACACAAAAATGGGGACTAGTGATATATTTAGATCAATGTAACCCACAATGTATTTATTTACAAAAGTAAGGTAAAATTGAGGATTAAGTAGGTTAAAAGCTTTGGAAGAGATGATTTTGCTAATGAAATATAGCTTGGATAATGGTAAAAATTAACATTATCAGCTACCTTAGGGGCTTTGGACACCCTATGGGCCAACCCTTAGGCCCATATGATTAAGATAGGCCCTTAAAATTTAGGATAGATTTAAAGTGGGCCTTACAATGTGCAAAGGTTGAATTGACTTGATATTGAGTGAAAAAATTGTTTTTATGAAGAAATTAATTAATTTTATTTAGTATAATATTGAAGGGGTGAAACCAAAAGTTATATTTTTACACACAATCAGTTTTGAAATAATTGATTATAATTTAATAATTTATTGATTTAATTATGCCTTTGGTCTCCATTTTCATAGCAAAATCTCAATTCGGTTCCTATATTTTTTTTTCTCAATTTGGTCCTTGTTTTGGGAAATTTGATCTCAATTTAGTCATTTTCGTTAGTGGTATAGTAACAATGTTAAATGGGGTGCCACATGTCAGTTCCTGAATTTTTTTTTTGAATTATTTTTTAAAAAATAAAAAATTGCCACGTGTGAAGCTATCGTCGTGCCATGTGGCAGTGAAAACGTGATGTGGCAGTGATAGTGCCACATGTTAGTATTATGCCAGGTGTCATTTTCTCATTCTCAATTTGGTCCCCGTATTCTAATTGTTGTCTCAATTTAGTTCCTATTTTTGTAAAAATTGTGTAATTTCGTCCCTCTTCAAATTGAAACAAAAATTAATTTTTATATAAATGTTATACAAAAATAAATATATAATATATAATAATAACAAGTCAATATAATAACAATTTTATTAATTTTAACTAAAAAAGATTATTAAGTAAAACTAATATTTGAAACTTGTTTTATATCTATATATTATTCCATATGTAAAAAAAATCCCAATTTTTTTAATTTTAATTTTATTTATTTGGATATTAATTTCTTAATTTAGTTTATTATTTAAATTTAAATTTATTCAATATTTTATTTATTTTTGTACATAAAATTATTATCATTAAAAAAATTATACCAGAATAAACATAATATTATTAAGGTTTAATTACTCGGATGGTACCCACTTTGGTAGGAGTGTCTCAATTTGGTACCCGCCGAAAAAAAAGTGTCAATTGCGTCTCCACTTTTGAAAAAGTGCATCAATCAGGTCCTTTTCAGAAAAACATAATTAACGCCATTAACGGCAGGCCACGTGTCACTCTCACATTTTTTTAATTTTTTTTTAATTTTTTTAATTTTTTTAATTTTTTTTAAATAAAACAATATTTATAGAAATATTAAACTAAATTACTAAATAATAATTACATAAAGATAAGATAACTATATAGTCATCATGACATTAATTTTCTTTTCATATTTTTCATCTTATTCGCAAAGTTATTAAAATTAACTCTATTAATGTTTCATGTACGTAGAAGTTTCTTTTTCTTTCTTATTCATTTCCTTAATATAGAAAAAATAATAATATAACATATTATAATATATATATATATATATATATATATATATATATATATATATATTATTTTAACCTGGTGATAAACTTTTTTTTCTTGTTTGAGAGATGCATTCTCCCGATATATTGTAAGTATTTATTAGAATACACTTTTTTATTATTAGAATATTTATTGTTCACAATTTAATGTAAAATAACATACTAACTAAAACTTATAAAATATAAAATTAAATATTTTTTAAAGCAGAGGATATAATTAATATATATTAACAATATCTAAAAAAAAGCTTAGATATTGTTGCTCAATTATAAATTACCTTTAAAAAGTTATATATTTTTATGGAAACATTATTTACCATAAAATTGAAAGTTATACAATACATGATTAAATTTGGTATGATTTTATTATATTTAAAAATGATTTGAAAATAGTTGTAGCAAATCCATTTAAAAATTGAACATGTTGTAGAAAAATAAATAAATAAATAAATGTATAAACATAATTAAAATAAGAATTAAGAGTGTTATTTTAATAATAAGAAAATATGAATTTCAATTTAAGAAAATATTAAGGATGGGTGAAAATTTCCTAAAAGGAAATTATTCATAGAAATATTTGGTTATAAAAGCACATATGTGTGATGCAAATGTTGCATAGAATGAAGATGAACAGTCCAATGAAGTCTGCAGTGAGATTTGTATTCGTAATGCTTTTGGTTATCTTTGCATCAGGTTATAAGTCATCTATTTTGAGGATTATGTATCTGTTTTATTTTCTCAAGTAGCTTTTTTTTCTAAATCATAATTAGTATTTGTTTTGTGTTGCAGATATGTGCATGAAATCAGAGGCAAGAAACGTTGTGACTCTGCGTTGCAGTACTCCCGACAATTGTCAATTTCTTTGTCCAAATTGTAATAATTGTCAATGTATTGACAAGCTTTGTTATTGTCCTGAAAATGTTTTTCCTTTTACCAACAACAAATTCATTCAAAGTCCTTAGATATTTTTGCAATACTACATCAACAATAAGATGCCAGTCAGCTATGTATACAACTTTGATTTCAGATAATTTTGTTTGAAATTATAAAATGATTAATCCTTATTTAAATGTGTATTTTAATTTTTGTTAGAATATAAAGCTAATTCATAAATGATGTGTAATTTTTATATTGTGATTTATTATAGCTTGTTTTCGATTCGGTTGACAAAAATAATATATAATGTGTAAAGGTTGAATTGACTTGATGTGGAGTGAAAAAATTGTTTTTGTGAAAAAAATAATTGATTTGATTTAGGATAATATTGAAGGGGTGAAATCAAAAGATATATTTTTATAGTAGGAAAGAGAGCCTAAATAAAAAGCTCCACCAACCAAATTTCGAAAAGCTTGAACGAATAAACCTTTGGGTCAGTTTTTACATAAGCTTTTCATTTTCAACTAATCGGCCAAATTAATATGGGTTTTAGGAGAGAGCTTACCAAAAATGTGATAATTCAAACTCAGAGCTCAACACTAGCACCGTGAAGGAAGGATCGATGGGAATTACCATACTAGAAGCGAGACTCTTCAACCACAGGGAAAATGAAATTCACTTTATTTTTAAATTTACTCTTTGTAGATATGATAAATGCATTTTCCTTTATTTGTGTCGGACATTATTCTCCACTACCTTATCCACTTGTAAGTATCTCACAATGCATTATTTTTATTTTCAAAATTTATTAATAAGTATCCGTTCAATCCATTCTAACTAAACTTTTTATCTTTTAAATTTTAGGTTAAAATACTCTGTTAGTCCTCCTTTTTGTACCAAAATCTCAATTTGATCATCGTATTTTTATTAGTCTCAATTAGGTCCATATTTTTGTAAATCAGTAACAATTAAGTCATTTCCGTTAATATAGAACTAATATCATTAAGTAGATGTCACGTGTCAGCTCCTCATTTTTTCAAATTTTTGAATTTTTGTTAAATTTTTTAATTTTTTTTTCAAATTTTTTTAATTTTTTTTAAAAAAATATTTATGCCACATGTCACGTCTGTAGTGTGCCACGTGTCAATCTAATGGGATGACACGTGTCAAATTAGTGTATGAATCTCAATTTGATCCTCATATTTGTTAATTTAATTTGATTTCAGTTCCAATTTTTTTTTAAATTTTCAAATTGAGACGCTCCAAATTTAGACTAAATTTAATTTTTATATAAATATTATAATGATACTTTTATTAAAAGTGATATTTCTATTACATATTTTTAACAATATTTAATTTATTTAAATTTATATTTTATATTCAACTTTATTTAAATTTTATTTTAAAATTATAAATATATAGATTTATAAATTTATATTCAAAATATTTGTATAACATTATATATCAACAATTTTTTAGAGTTGGCTTAAAAAGAACAATTTTATAAATTCAAATGTACAATTTTAAAAAAAAAATTATAACAAATTAAAATAAATATATTTAAAATTTTAATATTAAATACAATTAATATTATTAAAATATTTAATAAAAATAATCATAACATTTTATATAAAAGTAAAATTTGGTCTAAATTTGGAGCGCCTGAAATTGAAATTTTTTAAAAAAATTTGGAACTGAGATCAAATCAAATTAACAAATACGATGACTAAATTGGATTCATACAATAATTTGACACATATCACCATATTAGATTGACACGTGGCATACTACAGATGTGACACGTGGCATAAATATTTTTCTAAAAAAAAATTTAAAAATTTAAAAAAATTCGAAAAAAAAATGAGGAGCTGACACGTGACACGTACTTAACGGTGTTATTTCTATACTAACGGAAATAACCTAATTGATACTGATCTACAAAAATGTGGACCTAATCGAGTCTAATAAAAATACGAGGACCAAATTGAGATTTTGGTATAAAAACAAGGACTAACGAAGTATTTTAACCTAAATTTTATTAAATTCTAACGCCGGCTTGATTGACACAATTTTTTATTTTAATTCAAAACTAACTTCTCAATTTCAACGTAATATACTCTAATTAGGGATGTCAATGGACAGCCAGAGCCAACGATACTTTCTTATTTTAATTAAAAATTAACTTCTCAACATCCTTTTAACTGATATTATCTTTTTATTTTTAATTCAAAAATTAACTTGTTCGTATCATTCTAACCTATTTTTACTCAATTTTCTAATTTTTAAAATTTTAATTCAAAATTAACTTATTTTCTGTTTCGTTCTTTTAACGTTCTTTTAACATATGTTTCACCAAAAATTAACTTTCATTATATGTTCAATATTATTTAATGATAGCTAATTATTTGTATTCTAGTAGTATGATGAAACAACCCATTTTCAACTAGTGCAATATGCATGTAAGATCTATTTCTTTTGTTTTAAAATGTTTTGGACTTAGATTTTCTTAGAGGGTTCAAGGTCAGTTCACTAATTATCCCCTCCTAGCTACTCACCACTTTCATCTTGTTTATTTCTGAAAACAATCTACTTTCTTTCTTCCAGTTCTAAAGAAAGAGTTGTGCTAGGACAGCTGCGAAACCCTCCTCCTAGATAGCAGAAACTGTTTTCCCATGTAAGTTGAGCTCAAACTTCCTCCTTTCTCTTTTTTTTTTTTTTCAGCTCTTTTGCTATAGTTCCATCATGGGTTCTTCCTAGAATCTCACCTTCATTCTGGTATTCATGTTTTTCAGCCCTCTGGTTTGTTCTTGGAGTTGTGGTGCTCCTTCTATTAGCATTTATCCTCCTTAAGTTGAGCTCCTCTCAAAGGTAAGGGAAGCTAGGGTTTAAAATTATTTTTAGTATTGCATGTTTTTGGGTTCTGAAGCATGTTTACAGTGCCTTTTTGTTGTTGTGATTCGTATGGAACTGATTGCAATGTTGTTTGGTTTTGGATGTTTAATGCTGCATGCGTGAGTAGGGGAGGAACGTGTTGTTTTCGCCTAAGCGAGCAAAACTTGCCTAAAAAGTAGTAGAGAACTCACCTAGGTTCTGCTCGAGTTGTCGCTCAGGCAGCAACCTTCAGTTTTGAGCGAAGCAGGACTTCCCAATGCCCACTGTTTGAGCTCTCACCGAGGTGAGGATGCCTAACTTAAGCAAGAGAACCTCTATCGCTTAAGCGAAGGCTTCTAGCTTGAGCAAAAGTGGTGCATAGATGAGTTTTATTAATTGCTCTCTATTATTGTTGGTTGTTTTACTCCTTAAAGGTATGATAATTGATGTTGAGCATGTATGGTGTGATATTTGAAAGTGTATTTCATATGAATGGCATGAGGTGATAATACTTTGAGATAACATATGGATTTGGTGTGAGAAATATGGATATGGAATGAGCTAGACGTAATTCCATGAGACTCTTGGCGAGATCTTATGGTGATATTGTAGTGTATATAATCAAATAAGGATTCAAGTAAGGTTGCATTCTGAAACTCTAAAGAATCGGTCAAACTCACATAGAGTAGACTAGTTCTAGTAAAAATTTCAATTTTTATATTTTAAAGTCATTTATATTTTTATCATATTTTTTTAATAACTTTAACTTGTTCCTATATCTGAATTTTTTCTTTCTTAGAACCAAAATATAAAAATTACATAAAATCAAAACTGTTTTAGCAAAACAAAGATGTATTCTAAGAGTGAATAGTAATAGTTTTATAATACATGAGTAACTTTTAACAGCAACTTAATATACATTTTATTAATATATAAAACAGAAAATAAATAAATTGCACATACTTGAACAAAATTACAAACACCGATAAAAAATAAATAAATACAATCAAGCTCGTACATTGTATATTTTTATTATTATTATAATATATATATATATATATATATATTTAATTATCGATTTCCAATTATTTATTTATTTAATTATGGTTTCCAAGTGCATGGCACATTACTGCGGTTGCACTGTCAATTCACGTTTGCAGGCTCCACACAAACTTCTCACGTGGTACACGTAATCTTCAAATATGTGGGACCTTTTTCACGCGCGTCAACCTTCCACGCGTGTTGCTGCGGATTGCACAAATCAGAGGTTGACTTTTGGAAATGTAGGAATCCAACGTAACAAAAGAAAGAGAAGTAAACCACGTTAGTCTCTCACGGACTGGTCCCACACACTTGCTAAACGACACCGTACAGCTAACCTAAACCTCATTCTGACAGTCAACGCCCTTGTCCCGTTGTGCTCCCTGGTAGTGACTCCAGGCTTCTTATTTCTTCTTCTAATATTTCTTTTTTAATATTTTCATTATTTTTTGTTGTGTTTTTGTTTGGATTCGACAAGTCAAAGGCACATGAGACAAACAATTCCCTAACTTTGAAGCAACCCGAGATAGACAGCATGAATCTTGTGTATCTCTAGATCAAGTTGTTGCAGGAATAGCCATGTTATGGTTGATTTACTCGCAGAGTGAAGATAACGCTAATTAAGACCTGAAAATTTACATTGTCCATTTCTGGGTATGGGAATCATCATCACCATTGTGTCTGTGCCTTCCAATTATTAGTTTTATCATATCATTCTCCATGGTTATTTTCACATATATTAAGGTAATTCAATTCAGGTCCATCTTAACCACTCTACAAGGAATTCATTTTTATTTGACATGTTCTTAATCTTCTCCAGGTTTAGAATAAGGATGTTTCAAGTATCTGTCAACTTTTGTGTGCTCTGACATAATATGTTAATCTAAAACATCATCCACTTTATCCCCTCTTACTTTTATGGTAGCTATTAAATTAACTGATTGCAGTAGTTAATCATCAATTAATATTAATTTAGTACATCCAACTTGGGTATATTATATTATAAATGAACTTTTCTCTGAGATAAAACTTTTTAAAGTGATTATATAACAAAGCTATATATTCTTTAATGGCATACATATAAGTCGAAGTGTTATTCTTCTATAAGCACTTATAAGCACACATTTTAGATCAAATTTTTGTTGTTGTCAGATGAAAGAATGCTGGAACAATCCATAAGCCATGAATTCCGGGGCAAGTGCTGTAGCCCATAAACCTTCCTAGGATGCTTTTTCTATCTGTGATTTATTAAAATTTACTTGAGACAGAAAACATGAACAATTATAGCAATTATTTTCTGCTTTAGTGTTTTTCATCTTTAAAATTGTTGAGGAATTGCTAAAAGTTTTAATCATTCATCCCTATTTACTTAAGGTTTTAATTCTTCTACTTGCTAGAACTACTTAAACAAATGGGATCCAATGAAGAATCTATCTACCTATGTTAGGTAAATAGGTGTATGTTCTCTGCATTGAATGTCCTATTTCCAATGAATCATAATCGAATTTAAAACTCTGATTTAGTTATTTGGCTAAGCTCCATTATCATTCCTAATGTTACTTTTTTGATAAGGAGAATCGTACTTTAGTAAGTAACCTACCGTTTCATCTATAGTAGCAAATAAATAATTGAGCAAGCTCACCTACCCTGATAAACATTTCTGCTAAAAAGAATTGAAAATAAGTCTCATGAGTCAAATAATATCCTAAAAGTAAATATTATATATATTTCTTTAAGGTTGACTCTTGCTTTGGTTGAAATGGGGTCGTGAAGTAGTAGCTTCTGTCTAGTGTGATATGCATCTATCCCATCATGTAACAAGACAAAATAAACATTTAAACAAAACCATAGCCCACAAGTATCAGTACCACAATAAATTTTAAAAATGTCAAACCCCCTCCTCTTTGTAATACCTATGCAGCATATATCATGTTTGTATGGACTCCAACCTTTCAATTCCCAAAAAACTAATCCACAAGCATAGCCATACATCAATGGCTAAGTTGTTTCTAGTGTAAAAATACTTTCACTTTCAACCGTGTGTTTAGTATAATGTTTGAAATCTCATATTATGTTTCAATTTAAATGCAGATCATTAAACTAGATATAAACTAAACCAGTTTTCATCTGAATCAGTTTCTGATGTGTACATGCAAACACAAACTTGGTAAATTACCATGCTACTTCATGTGTAAAGTACAAAGGCCGCATCAAATTATGAGGTGGTGAGTAATGACACATTTTTGTAGTCAACCAAAGATGTTTGAAACGGTTAAGAAGTGAATTTTAAATTTAACTTAATCTCACCGAACCGATTTATAAGATAAAGGTTATATTCACTTATATATTATAAATCTGTCTTATTTCTAGTCGATGTAGTAGTTCTAACGGAATAAAAATCTCAAAAGAAGTCAAAGTAGAATGCATACAAAAACATAACCAGAGCTTGGCTTACTTATATTAAAGCCAAGGAAGGGAGAAGCAAGCATATATACACGTCACAACCACCTTCTCATCTGCTCCACTCTTTCCTGTTATCTTCCTCTTTCAACTGCTATATCTTGTTGCTCTGGTCTAATAAATATGGTTGAGTCAGCCATGTCAAAGACAATGATGGAGGAAGTAATGGCAAGTTGGTCAGAGGGGTCAGAGGAAGAAGAGCTTGTGAGAGAGCTTTTGGATGATGGCTCTCCCCTTCTTGTGCTGTCTCAGGAGGCAATTCAAAACCCCATAACAAAACCCTCTTCAACTCACTTCCTCTCCAACATTTACTCAGGACCTACCATCTCAGATATTGAAAATGCCTTGTCACTCACCAACCACAGAGACCACTTTCCACCACTCTCATCACCCAGGTATATATATAAATGTTTTCAAACTTCTCTGCATTACTTTCTTTTGTTAAAAGTTCAGTTTCCTGAATTCACCATTCATGTTTCTTGTTTTGTTTTTCAGAATTTCAATATTGGAGAGGGGTTTGAGCAAGATTGAGAATAAGTATACCCTCAAAATCAAATGCTTTGGCAATGGGATGGGAGATGATGGATACAAGTGGAGAAAATATGGACAGAAATCTATTAAGAATAGTCCAAATCCTAGGTAAATTCTTTCTTCTAGGTAAATTTTTTCTTCTATACAATTGATGTATGAAGATAATAATAATAATAATAATTCACCTTTTGATTTCAAATTCTTTACACATTTACTGGGAGGTAAAAAAGCTGCAGAGATTTCCATGAATCTGTCCTCTTATGCATGTACAGTACTTTGGCGTTACTTCAAAAGTCTTTCACTCAGAAACAAAAGGGACATGCACTTAGTTTTACACTCACTACACGTTTACATAAAGTTTTCTATAAATATATCATTTTTTTTTTCATAAATTAAAATTTACTTCAATTTTGTCAATACTCTCTCATCTAACTTTGTGAATAAATTGAGCTACATAACTTGATTTTAACTCAGAATCTGAATTCAATTTTTTTCCTAAATAATTATTGAAGTAAGAACTTAAATATGATCCTTCTCATACAAGCTCATTCTCCTGAAAACTCACAAAAAACACTCTTCTCTTCACCCAGAAATTACAGAGTGAGTCTCTTGCTTCAATGGCATTAAATGCATCAACTTAGACCATATTATACTGTCTTTTATCCTCTCAGAACAGATTAGTACACACCTGAACTTAAAATACACTAATCAATCTGAAAGCCACTAATAAATTCACAGTAATCAGTAGCAACGACATTTTAAGAAAAACCACTGGTTAGTGTGATTTTCACAATCAGATTGTCTTTGTCGTTGTATCAAATCTGCATGTATCTGAGAACTCTATGATGTGTAATAGAGATGATATAGAAAAGGTAAGAGGGTGAGGAATATTTTACACGTCACTACGTCAGTATGTTTCCTACGGTATTCGTGTCTTGTCATAACCAAAGATATGGCAAATTGGCTTCACAGTTTCATCACAAATTTAATCACTACAGGCCTAGCCTAGTTACCTAAAACATCCATTTTTTTCATCACAACCTACCCATGTTGTTGTGTTATAATTTGTGAGAGGCCTATTCATTCATCCATATACTGCCCGACAAATACAAATTTAAGATTAAAAGCTACTTTAATAGTTGCAACAAACATGCATAACAAAAGTTTGATATGTATTGTTTAACATATGATGCCACTTTTCATGGCAACTCTGACAAAGTAGTACTATGATGTTAAGTTTTTTTTTTTTTTATCAGATGATATCAATATTTTATACGAATTAAACTCCTATTTTATTAATATTTTGTTTGTTAAGTTAATTTCTCATATATAATACAAAGTTTAATTATGTATTACTAATTTTGATTTTATGGAACCTGCAGGAGTTACTATAGGTGCACAAACCCAAGGTGCAGTGCCAAGAAGCAAGTTGAGAGATCCATTGAGGACCCAGACACTCTAATCATAACCTATGAAGGGCTCCACTTGCACTTTGCTTACCCATATTTTGTCATGGGCCAACCAAACCAATCTCAATCCGATCAACCTATCAAGAAGTCCAAACCCACTTCTTCAGAGGACCAAGTCCAAGCCCATATAGAAGATTATGTCCATGAGGCCCAATCAAGTGCTACTTCGGGTGTGATGCCATCCACTTCACTGGACTCTCCACAAGACATGGCCCAGGAAAACATGGGCTCACAAGGATTGCTTGAAGATATGGTCCCATTCATGGTTCGGAACCCATCAAACAGTGTGAACACAAAATTTTCTTGTTCGTCGTTTCGATCTCCTCCAACATCTCCTATGTGGCTTAAATTCTAGGACTTAATTTATAATTATGAATGTGTAAAGATTTAGAAACACAATAATTTTAGATATAATGGCTTTGCTTATGTGAATTTAATATATAATGTAATAGTATAGTTTTTATGTCACGTGATCGAAGGAAGGAAAAAGGTTCTTCTAATTCTATTCTAGAGTTAAATCATAATTAAAAAATTATTTTTCTCTGTTCATTTTGTCCAAATTTGTCTATCATTTGAGTGTAAAATAAAAATAAGAACGAACGAATAAGATAACGATGGAAATTAATATGATATAATGCATAAATAAAACATGTTGATGGAATCATGTGTTACCTTGAATAAAATCACGAACAATTATTTTCAAATAGTGAGAATCTTCTAGAAACTTATTCTAAAAATGTTAAAAAATATTATTTATTAAATTTATATATTAAAAGATAGTGTATATTTGTCATGTTACAATTATTGATTTTTTTTATCACGTGTTTTAGTACTGTTCTCAATTCATGATATGTGGACAGCTAACATTTAAAAGAAAGACAAAACTTAGACAAGATATTGTAGATATAGTTGGTAAGTTTTTTCAATTCGATCTAGAGATTCTCCTGGATAATATGATATATATTTAGTAACATTATTTAGTACACGTGGGAATATTTAAAATTTGATTGAAAATTTTGATATGTAAGCTTTTTCCAATAAAGAATATGTAAATTTTGTAGCAAGCTTTTTTTATTGGCTAAAATTTACTAAAAATTATAAAATTGGGAGAGATGATCTTAAATAAGTTATGAAAAGTATCAAATTATAATTTTTAACCATAAAGTATATTAAAATATATATACCATTTAATTTTCCTATAATTTTTGTTGGGTTAGTATGTAATATAATAAGTTACAGTAGTTGAATAGATGTAAGATGGCATAACACCTATGAGTTGTACCCATCCAATTGATGCAACTTGCTACCAAGATACCAAAGTTTTGAAAAAAAAAAATATTATGTACTGCATGTACCTATGTGTCATATGAATAATAGTAAGACATTGCAAAAATAATGAAGGAAAACGATGATTCATCGTTAAACGTTTAGCAAGTGTATTAATTGTTAATATAGTAATAGAATATTGTCATTTGAAATTGAATTGATTAAATACTAGATTATTAATTTATGTAATTTTGAGCAACTAAAATTTGACAGAATGACAACATAAATTATAACAAAAACTTTAATCACAAATATAGAATTATAACAAAAACTTTAATCAAAATAAAAAATATCCTAGAATTGATTTCATATCTTTTTTTATATAATTCTACTATTTTTAGTTGATGCAAGAAGTGTAATTATTCATTTGAGTTTATTCAGAGTTGTTTACTCTTAATTCCTTAGATAAGCAAATATATTCATTGAATTCTAATCTCTAATCTTTTAGGCCACTTAAAATTCAATAGAATCATGAAGAATAGTAATCATTTCAATGTTAAACTAATTAGATATGTCCAATTTTTCATTTGTGACAAAAATAATTTGTTCTATTTATAATCACAAATAATCTCCAAATCTCATGATTCTGAAATTGCTCAAAAAATAAACATTAGAACTATAAAAAAAACAAATAGATAAATTAAATTAACTAAACATCAATTTTGAAGGTTTAGAAATTATGACCAAAAGTTTTACATCAATCATCAAAAAAAAGAGAATATTAGTTTTGCATGATGCAAAAGCCAAAAAATAAATATAAACTAGAATCAAAAGAAGTAGAAAATGAAGAAGATGGTCCCTTGTACTCTCATCTCCTCCTCCTTAATGGTTTCATGTGTTTCTCCTTTTGTTGAGGTTGTTACCTCTCCCTCGTAACCGTTTTTCTATTTTTTTTTTCTTTTTATTTTTCTTTTAATCATTTTTAGTCCAAACAATATTAAAAGTTAGTACTGCTCACTAAAAAATTCACAGGTAGTAGAAAATTCACAAGCCACCAATGAAACTTGCTAGTTTGCATTCTATATCTTTGAGCCAAATCCATTGATTGTGAAAAAATTCATGAGTCACCCATGTAACTCGCAGATTTGAATTTTGCATCTTTGGAATCGAATCCACATATTGTGGAAAAATTCACATGTTGCTTGCGAAATTCCCTGATTTGCTTTCTTCACTTTTGGCATTAACTCTCTCCTAGTTGTGATTACAACACCTCAAAACACATGTTTACAATGTACAAACTCAAATCTATGATCCGAAACAAAGATAATGCATAAAGAAATCATTCCAATGATGAAAAAATGTATGAAAATTGCCTAAACTAATGTACAAATGCAAAGACATTTTATCTATTTATTACATTTTTTTCTAATAATTTTTCAAAATTTCTCTCATTTTGTCCAAAAGTTAGAAAACTAGAATTGAAGAATGGAGGCATGTTGAAATTATCCACTATCATATAGGGTGTCCTGGGTAGAATTGACGGGGTTACTTGTTCGACTAAAAAGTAAGATTAATTAAATTTTAAATAATTTATATATTTAGATATTTTTAATTAAAGATTTATTGAAAGAAATGATTTTATTAGACTAAGTTTTTTTTATGAGTCTTATAAATATTTGGGTTAAATGTTATTAAAATTGTATTTCGTGTCTATTCCAAAATATGTAACAATTTCGTTTCTACATTTTATAAAGTAATGCAAAAATGTTGTCAACAACAAACAAACTCAAATGACATTAGAGTCTTCTTTCCTACCCACAACTCTTTCTTTCTTATGAGTGCAACTCTTTTTACTGGTGAAGGACGACCTTGGTAGTGGTTACCGAGGCAATTGGTAGTAGGCAATATTTTTCCTAAATTCATATCTCATATATACTAAAACAAAATCTATTCCATTCATGACTTGATTGCCTCATCCATATCTTCCTCCCCTCATTCTCACTCATTTCATCAATAACGGATCTTCAGACAATATTTTAAGAGTGTCAAAATAAATATATAAAAATTTTGGAGGTACCAGATACATAAAATACATTAAAATTATAAAAAAAACTTTTATTTATATATTAATTTACATATAGAAAAAAAAAATTGGGGGATTGCACCTCATCAACCTGTACTACCCTTTCATGTCTTAGTTGTCGCATGCTCACTTCTCCTTCCTCTATCCCTACAATTGTCTTCCCTCCTTGGTTGCTCCTAGTGTCCCTTCTAGTGATATCTCATCAAAACCGCCTCCTTCTTGATTGTAGATCCAACCACCATGTGTAATCACCCCATCCTGTAAGGAGAAGAGACTTTAACATCGTTAAGTCTGTTTGTTGTCAATAACATTTTTCATTACTTTATAAAATATAGAAACAAAAGTGGTACATATTTTGAAACTAAAACAAAATATATATTTAACCCTAAATATTTTTATTTTTATATAAGTATATATTTCAATTTTTTTTAACTTATCAATTCATCTATTTATTTTCTCTTGAAATGCAAGTTGTTGAAAGTCTAAAAAGGATTGGAGAGAGAGAATGCAAGCTAATTGACAAACTAGATAAGAAAACTAAAATAATAACTACGCAATCTCGGTTGATAACAAAATCAATTGAAAAGATACGTAAAGGAAAATGAAAAGTATATTCAAAACTCGATATAATGAAAGCTTTTAATGGAGACTAAATTAAAAATGCTTAAAAAATATTTAAAAAACTCAATTAAACCTATTAAAAATTATGGAATTATGGTGCTATTTTTTTTATTTATATTTACGTATTATTAAATTGTGGTGATGGAGACATGCTAATTTTAAGAGTATTATGACATATACGGAATCTTTAACACAGATAACACACTCTCCATTTTCTTTTACCAAAATATATTGTAGATTTTATTTACCTGAAAGCTTTTACTGTAATTGTTTAGAATCCGATTTTCGAGAAATTGAATTCTAAACGTATTTTCGGTGTTTATGTTAAAAAAACATGCTAATGCAAAATTATGTTTAGTATTCGATTTTTCGAAAATCGAATTCTGAATTAACACAATAAAAATGTATTATCTAAGTAAATAAAAGCTAAAAACTGCTCTTTTGGTAAGAAGAAAGTGTATTCTATGTTAAAAAATTCGAAATATACAAGTCATTTTCGATTTTCTTCTACAAATTTTTAACTTAAAAGGGACTTGAATCTTAGGGTCCTTCCAAACATCATCCATCATAATATTCAATCCAAAAAACTACTATATATGCTATTGATAATTTCCTAAAGAAAATATTAAAAATTAATTAAAAAAAAGGCTGAAATAATATTTTGAAAAGGACATTTAAACGAATATAAGTTATGACCAAAAACACTTTTGATATATATAAAAAAAATCTTTAATGTTTTTACTAAAAAAAAATTCTTAAAAATGCTCTTATTTAAGAAAATTAGTATTTTATACAATACTAAAATAATAAAAAATGAGAAGTCTAAATATTAAAGTTCAAAATGTATAAATTCAAAAATAAAATTATTAATCCATTAATAGAGCTAAAAGTAAATTTAAACTACAAGTATTAGTTTAATTTAAATTTGAAACGAAGCACAAGCATTGTGGTTTTGTTCATATCCTAATAAAGATAAAGGTGATAGTGCAGAAGCACGAGCATTTTGTGGGTTTGACAAAGCTGTGGCAAGAATGTGAACACTGTCACACTGAGTACAGTTTGAAACAGCCATGGCTTCGTGTTTTCTTCCACATATTTTTCGCATTAAAAGCGATAATAATGGTTATAAACCAACAACTCCCTCTTCCTTCATTAAATGAACCTGCCTTAAATTTTCTAACTTTCATCTATTTTCTATCTTTACACAATACCTTTACTTCTTCTTTTCTTTCTCATGTAACATATTTAGAACAAAGGAAATGCATCGTAACCTGTCACTAATCATATACATTAGTTTTTTATATATAAAATCATAATAGGCATTATTATAAAATCTTATCACTAAGGGTATGTTTAAATCTTAAAGTTCTATCAATATCATCACATGAAAACTCCACACAATTGAAAAACCAAAAGATATAAAAAAGACATGGAAGTGAAAAACATTCATTCAAAAGAAACGCTACCTTCTGTTGAGCTAATGAAAATATAATACGTTTTGAAAAATCTCATATTATCTATGATAACATAGAGATTGGGTGTTATTGACTATATAATAGACTCTAAGTCCACGATATTTCTTACCTCAAGTTAAAGACACTTTGAATTAGTGTTTGACTTTTTTTATACTCTTGTAATATAGTGTTGTGAGACGTTTAAATTCTTGTTTTGGAGATTATAGGTGTGTTTGAGATCAAAGGAGTGAGAGTATTTTATGTGTATTGTACAAATTTACAAATAATGATTTTTGTATAGTTGTGGTTTTTTATCTTTATTTGGAATTTCTACGTTATATTCTTGTATTCGTTGTGTTAATCTTATTTCTTTGGTAATAAGATGATTCTTGAGGGTAAAGACGATAATATTCTTAATTGATGATGATTTTTTCCGAACACTGTCAAACTATTACTAAAACATATACTTTAACGATTTGTGAAGATATCATATCTAAGAGCAATATTAAAATTTGTAAAGACATTAACACATCTATTTAAAAATTTTCTCTAAAGATATCGGAACTTCGAATCCATAGTCTTAACATTAACATCTATTAAGAAATCAAACTCCATCCAATCAAATGAAATAACTTGCATGTATTATTTACTTTTTGAAGTATTTTCATGGAGGTTTATCTGCTCACACCATCCCCAACACAAGAAAATCCAACGGCTGCTCATCATAAATACATCTTCATTTCTGTAATAGAAAAATAGTAATTCACGCATATAACAAAAAAAATGATTTGCACATTATTATTGCATTTACTATTTAAAATGAAGAATATTGACCAAAGTGGTAAAGATAGTGGTTATATAATATATTGAATATGCTTGACCAAATGTCTATAATTATTCAAAGCTAAGATATTAAATAGCTTTTAATATATTGTATACTATCTATGTCTTCTAAGGTTTTGTAGAGTCAAGGAGGTTGATTGAGTCATGTCTAGGGTTAATTGGTTTAATGTTAATGTTGATGGTACTATTCGAAGTTGTGGTGGACATATTAGATTGTGATACTCTTTGATCACCAATTCTTGGAACCCTCTTATAATAAATTAAGCAAGAAAAAGAAATTCAATCACCTTTGGTTTCACTTCTTTTATAATTTAGAATTCAATTTTCATTCTAACTAATCTTTAAAAATCACGTCTTTTTTTACAAACATATTAATATTTATATTTGAGTAAATCATCAACTTCGTATGAGAAATTTTTAAAGTCTCATATTCAATTCAAATGGGTAAAAGGAGTATCATATAAGAAAAACAGACAACACATTTTATTTTAAAATGTAAGAAGAAAGTGGTATATACTGTGATATTATGAGTTTAAATGTGTATTGATACCTACTTTTTTCCTTAAAAAATTTCAACAATAAATATATAAAATAATTTGATCATAATTGTGATACTCATAATTGTGACAACAGATTCCAAAATGGAAATCTCATTTTCCAATTACGCCTTTTATACATGAAAATAAATACGAAACATTAGTTAAAGCACCTAGTCAAGTCAGCTTTAACCAATGATTTATGAGTATGGTTTCTCCTTTGAAACATATGTTAGACACCTGAAATCATAATTAATAGCTTCAATTTAAATTATTTACACTCTTTTTTTTCTATTTGGTAACCATGCCATCAAATTGTTTAGAGGTGAAATAATTAAGAACCTTGGTGAGTGACGATGGAAAGTAGTTAAATATTTGCGAAGGTTTGATAGGAAGAATACGTTGATCCATCACATTCTTGTATGAGAAAGTTGATGATATATAAACATTTATTGAGGCGAAGATATTTTTTATATTTAAGTATAAAAGATTATTGGTGAACGTAAATAATATGATTATCGTCATCATGGCCTATCTCTAGCGTCATTTTGCAATATTGATATATGTTTTTGGTGATTAAATATTAATGAAGGTTGGACGTTGCGTTGAAGGAGCAAGGTATTGTTTGGTTCACATGTTACTTACCAATACCATTGATGGTGATGTGTGCATCTAAGAGCTCCAAAACCTGGTGAATAAATTAAAGCCACACAAGGCTTTCACAATCACTTTTGCGTCACTTGCTTTGATTTGAGGGTTGAATTAAATTATGATAATTAGTGGTGTGAGAGAAATCACTGTGTGCCATTAATGAAGATTGGAGTTTTGATCAACACTCTCTTGCACACAAATTAAGCACGTAGATGATGGTTATGGAGTTGGGTGGTCCTCTCAAACCCAAACCCTAGATTTTATATCTGGAGATAGTGAATTCATGAAACTTTGCATATGCTTCATCACCCATCAATGTCATAATAATTTGACCAAAGAAAGTAAATGTTTGGCTTTATTGTTTCATTGTTATTGCTTGCAATTTGGAGTCACTCATAATAAGTGCATGCACAATTTTTTACTTAGGTTTCAGTTTATGGATAAGATGTGTGTCAACGAGAAGCACTTAAAATTTAGGTTTAGTTTTTTAGGAAAAGATAATGTTTAATATGATAGGCATTACCTTAGAAAAATTCCATGATGCCAAATAACGTGGTTTTAAGTTACTTAAGATTGCCAAATCTAGTGAAAAAGAAAAGAATAGGTGAGACTGATTTTATAGTCAAGAAATAACAAGAATTTAGTTTAAATATTTTAATGAAGTTAGAGAAACAAATGAATTAAAAAAAATTTGATTATTGTATATATCATGTATTAAAATTTGTTTACTATGTGATAGGTTATTTATTTATTAAGTTTTAAATAAAAACATGAATGTTTTATCTTTGTAAACATTTTATTGCATGTTAAATATTTGTATTCGCGGGAAAATCATATACATTAAGTATTACAAATTTTAATTAATTGAAAAAAATTTGCTAATAGTGACGAAGTTATATTCTCACTTAGTAAAAAGGTATAAATTAATTAATTACAATTGTAAAATACTAATAAAGCAATAAAATTAATTTTTAATTACAAATTTTATCCTCCATTGTCATTTTACAAATCTTATCACGCATTTTATTATTACGTTTTTTCCAATTTTTTACATACTTTATCAGTATATTGTGTAAAAAAAATTGAGTTTCAAAAAACCAAAATCGTTTTATCATCAAATTTCACAAAATAATATCCTTCTATCACCAACAAAAAAATGGTAAAATCTTGGAAAAAATTGTGTGATAAAATGAATGACACTTAAAATCTTGATTCTAATATATATATATATATATATATATATATATATATATATATATATATATATATATAGATAGATAGATAGATATATATATATATATATATAGATATAGTAACACACAAGAAAACCTTCGATGATTTGTGAAATAACAATATAGGTGAAATAAAATTACATACATAGATATAGATTCTTTTTCTAATAAGCTAAAGTATCTCTTAAAAATTTGATGTGTGACATCTCACCCACAAGGACATCAAAACTTTGGTGTAGATAATTGAAGATTAAAAACATAAATGAAAAGTAGTTTTTAGAACAAACCAGAAATCTCTTCCAAAAAGGAACATATCATAAATAATCACTTTACTGTTGTATGCATTTACTATTTCATTTATATAAACTAATGAAAACATATCAACTTCTGTGTCCATTTTTTTAATACGAACAAAAGGTAATTAAATTATAAATTATTAAAATAAATATAAATATTTTTTACAATTCATTTATATGTAGTTTTTATTTCTTTTATATATAGTTTTATTTAATTAATTTAAAAATAATTAAATTTAAGAAAAACGGTTAAATAGAAAATTAGTAAAACTCAAAAGAAAAACCACTTGATAAAACTGAAAAAAGTGACCACAAAAAAGTGAATTATCTTTATAGTATAAATTATGAAATTAAATAGAAATATATATATATATATATATATATATATATAACTTTATTGTAAATAATTTTATTTTATTTTATAAGTAATTTTATCATTAAAAATGTGATAAATCCTAAAAAAAGGATTTTAAAATAAAAAATTCATAAAATTGATAAATTAATTATTTTAATTAAAAAATATCTAAAGCACAAATTTGAAAAACAAATATGAACATGAAAAAGGAAAATTCCTTTATATCTAGATAAATTTAATTATTATGTTTGTCTTATTATTTAAGTTTTATTTATAGTTTATTAATTATCATATGTTTTAAATTTTACATATTTATTAAATTCTTTGAGGTAAAAGAAAGTTAAGAAAAAATAAACTGAAACATGTTAGAGAAAAAAAAAAACATTGGATAAGTAAGAAATTGTACCTCTTAAGAAAACACTAGATTATTAAAAATTCAATGATAATAATGCTATATGTGATGGTAGATAATTGATGTCAAATTATAATGATTAAGTGATAAAATGTGGGATCAATCTAAATATGTCATTTTTTTTGTCACATCAACATGGTGAAAGTGATTTACATGGGTAGAGTAAGACAATGCATATGTACAAGTTATTTGCTCATAGATTCGTTTTACTTTTTGTTTTGTGTTCTCCATTATTGGATTTTGCAGAGCCACTATCTGCACATTACAACGGTTCTATTTGGCCACGTTTCAGTTCACATTGTTAAATCAAATGTTCTCACATTCACACTTTAAAATTTCAAATCTTTCCCAAATTCTTCACTCATCCAAATTACTGGTCAGAATTGTTTCACTTGTCAGGTTGAAATCCTTCCCTTAAAATAGTAAATATTGTGAGGCTTAATATATTTTTTGGTTTTTCTTCATTTTCACTTTTTAAATTTTAATATTAAGTGTTATATTCAAACCATTTGTTATTTTTTTTTTTAATTGAACATATTCAAGAATTCGGTAAGAAATTATTTAAATACATACAGTCGTTCTTTTATTTATACGTCTGATTTAAATTAATTAGAACAACAAACAAATACACAACACTAAAGAAAAAAAATAATTTAAAGATTAGGATTGAATTTTTGTTTGAAAAGAAAAAAATTACAAATCAATCACATTCAACTGAAAACATCTTTGAAAGGCTTTGACCTATCAGTATAAACTTTTGCACTTTTTTTACAACTCAAAACATTATTACATTCTTAAATCGCTCACATATAATTAAATTATCATTAAACTCATAAATTAACATATATTAACTAAGACTTTCAAGCTTAAATTCATCTCAAAACAATCAACTGGTCACAAATATTCACAATTAGTTAAACTTCAAATCATTCACCACACAACTCAACATCATCCAATAATCTTTACAACATCAAAATCAAAATTTAAATATTAAACTATCAAAATCTCATATCTTTACACTTTCAAAAAATATAAATTCAAAATTTTTCATCAAATAACATTCTTGCATCAAATGTATACTATGAAGACGGATGGATCTTCTTTATTCTTATATGGTGTTCAACTTTCTCATTTTTACTTAATGTGGGACTTAGGTTCACATTTAAATAACCCAACAATCTCCTCCTCAAGTGTGAGTTTCTTCACATTCACATTTTCCTTTCCTTCAAAAGGGAAAATAGAAAAAACATAAATTTTGAGTGCCTCTAATAAAAAAAGAAAAGAAGCCACCAAAGAAGAGTGAAGACAAAGAAAATAGCAAACTAGTGTAGGTTGTACAAATTTATGCAAAGAAATAAACTTGGATAAGAGGTTTCATACTAGATCTTATATTAAGTTTCCTCTTTCTTGATTGTTGGAAGTTGCAAGAGAACATGTGGTGTATCTAGGGATGACAAAAAAACACATGTTCACATATAACATGAAGCGTGTATTTTAATATTTGTTTATAAATGGACCGAATTCAGGTATCATACTACTTGTATCCATGGATATCCTTATACGCAAAAAATTAAAATTAAAATTAAATTTATACTTTAATAAGTTAAATTAAATTAAAATAAAATTTAATTTATATTTTATTATGTTAAATTTATATTTTATTTTAAAATTTATAAAATATATTTTATTTTAAAATTTATAAAATATATTTTATTTTAAAATTTATAAAATATATTTTTTTAAATATCCGTAGAAAACTACATATACCCGTACGTTTTGAAAAAAACTCGCAAATATTTGTTAAACAAGTAACAAACAGATAATGAATGAAATTTTTGTTGCAAATCGAATTGCGAGTAGACATCGTTCGTGCTCGATATGACATGTTATTATTGTACATGTCCATTAATTAGTGAAAGCATTTATTACACCAGACTTCCTTAGTTTTTCTTTAGTATAAACATTTTATTGTATCAAAAAGTTTTGATTTCTTTTAGTTTTTCTCTTATGTTCTGTATCTCCCATTATTTTTCATATTATTTATATAGTGAATATTTTAGTTTAGGTTTTGACTGTGTTTGTTATCTGTAGTATCTTTCTGATGTGGTATTTTAAATTGTTTTATCTAAATAAAAAAATTAAAATGTAAAAGTTTTCAATTATTCCATCAAAATTAATTATTTAAAAAATGTAAATGATTAAATATAAGTAATTTAATTATTAGATATTTTAATTGTTTAAAATTGTTGAAATCTCTTATCTAAATACAAAGTGAATTTCTTAAACATACTGACAATAAAATCACCAAACTTTAAAATTAAAATAATATTAATAATGATTATAATTTCATTATTAAATAATAATAACAATAATAATATTAATAATAATAATAATAACTTGTATAGTATTATTTTATAATAGGTTGAAATGTACACAGAGAGGATTCAGAATAAGTGAACATTTTTTACGGAAAAGTGAAAAGCATAAAAACCTTTTTAACTTTCAAATGGAGTTAAAAAGACAATAATGTAAAAAGCTACTCCAAGAATATTTATTTAAAAAATATCATTGCATGATGTGTAAACATTGAAATCTAAGAACATTGAGATCCTCAAAGTCAAAGTAAAATAAAATATTCCTCTATCATTATGACATTTTCTGTTACTATATTGAATTGATTTCCACATCACACTCTATATTCTTCTTCTCTGTACCTTTCCAAGTCAACTCCACTTCACATAGTCAAGAGAAGTTCCATTTTAGAATTTGGGGTTAAACATTTTCCCACCAATAATAACTTTTTCAAACACATTTTAAACCATTAACACAGACATATAAATCTCAACTAATATAATAGTATGATAAAGTAAAGTTGTACTGCAATAATTTTTTTATAATATATAGTTTAATCATGGATTTCTGTATAGTTAACAAATAATAATTTTTAATATATAATTATTTTAAAAGTAATACCTCATGTTTCACATAATCTTAGACATTCACTTTTAAAATAATTAATAAATAACGGGGACTCTGATTCAAAATATAATGATTATTTAAGCTGAAATAATATTGATACAATAATAATAATAATTAAATAATTCATAAAATGATATGAAACAAATATAATATCATACTTTTATAAGTTATAACAGAAAAATACGTTATTTTACAAATTTTAAACATTCAAAGTGCTTTAAAAGATTTAAATTAAATATATTAAAAATATTTAAGTTTAAATTTCAATAAAATACATTGAGTTAATATCTAAAATGAAATACGGTGTACATTCACTCAACTTCGTATTTATTTTGTATATCAACTCAAATCCATAATTAGAAAATGAAAATCCTCCAATCAAATTTTGAATGACTTTTTCATTAAATATATATTGTTGTCAAGCAATATTTCACATGAACGACTGCAATTTGGATTCTTCAAACAAAACAATAATCTTTAGAGATGTCGACAATTATTTAGACGATGATTTGATTTTTACATCTCGTGTCTTTCTAACTACTCATGTTTCACAATTAATCGTTTTTTAAGAAAATATAGGATATATTATACGATTCCTAATATTTGATAAGTGAATTCTAATTAAATTCATAATATATATATATATATATATATATATATATTAAATTGTATAAATCAAAAAATAATTCTATAAATGAATTTAAAATAAATATAATAATTGATAAAATAGTGTATACGTAATTATAAGAAATTTTAAAATAATTTATAAAATAAAATAAAAACAAGTTAAACCATCCTTTCTTCTAAATTTTACCTATTCTGAATTTATTTGATTTTTTTAGAATCAACAGAAGGATGACCAAGTTGGATTATAATTCACCAATTATATTTACTTTACCCTTTAGCATTTAAAACTTTTCTTTATTTTGAATATTTTGTTTCTTTCCAGTTAACTGCTATAATTCCATTCGATGCTACATCAGTGCAACCAAATAATGTATTATGCAGAGACTTTAGATTAATTAATAGTAATTTTATTAAGAAATAAAAGCAAATTAAATGTCACAATCATAGCCAACCAAGGTGGTTGGAATTATTGAAGGAAAGAAAGATAGAAATGAAACTTTCAAAGACATACAGCAAAGTGCAGCCCACATCCACCACAAGGGCCAACATTTAGATAAATATTATATTTTCTCATAAATTTTTTCATATAATACTCAAAGTTTTTAATAAAAAATATATATAATATTTTTAAAATATAAAACACATTCATTTTCCTACTAATAAAAAATGTGGTAGAAAAATAGTTATTTTTCAATAAAAAAGTAATCATTCATTTATTATTATTTCTTGAAAGTTGTCGTTCACTTTCTTGTTCCATATTTTGCCATCATATGTAACATATTATGAGAATAGTTTTAAGTAAAATAAAAATAACATTATTTTATTTAAATTTTATACAAAATAGCATGACTTTGACGTGGTTTTACTTTGTGAATTTTATTACGATGTGTTTAACATGTGGTTATATATCACTGTTAATAAAACATCCAGAAAATTTAAAAGTATTACGATAAAATAGGAAAAGTAATAATAAATTTGTAAACAAGGATATATTTATAAAATACATTTTATTTATTTAATAACCGAAACATTTACTAATATCGTGTTTGGGTGTGAGGAGAAAAAAAAGAGAGTATCAAAATCGAGAAAAGTAAATATATAAAAAATAAAATTGAATGGTATTAGAGAAATATATAAGACATAAAAATAAAATTTATTTTAAAAAAACTATATAATTTCATTAATTTGATGGATATTAGAAGAAAATAAAAACTAAATATATAAAAAATAAAATGGATTTCACCATTTACTTTAAAATTATTTCTTTTTACTCTCTTCCACAAAATACACTATTTTTTTTCTACCCTATTTATCTTAAGAAGATAAAGGAGTGAGTTAACATCTATCTTCACACACTTTTACCTAAGGATAACAATGGTTAGGTCGGGTATAGATAGTGCATACTCGCAACCCGATCAAAAAAAAAAAAAAGATTCATTCGCTACCAATTTTTTTAATCGTCGGGTATTCGCGGATTCTTTTAAAATCCACGTATATTGTGGATACCCGCATATGTGAATATTTAAAATATATATATATATATATATATATATTTAAATTTTTTTAAATATAATTATAAATAAAATAAAATATAAATTAAATTTTAATTTTAATTAAATTTAAATTAAAATATAAATTAAATTTTATTTTTAATTTTTTGTGGGTAACAGACACCCGCGAGTATGATATGTAAAACTAATTAAGGATCTTTAAGATTTATAATTCTCACACGATAAATCATAATAGAGCACTAACCTTGATCCATGAGAGATTCTGTGAATATGCGTTCTTTAATTTATAATCTTGTGTGTTCTTCAACCATCGTTTTCCAATCTATCTCTTTGCCTTTCTTTCTCTTCTCACACGTACTTGATGAGTTACAGTGAAAAGAACCTTATGGCCAGAGACAGAACCCCAATTCCTTTTATAAACCAACGTCCATCAAGTTGGTTTTTATTTTATCTTTATCTTTATTTTATTATCACTTCCCATAATAATAACCAATAAGTCTTTATATTTTATTAAATCACAATTGGGCCCATCATAATATTTCAAATGAGTCACTAATAGAATTAATTCGTCAATTAATTCTAACATTCTCCCACTTGACTCATATGATGTCATAACATTATGTGATTTAATACATAAACATAATGCGCAATAAAAGACCTTGCATAAATTGGTTCCATCATTATTCATAATTAAAGATACAGACATAATAAGAGTCATGGCGGTCACACATCATTTGATCGACATGATCCCTTCCATGTACTACTATATCATCCCTTTCTCCTTAATATGACCTTAAAAACGAGAAGTCCATAATGGGTTCAAACATAATGTCATTTTACAAAACAATAACATAACATAATTTGTTTTCTTCATCATAATTTGCATGCATAAACATAAAGAAGAAAACACAGATTTCAGAAATTTATACATTAGGGAGCTCAAAGTGTCACATAAACATTCAAAACATTAACATTCAACATTTAACATTCACTAGTAGACATAATGCCCATATTCTCTACATGACCAGCATACAATTTGGGCGGTAACCCTTTTGTTAAAGGGTCAGCAATCATAAGATCTGTGCTAATATGTTCTATTGACACTTTACGTTTCTGAACTTCTTCTTTAACGGCAAAGTATTTCAACTCCATATGTTTAGCACCTTTAGAATACTTGTCGTTTTTAGAAAAGAAGACTGCTGCAGAATTATCACAATAAATTTTCAGCGGCTTGGAAATACTGTCGACTACTCCAAGTCCTGAAATAAAGTTCCGCAACCAATTAGCCTGAACTGTGGCCTCAAAGCATGCCACAAATTCAGCTTCCATAGTGGATGCAGCAATGACAAACTGCTTCGCACTTTTCCATGAAATCGCTCCTCCGGCTAAAAGATACACATAACCAAATGTAGACTTTCTTGTATCCACACAGCCGGCAAAGTCTGAATCTGTATAACCTATCACCTCAAGGTGATCAGATTTTCTATAAGTAAGCATGTGATTCTTTGTTCCTTGTAGGTATCTTAAAACTTTCTTTGCAGCTTTCCAATGCTCCAGACCTGGATTACTTTGGTATCTACCAAGCATACCAACTGCAAAGCTAATATCTGGCCTCGTACAGGTTTGAGCATACATCAAACTCCCAACAACAGATGCATAAGGGATATTTTCTATCTGTTTCCGTTCCAAATCATTCTTTGGACATTGCATGAGACTAAACTTGTCTCCTTTCTGTATTGGAACAGGAGATGCTGAACATTTATCCATTCTGAATCTCTCTAAAACTTTATTAATATATGCATTCTAAGACAAACCTAACAATCCTTGTGATCTGTCGCGGAATATTTCTATTCCTATCACATAGTATGCCTCACCCATATCTTTCATTTCAAAGTTATTAGAGAGAAACCTCTTAGTCTCACTTAATAGACCAAGATCATTCGTCGCAAGCAAGATATCATCAACATACAGAATCAGAAATATAAACTTACTCCCACTGACCTTCAGATATATACACCGATCAACGGTGTTTTCCTTAAATCCAAAGGACACAATAGTATCATTGAACTTAAGATACCATTGCCGAGAAGCTTGTTTAAGTCCATATATCGATCTCTTAAGTTTACACACCATGTGCTCCTTTCCTTCTTCAGCGAACCCCACCGGTTGGTCCATATAGACATCCTCTTCTAAATCCCCATTCAGAAAAGCAGTTTTAACATCCATTTGATGCAACTCAAGATCATAATGAGCTACTAATGCCATGATAATTCTAAAAGAATCTTTCTTAGAAACAGGCGAAAATGTTTCCTTATAGTCAATGCCATCTTTCTGAGTAAAACCTTTGGCAACAAGACGGGCCTTGTAACGTTCAATATTGCCTTGAGAGTCACGCTTAGTCTTAAAGACCCATTTACACCCAACTCTCTTGCATCCTTCTGGCAATTCCACAAGGTCCCATACGTCATTATGTGCCATTGATTTAAGCTCATCTTTCATGGCATCTAACCACTTATCAAAATTATCACCATTAATGGCTTCTGAAAAAGAAATTGGATCATTATCAATACTTAAGTCATTTTCTGACTCTTGTAGATAAACCACATAATCATTCGAAATAGCAGACTTTCTATCTCTGTGAGATCTTCTTAATACTATTTTTTGTGGTTGTTCGATTATCGGTTCATTGTTAACCTCGGGATCATTAATTTGTTGTTCTTCTTGATTGTTGTGAGTTTCTACAACATGTGGAACAACTCTTGATAAAGAAGTACTAGTTATAGGAACTTGTACTCTAACTTCCTTAATCTCCACATTTCGTGAAGCTTCACTCCCACTGGTTTCGCCATTTTCAATGAACCGAGCATTTCCAGTTTCAACGATTCTAGTACTATGGGTAGGACAGTAAAACATGTACCCCTTTGATTTTTCTGGATAACCAATGAAAAATCCACTGATTGTTCTTTCATCCAGTTTCTTTTCTTGCGGATTGTATATCCTTACTTCTGCCTGACAACCCCAAACATGCAGGTGTCTCAAACTGGGTTTCCTATTCGTCCATAACTCAAAAGGAGTCTTTTGAACAGCTTTACTAGGAACCCTGTTCAACAAATACATGGCAGTCTTTAAAGCATACATCCACAATGATACGGGTAAACATGAATTACTTAACATACTCCTAACCATATCCATTAAGGTTCGATTATGCCTTTCTGATACACCATTTTGTTGTGGTGTGCCTGGCATTGTGTATTGAGCACAAATACCACGTTTCTCAAGGAACTTAGCGAACGGACCAGGGTGTTGTCCACTTTCATCATATCTTCCATAATACTCACCACCTCTATCAGACCTTACGATTTTCACCTTTCTGTCTAATTGCCTTTCCACTTCATTTATATAAACTTCCAAGGCATTTACTGACTGAGATTTCTCATGCAGTCGATAGACATGTCCATAACGCGAAAAATCATCAATAAAGGTGATGAAATACTTCTCTTTATTGAAAGAATTTACATCAAACAGACCACATATATCGGTGTGTATGATTTCAAGAAGCTGAGTGCTTCTCGTGGCTCCTTTCTTTGTGTATTTAGTTTGTTTGCCTTTAATACAATCCACACACACATTCAGATCAGTAAAATCTAAATTCGGAAGAAATTCATTCTTTACTAATCTTTGCATTCTTTCTTTGGAAATATGTCCCAAACGTTTATGCCACAAGTAAGCAGATCGTTCATCCACTAAACTACGTTTAGTGCCAACATTGTGATGCAAAGTCATAAGAGTTTCAACATATAAATTATCCAAATTCAATTTATATAAACCATCATAAAGTGTATCAGATCCAATCATAAAAGTACGCTTAAACAAACTGAAACAACCATTCCCAAACTTAGAAGAGTATCCAGCAATATCAAGTTTAGACAAAGAAATTAAATTCCCAGTGATACTAGGTACATAAAAAGTATCCATAAGGTCTAAGTGATATCCAGTGTCGAGGATTAGATGATAAGTCCCGACCGCTTCCACTGGAACTTTCTCTTTATTACCCATGAAGACAAACTTCTCATTTGGGTTTATGGTTCGGGTTGTAAGAAATCCCTGCATCACATTAGAAACATGAGTCGTACATCCAGAATCAATCCACCACGTATTATGGGGAACTTCAGTTAAGTTTGATTCAAAACATACATAAGCATTATGCTCACCTTTCTTTTCGAACCAAGCCTTACGCTTTATGCAGTCCTTCTGGAAATGTCCAGACTTCCCGCAGAAATGACATTTGTCATTTTTCTTCTGGATTTTGGTTGAGGGCTCGTCAATCTTTAGTGGTCTTTTACCCTTTCTATGTTTCTTAGCAACTTTCTTTCCAACAGCTCCTTGATTCTTCACATATTGAATAGAGTGGCTTCCTAAGTTCTTCAGTCGGGTCTCCTCCTGAACTAGCATACTGTGCAATTCATGCACATTCCACTTGTCTTTCATGGTGTTGTAGTTCATCTGGAACGGACCATACTCAGACGGTAATGAGTTCAGAATGAACTGCACGAGAAAACCTTCATCCACTACCATTCCTAAAGACTTAAGTCTTGTTGCGATATTTGTCATCTCGATCACATGCTCATGCATAGTACGCGAACCGTCAAACTTCATAGTGGTCAACGTACTCATCAGTGTCCCATCGAGAAACTTATCAGCAGTTTGGGAGCGCTCTTCCACAAATTTCATAAATTCTTTTGCGTCATCAGTTTTGGGAAGAGCTGACTTTATATTGCTTGCTATGCTCATTCTCATAAACATTAAGCTAAGTCTGTTTGATCTTACCCAGGCTTTATAATGGGTTTTCTCTTCATTGCTACTAGTATCCGTGATAGCAGCCGGCTTTTCAACTAGAAGAGCTAGATCAAGATCCAACACACCTAAGTGAAATTGGACTTGCTCACTCCAGTCAGGGAAATTCAACCCATTAAAGACTGGAACAGACGAAGCATGCGCGTGTAAAGATACCGGAACAGAGACTGCAATTAACACATGCCTAACATTAATGCTTTGAGTCATAAAACTAAACGTAAAAACAGATTCAAATATAAACAATCATTCTATGCATACTAATGTTCTCCTTTGGGAGATCCACTAATACACAAACATAAACATAATGATGCTAATCACATTATAACATTATTGATAATTAAAATATGCATCAACTAGAATCACCTGCTACCTTTGGGTATATAAATAAAACTAGTGACGCATACAAAATTATCTACAATCATGTTCATTAATTATGAGAACAATTAATCAACCTTTGGGCGATCCTTAAATGTCTTATAATTAATGAATTTTAATTAACCCATAAATTTAATTATTCATAATTTAGCATCCATACTATGGGTAATTAAAATAAAAAACATTAATAATTTGAAATCATATAAACTTTAAAATTTTGGCCACTTTGGTGACTAACAAAATTTATCATACTTAATTTCAAATAAATAAATACACATACATTTAATTGCTATAAACTTTATATAGCTTTCTCATTAATTTTAATTTAACAATAACAAACATAAATATTATTGCAAATTAAAATAAAATTATTAATTATTTATATAATAAAATAATTAATATTAATTTTATTAATGACATCAACTAATAAAAGCATTACACTTTAATTTTAATAAATAAATTAACAGTAGCGGAATGTAACTTCACATGATGCACGTTCACACAATAATAGCATACGTTCACGGTAGTGGTTTTATGCCATTCACACATTATGCCATATTACTTTGCCATTCACACATTATGCCATATTCACGTGCACAGGTAACAGTTCTAAACTTTCATACTATACACAAAACCGTAACGGCACAAAATTTTTGTGGCAGCAGCAGAACGAGATCTTTAAGAGTAACATTAACTCAATCAATTTAAACAAAATATTCATAAAGCATTACAATTCCAAGCAGCGAGAATCAGTTCTCGTTTCCAACCATGGCATTCGCATTCAATTTTAACGCAACGGAAAACTTAAATAACCCTTCAAACTTTAATTAGGGTTCAAGATGATTTGGGATAAAATTAAATTAGGGTTTATAGCATTAGGGAAAAACATCATAAGGGAGAACCATCACATAATAGGAGAATCATAAATCTTACAATCTTGCTCTGATACCACATGTAAAACTAATTAAGGATCTTTAAGATTTATAATTCTCACACGATAAATCATAATAGAGCACTAACCTTGATCCATGAGAGATTCTGTGAATATGCGTTCTTTAATTTATAATCTTGTGTGTTCTTCAACCACCGTTTTCCAATCTATCTCTTTGCCTTTCTTTCTCTTCTCACACGTACTTGATGAGTTACAGTGAAAAGAACCTTATGGCCAGAGACAGAACCCCAATTCTTTTTATAAACCAACGTCCATCAAGTTGGTTTTTATTTTATCTTTATCTTTATTTTATTATCACTTCCCATAATAATAACCAATAAGTCTTTATATTTTATTAAATCACAATTGGGCCCATCATAATATTTCAAATGAGTCACTAATAGAATTAATTCGTCAATTAATTCTAACATGATACACACTTGACTCATTTATAAGTGAGTATTCACTACTTGTAGTTAATAAAATCTCGCAGATACTAATTATCTGTCACAGATTTTATCTGCAAATACTTGTGGACATGCGACACGGGTATTTTTATCATTTCTACTTTTACCAAGGGTTTAGTCAAGGAAAAATAAAAGCATAATTTTGTCTTAAAATTTAATTAAACTTAATAAGTAATTATAATTAATGAAACAAAATAATGAAAATAATTCACTCAATTGAAAATTCAAATATATAATTATTAATGTGTTCTTGATGTTAAGTCATCGGTGAAAACTGAAGAGATATTTAAATATAAAAAAATTCACTCACGCTTAATTCAATAAAAGTTTAAAGATAATATTAAAATATAATAATATAGGAGTGAGTAAAAAACTGAATAAATATTTTCTCTTAAATCTACCCTTTTGTTATTATACACTTTACTTATAACACATGAGTTGACTCATTTGATAAGATAAATATCTCCAAAAATCATGATGAGTAATAAATGGTAACAACATATTGTGATCTTTTGATAATACCGAGTTTTTATTCTATTGCTATAATCATTATAATGTGTCCTATAAAGGCTTCAACCTTAATAAAAAGTTTGGTTGTATTATAATGATGAATTTTTACTTCTAGAAAATGTTATATCCTTTGACATCTAAAACTATTATATCAGTTTTTACTGAGATTTAACCTTTTATACCCTGTTATCTTACCACATCATGATTTTACTCTCTAAAACTATCTTTCAAAACTTTTCACTCTCAATATAGATCCTCCATGCTCATTTCTCTTTCAACTGTATAAATATCTAATTTGAAAAAGAGATTGAATATTTATTTCTAATTTGTTTTCTTTCTTTCCTTCAACTCAAATTGTGGTTTTCTCTAAGATTGATGTAATCTTATGTTCCAATTATTGGCTCCCTTTGAATTAAAAAAAGAAGGGAAACAAACGTGGCTTGTTTTACATGTAGTACAACCTCTTACACTTAATTATTGATAGCATATCTGTCAAATGGTCCATGCATTCAACCACCATTCTTAGGTTAAAAAATAATTTGGGGATCATTTGTTGTATTTTGCTTTGAAACTTGTCATAGAGTCAAACTTCTTCAAATGCACTAATTAGAAAAAAAAATTGTGATATTATTTTAATATTAGGTTTAAATACCTTTTTCGTCCTCATTTTCGTAGTGTTTGTTGCGGATGGTCCTCATTTTGACAAAATGTTTAAAATAGTCTTCATTTTTACCGAATGTTTAAAATGGTCCTCATTTTCGCAATTCGTATTTTATTTGGTCATTTTCTGTGACGCTGTTTAAATCAGTAACGGAACCATCTGTACATTACACGTAACACACCCCAATACGACGTAATACAAACAGTGTCACCTATGTAGTGTTCTGTTACTGACTTAAACGACGTCACAGAAAAGGAGCAAATAAAATACGAATTGCGAATATGAGGACCATTTTAAATATTCGGTAAAAATGAGGACCATTTTAAACATTCTGTCAAAATAAGGACCATCCATAACAAATACTTCGAAAATGAGGACAAAAAAAGTATTTAAGCCTTAATTTTAATAAGTAACATATATGAGATGAAGTTGTTTAATACATGTATGTTATAATAAGTGATATAAAATTTGAAAACACTTTTGGCTATGCTACCTATGAAGATGTGTACTTCTGAAACCCCCAATCATACACAAATTAAAATTTTGTCAAGGTTATGAAAATATTAATGAAACTAAATATAATGTGCTCATATTGGATAATTACTACAAGATTTAAAAATGATATTGTAAGTGTACTATTATGGCTTTTGTTGGTGTGTACGTTTGTGCAGTGCATTTGTGGGGCATGCTGCATAGATCATGGATGCTAAGGTATTCCAATCATTTTATTATATACAAATTAGATTACGTAAAACCATTGGATCTTGGTGTGTTATTATAATATATATCACTTAACAAAAACTGAAAAGACAATTCATAATTTGTGACTCTACTCGTTAGACCCCACAACAAAACGATAAAAATGAAAGCAATGGGACAATTTGGATCTTCTAATCTTTCAAAGAGAAATCATTGTAAAACCCCAGCAATAATGAAGCTTGCTATGTTATTCCTATGAAAAATTATAGTTTTTTTTTTTTACGATTTTATATTTTTTGATGGCATGACTTATTTTCCTTGAGAAGTTTAAAATATTGTTTTCAAAGAAAATTTGATGATTAAAATTCAAATTATTTTAACTTAAAAAAATGAACTTTTTTATGGTGTTATTTGTAATGACGAGCTGTTTATATAGAAATTCAATTTAATTACACAAATATTAAATCCATAACGTGTACTTTTCATGTTTTTATGAAAACATTTTAAAGTCTTTTTCTTTTCATTCTTTTTGTTTGATTACTTGATAAAATAATTAAGAAAGAATATTAGTTTTTCTTTTAAAAGCGAAAAGATTAGTTTCTCCTTTTAAGATTCTCTTTTGAGAGAAGAATTAAGAGAGAAAATTAATTTCTCGCTTCTTTTTTGAAAGAGAGAATATTAGTTTCTCTTAAGAGAGAATATTAGTTTCTCCTAAGAGAGTTTCTCATAAGAGAGAATATTAGTTTTCTCCTTTAAAAGAGAGAAGATTAGTTTCTCCTTTAAAAGATAAAAGAGAGAATATTAGTTTATCTTTTAAAAGATAATAAAGAGAAGATTAGTTTCTCCTTTAAAAGATAAAAGAGAAAATATTAGTTTCTCCTTTAAGGTTCTCCTTGTATTTGTCTTTCTTATTTTCAAGGTATACAAAGGAATGGTCACCACTAAATACTCGTTTGAGAGGGAGGTATCCAAATGTGGAGAGATTTCCACTTAAGGGAGAGAATGTTAAGAGTTCAAGGTGTGAGTTGGAAGTCTCACATTAGATAAAAAAGAGAAAGATTACTAGTATATAAGTAGAAGGGCCCAAAAATCATTGTCTTAAAATTTTGGGTTCGAAGTGATATCACAGTCTCTTATTTGGGTTTGGTCACAACTCATTGATCAAAAGTGGAAGGAAATGAACAATAATGCTATTGCAAATTTGCACTTAGCATTGGTAGATGAGGTTTTATCTAGTATTGCGGGGAAGACTACAACAAAGAAAATTTGGGATACTCTTGTCAAACTGTACGAGATTACGTCACTTCACACAAGAATATTCTTGAAGGGAAAAATCTACACTCTTTGAATGAGTGAGTTAACATCAGTAACAAACCACATCAACAATCTGAATATGTTATTTGCCAAACTTTCAACGACAAATTACAACATAGTTGAAAATGAACATGTGAAGCTTCTACTACAGAGTTTACTTTATTCGTATGATCAACTCTTCATCAACGTAACAAATTACAACATTGATGGGAACCTACACTTTGAGGATGTTGTTGGAGCTATTCTTGAAGAAGAATCCAAACGGAAGAACAAAGTAGATATGGTGGAAAGTCCCAAGCAAGCAGAGGCTTTGGTGATGATGAGATATTTTGGTGAGCGAAGCAATAATTAAATTTAATGGTGGAAGACAACTACATGCTAAGTGGATAGTGGATTCAGGTGCAACTTGGCACATGACTTCAAACCGAGAATGGTTTTACACTTATAAACCTATCTCAGGTGGATCTATGTTCATGGGGGATGGTCATGCCGTAAAGATTGTTGGAGTTGGTACTGTCAAAATAAAAATGTATGATGGTATTGTTCGCACAATTCAAAAGGTACGACATGTGAAAGACTTGAAGAAGAATATATTGTCCATTGGGCAATTAGATGATCTTAGGTATAAGATCCACACTGAAGGTGGAATCTTAAAGGTGGCGAGAGAGAATATGGTAGTTATGAAAGCAGAGAAGATCATGGTGAATCTATATGTACTTATGTGAGATACATTGCAAGAAGTTAATGCAACAGTTGCATCAACAAGTCAAGAAGAATTGGTGATGATGCGACATTGTAGACTTCAACATATGTCAGAGCAAGGTTTGCAAATCCTTGGGGAACGTAATATCTTACCCGAGCTAAAAAAAGGTTGATTTACCTTTTTGTGAGCACTATGTGATAAGCAAACAACATAGACTGAAGTTTGCTAGAGTGACTACCAAGCAAACACATATTAAACTTTGTTCATTCTGATGTGTGGGAATCACTAGTATTATCCCTAGGAGGGGAAAAATATTTTGCATTGTTTGTTGATCATTACTCTAGGAGATTATGGGTGTACCTTGTCAAGAGGAAGTCAAATGTGTTACCAGTATTCAAGGAATCCAAAGGACGAGTATAGCTTGGAACTAGGAAAAGAATTAAGTGTTTGGGTTATGCTGACAATGTGCAGGGGTATCGCCTATGGGGTCCCACTGTCCACAAAGTTATTGTTAGCATGGATGTAATGATGCTCCAACCAAAAGACATTAAAGAATAAGAAAACTTGGTTTGCAAGTTGAACAAATTTCTATATAGTTTAAAGTGGGTGTCCATGTGTCCGTACAAGATATTTGATTCCTTTGTTGTTATCCTAGGTTACAATGACTATGTTTAGACCATTGTACTTATTACAATAGGTTTTGTGAGGATGATTTTATCATCTTGCTATCGTATGTGGACGACATGTTGGAGTTAGGCCCCAACAAAGCTTGAATCCAAGAATTGGAGGCACAATTAGCTAGAGAGATTGATAAGAAAGACTTTAGACCAACAAACAAGATTTTAGCTAGAAATTTTTTTATTCATAATAGTAAATATTTTAGTAACCAATAATTTTTTATTTTGTAAATTAATATTTAAATTGGTCCTGACTAACAACTTTTGGTTACGAAAATTAATTGTTAATGAGACATTTTTTTGTAGTATGTTTTTAGGTCAAGTTTCTTTCTCCTCAAGAGTGTTTTTTTACCTATGTCAAGCCTCTTATTTATAATGTTTTTGAATTGGACTAGGCCTCCAACTTTATCAATATCTCCTCTAGTTGATAACTTTAATAATATGTTTATTTAATATTTTTACTTATTTGCAAAATATTAAATAGGTAAACCACTTATTTTTTTTTAATTATTTAAAATAAAACTTGAAATATCTAAAAATAATAAAATAACAATAAAAACATGTAATGCCAATTATCATTCACTCATTCCAATTCAACTTTGTGCATTCAACTTCAATGTATGCACACACAAATTCATCCACATGAAACTTACTAATTCAGTCACTAACAACTATATACCTTAATAACTATAATTTAGTCAGTAATTCAGATTAATTTAAATATTCTAAAGTCACTCATCCATTAACTAAAACTTAAATAACATTAAGGTTAAATCATTCAAATAGTTTTCGAACAAAATACAAGAAAATAATTTTTTTTAAATATTATTTTAAGTTTTCTGAAGAGAAAAAAATTGAACAAGAAATAAAAAAAATGAAAGTTATTAAAGTATGGTAAAATATGATAAAAAAAATTGACATTTGAAATTAAAAGAAAGTAATAGGAATGATTCATAAATAATAAATGAAAAATAAAGAATAAGAAATAAATAAATATATTAATAAGAATAGATAATTAATTTGAGATGGAAATTGAAGATATCGGTGAATAAAAATGTAAATATCTCATCTTATCATTACCACTTATTTTACCATTTCCAGTACAAAATATCAAATCCTCTATAAATTGACACATCTTTTACACCGTATAATTTTTTTTTTTTTAACAAAACCTACTACTTTATGTCGATAGCTCGCTTATTTATTTCTTAGTTTTTAACTTTTTCAATTTTCCATGTAAAGTCTTTCTTAATTATAAGAAATCAAGAACTATATATAACTCATTTCTTGATACGTGAGTTTCCTCTATATTACCTTAATATGACCATCTCATTTTCTTTGAAGTTTTTTAAAACTCGTTTTGTAGATTACCTTTGTCTCAATATATCACTTTTTATATTTATCAATTATTTTCATTTTCGATAAAAAATATCTATCTATTACATTATACTCATTTTAATTCTTTTTCTTCTATAAAAACAATCCGTAAAAATAATATGTATATATTTATATATAGTGTGCATCTTGAGCAACTAATAAATTATTCAAATTAAATTGTGATGTTTAATGTTTTATGCAAAATTATTAGAATTTATTCTTTATACACGTTGTAAAATAATGTAGTCATTACTTTTTACGCACGAATATTAATTACTACTCTTAACTTGTATGTAAATAAAGTATGCAAAAGCAAATTATATTTTTTTTAAAGGTTAAATTATTTGAGAGGTTGCCATTTTTGTAGTGAAATCTCAAGTAGGTTCTCTCATTTTTATTTGATTCAATTGAGTTCCTATTTTGGAAAATTCGTTACAATTATGTAATTTCCTATAGTAGTCCATTAGCAGTGTTAACTATGTATCACGTGTCAGCACGTGATTTTTTTGTTTTTTTTTTTAAATTTTTATTTTTTTAAATTTAAAAAAATAAAAATAAAAATTGTCAAATGTCAATGACATTGTGTCATATGACAGAGACAATGTGATATGACAGTGGCAATGTCAATTGTCACTATTGGATGTGAAAAGTCTCAATGTAGTCCCTCTATTTGTTAGTTTGTCTCAATTTGGCCATACATTTTTTAAAATGGAATCAATTTCATCCCTATATCAAATTTAATTTTTATATAAATTTTATTACCATGGTATTTTTATTAGAATTGATATTTTTAACAAAATTAAGTTTAGTTAAATGTATATTTTGTATTGAATTTTATTTAAAATTTGTTTTTAAATATTTATATATTTATAATTTATAGATAAATGTTAGAATTGCTTTAAAAGTAAAAACTTTATAAATTCAAATATAAAATTTTAAAACAATTTTATAACAATTTAAAATATATATATATATATATATATATATATATATATATATATATATATATATATATATATATATATATATATATATATATATATATCATTAAAAAGGAAGGAGATAAACTGAGAAACAGCTGTCTTGAATTCATATGATTGAACTTCTCTTCCACAAAACGAAATTGGATATTTTGATTTTCCTTTACTAGCTAGGTTCATCCTTGACTTGTTAGGTGATAGTGATGCAGTAACTGAAGAGTTGAGGGCTCAGAGGTAATTCAATTGAGGGATAAGAGATATTCAAGTTAGTGATTCATATGCATTGAATTATTTTCAAGATATTCTTCCTACGTACCATCTATCATGAGATGAAATCATGGTACTATATACTATCACGAAGAAAATATGTGAGAGATTACGAACCCACCCCTTCTAGAAAAAGAAAAAAAAAAGTTTTTGTTTTTTAAAAAGTAAATTATCCTCATATTTTTCCTATATTTTTCATTACAACCTTAACTTTCTTGATTGGTTGAAACACTTCTGATCCTATAAATCACACTGATTAATATTATCTTCAACTGTACGAAAAACATTTGTGGGTGTGTGATTGAGAGAAAGATAAAGAAAAAGAGTGTAAGAACATATTAAGGTACATGAATCACGATGACATTACTGTACTGTGCATTGAGAGGCTAAAGAAAGCGAAAAGATTTACCGACCATATATTTAAAAATGAAGATGTGGTAATAAAAATAGAAAAAAAATGTGGTGAATGATTCGATTAGATCGTGTTATGTGCATGAGAAATATACAGAGGATGTTGTTCATTAATCAGAACACAAACCGTAACTTTTGTCTTTAGTATAAAGGACACAAAGGTAGTGCCTCTATTAGCTGTAAGCTGTTTCCTAATATTTAAAGCTTCACTTACGTGTATCAACCATCCAGAACAATCCAGATTCATAGTCATATGTAAGGAACAAACACATCTTTCCATTTTCACAAAAATGCCACAAAATATCTTCCCAAAATATAACTATTTTTAGATCCTATAATTCCCCAACATCTATTTTTAATTCCTACAAAACACATAGCTCAAACAAATTTACCATAACCCATAAACATAGTAAAAAGATCATGATTAAACTCAAATCTTGGTTCCTTTTTACTTTTATTGCCATTTTTCTTTTTCATAATTTTAGTACCTTGATTATAAAATATCTATAGATTTAGTCTAATCATCAATTTCTTAATTGAATTCTAGATCTACCACATATTAATGAAAGATAATAATTTAATGATTTAATCACTAATTTAGATCAACTTCTATCATAAAACGTCTTTAATTTTGATATACCTCAGCTGGACTTTAAGTCTAATTTAATTTTATAAAATTGATTTATAAGATAAGTCATGCATTCCATTTATATATTATAAAATTGTTTTATCTCTAAATGTGAGACTTTCAACATGATATAACCAAATTTTAATATATAATAGACTCATATTTTAGATATGATACTTCCAAATAGCGTTAAATATCAATTTAGTATAATAATCACATCAGATTCTTTTTATATTGAAAAAATAAAAAATTAATTGAGTCATTTTAAAAAATATAAAAATCAACCGAATAAAAAAAATATAGAAATCATAATAAATCAAAAGGTATAAATATAAAAAATAAATTATTAATTACATCTGATTTAATCTATAAAAGTAAAAAATAAATATATTATTGACTTCATTTATATTTGCTTAATGTTGGTCTTCTGATTGACACATAAATTTATCATAAAATACTTAAAATTAAGAATGAAACCAGATTAGAGATGTTGAAAATTTTCAAAACCAAAAACAGATAAAAGTTAAAAAAAATTGCATTCAATGAACTAGTCTTTGATATCCATCACCCCAAATTAATTAGATGTGGATGTTAATATTGAGCTGTATGCAACTGTGTTTGTCCTAATGTCCCAACACTCATTACCCTCTAGCTGACATAATTAGGTAAAAAAAGAGTCCAACACAAAAGGGTGAATGCCCTTTTGGTTAATAGATTATTGTAAATAAAAAAAAAGTGATTATGGCTAAGATTGTTAAATAAAATGATACAGTGTCCCAATAATGAAGAATATTGAGGAGGTTGGTTTGTGACCATGTGTTATGGCGGTGCCACCAAAGCTATGGTAGAAAAAAAAATTGTGGACAAAATATGGTGATGCATGATATAATTAATTACCATCTTTTTCACCCTTTATTGCGTGTACATGCTCCATATCACCCAAACAAAAGCTGAAAGGATCAAAAGAACTAAAGAAACTTTTTTATGCACCTCATATTTGTTTCTTATTGCACTTATGGCAAGATCATGGGAAAATATACACATCAATTCTTTCTCAAGAAACTCAAAAGATTTTTTTTTATGGCTTTTTAACATAGAATGGATACTATAAACACTTTTACATGTTTTTCATCTAGTACAAAATATGTGTTAATTATTATTATTATTATTATTTTTGTAAACAAAGCATTTTATGATATCATAGTCTTCTTATAAATATATATATATATATATATATATATATATATATATATATATATATATATATATATATATATATATTTCTTTGATTTTAGTTTTCATAATTTATATGATCTGTAATTCTTATTTAATCATCAATTTTATATATGTTTATTTTTTATTATTTTATCTTACATGAAATGAATAGGTAATATTTGCTTTGATTAAATAAAAATAAATGTAAGCAAAAGTTGTGAATTAAATCAACAGTCTTTTAAAAATTTGAAAATGGAAAACAATTATACAAGAGTTGTGAATATATTATAAATTAATTTTATTTGCTACAGTTATTAATATAGTTACTTCTATTTATTTGTTGCAATTACATATATGATTGAGTATTTTATATAATATTTAAATATTTGTATTATTTATTTGATATGTAATATTTTTGGATTATATTTTGTATTTATAAATATATTATTTTATTATTAATAAGACACACAAAATTTAGTTTTCGTTTTCTCGTATGCTTTTTTTCTTCTTCTTTCTATTACTAACAGATTCTTTTTCTTGAAAAAATATCAAAATTGTATTTTTTTTTAAACTGTTAAATATTACAAATTTCTTCGTTATATAATATCTTTCGCTTGATATCATTATTAAAACACGACGGAATAAAATAAACAATATTCTTTAACTTTTAAAACAACAAATTATTTAAAATAAAATTAAAGAAACTCACATAAGAATTATTTATAGAGGGAGAAATATATACTACACTTGCATGTTCATTCAATGTGTCATTTTACATACCTATCTCATTCCCCCTCAGTTTAATATTATTTTATTAATTAAAGGTTGTAGAAAAAAAGTAAATATGCTTTAATAATACGAAGGTTGATTTCTTTATATTCGCACGTGTTTATATGAATCTATCTATATATATATATATATATATATATATATATATATATATATATATATATATATATATATTATATTTTTTTATTAAACAGGTGTGTACACAGTGAATGAAGAAAATATAAAGTGTACACAGGTATGTACATACTTAAAGTAGAAGAAAAGTACAATAATAAATACATTTGCCAAAATTAAAATAAAAAAAAAACCGAAAATAGGTATTTCAATTTTTATTTAAAAATATTTTGTTTATACTTATTAGTTTATCTTTTTTTTTCGTGCAACATAGTTAACAATTAATTGAAAAACAATTAAATTTATTTAAAATTTCAAATATTTAATAAACTTTTCTCCTATATTTGTATTTTACGTCCATCTATGAAATATTTTCGGATAATATTTTGTGATATAATAATTTATTTTAAATTTTGTTATATCTTCAAAATATTATGGTATAATAATTGATTATTTAATATTTTTAAGATATGTTATGTTATTATCTTCAAATAATTTAAATTTGTTATGAATTAATGGTCGTCCATTGATTTATACAATTACTCATATGATTGATAATCATATTATTCATTACTCTTTATGATGTAATATTTTGTATTTACTATTTGATTTTATATCCTTTCTGGGTTACCATATTGTACCTATAAATAGGACTCGTCCTATCAGTAATGAGACACACATAAAAACAGAAGTTGCTCCCTACTCTCTCATTCTCTATTCTTCCTCTCCTTTGTCTCTCTTATTACCTTTATTTTATAACACGTTATCAGCACGAGGGTTATCCAACTGAGCGTGAAGGCATATTTTTTTTTTCTCCCTAAGAACAACGCTCTATATTCCTTAACCGAGGTTCTTTCTAATCTTTTTCTCATTCACAAACTTTATCTCATTTTCTTTTTTTTGTGTAATGATAATTGTTTGATTTATTTTTCTCTGTCATATTATTATTATTATTATTATTTGATTTTAATAATTTCATACATGAAATTTGATTATATTAATATTTTATGTGCTAGTTTTAAACACGCGAAACGTTGCAAAATTCTCTGTCATAATATTTTTATTATGACGATGATTATTATTAATATTATTATTTTGATGATGATGATTATTATTAATATTATTATTTTATGTGTTAGTTTTAAACACGCGAAACGTTGCAAAATTTGGATTTGTGACCCTTGATATTGTAAGGAAGAATTCCTTATATTGGATTTTAAATGTTGAAATATATTTAGATGCAATGGATATTGGGATACCATTAAATAAAGAAATAAAGCAACTAATTTGCTCATAACAAAAATATTGTGAAAAGAGACTTCACAAATATTGTGAATTTATTTCATGCCTATGCATGGCTGGCTGGACAAAGCAATAAAGCTTTTGATGAAAAATCATGAGATCCGCCTAATCTGCTCCATTCCCAGAAGTGAATGGAGCAATCAATATTATGAATTGATTTCATGCCTTCTTGTGGCTGAACAAAATAATGAGCTCTTGATGAAAAATCATGAGGCCCGACCAACTGGTTCTGCTCCATTCCCAGAAGTGAATGCAGCAACATCTGATCCATATAATCATGGACGAGGTCAAGACCATAATAATAATCGTGGTCGTAATTTTGGCCGTGGTCGTAGCCATGGTCGTGGTTGTGGTCGTGCTATTAATCATGGTCGTGGACATGGTTATAAAGGAAATTTTCAAAGAGAAACTTCATCAACAGAAGTGGAACAAGAATGCGAAAAAGGAAAAAGAAAGGGGTGAAAATAATGGCAAAAAGGCTGAAAATATATGTTACCGTTGTGGTAGTAAAGGTCATTGGACCCGTGCCTGTTATACACCAAAGCATCTTGTTGAACTCTACCAAGAATCACTTAAAAAGAAGAATGTAGAAACACACTTTGCTTATGAAGATGGTGATTCTGATTATGGTCATATGGATACTACTCATATTGATATTGGTGATTTCTTTTCTAAACCCGATGGAAGCATTGATCACCTTATTGGTGATGGGAGTGTTAGAAAATAGTTTTATTTTATGATTAATTTTTAAGACAATGTTTTATATTTAATTCATGTTGCTTTTATATGTACAAGTTTTTATGTTTTTATGAATAAAATCCTCTATTTTATTTTTTTTTTCTTTCTCTCCTCTTACAAAGTAATCTCTAATATTGATATTTATGTTTATATGAAGAATGAATATTGGCATTAACACCAATGATGAGGATCTGTGCCTTGCTGATAGTGCAACAACTCATACAATTCTCAAGAGTAATAAATTTTTCTCTACTTTGGTAATGCGAGAAGTCAATGTTAGTACTATTTCTGGTACTACAAATATAATTGAAGGCTCTGGAAGAGCTACAGTACTTCTGCCAAGAGGTACAAGATTGCATATTAAAAATGCATTTTATTCTCCTAAGTCCAATAGAAACTTATTAAGTTTCAAGGATATTCGTCTAAATGGATATCATATTGAGACAAATAATGAAGGAGATGTTGAATATCTTTATATCACTCAAATTGAGTCAAATAAAAAATGTGTATTGGAGAAATTATCAGCCTTCTCTTATGGCTTGTACTACACATATATTAATGTGATTGAGACGCATGTTATTGTAAGCCAGAAGCTTACAAATAAGAATGAATTTCTTGTTTGGCATGATCGGTTGGGTCATCTTGGATATATCATGATGCGAAAAATAGCTGAAAACTCATGTGGACATCCACTTAAAAGTCAAAAGCTTCTTCAGTCCAATGATTTCTCATGTACTGCATGTTCGCAGGGAAAATTGATAATAAGACCATCACCAGAAAAAATTAGAAATGAGTCAATCTCATTTTTAGAACGAATACAAGGTGATATTTGTGGTCCAATACACCCACCATGTGGATCATTTAGATATTTCATGGTATTAATTGATGCGTCCACTAGATGGTCACATATTTGTTTACTATCAACTCGAAATCAAGCATTTGCTAAGTTATTAGCACAATTGATCAAGTTAAGAGCCCACTTCCCAGATTATCCAATTAAGAAAATTCGTCTTGATAATGCTGGTGAATTTACATCTCATGCTTTTAATGAGTATTGTATGTCAATTGGAATTGAAGTTGAACATCCAGTAGCACATGTTCATACTCAAAATGGACTTGCAGAATCATTGATAAAACGTCTAAAATTGATTGCACGACCTTTACTTATGAAAGCTAATCTTCCAATGACTACTTGGGGATATGCAATTCTGCATCCTGCAGTATTGATTCGCATCAGACCAACAAGTTATCACAAATACTCTCCTTTACAGTTGGTTTTTGGTCAACAACCAAATATTTCTCATTTAAGAATTTTTGGGTGTGCTGTATATGTCCCAATTTCCCCACCAAAAAGGACTATGATGGGTCCTCAAAGACGTTTGGGAATATATGTTGGATATGATTCTCCATCGATAATAAAATATCTTGAACCATCAACAGGTGACTTATTTACAGCTCGATTTGCTGATAGTCATTTTGATGAATCAATTTTTCCAACGTTAGGGGGAGAAAGAAAGAAACTGGAAAAAGATATTGGTTGGAATGAATTATCATTATCTCATCTTGATCCTCGTACAAAAGAGTGTGAACTAGAAGTTCAACGGATAATTCATTTACAAAAATTGGCCAACCAATTACCAGATGCTTTTACTGACACAAAAAGGGTAACTAAGTCGCATATACCCGCTGCTAATACTCCAATCAGAATTGATATTCCTGTTGGACAATCTAATATAGCAAATGAATCTCAAACACGCCTAAAGCGTGGTAGGCCTTTGGGTTCCAAAGATAAAAATCCTCGTGTGAGAAAAAGGGAAAAAAGGCAAGATGGCCTAATCGAGGGGGTAAAAGTCCCAAAAGATTCTTTTGACATAATCAATGATTCGGTTCCAGAAGAACCTCAGGTACCTGAAATTGTTGAAAATGATGAGATCTCAATAAATTATGTCATGAATCATAAAATATGGAATCGAAATAAAGTCAATATTGACGAGGTTTTTGCATATAATGTAGCAAAGGATGTCATAAGTGACAATGATGATCAAGAACCAATGACAATTGAAGATTGTCGGCAAAGAAATGATTGGCCAAAATGGAAAGATGCAATCCAAGCAGAATTAGATTCGCTTGCTAAACGAAAGGTTTTTGGACCTGTAGTTCGCACACCTGAGGGTGTAAAACCTATTGGGTACAGATGGGTTTTTGTACAAAAACGAAATGAGAATGGTGAAATTGTTAGATACAAAGCACGGTTAGTTGCTCAAGGTTTTTCACAAAGACCTGGTATTGATTTTGAGGAGACATATTCTCCAGTATTGGATGCAACAACATTTAGATATTTAATTAGCCTTGTTGCACAAGAAGGTTTGAATTTGCACCTCATGGATGTTGTTACAGCCTATTTGTATGGCTCTTTGGAAAATGATATTTATATGAAACTCCCTGAAGGATTTAATGTGCCCAACAAAGCAAATTCTAAAAAGGATTATTCAATAAAATTGAATAAGTCCCTTTATGGATTGAAACAATCAGGACGTATGTGGTATAACCGTCTAAGTGAGTACTTATTAAAGGAAGGGTATAAAAATGACCCTATTTGTCCTTGTATTTATATGAAAAGATCCGAGAATGAATTTGCCATAATTGCTGTTTATGTAGATGACATAAACATAGTTGGAACTCCTAATGAGCTCACAAAGGCAATTGATTGTTTAAAGAAAGAATTTGAGATGAAGGATCTTGGAAGGACAAAGTTTTGTTTGGGATTACAAATTGAGTATTTAAACAAAGGTGTTCTTGTACATCAAGAAGCTTATATAACGAAAGTGCTTAAAAAGTTCTATATGGACAAATCACATTCACTATGCACTCCAATGGTGGTGAGGTCATTAGATGTTGATAAAGACCCTTTTAGACCTCAAGAAAAAGATGAAGAACTACTTGGTCCTGAAGTACCATATCTTAGTGCTATAGGAGCACTAATGTATCTTGCTAATTATACTCGACCCGATATAGCATTTGCTGTAAATTTGTTAGCAAGATATAGTTCTTCACCTACAAGAAGACATTGGAATGGAGTAAAACAAATACTCCGTTACCTTAAAGGCACTATGAATATGGGCTTGTTTTACCCAAATGATTCAAAATTAGATCTAAATGGGTTATGCAGATGCAGGTTATTTATCAGATCCTCATAATGGTCGATCACAAACAGGATATTTGTTCACATGTGGTGGCACAGCGATTTCATGGCGATCTGTGAAACAAACAATAACAGCAACATCGTCAAATCATGCAGAAATTTTAGCATTACATGAGGCAAGTCGTGAATGTGTTTGGTTAAGGTCTATAATTCAACATGTGCGACAAACTTGTGGTTTATCCTTGGGAAAAATGAAACCAACAACGATATATGAAGACAATAGTGCATGCATTGCTCAATTGAAAGAAGGATATATTAAAGGAGACAGAACAAAACATATTCTTCCAAAATTCTTTTTCACTCATGATCTTCAAAGAAATGGTGATGTAGAGATCCAAAAGATTCGCTCATGTGAAAATCTAGCAGATTTATTTACAAAGTCTTTGCCAAGGAGAACTTTTGAGCAATTGGTTCATAGGATTGGACTCCGCCATCTTAATGATGTAAGTTTACATGAGGGGGAGAAATTAGAAGATGCAAAGAACAATATTATATAGAATGATGTACTCTTTTTCCTTCACTAGGTTTTTATCCCAAAGGGTTTTTCCTAGTAAGGTTTTAACGAGGCACATTCTTTTATCAATGGACACCCAAGGGGGAGTGTTATGAATTAATGGTCGTCCATTGATTTATACAATTACTCATATGATTGATAATCATATTATTCATTACTCTTTATGATGTAATATTTTGTATTTACTATTTGATTTTATATCCTTTCTGGGTTACCATATTGTACCTATAAATAGGACTCGTCCTATCAGTAATGAGACACACATAAAAACAGAAGTTGCTCCCTACTCTCTCATTCTCTATTCTTCCTCTCCTTTGTCTCTCTTATTACCTTTATTTTATAACAAAATTTTTTATTTATTGTATAGAAAATATATAAATTTAACATCTCACCATAAATAGTAATACTTATTCCCTACTTATATCTCTTATTTATTTTTACACTAATATAAATTTTTATCTTCTTAACAAATTTCTGTAGTACATCACTATTTGTCAGATCAATTCAAAAACATTAGGTGCACTTTCTAATAAAAATAATTAAAGTTAAAAAGTAAGATAACTTTCGAAAGTGATATTTGAAAAAATATATTTTGCGTATAAAGCAGCTTTTCTCACCATGATCTTAGAATTAATAGATGAATTAATTATCTTATGTTACTCATTTAAAATATTATGATGAATTTTATTATGATTTAATAAAATATAAAGATAAATTGGTTATTATGAAAAGTCGTAATAAAATAAAATAAAGATAAAATAAAGTTCAGATCAAATTGATGAAAATTTATTTATAAAAAGTACTAGAGTTCTCTTTATGGTCATAAGGTTCTTTTACAATAAACTATAAAAAAAGAGGGTGTGAAAGGAATAACGAAGTCAAAGAGATAGATCCAAGTCAAAGAGATAAATCCGAAAGAAGAGATTAAAGAATAAATATTGAAAAACGCATTTTTATTAGATTTCTCATAGATCAAGGTTAGTATCCTATTATAATTTATGTATATGAATATGTAATAATTATGAATATAAAAATCCTATAATAATTTTTTATAATAAAATATTATTGTATGAAAACTAAAAAATAATTTAGGAGATGAATCATACTAATAACATCAGTGACGGTAAAGAAAAGGATAAAAAAGAAATAACGGGTGACGATAGAATCACTTTTGAAGCATTCATGTATTATAGAGTATAACCAATTTTAAAGAATATTCAAAAGTGATTTAATATTGCAAGTTGAATTCCATCTTAATCAAGCGAAGTAATATATTAAATATTTTAATTAGAAAAAATTGACTTTATTAGTTACAGTAAATGTATACTTTAGTTTAATTTAAAAAATGATAAACTAAGAAAATATTTAAAGAAATACGATTTAGAAAGTAATAATTAATTTTGTATATTTTGCGAGTAATTATATTAATTTTCATCACTATTTTAAACTACTAAATTTATAATTAACTATTATTATTTATTATTATTGAACTTTATTTTGTAAAGTTCAGTCCTTTGAGATAAGCCAAATCTCAATTTCTTACATTTGACTTAAATTTAGAAATAGACATACAATTTACTCAGCTTTCTCCATAAATAATAAACAATAAATAATGAATAAATATAATAGTGATACCTTGCACCTGCTTCTATAAATACTCATCATAGCCTTTGCTTTTTCCTCCCCCTTCTCCTTGCATCCTTCAACACCATTATACTACAATATTGCTCTCTGAGCTTTGCTTCTTCCTAATCCACACCCTATTCATTTTTTCTGTTTCTGGTAAGCCAACTCCTTCAATTCTTCTTATGCATGTTTTCTTAGAACACTAAACTTTTCTGTTTCACTCTGCACTCATTGCCCATATTCCTTCCAAACCATGGCCTCTTAATCACTCTACCAAAGACCCTTTATTACCATGAGTGCATACCTGAGGTTTGACCTTTTGAATCCTCAAAATTCGTTGTCATATGAACAAATGTTCGGAATTGAGAACCGTACCTCTGTTTTTGTGAACGCACCAATCTATTTGGTGATGTCAATATGTGGACACGTCTTAACTTTCTTTTTCCCCCTTTATTCCCAGGCTTAAAATAAAACACTGAGTGTTGAATCCAGAAAGTTTGATGAATGAGTGATTGTGTGACTCCAAAAGTTTAAGCACTTTGGAAAGAAAATTTCTGTGTCTGAAACTCTGTTCAAACGATTATAATAATGGGTTTTTGGCTTTCAGCTGTTCATGATTGACCTCTTTTCTTGAGGGTCCTCATTTTTTTTCATTGTTTACGGTTATAATAATTGAAGGAAACTTATGAACCCTCTCATGTATCTTTAAATTCTGTGCCCCCAAAGGGGTACTGTTGCAACATTTATTTTTAAATTAATCTATTTCCTTGGTTGTGGATTGTCCACTCAGAATCTTAACAAAGCTTTATCTCCAATGGATTGGATCAATACTATGATTGTGTTCCTTTATGATGCTTTAGCTTATATCAGTGCTAATCCGAGTAAACAAGAGCATTTTTTTTTTTTTTAAAAATAAGAGAAGCCATCAACATTTGTAGGCTGAGAATCACAACGAATCCCTATATAAATTTTGGTTGGTTCATGTTTTCATGCAACACAGTGTTCACTTCCTTTTGTTGTCTCTTTAAGGTTTTCTGCCTGAAATGGAGTACGAGGACCGCTTCAGACAGAACCAGAGACCAAAATATGATTGCCTTCTTTTTGGTGAGTTTTCTCGTGAGAAAGTTCATCGATTAACCACAAATTCTGAAACCACATTTGGATGTGATTAAGATTATAACTCTTGTTCTGTGCTGCAGATTTAGATGATACTTTGTACCCACTAAGCACTGGTATTGCAAAAGCATGTGGACAAAATATTAAAGGTGAGAGTCTCTTTGCGAATAGTGTTCTCGGTAATGTGTTTACTCTTTATGGATGTTGCTGACACGAGTGGTACCATTGATCTAGACTACATGGTGGAAAAGCTTGGCATAGAGAAAAGCAAAATTGATGATTTGTCCAACCTCCTTTACAAGAACTATGGAACAACTATGGCTGGTTTAAGGGTATGATTAAGTTTCTTTTCCTTGCTCATAATTGGAAGTGACTGTTGAATTCAGAAATCTTTGATAACTTATGTTTGTTTTGTTTCATTGTCAATGCAGGCAATTGGATATGACTTTGACTATGATGAATATCACAGGTACATGATCTTTTTTCTGTTTGTGTTTTTGATATCTTTGCGTGTTTTGTAGTGGTGATACTGATTTTTAAACTCTTGCTGTTACAGTTTTGTTCATGGAAGATTACCTTATGAGAACTTGAAACCAGACCCAGTTCTGAGGAACCTTTTGCTGAGCCTGCCCTATAGGAAACTAGTAAGTTCCTTATGTTTAACCCAAATACAAATTGCTCAAGATTCAACCTATAAAAAATGAAAATAATCTGATGAGAACTCTTTTTGTGTTTTCCTTTTCAGATCTTCACAAACTCAGACAAAGTCCATGCAGTTAAGGCACTTAGCAGGCTTGGATTAGAGGACTGCTTTGAAGGAATCATTTGCTTTGAGACGCTTAATCGCATCCATAAAAGCACTGTCTCTGATGATGAAGATGACATTGAGTTTGTGGGGGTTTCAAACACAACCAATCCAACCACAAAAAAGGATGCTGGAGCCTCACAAATCTTTGACATCATTGCCCACTTTTCTCAACCCAATCCCAACACAATTTTGCCTAAGACACCAATTATTTGCAAACCATCAGAAAATGCCATTGAGTTGGCTCTCAAGATAGCCAACCTTAACCCCCAAAGAACTGTAAGAAAAAACCATTATCATATTTCACTCTAGATTCTTAGTTTTGCTGACTCTTTTCTCACATTTTGGTTTTTCCTATGTGTCACTTTCAGTTGTTCTTTGAGGACAGTGTCCGCAACATACAAGCTGGAAAACGTGTGGGTCTTCACACTGTGCTGGTAAGTCATTAGCAATTTTGTTCAGTAGTAGGAACACCGCCAAACTAATCATGAAGAGGAATCCAACATTACAACAAAAAAAAAGCACCCAATAATCCTACATCCTTCTAAACCAGTTTAAATATTTCTTCCTCTTTTCATTCACTAAAATCCTTTTTAAAAACAAAACCGTGATGATATCCTGAAATCAGAAGACTAATCGTTTCAAACAAAAACTGTGTAGTGTCTTTAGTATTTTCATTTTAAAGTCGTCATAAATCCTCATAACTTATTTCATTCCATGATTTATAATGTTTGTTTTACTTGTGGAATTTTCATAATGTCTTGTAGATAAAAGAAAAATCCATATAGTTGAATGTAGATGTTAGTGGTCCAAAAAGATAAAAAGCAAGAATATTTGTGTGTTGCCCCCACAAGGCAAACCTGATTGTGTGGGAAACTGATATGAGCCTGTAATTGTTGATTAAAACTTGCAGGTTGGAAAATCTCAGAGAATTAAAGGAGCAGATTATGCATTAGAGAGCATCCACAACCTTAGAGAGGCTGTGCCAGAGCTATGGGAAGATGACATAAAATCAGAAGTTGCTTACCCTGGAAACCTTGCTGTGGAGACATCTGTGACTGCTTAGTAATCACAAACCAAAACAAAAAAAAAAAAAAAACAAAACAAAAGAGAAGTCCTTTGTGAATTTCCCAAGTTGGGACCTAGTAACTGTAGTTGATGTAGATGCTTTGATCATATTATAATAAATTAATATATGCACTTCACGTAGATGCTTTCATAACATAATAATAAAATTCATATGAAATATTAAATTCCCCCTTTGGGCCTCGCGTACTTTTTATATATATAAAATGAGGAATCATTATTTTTCTCCCTCGTCTCCATCAAGTGAGGAAGATTCGTTTTACATTAAAGTGTAAGGGAAAAAAAATTGTAAAGTGAATAGAAACTCCATTGTCATCTTGTAATTAAGTCAATTATAGTATAAAACAACACATATAACTTGAAGAAGAAAAAAATAGTGGAATGTTCAAGAGCTTTGTCACCCATAGATGGAAGGAAAGAGAGAAAGAAATAAATATATAGAAATGGATAGCTGTCATACAAATTTATTATATGAATATTCATTGGCAACATGATTAATCTTAGAATATATATTGTTAAATTTTACTATACAACAAAACATCATGAATTAACTTTTGAAACGCTTCATATAACTTGGAAAAACTATCCCTTGAAATAAAACTTGTTTCAGTTATTTGTCAAAAGTTTTTGACGACTGCAAGAATTAATTAAGAGCTAATCATTAACATGAATTGTCTGACGGTTAGTTAATTTTTTATCAATTATTCGTAGCAATCATAATTAGAAGACAATTAAATTGTCTACATATTTGACATTCTTGGCACGCTATTAACATAAAAACAAAATACCTAAGTTAAGTAGGTTAGTGTTTTAAATGCATAACGTACTTCAATAAAAGAGATGGTTGATACGCAAGTTGCATACAACATCATCAAATTCATCATGCATTATTTTTTATAATTAGTTCAGCTGATGGCCTCTTGTCTACTATATATATAGTGTAAGCAATCTCAACTTTTGAACAAAATTAAAAAAAAAAAATTATTAAGAGGTATTAAGTTCTAAATCGTTATATATGCACTCCTAGTTTGATTATTTCAAGATTTTAAAATAACTTTAGACGCACTTCTGATTTTATTATTAAGATTTTAAAATCAGTATAGACACACTTTTAATTTAGTTACTTTAAGGCTTTAAAACCACCTTATATGTAATTCTAATTTTGTTATTCCAATATTCTAAAATTAATTTGGTTATTTCAAAATTTTAAAATCATTTTAGATGCATTTCTAATTTGGTTATTTTAATATTTTAAATCGCCTTGGATATTTTTAATTTAGTTGTTTAAAAATTATATTAAAATTAAGGGTTAAATATGTTTTTGGTCCTTTAACAAAAATTGGTTAAAATGACTAAATTCACGTATTTTTAAATATGGTGGACTAAATTGATTCAAAGTTCCAAAGAATAACTAATTTCAATTTTTACTGAAAGTTAAGGGAGCAAAAACTTATTTAACCCTAAAATTAAAAAAGAAAAAAAGAAATTATTTTTTTTCTATCTACAAAATGTTTTTTAAAGAACTATATTCTCCATTGTGAAAGGAGATACATAGGACCGAAGTCAATCCTTGTCGGGTTCACTTCCCAAACAATCCAAAATATTCCAAAAGCATTTTTCCAATATTATTTTCATAAGAAATTATGTAGTCTCTGATTCTCCATTGTGAATGGAGATACGTAAGACCGAGGTCAATCCTTCTCGAGTGCACTCCCCAAAAAATTCAAAATATTCCATAAACATTTTCATAATAGTTTTTTGGTTAAATTACTCTTTTGGTTCTTCTATTTGTCAAGAAATTTTAGTTTGGTCCTCAAGTTTTTCGTTGTCTCAATTTGGTCCTCATTTTCTTAAAAATGACTCAATTTGGTCCTCGTTGTTAATTTTGACCAGACAATGTTAAATACAACGCCACGTGCCAGTTTCTGGTTTTTTTTATTTTTTTTGAATTTTTTTTTATCTTTTACACGTGTCACTTCACAGTTGTGTCACGTGTCAAAATGACTCAATTTAGTCCCTATATTTGTTTTTAGTTTCAATTTAGTCCCAATTTTTGTAAAAGTAAAGCAGTTTGTCCCTCCTTAAATTGACACTCAATTTAATCTTTGTATACAACTTATGATGATATTCTTAATAAAATTGACATTTTTATTAAATATTTGTTGAAATATTTTTAAACAAGTTTTTTTTTAGTTTTATTATTAGATAAAGTTAAACCCCAAATTTAATTTCAAAAATTAACAATTTTGTCATCATATATAAAGGCATCAAGTTTAGTGAAAATTAAAAATTAAATAACTTGTCACACATAAGTTTAGGAACTAAATTTAAAGTTCAAAACAAAACAAAAGTCTAATGTTTTGTATAGAATTTAAAGTTAATTTAAAATATTTATAGAAGTATTTAATAAAAACGTTAATTTTCGTAAGAATATCACCATAAGATTTATAAAAAAGTAAATTTAGTGTCAATTTAAGGAAGGACAATATTACTTCATTTTTACAAAAAATGGGACTAAATTGAAACTAAAAACAAATATAGGGACCAAATTGAGTCACTTTGACATGTGGCACAACTATGAAATGACACGTGTAAAAAATATTAAAATCAAAAAAATCAAAAAATCAGAAATTGACACGTGACGTTGACTTTAACACTGTTTGGTCAAACTAACGGCGAAGATCAAATTGAATCATTTTTAAGAAAATGAGGACCAAATTGAGACAACGAGAAATTTGAAGACCAAACTAAAATTTCTTGACAAATAAAGGGACCAAAAGAGTAATTTAACCTAGAGGTATGTAATCTCTGGTTTTTCATTTTCAATGAAAATACGTAGGAGTGAGGTAAATCCTCATCAAGTTTGAAAAATAAAAATTTATTTTTGTTTATTTTATGCATTCTATTATTCTTATTTTTGGAGAAAATACACATTTGAAAAATCACATTCATTTTTCATATTTAATTAAAGGTACAATCATAAGATAGATGTTGTAGGATGCTAACACATTTCCTACGCGTAATCGACTCCCGAACTTAAAATCCGATTTTCGCAGACCTTGTCTTATTTTATGGTTTTTTTTATAGTTTTTCCGAATAAACTATGGTGTCGATTCCAAACGTTGTTTTTCAACCATTTATCCTTTTGTCGTCGTCTCGTCACGATTTAGGTTGCGTTATATATATATATATATATATATATATATATATATATATATATATATATATATATATATATATATATATATTATGTGCTAGATAGTTGCACACAATATTATGTAATATGAGAAAAAGAAGTTAATCCAATTAATGAATTTCTTTTATGTATTAAGACTCTTTTGATTCTCTTAATTTGATTGGTTATCCTATGTTTAAATATATGACTAAGATTAAGAACTCTTAAACAATATGTGAGAAACATTTTCGGAAAACGAGAGATCAATTTCAACTCATAGGGTAAAATTTACAAAGTGAAGAATATTAAAATGGTTTAAGCACATAACCTAGTTATATCTCACAAGACTCTTTCTCTATAAATTTGACTATATACGCTCAAAATTTTCACTTATAATTTTCTTGATAACTTTTTTCACTTCAATATAATGTTCATCACAACCCAGTTATATCTTACATAATTTATTCGAATTGCATTCATCCAACTTTGATCCATTACTACATAACATGAGAACTTGGTTTAAAAAAATGTTCCATAGACCTAAATGACATGAAGTAATCATGTTGCTTACATATGTAATCTAATACGTTCTCATTCTCAAAAAAATATTGTTCTAGAAAGTTTTCATTTAACCTTCCAATTCTCCTTTTCTACTAGATTGTATATAGTAGAATATTAAAACAAATAATTTCAATTTTGATATATAAGACACATGCCACTGGCCTAAGCAAGGAATAACACTAAACATATATAAGTTTGATATTCAAACAAGGGCAGCCTGTAAGACCCGAGAAATTTAATTAAATAAATAAATAATTAATTAATAAATGTGGGTAGTATGAGTCCTTATGACAATTAATGTTAGCTTTTATGATGTGGAAGAGCACTAGCTCAAATGGTTAAGAGTACTTAATTATGTTGAAAAGACTTAGGTTCGAGTCTAGTGTATGCCATTTGTGTGTTATCTATTTGTTTCCACTAGTTTTGAGTTTCTAGAAAATTCCCATAAATCGCTTGGCGGCTTTGAAGGCCCGTCAGGCGATGTATGAGCGTGACACGTGCTTCTGCCAGGCAGCACGAATAGTAGTGTGATATTTTTATGGACTTTATGATATTTTGGGTTGTTGCGAAAGTATCTTATGCATGTTGAATGAGTGATCTTGTATAATCGTTGATCATTAATGTGTTTTATGATACTTGAATCATTGAATGGGTTGCAAATCATGAAGGGTTCATGTTAGAGTTTATGGCCGAAACTGTTAATATGAATTTGGGGGTTTTAACCATGAGGAAATTATAATTATATAATTGTACTGGATGAATATGCATGGGAAGAAACCAAATGGCTGTAACTTTATGTGTGTAATTGAATGGAATGAGATTTGGGAATTAGGGTTCTTCACGGGTGCGAAAAAATATGGGATTTTTCAAGAACTGTATGCACCGCCTGATGGCGTGTGAACTGTCGTCAGGCGACTCATGTTAAAACAGCCCATTTTCTAGGTTTTTGTTAAGAACCATCTGGCAGTAAAGATCTACCAAGCGATGAGTGTGGTGTTTTGTTATCGAAAAACGCTATTTTTCATGTTTTTGCGAAGCAGGTATCGTCGGGTGCTAGTTTTATGTCGTTAGGCGCCACCGATTTTTCTGGTCTGCGCAATTTTTGTAAAATGCATTTCTTGGTTCGTTAACCGTCTGATTCAGGTGAAATTTTGTAAGGTGGTTCACAACATGTTGTTCTTCACTTTGAACGGTGGAGATTTGAATTGGATGTCTGCAGAGGGAGATATACGTCACTCATGATTAGTTGTTTGAATTCCCTAATAGTATGATTATTAATAGATGATTAAGTGTGCTTAAGTGTTGGTATGACCTTGATTGGTGAATATATATATATATATATATATATATATATATATATATATATATATATATATATATATATATATATATATATATGTGTGTGTGTGTGTGTGTGTGTGTGTGTGTGTGTGTATGTGTGATTAATGAGTATATGTTTTGTAGTGCTTGCTGAGCCATGTTGAATATATGAACCTATATATGTTAGCTCGAATGTATGATGTTATAAGTGTGTGAAAAAGGCCACTATTGATGATATCACTATGACCAAGTGTTGCATGATCATGACGGGTTTTTGGAAAATATGGGAACATGATAATCATACTTTAAATGTAATAGAATTGTGAGGGCATGCAGAATAAGTATATAGCTTTGATTGTGTTTTATGTGGGGTATGTGAATTGTAAGCATGCAATGGGTTGGGAAAATGAATAGGGGAAAATAAAATGTGTGTTGGAATTGATTTAAGATGTGAGTATATATGAATTATAAAAGAGAGGAATGTGTGTTTATACTTGAAAGATGCATATGTGTTGTGATGTTGTAATTTGGAATATATGAATGTGTATGTTGATTTCTGGATGTTTGAGAATTGAATGGTTGAATGCTAGGAACTGAATTATAATACCTAAAACCAGTAGTGTCACATTACTGGTGTAGGGCCTAGCGGTGCAGAGTGGACTGTCAGGCGATAGTATGAAACAGGAAAGTCTTGTGTGTTGTGGCGCCCAGCGGTGATGTGGAACCGCCAAGCAGTCTGCACTACCATTTCGCCTAGTGGTGCTTAGGCTACGCTAGGCGATGGTGCAGTGGTAGGGTGCGTTTGTGATATGTTTTTCATGGCTTATTGTGTTGGTCCTGGTCTGGGATATACTTGGTGTGGTCATGAGCGGGTAGGTTCATGACTGGTGATGAACACGTGATGATATGAGCGGGGAGGTTCATATCCTGATACTCTCGTGTGGGGATACGAGCGGGGAAGTTCGCATGTTCCGTGCTCACACTTGAGAGATGCTGCGAGCAGGGAGGTTCGTAGCTGGTTAATCACGTGTGTTAGACTACAGGCGGGATGGTCCGTAGAGTTGGACTACGATCAAGGAGGTTCGTAGAGTTGGACCACGAGTGAGCAAATTCGTGGAAGCATTAGAATCCCTAAGACCAGCTTGAGTATATACCTTGTGTAGCGTAGTGTGCTTTTCTTGTTTTCGTTATCAAGTTGTGATGTGAGACTTGGATCAAGAGATGTTGTGCCATGAACGGGTAGGTTCATGGATGGTGGTGAACATGTGATGATATGAGCGAGGAGGTTCATATCCTGATACTCTCGTGTGAGGATACGAACGGGGAGGTTTGTATGTTCCGTGCTCACACTTGAGAGATGCTGTGAGCGTGGAGGTTTGTAGTTGGTGGATCACGTGTGTTGGACTATGGGCGGGGAGGTCCGTAGAGTTGAACTACGAGCAGGGAGGTTCGTAGAGGTAGGACCACGAACGGGCAGGTTCGTGGGAACATCATATATCCTGAGTCCATGGTCAATTATTTGTGTGAATTGAAGGTTGAAAAACCTTGGGAAATTAAGGTCTTGGTCAAGAATTAACTAGAATAAAATAGATAGGTGTATCTTGATTTTTATTAACTTATATGTTAAATGTTTATGAGCTCACTCTATCAGCTTGTGTTTGGCGATAATCATGTAATGGGTTACATGGGAGCAGATGATGTTGCAGTTGATGCTGGTGAGGCATAGCATCGAAGAGAGGGTTAGCTAGGAAAAGCTTTTACTGGAGTTTTATCATTGTTGTTTTTATGAACTTTGTAAACAATGTTTTACTTATTTGTGAATTTGGATATTGTATTGGAGTTTCATAAATTATGGATTTTTGGATAACTTCCGATGTAATAAATGTTTTAAAAAAAATCTTGCGTTTTTGGGAAGCAAAGTATAATAAATGAGGTTTTCATCATATTTCTTAATTTTATTACTTAAATTAGTAATATCCGATCGGGATGTTACACAACCAACAATTTCAATTGTAATGAAGTTTGCAATGACGACAATAAAAATTATCAAGGGCAATCAACAACGGCAGCCAATAAATTTAATTACAAACAAAACCAACCAACAATTACAATGTAAATTTCAAATTCAAACAAGAGCAGCTAACAATGGCATACGAACTAACCTCTATCAATGCAACAGTGACGACGACAGCCCAGTGGAGTAATTGCTACGAAGAAGAGGATGTAATCTTCTTCTGAGCACAGAGGTAGTGACGTTTGGAGGCTCACAAAGACTACAAAGAAGAACTTCTACCTTTGGAGGCTCACAGAGGTAGCGAAAATGGCTTCAAAAGTGGAGCACCTTCCACTGAGCGAAACACCCGTGGACGATTGTGGACTGTGGACGACTGAACGACAGCGATGACCTGAACGGGGCAGCGACAACAACAACGTCAACAACACCACGAGGAGAACGCAATCACGCGACGAGACAGCGGTTTCTAGTGTGGCGAAAACGATAAAGGTTTGGTGCGACTTCAATGATGGTTCGTGGTAGAGGAGGCAAGGGAGGAAGAAGAACGGTGGTGAACAACGGGGAGCGGAGAAACTTCAGTGGTTCTCAATGTTGCCAAAACGATAGTGGTTCGTAGGTGGCGAGAACAGTGTGGTGGTGGTGGTCTACAGCTTCAACAATGGCTCAACGGCACAACGAGAACGACGAAGAAGAAGGTGAACAATGAGTTTAGAACATTGAGGCACGAGAAGGAAGAAAAGAAAGGGTTTCGCGGGTTTCAAAAACACTCATATTAGATCGGTTCTAATAATAACCGATCTAATACACTATGTTGATTATTTTTTTAAAATTTAAAAAAGTAATATTAGATCAGTTCCCCCCAAAACTGATCTAATATGTAAATATAAGATCGGTGCCCCTCACACCCAATCTAATATAGCTCACGTTATTTTCAAAATTGCCACCGCATCTTATATTTGCTCGGTCTCGCTACAACCGATCTAATATGTTGATCTAAAATCTTTATTGTGCACTAGTGAATGTATAGTATTGTTGTTCTCATTGTCTTCTTTTTCTTGATCAACTTGGCATCCTTTATATAGTTTTTGGAATGATAACTATTAAAGTATTTAAATTTGACGGACATTGAAATTTGTACAACTATTTGCTTTATCAAGTCTCTAATTGATCACCATATTCTACTTAAAGACTACTTTGATCAAGATGGTCTATATTAGTTTCCCTTGCTTCCACTGCATCTTCAACCGAAGCCTTAATAATTTCATCTATCACATCGTTCTCCAAGTGTCCACTACAAAAGAAAAAATTGTGTATTACCCATAGACACAATCTATTAGTAATTTGAGTTTACCAATGTATTACCAACAATCATTAATATGTTGGTAAATGTTTGTTGATAAACTTTAGCAATGGATCTTGATATCCATCGGTAATTAACGATGACCATAAATTCATCGATAAATTTGTCGGCAAATATCCATTGATAATACATACAATCTTTCTAATGGTTAATTTTTATGTTAATTGAGCCATTTTATACCATTTGATGCGTTCTCACTTAGATGCTAGTTTGAGATGTTGTTTAAAAGCTAAACAAAATTTAACAACCTTTGTAAAGATATTCATTTTTAAAATTTAAAATAAGATGCTGATAAAATTTTAATATTTTTAACTTATACAAAATAGAACACTAAAGGCGTGTTCTTTAGAATGGATGTCCTATTCATGATGAACGTGAAGAGCTAATTTGCAATTACGTTTCCCGTTTGTTTTCAATTATTTGAGAGGGAATGACGAAACAAATTTGCAAGATGTACCGCTTTTCTAATCTTCTCATCAATGAAGAGATTTTGAGGTGATAATGTTGCAATGAACAAACTACCCTCATTCAGATAAAAGTGTTCATATCACGTGCATGCTGGTCCATGAACAAATACATGGTTGAGCGTTGAACAATGTGGAAATTGGTTTTGGGTTGGTAGAACAAATTCTATTACTTCACATAGGAGAAGGGAATAGGCTATGGATGAGGTGAACCGATTCAAGAAAGGACATGAGTGAATCTATAAAGTTAAGCATAAATCTGATGGGTCAATTGAAAGTTTCAAAGCCAGACTAGTGGCTAAGGGATTCAATTAGCTTGAAGGACTCGACTTCACGGATACATTCGCTCCTGTCGCCAAACTCACTACACTTCGTCTTCTTCTTGCCTTAGCCACCTCTCAGAATTGGCTTCAAAAATAGCTCGATATGAACAATGCTTTTCTCCACGGCGATCTCCATGAAGAAGTTTTTATGAAACGCCCCCCTGGCTTTCCATCCTCTCAACCCAATCACGTCTGCAAACTTCAATGCTCTCTTTACGGCCTCAAACAAGCTGGCCGACAATGGTATGCTAAACTCTTTCAGTTCTTAACTTAACACAACTATGTTTGTTCCTCTGCTGATCATTCTTTCTTTATTAATTATACTAATCCTTCCATTACCATTCTCCTTGTGTATGTCGATGATATTCTTCTCACGGGAAACAATGTTGTCGAGATTAATCACATTGCAGACCTTCTACATGCTGCCTTTCGTATCAAAAACTTAGGCAACCTCGCATATTTTCTAGGTTTTGAAGTTGCACGCAATAGCACTGGCCTTCATCTCAACCAGCGCAAATACACCTTAGATCTTCTTCACGACATTGGCATGTTGGATTCCTTCCCTGCCCCTACTCCTATGGCTCAAACATCCTGTCTCCAACACATTGGCCAACTTCTTGATCCAGACGAGGCTTCATCGTACAGACGGCTCATAGGTCGTCTCATATACCTTACAAACATGCGACCTGACATTTCCTTCTCTGTCAATAATTTAAGCCAATTCGTTGCTGCTCCAACTCCTTCTCACAAGCAAGCCGTCTTTCGTGTCCTTCGATATCTCAAAAACTCCCTTGGAAATGGTCTATTTTTCCCGATCAACACACCTATTGAACTCAAGGCCTATAGTGACTCTGATTGGGCAACTTGCCCAGAAACACGCAAATCTATTACTAGATTCTCCATTTACCTTGGCCAATCGCTTATTTCTTGGAAATCAAAAAATAGCAAACCATATCATGAAGCTCCTCTGAAGTTGAATAATGTGCTTTAGCCTCCACAGTTGCGAAATCCAGTGGCTCATATATCTTCTTCAAGACCTTCATGCCTCGTTTTCCTTACCTACTCTGCTATACTGTGATAACCAATCAGCCTCCAACCAGGTCTACCATGAATGCACAAAACATATAGGGTCATTCTCGTGTGTGGTAGAGTTGTCGAATCTTGGGGTTGTTCTCATGGTGGAGCTCGTGGAGGTGGTATTGTTCTTCATCTGCACATGTTTCATTTGTGGTGGTCCATGGAGGTGGTGAATCATGTTGCTATTTTTGGTGGAGATCATAGTATGCGGCTGTGTGTGAGCTCTCCTGCGTCACCTGTGTTGGTAAGTGAAGAGTCACATGTGTTGGTAAGTGAAGGATACATGATTTGTTGGATGGATGGCTTAGATTCCTAGTGGTTGTTTGTTTTTTGTGCACATTTATTTTTGACGCATCCTATAACATATTTTTGTTCAAAAACTAATTTAGGTAACTAATATCTTTTCAAAAACTATAAAGTTGGCAATGATGTGAGCTCTTCCTGTATCATTTCATATTAATTTTAACAAAGGCAATTTAGTAATTTTTTATTTATCATTTATTAAATTTTATTTTTAATTAATCATGTCAATCAAATCTTTCATTAAAATTAACAAATTTTACCTTAAAATATATTTTTATCATCATTCCAATTTTTTTTTAAAAAAAAATAACATAATCTTCGTTCTCAAATTCATTCAAATCAATCTACTCTATTTTTAAAAATTATTCCTAAAAAAAACACACCCTAAAAATAAAATAAATAAATGTACATAAAAACAACAAAAGAATTAAAAGAAGAAAAAGAAAAAGAAAAAAAAGAAAGAGACAATTCTGAACCAAATATCATTACAAAACATATACTAAAAGTATCATGGTTGTTCCGAGAAGATGAGCTAAACAGATAAGGAAATCTGTTAAATTTCAGAAAATTATCTTACTACTAAGCATCAAACCCATGATATCGTTGAAGCTCAAGGAAAATGATATTTCGACATATATATTTGACACATCCTACGTGTCAAATATTCTCAGCATCTCTTATATCCCCTACATAAATCTCATCTGCACCACCAATCTTCTCTTTGCTTTCTTCTCTTCTAACCAGACCTCTTGCCACATATTCATTTGGCCTCTCTTTCAGCTTTTTATAAACTATTTTCCCTGAAAAGTAACACCAATTTTCAGTTAGTGGTAAAAAGTATAGTATCTATCTATCGTATTAAAATATTCCCCTTTTATAAACTAAAATAAGTTTAATTGTTTATCTGTTCAATCTATAGTCACATAATCATTTCTTTACTCAACTTTTTCATTTCTAAATACTTGTTTTCTTAACATAAACAAAACCTATTAGAGTATAAAACGAAAAGACCACACCTGTGCGACCACCCGCTCCCGTAACAAGGACAGTGATCTTCGCGGCCACAACACTGATTCTTGTTCCAACGCCCTTCGCAACACTTTCTCGGTTCCACCATGTTAGTGACTGCAAAAATGAAGAAGAAGAGGAAGAGAGAGGAGTAGTGGCAGCGGCGACAAAAGGAACACGTGTCACCATAGCCATTACAGTAGTTGGGTGAGTTTCATTGTGGCGTGGGTGAGAGAAGAATGTGGGAATGCTTTGAGATTCGGAAAGTAATATTTGGACATATATATTTGACACAGTTCTTACACATCCTAAGTGTAAATTAGTTTTTTAATTCAAAATTCATTTTTTTTAAGTTTGTGGGTTGGTCTTGCACGTGTGGGTTTTAAGAAAAAATGACATTGTGACCAACACAGAGAGAAGAAAAAAATTAAGGAGCAAGAGAACAAAGCAATGTGAAAAGTGAACAAGAGAGGAAATAAAGCAACACCATTCAACGAGCAAACGAAGAGAATCATCATACAACCACCATATTTACCCACAGAGAAGCATTTTGTGGCGCCACTCCAGCGATAAGAGAAGCAACGATTGCGTTTTAGAGTTTTCGAGAGCCATCGTTGGCTTATCACTGTGCTTGTGAGTTCATTTTTCGATTAAACCTTTTTTCAATTCGTTTTTTGCGTTTGTGTGTGTTGAGCAATTGTTAGGGCATTCGTGTTTGGGAATTTTAATTATTTCGCAACGGTATCACGTTTGGGATTTTTGGTAGAAACTTGGTCTACGATTGGATTTTTATATTTGATGTTCTTACTGTATAATTTTTTATGTTGATTTGTTTCTGCATTTCGTGCAGTGCAAACAAAAAATAAATTATGCAACCAGCACAGACTCATAAGTGGGGATTCATGTGAACATAAGTGGGGAGCTGCGTTAGGTTTTTCGAACAATAACGTGTCAACTTTATGTAGATTTGTTTCCGCCATTCATCCAAATCCAAGTATCTTCGAGAATATGACTTATTAATTAGGACTTAGAAGTTAGTTATGTACATTTATTGTATTGTGGACCATAGTAATGTACTTGAAATTTGAAATGAATTGTATTTTTTTAATTAATTGTAAATGACATATGTATTGTAAATGGATTTGGTATTACATATGTGCTGAATAATATGGTTTGTAGATGATAGATATTCTGTATAAATTTTGGAACTTTAATAGATTACATCACTAGTGATACCTAAGTTGTGAATAATGTGTACAAAAACCCCAACGCAGGTCCACACTTATTTCCACATGGCTCCCCACTCTTTATACAGATCTGTTTCTGCCATTCGTGCAAATCCAAGTATCTTGGAGCTGTCAATAAAAGACCAATTGTGGAACAACGATGATATATTGAAGGAACATTGTTTTGGTGGTTGGCGATGTTAAATGATTCGGTGAAGATTAGTAGGAAAATCTTAGTGTTCTTATGGTCTAAATAGGTTCAAAGAAGAGGTGAATTTGATGTTGGTAGGGAGGAAGTTAAATTTAATTTATTAGATGTTTGTTTAGAATTATAGCTAAGAGTAATGGACATGAGAAGTCAATTTTGTGCATTGGACATTATAGACATTGTTTTCCAACACACAACATAATTAAAACTAACAAAATTCATCAATACAAAAGACATCATATTATTCTAAGGACATATATTATTTGTTCGGTTTCAACATTGTTAACTTTAAAGACCAAGATGTTTCCTTCCTTAAGGTCATTCAATGCACAATTGCTTCTAGTCCTTTCCAAATTTGGTTGAGTTCCTAGTCTTTGACAAAAGTAGTTTGCACTTCACTCCATTCTTATGATGTCGGCAAAACCAATTTGTAAGCCCTGCACCAAATAAACAAACAATGTTGTCAACCATGGACATTTGTTTGTAGTTGTGGTAGGATAATGTAATGGGATAATGTTAATCCCATTACTCTTAGCTATAATTCTAAACAAACATCTAATAAATTAAATTTAACTTCCTCCCTACCAACATCAAATTCACCTCTTCTTTGAACCTATTTAGACCATAAGAACACTAAGATGTTCCTACTAATCTTCACCGAATCATTTAACATCGCCAACCACCAAAACAGTGCTCCTTCAATATATCATCGTTGTTCCACAATTGGTCTTTTATTGACAGCTCCAAGATACTTGGATTTGCACGAATGGTAGAAACAAATCTGCATAAAGAGTGGGGAGCCATGTGGAAATTAGTGTGGACCTGCGTTGGGGTTTTTGTACACATTATTCACAACTTAGGTATCACCAGTGATGTAATCTATTAAAGTTCCAAAATTTATACAGAATATCTATGATCTACAAACCATATTGTTCAGCACATATGTAATACCAAATCCATTTACAATACATATGTCATTTACAATTAGTCCAACAAATACAATTCATTTCAAATTTCAAGTATATTACTATGGTCCACAATACAATAAATGTACATGACTAACTTCTAAGTCCTAATTAATAAGTCATATTCTCGAAGATACTTGGATTTGGATGAATGGCGGAAACAAATCTACATAAAGCTGACAAGTTATTGTTCGAAAAACCTAACGCAGCTCCCCACTTATGTTCACATGAATCCCCACTTATGAGTTTGTGCTGGTTGCATAATTTATTTTTTGTTTGCACTGCACGAAATGCAGAAACAAATCAACATAAAAAATTACACAATAAGAACATCAAATATAAAAATTCAATCGTAGACCAAGTTTCTACCAAAAATCCCAAACGTGATACTGTTGCGAAATAATTAAAATTTCCAAACACGAATGCCCTAACAATTGCTCAACACACACAAACGCAAAAAACGAATTGAAAAAAGGTTCAATCGAAAAATGAACTCACAAGCACAATGATAAGCCAACGATGGCTCTCGAAAACCCTAAAACACAATCGTTGCTTCTCTTATCGCTGGAGTGGCGCCACAAAATGCTTCTCTGTGGGTAAATATGGTGGTTGTATGATGATTCTCTTCGTTTGCTCGTTGAATGGTGTTGCTTTATTTCCTCTCTTGTTCACTTTTCACATTGCTTTGTTCTCTTGCTCCTTAATTTTTTTCTTCTCTCTGTGTTGGTCACAATGTCATTTTTTCTTAAAACCCACACGTGCAAGACCAACCCACAAACTTAAAAAAAATGAATTTTGAATTAAAAAACTAATTTACACTTAGGATGTGTAAGAACTGTGTCAAATATATATGTCCAAATATTACTTTCCGAATCTCAAAGCATTCCCACATTCTTCTCTCACCCACGCCACAATGAAACTCACCCAACTACTGTAATGGCTATGGTGACACGTGTTCCTTTTGTCGCCGCTGCCACTACTCCTCTCTCTTCCTCTTCTTCTTCATTTTTGCAGTCACTAACATGGTGGAACCGAGAAAGTGTTGCGAAGGGCGTTGGAACAAGAATCAGTGTTGTGGCCGCGAAGATCACTGTCCTTGTTACGGGAGCGGGTGGTCGCACAGGTGTGGTCTTTTCGTTTTATACTCTAATAGGTTTTGTTTATGTTAAGAAAACAAGTATTTAGAAATGAAAAAGTTGAGTAAAGAAATGATTATGTGACTATAGATTGAACAGATAAACAATTAAACTTATTTTAGTTTATAAAAGGGGAATATTTTAATACGATAGATAGATACTATACTTTTTACCACTAACTGAAAATTGGTGTTACTTTTCAGGGAAAATAGTTTATAAAAAGCTGAAAGAGAGGCCAAATGAATATGTGGCAAGAGGTCTGGTTAGAAGAGAAGAAAGCAAAGAGAAGATTGGTGGTGCAGATGAGATTTATGTAGGGGATATAAGAGATGCTGAGAATATTGTTGCTGCATTTCAGGGTATAGATGCTCTCATAATCCTCACAAGTGCAATGCCACGAATAAAACCTGGGTTTGATCCAACCAAGCAAAAGAGACCAAAGTACTATTTTGAAGAGGGGGCATTTCCTGAACAGGTGCTATTACATTTTCTGTGTTATGCGGATGTAATTTTGGACCATCCAATCTAGTAATTGCCTACGTATTTCAGGCTCAATGCTCGGAGCACTGTGAAGTAATTGTCTACATCTTTCAAGTTTGATGCTTTTAAGGGTTGTGGACACTGAGGTATGGGCCATGGTTGGTTGAGGAAAAACTGCTCAATCTAGCCCAAACCTCGGACACTGTTCTCTGGTTTGAACACTAATTTTTAAATGTATATCTCCTTTGTATTTACATTTTACTGATTTTTACATGTTAGGTTGACTGGATTGGGCAGAAAAATCAAATAGATTCTGGTGAGAATCATGTCTTCTTTCCATTAATCATAGATTGTAAGACAAAATCTAAGGCTTGAAACACGGATACTGATATGTATATGTATGAACAGCTAAGGCTGCTGGAGTTAAGCAGATTGTGTTGGTGGGGTCTATGGGTGGAACTGATGTTAACCATCCAGTGAACAAAATGTGCAAAGGGAATATATTGGTTAGTTATGAATGATTTCTTTACTTTTTGAACTATCTCCTTCCACAGCACTCTGTGGCCTTGATTTTACATGATTAGTGTTTGGAATTCATCTGAACACAAAATGTACTTTTGGTAAATGGATAATACTTTTTGTTTCCTCTGTATTCTTCTACCATTCCCCCTTTGATAGAAAGAATGTAGTTTTTGTACTGATTTCAGAGTTGGAAAAGGAAGGCTGAGCAATATCTGGCTGATTCTGGCATCCCATATACAATTATAAGGTACACCAATTCTCATGGAACTATTGATGAGAGAATTCATAGAGAAGATATAATACCAACAATCTATATATACAATTTTCAACTCAAAACCTTAAAATAATAGATTTATGGGTTTTTTGTGTTCAACTTTTTTCATTTTATACCAAATATGTTGAATTCCCAACAAATTCTTCCAAAACCAGAAAGTTTTTCCACCGATGCCTTCTGCCATACATGCAAAATCATTTGTTTAAATCATTTCTGTTCTGCAATTTATAGAATATGATGTTTTCACACCCTTGCCTCACAAGGGTCTTATTGATGAACAAGATTGGTTCATTTTTTCCTCCTTTTTTTGATTCACTTTCCATATTTAGGTGTGGAGCTTTTGAAAACGAGGAAGGAGGACTTCGGGAACTGATTACAGGGAAGGATGATGAGATGCTAAAGATTGAAACCAAAACCATACCAAGAGCTGATGTTGCAGAAGCATGCATTCAGGTACCCCTTTCAAACACACTCCCTACTTCAAAATAATTCTACCATTTTTAACTCTTGCACAACTCAACTCATCAGGCACTAAATTATGAGGAGGCCAAATTCAAGGCATTTGACTTGGCATCAAAACCTGAGGGTGCAGGTTCACCAACAAAAGACTTCAGGGCTTTATTTTCCCAGATCACTACTCCGTTTTGAATTTCAATGTTGTGTTCATGATGTTCTGGACTGTGACAGATGATTATTAGTGTTATGTGAAATATACAGTGTCTTGCCAAATTTAGTGAAGTATTGTTTTAAATAAAATATAGACTTCATTTCTGCCATCACACCTAGAGTGCAGAATTAATAATATAAAGAAAAATTGTTGGATATACTTAAAATGTAAAATTAAGTTAAAAATCCTTAAATTATAAAATCAAACAGTAAATAATAAATATATATATATATATATATATATAATAAGTTAAAGATACTTAAAATATAAAACTGAATAAAAGATACTCAAGAGGCATGACTCAAAGTTGAACTGAACTAAATATATTTAATAATTATCATTTAAAATTATTTATTTTTTTGAACTGTGTTGATTATTCAAGAGTCCTCATTCACTCACATTTTGCACAGAGATTAGACCGAGTCTGTAAGCTACATTTTCCAAAAAAGTATAAAACATTTCACATGGCTTGTTCTTTTTATTTTCTCTTCTTTAAGACCTTGTGGACCTCTATTCTATAATGCAGGTAGCTTGGAATGTTAGTTTTAGAAAGAGTATATATATGACAGTGATTCTTTCATGATACACATTAATCTCCAAAGATTATATATTCACAATGACATACTCATGTCCATCATATATACAGCATAATATATATGGTCTTAGGCAGGATCTTATCAAATATCGTGCCAGATAATGTTTATGTCAATTCATGATAACTTAGAATTTGAAATGGTTGTTAACACGAGTTTCTAGAATAAAAAGATACATTTTTCAACTTTAACAATAATTGTGAAAGTATTTAACATTAACTGTTTATGATAAAATAAAATTTAAATAATTAGAAACAAAATTTATGTAATTCTTTTACAGTATTATAATATTATTTCCATTTATTTTGTTAGCATAATGGTATTCTTATTATATTAATATTTAATTATAATAATCAAATTATTTAAATTATAAAAAACTATAAAAGTGTATGTTTTGTAAGTTCGAAGTAAAACTTGAAAAAAAGGGTTAAAAAGTTTCAACTATTAAGAGTGAGAAAGTGGACTAAGGGTTAAGACGTTCATTAATCTCTTTGATGAGTTGGGTTTATCTTTTTAACTTGTTAGCTTAATTTGATTTGTTCATATATATATTACTAATTGAGAGATTAGACCAATGATATATTATTATAAAAATTTATAAAAATGTTACTGTTTAGCTTTCAAAAATAGCGTCGGTTATAATGAAGATGCAAAAGGTATCAGTTAAACCAATGTACAACACACTCTATACATATTTAAGTGTATTTATTAAAAGAAAATAAGTATATGTGATTTTGTCGTCACGCATAACTTACAAAATTAAAGCATCGGATGGCCAACGCATTGTCCTTCAATTGTTGGCATCGGGTGACCCACACATACATCACTTAATTAAAAGAAAAAAAAAATTATTAGGTTATCTTTCGCAATCATGTTTCCCCCTTTCCCAATTTCATATTGGCCCCATTTTGTCTCGCGATAAACCTTTTGTGCTCCTTTTCTCCAACACCAAGTGCCACAATCAATGCCTCTCATTTTTGAATGTTTTGCGTCTCATTTCTGCCACAAGTGCGAGTTTAGGGGTTTGGGATTGGTTAAGTGAAATCAAGTGTTTTTGTGAAGTGCCAGTTCGTTCCCCTTTTTTGCCACAAGTGGGAGAAGCTTCAATGGCAACGAGTAAGTGAGCAACCAATTTGTTCCCCTTTTCTTTGCGATAAGCTTCAATCAAAGGCAGAAGTGAGCCTTCAAACGAGCTACATTTCCTTACCCCTTTCTCTGTGATTGCAAACAGCAGTTGTGAATAACATTGTGAGTTTGATTTTGCATTCACCGTCAAGGCTTCTTCAAGTCACTATGCATCTTCCACAATCTATCGTGCACCGCATTGGCCCGAGAGCATTGCCTCCGCGCTCACCTTCAAAGCTCCTTCTAGCGACATTCACGTTTCTCCGTTCCAGCCACCTCACGAGCCAACAAGAGGAGCAAAGAGGTTTCAATTTCCAAGCATTCGCGCAGGCTTAGCCGACACTAGGTCGACGTTAACTATTAAAATTCTAATTGTTTGCGTCGGCTAGACCTATGAAAAGAACCTCTTTCAGATCTCCATTTCAGTTATTTGTAGGCTTGGCCTACACATAAAGAAGAAGAATGTTTCGGTTGTTCGTGGGCTTGACCCACACATACAAAATTATTATTATATTTCTTATTCATTTTCGTGAATTTAGCCGATGATAAGAAGGAAGCAACCATGCGTCCCTATTTAGCCGACACAAATGAACTTTGCATTCAAGTAATGGGTGTGGATCACGTTGTCATCGCTGCCCCGACACAATCATCATATTATCGTGGACTTTTCAATTGTTGCACAGGTTTCTGACCAAAACATGTTAAGTGTCTATTTTATCCTTATGTAATATGTAATATGATGAAACATATTTAAAACAAAATAAATTTTATCAAAAGATATTATAAAATTCTTAAATTGGAGATAATTTTAAATATTAATATTAGTCTATAATTTATTAAAAGATATAAATCTAAAATTTTAATGATATCAACTAATAAAAATATAATTAAAGAAATTATTATAAGAAAATGGTAAATAATTTATTGAGTGTAATAATTATTTGATATATTTCATTTTTAATATAGTAAGAAAAGTAATTATAATTTTAATAACAAAATTTAATTAAATTAGTTCTTTTTAAGTTCTGTTAATAGTTGAGATAATTCAATACATGTTCGGTATTTAATAATTAGCATTTGTAATATATGTTTATTAAATGGAAGATCAATTTTAACATAGAATTAATCTTGAGTGATGTTTTTATCCTTTCTTTTTATCTTTTGTAAATTTAAATTTTTTAATAATTTTTCAAGATTAATTTTCTTTTTAATAAATACATGACAACTAATAAAAATAAAACATATACTTAAACATATTAACTATTGATGAAATTTTAAGATTCTAATTTTATTTATTTTATTAATAAAATAAAATATGTAAATAAAAAAGTATTTATCATTAAATTGAATATTAAACCTAATATGATATATATAATGGTTTTTATATAAAAATAAAACATATTTATTCTTAACTTAACACGTAAAAATTAGAAAAAGAAAATGAAATTACATAGGTGACGTCATGGCCGGAGATAAGGTAAATGGATAAGAAAATCTGTAATAGAAGGAAACTACACTTGAAAGGTATGACAAATGTAACACACATTAAAGCTCAACGAATACTGAGGCGCGACAACCACCCCAACAGTGTCTGGTCTCCGCAGTGACCGTAATTGCATCATCCATTGTTCTAAAGTTCTAAACTTTTCACCATTCTTTTCTTCTCTAACCTTCGCCACCATGCAACTGTGTCAACTACTATGATGGGTATGGCAACACGTGTTCCCCTTTTCTGCGCTGCCACCTCCCCTAATCAATGCCATAAATACTGCGCGCTGCCACCGGTTTCTTCCTCTTCATTAAGGCTTCGCGCTATCTCTCTTTCTTCTTCTTCTTTGGGTTTCTTTTCTCTTGCCAAGAAGAGGAACGAGGAGGCTGTGAAGAGGGTGACGAGACAGTTTGGTGTTGTGGCCATGGCGGAGAGTCCCAATAGTACTGTGCTTGTCACTGGAGCTGGTGGTCGCACAGGTAAGGGCTTTTTGGTTTGTGCTTGATGGGTTTTCTCTGAATTCTTGTTTTTCTGTCTTGGCATGGAAAGAATTTGGATTTTGGACCAGAAAATGGTGTTTCGGGTTTTGCTTTTTCTGTTTTTTTTTTTTTTGTTATGAAAAATGAAAGATGTGGAGTTTAACGGTATGTTATATGCTTTCATGGGTATTGTTCAGATTCCTTTTTGTTTTCCTTGCTCAGGAGAGAGAATTAAAATGGAATGTAAGTTTCGTTGCCTTTGGTGGATTGAGTATTTTCTCACTCAGGATTAATGTTGCAAAATTATCATCAACTGAGAAAATGCTGGTTTTGTTTTATGGGTTGTGTCATTGGGCATTTGTTTACAATGTGGTTTTTTGAGATAAACTTATGATTTTTTTTTTATTTTAACCCCAAAATGCCATTTTATTTTCTTATGTAAAAATTTTATTCGTTTCATTGTCTCTTGTATAAAATTTAAACATCGGAAAATGAAAATAAAGTGACATTTTTATAATTAAAAAGAAATAAACATTTTCTCAAACTAAAACTAAACCGTCCCTTGTCTGTTCTATAAAAAATATTCTCAACGTGAAGGGATAAGGATGCAAAGCAACCAATACAGGATGATATGGTTTGGCTCTTGTTGTATTTCATTAAATTAAAGTTAGGATACAATGTGCAAAAATATATATAGTAATGGCACTTGTAAGTAGGAAATATAGACAAAGTGTACATAGAGTACTCTATGCTAAAATGGGCTTTCAAAGGTTTTTGTTTTCATAGAAGAAGATTACAGTATTTGGATTTGATTTTGATGCACGATTCTGATTTGAATAGGGATTGTGTATGGACTATGGTGTGATCTACATGTTACATAATATAAAATTTCTGTTATACTATTCTCAACTCAAGTGATTAAGAGATTGTTGGCTGATGTTGGCCTGTTGGGTAAATTATGTATGATTCTTTCTGGCATGTTGTTACTTGTAAGATTACACATTTTTTCTTGACTGGACACGCTATGGAGATGTGTAGTTTCAACTTTCTAGGTTTGTAACAGAAATCACTCTAACGTATCTAACAGTTGTAATTTATGACTTATATTCTGAGTTGTGGCCATACCATAATTCTCTGTCTTGAATAGCACAAAAACAAGGACAATCATAACATTGTGGTATTTGCATTTTGAAGGGGCTGCAAACAGATCTATTAGACCAGAATGTTTTGATATGAGTGGGTTATACCACCATATGGTTCTGTCCGATATATGTGTTAATTTGGCAAGCACCAAGCATGTCTTGATTGTGCAAAACATCGTACAACCAATTCAACACTATATGCAGTTGTGGGCAGTTGCTGAAATAGGATAGTTACTGTGATTTTTACCAATAACTGAGAATTGATGCTACTTTTCAGGACAAATAGTTTACAAAAAATTGAAAGAGAGGCCAAACCAGTATGTGGCTAGAGGTTTGGTTAGAACAGAAGAAAGCAAACAGAACATTGGTGCTGCAGAGGACGTTTATGTTGGGGATATAAGGGATGCCGGAAGTCTTGTTCCTGCAATTCAAGGTATAGATGCTCTCATAATCCTCACAAGTGCAGTGCCACTGATAAAACCTGGGTTTGATCCAACCACAGGACAAAGACCAGAGTTCTATTTTGAAGATGGTGCATATCCCGAACAGGTACTGTTGCAGTTTCTGTCTAACTCACAATTACTTTTAAATTTATCTCCTTTCTTATTCGTATGTTGGTGATTTGTACCTATTAGGTTGACTGGATCGGGCAGAAAAATCAAATAGATTCTGGTGAGAGCTCATGTCTACTTTCCATTAGCCATAGATTGTAATGCAAACATTTTTTGAAGTTTTGTGATAAATTTACATGCTTACAATATTGAACGTACAGCTAAGGCTGCTGGAGTGAAGCATATTGTGTTGGTAGGGTCTATGGGTGGAACAGACCTTAACAATCCTTTGAATAGCTTGGGTAATGGAAATATATTGGTTAGTAATGTTTTCTCCTTTATTTCTGAATTACCTTCTTCCATAAATTCTGGCATTGCTTTTATATGACCAGAGCTTGCAATTCATCTGAATGCAAAATGCAAGTTTGGTAAATGTATAGCATTTTTTACTTCTCCTGTATTGATTTGCAGGTTTGGAAAAGGAAGGCAGAGCAATATCTGGCTGATTCTGGCATCCCATATACAATAATAAGGTACACCATTTTTTGTCCTTATTGAGAAATATGATAGCTAGGTTTCTTCTTTATGAGTGCCTTTTAGTTGGAATAATGTATAAAATTATTGACTGCTTGACTGTTACCTTGGAATGGTATTTCAAATAAAATGTTGATACCTTTAGTTCCCATAACCTAAACTGCGCCAGAAACACTATCAATCAACACTTTAATGTTTCTTGGTACCTGGTTGTCTGGCAGAACACTTTTGAATTTTTGGTGTTAGTTTCTTGACAACGAAAGAAAATGTGATCTAGATGTCGCCAAATTTTTGGTGTTAATTGCAAACATCGATGTCATCAAATTATGATCTTTAGCTTTTGTTGAGAAGTATTCAATGTGTACCTTGCATTTGCTTTTAAAGAGTTCATAAATCACAAATGATAGAAGTATCTTCTTTTGTAGTATATATTACATAGAATAGGATATTTGAATTCATAGCATATTTGAATTTTTGTTGCTTTGAGCTTTTGGCATCCTACCATGAAATCAATATTGCCATCTTCCTATGGTGTAAGAGGAACTAGACGTGGGTATATACACTTGTATTTTGGGCACAAGCTTTGGATGTGATGAGTAAGATATCACTTTCTGTGCCTAATAATAGCAAAAACCATGTTAGGCCAATAAGATTTTGCTTGAAAAACAAACAGCTCAAAGTGGCCTCAAGAACTCCATTATGTGTTGTTTATATTATTGTTTCACATGATGAACGTTGCAGAACAAACAATCCATTATTTTTCAAAGGAAGACATTTTGTAAAGAGAAATCCTTGGAAAGTCTTTTAGAGCATTCACTCGAAATCTCATAAAAATATAGGTCGTCCTCCAAGAGTTCCATGAGAACTTAGTTGGAGATTCCTGTTTGACTGACTAATAATAAGGCTAAAGTAGTGTATGTGTTAGAAGTGGGCTTAAAGCCTAAATCAACCCCAAAACCAACTTGTAAGGTGAGGATTGCACCCCACTTTGTGGTTAGTCCGTTAGCGGCCCGATAGCAGGTAGAACAGAATGTCCAAGAAATTTCGCTAGGATAGGCTCTAACCTAGCTCTGATACCATGTTAGAAGTGAGTTTTAAAGCCTAAGTCAATCTCACAAAACCGGCTTGTAAGGTGAGGATTGCACCTCACTTATATATTGTGAATTGGCCTTATCTCTAGTCGATGTGAGACTTCCAACAGAACCAACAATATAAGATCGAGCGGTCTCTGCTCCTCTCTAACTAAGAGGAGAAGCGGAACTCTCTATGGACTGCCTTGCTTGATTATCCTATCAGTCATGGTAACGAATTGAGTATCTCTTCTTCGGTAGCTGGTTTGACTGTTTGTGATAGAAAAAAACAATAGCAAGATATATCGTAGTAAAGTAGAGCTAAAGACTGCATGATTGGCTTGTAGGAGAAAGAAAATAAGGATTCGGGACAACGGAGATGCAAGCTTGTCTGCTATTGGATGTTATAGTTTAGCTCGCGGATTGGTCTTCATTGCGCACCATCCGGCTGGTAAGAAGTTGAGATTGTTCCGCTAGTGTTGCTTGGTCAACAATTTGGAGAGTTTGCTTTCCTTTCATCTTTCTAAGAGCAGTCTGTTTGATCAAATCAGGGATCAGACCGCTGGTGTTCAAACTAGTCATTAATGGTCGGCTTCATTGGTATCTTTTCGGTATGCGTTGTGAACACTTTCATTTTTAGTGTCTCATCTTCTCTAAGGAAGCGAAACTCGAACGGATAGAGCATATGGTCCAACTACATAACTTTTTATTTTTCATTACTTCTATGGTCGTGCCTCGTCCTTACTATTGAAATGGTTCGTCAGTAGAGATGTTCCCACTGGTGCCCCTTTTTCCAATGGGACTATAATTCCTATTCTTATCCCTTCATTCCCTCTTTTGGTCTATTTACATTCCAAGAAATTCATACGCTCCATGGACGGAGCAAAAAGTGGAGTCTTGGTCAGAGCAAGCCGTCCTATTCTATTACCAGACATAATTGGGAGAAGCTCATCCGCGCCAGGATAGGATGTTCACTCATAAATCGATGAAATCAAGGAGAATATGCTCCTTCCCTTAAGCTAAGACGCCCACCTAAGTCCTAATCCTTCACCAAAGAGTGAAATCGTATCCGCCTTTTAGTTAGTCATCGCCTAATCAATCCTTCGAATCCTATCGGTTAGCACCTAGTCTCTTTCTAAGTGCTTGAAGTCGGCTAAGGTTCAATGCTTTTTGGTTGTTGCTTTGTCCCTCGTCACCCTAAGATAGGACTTTGTTTGCTTTCTTTCCTACACGAGTATTATTGTAAGGTGGAATGCTTTCCAAGCTTTCGGGTAAATTGGCTTTGCCTTGAGGTTTTATATTCGGTATAGTAAGCCCGGTTGGTATATTGTTGTATGAAAAGGAGTCGATTACCTATTTACCCTAGTCCCGAAATCCAACTCGATCTTAGTCTTCCCACCCAACACGTATTCCTAAAGTGGTCGATGTAGGTTATGGGATTGCGCTTGTACGACAATTTCCGTATCGCCTTTTGGTTAACCGGCTTAGGGAAACCTTCACTCAAAGTCAAATGTTAAGATAGTATTAGAACAATTCTAGTGATTTCTCAGGCCACCTGCTGTCATTATAACCCACTATCATTATAGGACCACGACCACCAGTAGATATCCAGTCTTGCAAATTTTGTGCTCAAAATGCCCAATCCTTAAGTGAGAGTGTGTTAGAAATCTCATCAACTAATAATAAGGCAGAAGTATTTACATAAGTGTGAGATAACCCTTACCTCACCAATTTTGACAAGGCATGATCAAATTGAAACTAACAATGTTATATTAGTGAACATGAAATTGAAACATTGACTCTTACTATGGGAATGAAAAGGAGGTTTTGCCATTGAGCTCTAAAACAAACAATACTTAAAATGTGATAATTGAAACTAACAATGTTATATTAGCGAACATGAAATTGAAACGTTGACTCTCACTATCGGAATGAAAAGGAGGTTCAAAAGCGAATACGTTAGCCCTTGACTAGGGGCTTATGTTTTGGTAGTTACATTGTACGAAAACCCTCACCTCACCATGTTGACTAAGCATGATTTTTAGTACCCACACTAATGTAACCACTGGAACTAAGCATTATCAACAACTTGTGTTGATAAAAAAGGAATGGGCTTGAGGGGACTCTACTCTCTTTTCATAACTATTATTGATCTTGTGTTGTTTGTTCATATATATTTAATCTCATGGCCTGAAAATAATAAGAGGAACAGCTTTTGAATGAAATCATGCCTCTAGTTTGTCAATACTTGTCTGATAGAATAGAATTCCTTGTCATAGATTAAATGATTTCTCCTTGAAACATTACCAAGTCCTGAATCTTTAGCCTCACAAATATGATCTAAATACTTTGTTGAAGTCGAATATTGCAAGAATGGGTGCTTCTATCATTTCCTCTTTTAATCAATTTGAAACTTATATGCCTGAGCTCCCTTAAATGTTTCTCCTTTGAAGCATTTGGTTATAGGAGCAACAACTGTTCTAAACACTGATATGGATTGCTGCTAAATAGATACCATATTATCTCACAATCTAACAAGTCTGAAGACTAATTCATCTTAAGATCATTGAACTTTTCCAATTACGTGGTTACTTATCTTCAATATCACTTTGATATTTAGATGAAACTTGTTTTCCCTATTCACCTTTCTAATGAGAATATTAGTTATTATAAACATACTGAGTTTTTTTCTTTCTCTTTTTCCTTTTTAACTTTACAATATTTTCACACTTTGTGTACTGAGTCAGGGCTGGTGGCTTGCAAGACAAGGATGGAGGGCTTAGGGAACTGCTTGTAGGGAAGGATGATGAGCTTCTGAAGACAGAAACCAGAACCATAAGTAGAGCTGATGTTGCTGAAGTCTGCATTCAGGTATATTATTTATATCATTAACTTTGCAAATTAAAATATTCCACCATTTTTTAATTAATTCTCAATTCTCAGATTTTGATGTCCCTTCATTGAATTGGTTTAACAGGCACTAAACTATGAGGAGGCCAAATTCAAGGCATTTGACTTGTCATCAAAACCTGAGGGGGCTGGTTCACCAACAAAGGACTTCAAGGCTTTATTTTCCCAGATCACTACTAGGTTTTAATTTTGAATGTTGTTATCATGGTCCATAGACCCTTCTTGTCTGCATTTGGGATTGAACCAAATCATATTTACTTTATTTCTTGGCAATTTATTAAAGAATTGTTTTAATGCAAATTATAGACTTCACTGCTACTGCAGGCCTTGAGAAAAACAAATGTCTAGTAATCAGAGGATCATGCTGTCACTTTCAGCGGATCATGTATATTGCTGAATGTTTCAATTGCATGATATGATAAAATTATAAAAGTAGTTTTCTTGGGAACAAAACTGAACTGTCTGTATCTCGAGTCTTCTGATGTTTCCTGGTTTACAACACTCACGAACCTACTAGAAAATATGGTCTTAATAATAATAATAATTAGAGTTAAATATGTTTTAATTTATAAATTTTGATGTGAAATTAGAAATGTCCAAAATTTTAATATATTTTATTTCTCAAATTTTAAAAGTCAGTAGATATATATGTAGTTAATATGTTAACTTTTTTATTTTGATTTGTTAAACAGTATTTTAGATCAGTACTTGAGTTAAAATTTGTCAAAACTATATAAATCACTCGAATGTCTTCTCAAAATGTATTTGCTATGTTAAAAAGGTCAAAAACAAAGGTCAAAAACAGTTTGATCAGAGGATTGTATTTATTTATTTTTAAATTTTTTGGACTACATTGTACCAAAATTTTAAACATAAATTAATTTTAGTTTTGTGTTAAAGTGTACAAACTAAAAATATATTTAACCATAATAATTATTATTATTATAGTTTCGTGTTATAATAATAATTATTATTATTATAGTTTCGTGTTATAATAATTATCATTATTATTATAGTTTCGTGTTAAAGTGTACAAACTAAAAATATATTTAACCATAATAATTATTATTATTAGATTAAACTTTTCATTTTTTTCACCATCAGCCTTTATTTAAAGGTTTAATTTGTGAATAAGTTTTGTGTAAGTTCAGACCCCATTAGCAGTTAGGTTTTGATACCTGGTAAAAATTTTATGGGTAAAATGGTGAATTTGGTCTATGAATGTCTGAGGTGCTGTAAGACATACACCAAATAAATTCTGTTGTTAAATTTTGTTGAATTAATAATTACACTGTAATTTTAATAAACTATGTAGATATTAAAAAAATAGAGGTTTTGTTTTTGCACAGAGATATATTTTAAAATGAGAACTGATGGAGTAAATAAATAGGTAAATCTTATTCTTCCTAACATTATTTACTAAGATAATAGCAATTTGATCTCCTTTTTGGAAGCACATGCACTTCAACACCGGGCACATGTGCCCACCAATTTGAGTGGCATCTGTTAGAATCTTAGTTGCCATTATCTCAAATAAAAGTTGACTTTGTAAGGAGTGATTACATTAAGTTTTTCTATTGATAAAGTTGATTTTAGTGGAGGATTTACTAAATTTCACCAAGGCATAGTTGCACTTCAAAACTGATTTTAGTTCACATAATAAATAAGATGAAATGAGAAACGAGCTCAATCTTATCATAACATCATAAATTATCAATCAATCAGACATGTTTCTGTTCCATAAAAATGTCCAAAGAATAGTAAAACCTTTTCCATTGAAGAATTTTCCTGGTATATAAATTCCAACCACGCTGAATGTTGACTTACACCACACCTTTCAATTATTGTGATCTTACTGTTCTTTCTATCTATGCGTGCATCACGAGTTTTCTGCTGTCTCTGTGAAGGAGAACATCAATTTCTTTTCCTTCACTTTTTCTTGTGTTGGAGATAAACTTCAACATACTTTAGCAAGTTTAACTTTCTATAATTGTGTAAAAACTAACTTTTACGCATTATTAGGATTTTTTACCTTATGAAATAAAAACTTTCACCTTCAATCCACTCAAAAAGAAATGAACGTCTATAATTTTTCTTATGAAAACAGCTATGATTCCTGCAACACATTCCACTCACCTTGTTCGTAAAATCTATAAGAACCTTTCCAAATTGTTCGTAAAATCTATAAGAACCTTTCCAAAGACAAAAGGAAAAAGTTCAATTCCTCATGTGAATCTTCAAAAGCCGCATCAAACACATGAGGTCCCCACTACGAGGTCCGCCACTATAAAATGCTCTATACTATTAGGTTATACATGCATTAACAATAGCTTTCTTTTGACTCCACTATGATTGTTTAAAGTAAACGTTCTACATTATGTTTAAAACGTTCAAACACTTTCAAAGAGACGACAACACAAGGTGCAACATTATAGTTCAGACAGTTATATACAAGAAAACAAGGAATCAAAACTAAGCCCTTAACAAATTGTGAAAGCAGAATGTTTTAAATAGAATTTCTTCTGATGCACTTTCAATAGCTACAAGTTACAAGAATGAGCTATAGTGGTGAAAGGTTTCAATAGCGTCCTAGGAACGTGTTCAAATCATCGTGCCATCACTGTTCTATAGAATATCCACCAAAGGGAAAGCCAACTGGTGAATTGTGAATGATGAATGGTGACCAACTATAGATTTGAGTACAGGTCCAAATAAGTAGTAAATGTAAACCTCAAATGAAATCATACATTGAGAAAATGTTTCTCCAGTAATAATTTAACAAGGAAAATATGTACCAGTAATAGGGTTCAAATTTCTAAATAGTGGCCCCCACCACTACCCATTATGAGTCAAATGTTGAAACAAGTCTTCAAAAGCAAATGTCAAGAGATCTACAATTTGCACATCACTTCCAGACTTGACCAATTGCAGCATCTAAGCTAAGTGGACCTAGTCAAACTTTTGCCCTTGACACAGCTGGAATAGCAACATGCCATCTGGTGTGCAACATGTATTTCTCCCAAACTAAATATTCCATTAATGGTTCGGAGGAAATACACAAGCCATTATCTTCAGTTAAGTAGTAAACTATCAGAAATATTAAGGTAGAAAGCTCAAAATGAGTTACAGCAATAATTGATCTTGTTACATCATTCATCCGCCACATTAGATTGGATCATGATCATAAGACAGAATTCAAAATGATCTATAGGAGAATAACATGGATTATCTACTGTCATACCAGGCTATTCAGTAACCTTGTTTTCCCCAACTGAACTCAGATTGAACCCTTACTTTTTATCTTGAACCCTGTATTGGACACACCCTGAACAATTATGAAATTCAAGTTAGTTCAAGATGTATCAAACAACAATGAGATAAACCAGCATTTTTGGACAGAACTGAGAAAGTGGATAATAGAAGTACCTGAGCTCCTCAAGAGTGAAACCAATTTGCAAAGCCCTAGTGAGATGCACTTGTACCATCTTGGTTAGTCATGCTGGTTTCCAGCAAGAAAGGGCATAAACAATCCGCCCCTTCCAACCTTGCAACAACCACTGGCTATCTTCATCAATAACAAAATCCTTGTGGTAGCTAGTTGATACTTTCTCTATTGCCCTCTTTACTAAAGCATGTTCAAAAGATTGTTGCGAAAATCCAGCCCTAAGAATCCGGGCTTGCCACTGCCTATATGTCTCTGGCCTCTCTACTCTCTCACACCCTTCACAAGCTATGACATTCAATGCTTCCCTGCCAAAAATCTCTTTCTCTATCAGCATCCTCTCCCAGTCCTCTTGAGGCACAATAGTTTCAAGCATGTCAAAAAGTGAAGAGTAGTGAAACAGTGCCTCCCTGAATCGAGTAACAAAGAAAGGCGCATTAAAGGCACCGTTAGTAATGCCATGAATGAATAAATCCGGGTTGATCTTCCTTATCAAACTGAGGAATTTGTTCCTCGGACTGTCCGCGAGCACAGATTCATCAAGCACATTTTTACCACGATAAAAACAGGTGACAACAAGGTACTCCTCCCTGTCAATCTTCAGTTCCTCAAGCTGAATTGTTTCCCACTTTTTTGCTATAGCATTATACTCAAATGGCACCTTAAATGATTCAGCATAAGCTGCCAAGCGGCGTCCGGTTTCTAAAATTCTCTCAGCAGGCCTGAAACCAGGTTGTGGGAAGTCTATTCCTGTAATTCGAAGTTTAGGTGGTCCTCCAACTGCTGCTAATGAAAGTCTCTGAATGAAAGTAGGCCACTGGAAACCATAAAGGATACCAAAATCTATAACATGGACTCTTGCTGAATTTGCGGAAGATTCCCTTATTGTGACATTAGAGATAAAACTAGACATCTTCCTAAAAGGGCAAGCAGCAAGATACAGATGATAGGCCTTCAGAAAATCAGCAGCTGATGTTCTTTTGCTAACAAGTCCTTTATAAATTTGGCTACCAGTCCCAGCCAAGCGCGCTTCAAGACCATCAGCAAAGATATGAGCCAACCTCTGATTTCCATCCCCAAAAGGGCTTGAGTGCCTCCTGATTCGCTTTAGAAACTCTTGTGCGCCACTATAGTCATCTGCTGCAACAGCTTGTGCACAAAGAACCAAAAGTGTTCTCAAATCAATCACTTCCTTTTTCCCACTTTGTTTCTTACTACGTCCCTTACCACCGTTGGAAGCCTTTGATTTACCATTTGACAGTACTATCTTGTCATTCTTAGTTTGCAAAGCCTCACGACGGGCCGTCAAAACCTTCTTACCATCCCCTAAACTATGAAGCAGGATTACATCAATAGAAGATGATGGCAATGTAGGTTCGGAGAAATATGCAGCTTGCTTGCTGCTTCTATTCTCTTCAACATCCCCTTCTTCCCTCAGATGATGTTTCCTTCCTTTGGACCCAGCAAGAAAAGACTCCCCCACATCCTTCTCCACCTTAACTGACAATTCATTACACCCAATTTTAGGCTCTAGTTTTGAAAAATTAGCCACACCCAAATTAGCAAAGAGACCATTTCCACTTGGAAGAAACTTGCTAGCTTCCTCAACACCCTTCTGAAATTGCAAAATGGATTGACTCTCACTGTTCAGATCAGGAACCTGGAGAATACTGCTTGGAGAGTCCACAGGTCCTTCCACACTACTTATCACACTATTAGAAGAGCTACAAGATGACTGTGAAATGCTATTGCCTCGTAAATTATGGTTAGGGAGTTCCCCCAAATTTTGACGAAAATTAGTAAAAATGCTACTGAGATCACCATCATTGTAAGAACAAGAACCATAATTTTCAGAGAAATTATGATCCCCATTCCCACCATCTGGATTAGCAGGACCTGGATTTTCTAAAAGCGAAGAAGGGTACTCTTCACCTATCACCTCATAGAATGATCTCTCAGCAATTTGAAGATCCAAAGAGTCATGCAGCATACATGTCTTATCTTCCATGTCTTCCTCCATAAGGATCTGACTGATGTAACTCAAAATTGCATCAGAAAATTCACATTCCTCCGGAGAAGGTTCCTCATGAGTCAAAACCGAGGATGAAGAAGGCGTCTTAGTTGTCACTAGATTGGACTGAAGGTAACCAAAGTCCCTACTTTGATCAAAGAAACCATTTTCAAATCTTTGATTTCCTAACCGGACTTCATTAGGGGGACCACTAAACCCATAAAGACGTGGATCCATTATGACCAATCTTTGCATAAAAGCTCAAACTTTAGTCCTCAAAACTAAACAACCCTTATTCTGGTCTCTTCTGAAAGTCCTTCAGAAACCAAAACAGAAGCATCAAAACACAAACCTTTAAACCAAATCCTTTGAATACGTGTCATGACTTTCAAGTGTGTCAGTCTATGCACAAAAGAACAAGAAAAGCAGAACAAAATGGAGAAACAGATAGAGTTCACCAAAACCATCAAACAAGGCAAAAGAAAACAACAAACACGAAAGAAAAAAGAGAGGAAAAAAGTCACCACACAGTAGACGAGACCAAGAGGCTGCGTTTCAAACACGAGGCTCGATAATCGGAAGAAAATCAGATAAACACAGAGAGAAGCGAAAAATAGAAAAATACAATAAAAAAGACATACTCAAATGGTGAAGGTGTAACAAAAAGCAGAAAAACAAAGAAGCTACAACCCAGAACAGAGACAAACTTGTTTACCTCGTTGGAGACCCACCAGAACACTAGTTCCGAGAGAAAGCATAAGAGGGGGAGAAAGATGAGAGAGACAGAAAGGAAATGAGAGCGCGAAAAGGTTATGTTAAGGAAGCATATATACATATACATACACACATATATATATATATATATATATATATATATATATATATATATATATATATATATATATAATCTTACAAAAAGTACTTTTTCTTCCAAAAATTTATTGATTTGTGAATTTTTGACCGATCTAAAGACTTAACTAATAAATTTCATTTTTTTTCCTTTGCTCTTTCTTTTATCACGTGATATATTAATTACAGTCATATAGTTCTAATTTGATTCCATTCTTGGATTTATTTATTTTTCCCTCTCAGTAATGATATATAAAATTGATTATATTTAATAACTTACCGGATAATAAGCATTTTCTTGTCTATCACTAATTTAGTAATTACTTATTTCTTATCTCGTTTGATCTTCCTTATCTTTTTATCAAATAAAAATAATTGGTCAAAGAGGAGAAAATTAATTAGAAAAAAATATAAATATATTTGGTAAAGATAACATAAAACAGAAGAAAAAATAAAAATAAAATATGGAACTAATTTTTTTTACTCTTTTTTCATCACTTCAATAAAAAACATTAATATAGAATGAACAAGGAGAGAAGCTACCTTAATCAATTATGTGCATCATAAAAGCTAGGCAAGGTAGCAGATTTCCACACAAGTCAGCTCTTCTGCTCTTAGATTTTAGTTTCTTTTTTTTCAAATCTCATGTATATTTTTAAAAGTTCATTACACGTCACCTTATTAAAATTAATTATTTTTTTATTTTTATTTTTCCCTCTCTCATTCTTTCCTTTAATCTATTTCATCCTAACCTAACATAGTTTAGTGTCTATAATGAAGAAAATAAATTGGTAATGTGTAATTTGATGGATAAGAAAATAACTAAATTTTAATATTTGTTGGACATAGTGTGTTATTATTTTTATTCACTTTTATCTTGTTTTTTATTTTTTGTCTTTTTCTCTTTTTTTGATCAAATACCTTTTGCTCTTATTTTATTGTTCACATTTGTATTTTCCTCTCTACATTACCACACATGAAAAGTATATAGAGAGTAAGAGAGAGAAAATGTGATGGGGTAGGGAAAATGTTAGAATGAATGATAGCCGTTGATTGTTGTGATGAAAGGAAAATGGAGAAAAGTGAAAGATGATGTTGTGGAGGTTTGTAGAGGTTGAAAGGCTATGAGAGGGAGACACATATAGCGCAAAGTGTGGGGACTCCAATGTTCTTGTCTCTCACTATAACCTTCATCAATACTTTATTCATTAATATTATTCCTTTCATTACTACCATACTATAATGTCATCTTCTGACTTTTCATGCTTTTCTATTATAAATTATAACAAGTAGTGATCTACCGTGCCCGAGCTGCTGAAGAGAGTAGTTATCTTTGTTTCATGTTTTCTACTTTTATTATGGGTATAAAAGTTTTAATCAAACAACTGTTTGGTAAAATATCAACCATATATAATTTCTTGTCCACCTGGTCATTCACCGAATAAAAAATATATATTGTTTCAAAATCTTATAAGAAAATATAAATTTAAAATAAAGTTTTGAATATAAAAATATAGATTTTATTAGTAATTTCTTTTCTATATTTATATATTTAATTTTTTTTGTTTTTATACTTTTTTCGATTGAGTTTTTTTTTGTTAAAATATTTTTTTCTTCAATTTTCGTTAATTTTTATCAAATTAGTTCTAATTTTTATTTTTATGTTCAAATAGATTCCAATTTTCATCAATTTTGTTCAATTTGGTCTTTTTTTTTGCTAAAATAGTTTGAATCATTGACAATAATGAACAATTAATGTCATGTGTCACTTCGTATTCTTTTATATTTTTTAATTTATTTTAATTTAAAAAAAATTAAATGTCCAACTTATCAACCTAGAAGCTGTCATATATCAGAATCAATGTTTTATAATCAATCTAGTCCTATATTTGTTATTTTTATTCAATTTAGTCCAACCTCTGTTTAAAATTGAGCAATTTTGTCCTCTTGAAATTGAAATTGAGACCAAATTTAATTTTTATATAAAAGTTATAATGATATTTTTGTTAAAATTCACATTTTTATTAAATACTTTTTGTTTAAGGTTACAATTTGTTTAAAATTAGAACAAAAATTTTAAGGATGAAAACTAACATAATTGATCTAAAATTAGTTTTTATCCTTTAAATTTTCGTTATAATTTTAAACTAATTGTAACTAGGGATAACAAAAATACCCACGCCCGTAGATATTCACAGATAAAATCCGCGACGGGTAGTTAGTACCCGCGGGTAGCGGGTATTTTAATACCCATTTATAAACGGGTCGGGTACGAGTATCATACTATTCGTACCCACGGGTACTCATTACCCGTAAAACATTAAAATTAAAATTTAATTTATATTTTATTAAGTTAAATTTAATTAAAATTAAAATTATATTTTACTAGGTTAAATTTAATTTAATTTAATTATACTATATTTTATTTTTATAATTTTATATTAAAAAATTTATAATATATATATATATATATTTTTTTTTTAAAATATTTGCGGGTATATGGGTATCAACGGGTACCCACGGGTTTTAAAAAAATCCGCGCATATTTTTTTAAGTGGATACCCAACGGGTAAACGGGCAGGTAACAAACATTTTTTTTTGCGGGTAGTTATTATCCATACCCGACCCGACCCGTTGCCATCCCTAATTGTAACCCTAAATAAAAATGTGAATTTTAATATAAAAGTAAATTTGGTCTCAATTTGGAGAGGAACAAAATTGCTTCATATTAAAAAAAAATTGGAACTAAATTGAACAAAAATAATGAATATAATGATCAAATTGAATATAAAACATCAACTCTAACATGTGGCACATTGTTGGGTTGACACGTGGACATTAAAAAAATTAAACAAAATTTAAAAAAAAAATCAAAAAAATTACGAATTGACAAGTGGCAATCACTTTTTATTATCGTTAATAATTTAAACAATGTTAGAAAAAATGACCAAATTGAAAAAAAATTGACAAAAATTGTGACTGATTGAACACAAAAACAAAATTAGGATCGATTTGACAAACATTAACAAAAATTGGGACCAAAAATGTATTTTAACCTTCTTTTTTTTAATCTCAATTGAGTTTTTATTTTTGTAAAAAATTTCAATGTGCCATCTTCTGTTAGATTAACGTTATTACCGTTTGGAAGTATCACATGTCAAAATTTATGTTTGTCATGTGTCAAAGTTTGAGTCATTTCTACTTGAAAATGTCACATGTCAAAATCAGAGGGATTCTAAAGTAGAAGATCATCCAGATTTTGACACTTAACATACCCAAATTTTAACAAGTGGCACTTATAAATGGAGTTAACATCAATTTACCAAAAAAGACATTCTAACTCTTTTTACAAAAAAAAAAAAAATAGAACCAATTGACTAAAAAACAAATATAAAGACAACATCAAATCAACTGTCTAAATTAGGGATGTCAAAAAAATCTGTATCCGCGGATAAAACTTGCAACAGGTAGGAAATGAATATTGTGTTATAATGATAGCGGTTATTGCAAAAGTTTTGAACGTTGCCTCCAGTGTTTAATTTTTCCGTTGCTGTAGTTTTGCTTATGGTGCAAAGATTCTTCAGTTTTGATTCCATAATTATTGAAATTCATGGCTACCCTTGTACGTTGCAAATCAGTTTTGAACGTTGGTGAGCAATATGGGATTTCAGCCCATTCCATTCTCTCCTTCACACCTATAAATAGGTGACTTTGGTGCTCTCCAAAACACACCATCTCTCATTCTTCTCCTTCATTCTTCAAGCTCTCTTATCTTTCATATTTCTTTCTTTTACTATCTGGGATAAATACTCTTTCAAGAGTACTTTCTTGCTAGTTCTGAGATTCTCGGAAGATCCGAGAAGTTCCTCTTGTATCCTGGGGGGCTTGCGCAACACACCACGGATAAGTCCTTAAGGGCAGTGAATTTACACGCCTCAGGAAGTACCCTTTTGTTCATGTTTTGTTAGTATTTTACAACAATCTTAAGGACTTATGGCTGACAACAACAACAACTCTACTACTTTGGAGAATCAAAATAGTTTTAGAACTTCGATCGTCTTTGCGAAACCATTTCCGGATGTATCAAAAATTGAGGTATTCTTTGGGCAAAACTTCCGACGTTGGCAAGAACGTGTGTCTGCTCTTCTAGACATGTATGGAGTAGCTATGGCTCTCTCAACTTCGAAACTTGACGAATCCAGTACCAAACAAGTTGAAGATTGGACTTATGCAAACAAGGTATGCCGACACACTTTACTTAGCGCCGTGTCTAATGTTTTGTTCGATGTGTATTGCTCATATAAGGAAGCGAAAGAAATTTGGGATTCGTTGATTCTCAAATATACTGTTGAGGACGTCGTTCGACAAAGGTTCGTCATAGGGAATTACTACCGTTGGGAGATGATCAAAGATAAAGACATAAAGATTCAAATCAACGAATATCACAAGTTACTTGAAGATATCAAAGCAGAGAACATACTTCTGTCTGATGAGTTTGTTTCAGAACTTTTGATTGAGAAATTGTCGTCATCCTGGACGGACTATAAACAATTGAAACATAGACACAAGCAAATGATGCTTCAAGAGCTCATTACACACATCATAATAGAAGACACCAACAGGAAAGAAAGTGCTACTGCAAGGGCCAAAGCACTATCTGCAAAGGCAAACGTGGTAGAAGACAAACCTGCTTCAAAAAGGTACGAGAACAAACCTGATCACAAAAGGAAAAATAACTTTCGAAAGTCTCGTCCTAATGGATCTAACCTCGTCTTTAAGAAAAAGGGTAATTGCTTCGTGTGTGGGAAGCCAGGCCATCATGCACCTCAGTGTAGGCGCAGAGTAAGAAACGTCAATCATCCTAGGGCAAATATAGTCCAAGGGGAAGATACTATAGTTGCGGTTGTTTCTCAAGTAAATTTGATGACCAATGTGAGCAAGTGGGTGATAGACTCTGGTGCTACCAAGCACATTTGTGCAAACATGAGTGCTTTTACCTCTTACACTAGTGTAGGGGATGGAGAAGAACATGTTTATCTTGGTGATTCCAGGACAACTCCAATCCTTGGAAAATGAAAGGTTCTTCTAAAACTCACATCTGGGAAGACTCTGGCCTTGAGTGATGTGCTACATGTGCCCTCTATCAGAGTTAATCTAATCTCTGTAGCACTACTGGGAAAAGTGGGGGTTAAGAATCTGACAAGATTGTAATGACAAAAAATAATGTTTTGTGGAGAAGGGATATTGTGATCAAGGTTTTTTTGTACTCAATATTTCAGAAATTATAAATGAATCATGTTCTTCTGCTTATATCGTTGACTCATATGATATGTGGCATGCTAGATTAGGACATGTGAATTCCTCGTATGTTATGAAATTGCAACGACTAGGATTAATTAATATGCATGATAAACAAAGTGGTAAATGTGATGTATGTGTAGAATCCAAAATAACTAAGAAAACATGTTATCCTGTAGAACGTCAAACAAATTTGTTAGGGTTAATTCATACTGATCTAGCTGATTTAAAACAAACCATGTCTAGAGGTGGTAAAAATTATTTTGTAACCTTTATAGATGATTATTCTAGATACACCAAAGTGTACTTAATCAAACGTAAGGATGAAGCCTTTGATGTGTTTTTAACTTATAAAGCGGAAGTAGAAAATCAATTGAATAAGAAAATTAAGAGGATTAGATCAGATAGAGCTGGTGAATATGTTTTATTTAATGACTTTTGTGTAAAAGAAGGTATTATCCATGAAGTAACCCCACCATATTCACCTGAGTCTAATGGAATAGCTGAGAGGAAAAATAGAACTCTTAAGGAAATGATGAATGTCATGCTTATTAGTTCCAATGCACCTGATAACCTTTGGGGAGAAGCCCTTCTTACTCCATGTTTTTTACAAAATAGAATACCTCATAAGAAAACGGGTAAAACTCCCTATGAGTTATGGAGAGGGTATCAACCTAATCTTAAATATCTAAGAGTGTGGGGGTGCCTAGCTAAAGTAATGTTACCTGATCCTAAGAAAAGGAAAATAGGCTCCAAAACCTCTGATTGTATGTTCTTGGGTTATGCTGAACATAATGCTGCCTATAGGTTTCTTGTTCTCAAAAGTGATGTGATTGAACATAATATTATTGTAGAGACAAAAAAATGTTGAATTTTTTGAACATATATTTCCTTTAAAGGTTAGTGATACAATTGAACAACCTATAGATAATAATAGTGATGTCATGTGTGAGGGTTTAAGAAGAAGTAAAAGATAGAGGAAGGAAACTTCTTTTGAAGATGACTTTTACATCTATCTAGTTGAAAATGATCTAACAAGTTTTTTAGAGGCTATTAGTGCTCCTGATGCAAAACAGTGGGGTAAGGCTATTATGACTGAAATTGAATCAATTGAGAAAAATAATACTTGGACCTTAGTAGATTTGCCCAAAGGAGCAAAACCCATTGGTTGTAAGTGGATCTTTAAGAAAAAGTATCACCCTGATGGATCCATAGATAAATATAAGGCAAGATTAGTAGCGAAAGGTTTTACTCAGAAACCCAACATAGATTACTTTGATACCTTTGCCCCTGTGACTAGGATTTCCTCTATTCGAGTTTTGTTAGCTCTAGCGGCTACCCATAAGCTAGTGATACATCAGATGGATGTTAAGATTGCTTTTCTGAATGGTGATCTAGAGGAGGAAATTTATATGACTCAACCTGAAGGGTGTGTTGTCCCTGGTCAAGAAAATAAGGTGTACAAACTTTTAAAATCTTTATATGGGTTAAAACAAGCACCAAAACAGTGGCATGAAAAACTAGATAATATGTTAATTTGTGATGGTTTTTCACCTAATGATGCTGATAAATGTGTGTACTCTAAATATGAAAATGGTGAATGTGTCATTATATGTTTGTATGTGGATGACATGTTAATTTTTGGTACATGCATTGATATAGTCTCTAGAACAAAATTGTTTCTAGGATCTAAGTTTGAAATGAAAGACATGGATGAAGCCAATGTGATTTTAGGTGTTAGAATCATAAGAAAGGGAGATAGTATATCACTATCCCAGGAACAATACATTGAGAAACTTCTTAGGAAGTTTGGATATTATGACTTTAAACCTGTGAGTACCCCTTATGATGCTAACTCTAAATTAATGAAAAATAGAGGAGAATATATTTCTCAACCTCAGTATGCCTAGATAATTGGGACCTTATTGCACTTAATGAGCTTTTCAAGACCTGATATTGCTTATGCAGTAGGTAGACTGAGTAGATACACTCAATGTCTTAATCAAGAACATTGGGATGCACTAGCAAGACTTATGAGATACTTAAGAGGTTCAATGGATTATGCCATTGAATATAGTGGATTTCCCGCTGTACTGGAAGGGTACAATGATGCTAACTAGATCTCTGATTCAGATGAGACAAAGTCCACTAATGGATATGTATTCACACTTGGGGGTGGTGCCATTACATGGAGATCAGCCAGACAAACAATTATTGCAAGATCAACAATGTAATCTGAGTTTGTTGCTCTTGAAATGGCTGGTAGTGAGGCTGAGTGGTTGAAAAACTTCTTAGCAAACATTCCTATAGGAATGAAACCAACCTCATATGTATCAATACATTGTGATTGCCAATCGACAATAGCTATAGTTAAAATCAAAAACTAAAATGGAAAGAATAGGCATATACAATTGAGACATAATCTGGTTAAGCAGCTGCTAAAGAGTGGAACTATTTCCATTGATTATGTGAAGTCAGAACAGAATCTAACAGATCCTCTGACAAAACCCCTGGGAAGAAATATGATTTTAGAAATATCGAGGGGAATGTGACTTAAGCCACTTGCAAACAAACAAGTGATGGTAACCTAACCTTTGTGATTGGAGATCCCATGAATAAGGTTCATATGGGTAAAAACAAGTCACTTGTTAGTTCTAATAGCACTAAATTGATTTTTTTTTAATCAATTATGTCCATTCCTATGGTGTATGTGAAAGTTCTAGAGACTGCATTATTGAGAGGTTAAACTTTGTAAATTAAAATTCGTTGTGGTATAAGAATTTTAGTTTAAACAAAGTTTTAATGATTTTCATATCCCTTACAGGTTGTGTATGATTTGCAGCATACACTTGATGAAATTACCTATATGAGTGTCAAGTGGGGCCGCTTATATGAGATCTTGGCATGATCTCTAGAGCACTCATGAATACCGGGCACGCGCATGGCCTAGTAAGCGCAACACAACGTTAACAGCAAGGATTGTGGGGGTGTATTGTGATTGATAAACCACTAACACACATCAAGTGTATTTAGTTCATATAGCTTGCTATACCAACTACACTATGTGTTAAGTTTATCTGTCTAAGACTGGTTCATATAGCTTGCTATACCAGCTCTGACGCATTACATCTTATATGAGACCTAGTATTTTCTTCCTTCTTTTTCTTATCTTTTGCAATATGTGGGGGATTGTTATAATAATAACGGTTATTGCAAAAGTTTTGAACGTTGCCTCCAGTGTTTAATTTTTCTACTGCTGCAGTTTTGCTTATGGTGTAAAGATTCTTCAGTTTTGATTCCATAATTATTGAAATTCATGGCTACCCTTGTACGTTGCAAATCTGTTTTGAACGTTGGTAAGCAATATGGGATTTCAGCCCTTTCCATTCTCTCCTTCACACCTATAAATAGGTGGCTTTGGTGCTCTCCAAAACACACCATATCTCATTCTTCTCCTTCATTCTTCAAGCTCTCTTCTCTCTCATATTTCTTTCTTCTACTATCTGGTTTAAATACTCTTTCAAGAGTACTTTCTTGCTAGTTATGAGATCCTCGGAAGATCCGAGAAGTTCCTGTTGTATCCTGGGGGGCTTGCGCAACACACCGCGGATAAGTCCTTAAGGACAGTGAATTCACACACCTCAGGAAGTACCCTTTTGTTCGTGTTTTGTCAATATTTTACAACATATTGTAAATGGATACTCGCAAGTAATGGGTATGGGTATTTTTAATACCTGCATGTTAACGGGGCGAGTACGAGTATCATAGTATCCGTACCCGTGGATACCCTTACACACTATACTCTAATTTAAATTAAAAAAATAAAAAAACATGATTAAAATATTAACATTTTGATTTTGAATGAGTTATTTTTTTTATCAATTAGTTTAAAAAAAATCATTTCTTTGTAAACTATCATTCAACACTATTTGAATGGGTTATTTAGACTTTGTTTAAAATTTATGAATATTATGTATTGTTTCTATTTGAATTTACGATTAAAATATGTTGTTAAATATTTATTTTTATATTTTTGTAAATACCTGCGAGTACCCGTGAATATTAAAAAATTGTGCAGGTACCCATATAACGGATACCCAAGAGGATATGCATACGAGTACGGGTCAGATATTTATCCAGCGGTACCCTACCTGCCCCGTTGACATCCCTAGTCTAAATATATAAAACAAATCATTAATTAAGCTAAAAATATATAAATATAGTTAAATGTTCATTTATTTTTTTACTTTTTTATGTTTAGAAAATAATTAAAACTTGATTTTTTTTATCAAATTACAACGTGCAAGATAAAGAGTACAATAAATTGATTAAAGATGTAATATAAATAAGTAGATTAATCTTTATTATTATATTTTCATTCATTTTCTTGTTCTATTTGAGTACTTTGTGAAAAGAATATTGTTGGAGTTGAATTTGATATTTAATGGTCTCTTCTTGAGTGCTTTTTAGTATTGGGAAGTATTAAAGGAAGATTTTGTTAGTAGACATGATACCTCCAAATAATAAGAATTAATGATAGTCTATATAACATGAAATTATTTAGATGTGGAAAGTATATGTTGATGATGTTGGTATGCATCTTATATAAATTGAAGATTGAACAAGTTTGCATTGATTGTTAAGAAGTTGGAGTACGTCCTTTGGAGCATATGAAGTGATGTTTAGTTTGGAAATTTTTACATAAATTATGTTTTAGAAAGATTTGATCAGTAAGGAGGTATTATTTTCATTCTTATACTTTTTATGATTTTGATAAATGATGTTTACAAACTTGCAATATATTGTTTAAGTGATAACTTATAGCTTAAGTAATACTCAAATAATGTCAAAAAAATTCTCTCTCTTATAAAAGGGTTGACGTTTGAGTAAAAATCATGGCAATGGTGCATGGATTTTATTAGAACATTAGAGACCTTTCAGTTACATTTTGATACAAGAAAGTATATGATCACTCAATTGTTGATGAAACAATGTTGTATATTGTGAAATTTGTTCGAAGAGATATAAGAAGCATGTCACTCACGTGTAGTGAGAATGCTCAAGTGATAGACACACAAGTGTAGAATTAATTGGCGTTTGAGTGAGGAAAAAATAAAATCAATTTTACTCTTTTTGGACTAGTCTTGCCCAAAAGTTGGAAGATCTTAAGTAAGAAAATCTTCCCCAGTTACAAACTCTATGTATGTTTGTGTATGTGCACATGTGTGTAATCATGTATGTGTATACCAGAACATTAGGTGATCAAAAGATTAAATAGGTTGTGAATTATGTTGATAGAATATGTTGGTTCTAAAGTAAGTATTCATCAAAGTCTCACATCGAGTAACATGAAGAAGAGAGCAGTAGAAAAATATTATAAAAATAAATAGTTGCTTCTAGAAGTGTCATCATAACTCAATAGGTCTCTTTGGTGTATGGGGATTTGGGTAGTTGTGTGTCATTGGAAGGTTTAATTTTTGCCACAAAAATTGCACCATGAAGGGTTTGTAATTTTGGTCCACAAAAAATTTCATTATGAAGGGTTTGCAATTTTGGTCCACAAAAAAAGTACACTTTGAGTGATAATATTTTTTGTTGAGTATTCATGGATGTAGTCTTGAGGTGCCGAACCACATTAAATTTCTTGTGTGCTTTTATTTATTCTTTTGTTCTTATTTTGTGGTGTGCTTCCGCTTGAAGAGATTATTTTTAGTACATGATTTCCAATAGTGGTATCAAAGTTTGGTTCTGACCAAGGGTTTCTAATTAAGGGAGGAAGATGAGCAATTTGACATACTGACCATCTGATTTGTCTGAGTTGTGGTTTGTGACATGTACGTGGAGGAAATGTTATGCGCTTTACATATCTGCTCTGGTTGTTGCATTCGGTGGACTGCGATGTTGGCTAACATTGGATCTGCGTGGTGAGGGTTAGGGATGTCAACGGGACAGGTAGGGTACGGGTAGACACCCGTTAGATAAATATCCACTTCGTACCCGTACCCATATTTGTCGGATATCCGTTATGCGGGTACTCGCATATTTTTTTCATATCCACGTGTATCCACGGGCACCTGCGGGTATTTACAAAATTATTTAAAAAATAAATATTTAATCATAAATTCAAATAAAATAAAATAAAATACATCACAGTCATAAATTTTAAATAAAGTTCAAATAAACTCAAGTTCATACAAGTCCAAATAATTATAAAAATAAATATAAAATGACGTTTAACACAATGAAATTTTTTTTAATTAGTGTTTTAATCAACAAACTCACTTTCTCCGATTGAATCCTGAAAAATAAAAAAAGTAAATAAATAATAAACCTCAACTACCACGTGTCAAATATTCTTATTTTGATTCCATCATTTGACAACAAACATACCATAAACATCATTGTCTATATATGATTTGATGTATATGCCCAATTTCAAAGAAAGGAAAGAGAAGAATGTTAAGGAGTGTACTTAGAAGAAGATAACGTACCAATACTTGAATATGGAAGAATGAAGACAGAAGACAAGATGTTTAGCTTAGAAAAAATTAGGTCAAAATGTTTTTTACTAATATATATATATATATAAAAGGGTATTTTTGTGAATTAAAGTTTAACGGGTACGAGTATCCACGGGTACAGATACTATGATACCCGTACCCGCCCCGTTAACATGCGAGTATGAAAAATATCCGTACTCGCGATTAGCGGGTATTCATTTTTAATATTTGTTTCCTATCCATTGCGGGTTTTATCTACGGATACTCGCGGGTACGGATTTTTTTGACATCCCTAGTGAGGGTGGACCTCGAGATCTCCAATGGTGGTGTTTTGCATGGTTCATGTGATGCTTCGTCAGCAACGAGTGTTGTGTCGTTGTGTTGTGGCGGTATCGTGGCTTGGCCAAGGTGGCGTTGATGATGGATTCCCCTTGAGTATCAGTGAATTGTTAGTTACAATGATGTGGAAGTTTCCGACAACGAGTCTGATATGCAAAGCGGTGAGAGTTGATGATTGGAAAAAATTGTCATTATTGAAGAGTAGTGCTTACATTATTTTATTATTTTTTTAATTTACGACTTTGGTGTAAAAGGTGCTAACTTTATTTTATTATTTTTTGATTTATGTAGAAGTTGTGCGGTAAGATCGTAACTAGGGATGTCAACGGGACGGGTAGGGTACGGGTAGTAGCTCCCCCGTACCCTACCCACTGGATAAATATTCGCCCCGTACCCGTACTCATATCCATCGGATATTCGTTATGCGGGTACCCGCCTATTGTTTTCACATCCGCGGGTATCCACGGGTACCCGCGGGTATTTACAAAAATATTTTAAAAAATAAATATTTAACCATAATTAGTGCTTGGATCAACAAGTCTACCTTCTCCGATTAATTCTTAAAAAACAAACAAATCAAAAATCACTAATAATTTATATTGTAGTTTATTTTTGAATGCAATATTAAAGAAATTACTAACTTCATCAATGTCCACATCTTGCAACATTGTATAAAGTTTCATGTTGTCCAATTTTAATCTAGAAGAGCCTGAAAACATAAAAAGTTCATTAAAAAAATTTCTAACAATCACTTGAGTAAAATATCTAAGTAAAAGTGTTAATTTTATTACCTTCCGTGTTGATCCATAACCAGTCTTGGAGACACATCAATGCCTCCACAGTATCTGGAAGTAATCTACTCCGATGTGGGGTAAGAATCCAACCACCCACATAATGTTTTTTACTCATATATATATATATATATATATATATATATATATATATATATATATATATATATATATGGATACTTTTGTGAATTAAAGTTTAGCGGGTATGTGTATCCACGGGTACGAATAATATGATACCCGTACCCGCCCCATAACATGCGGATATCAAAAATATCTGTACCTGCGAGTATTCATTTTTAATATCCGTTTCCTACTCATTACGGGTTTTATCCACAAATACCCGCATTGTACGATGACATCCCTAATCGTGACTTCTCTTTCCTTGTTGCAATTGTTTTTTCAAACGTATATACTTTTTCTAAAATTTTGATATATATATATATATATATATATATATATATATATATATATTAATAATTTAATTAATTGGTTTTCAAATTCTAATATTTTTAAAATATTTATGTAATCATATATTTTTAATTTTAAGATATTTATTTTAATAATTTAAAATATTTTGATAATCTTTTATATCTTAATTTTTTAATAATTTGATTAAAAATAACTTGGAATCTTTTAAATATTTCTGTAATTTTTTTTTCTTTGAAATATTTTTTAATAGTTTTATCTACAAATTAAAATAAAAGTTCTCTTTTTTCTACTATTTTGTTTTTCTTTTTTGTGTAAATATTTTTAACTTTTTAAATAATCTGATTATTAAATTTGTATACATCTTATTTATTATTACTGAATATATTTAAAAAATTAAAAAATATTTACACAAAAAGTTAAAGAAAATATAAAAAAGAACTGTTTACACAAAAAATTTAAAAAATTTAAATTTTTTAATCATATAATTAAAAAAAAATAATATATGAAAGATAATCAAAATTTTAAAGTATTAAAATAAATATCTTAAAATTAAGAAATATATGATTATATAATTTTTTTAAAATACTAAAATATTTTAGAACCAGTTAATCAAATTAATAAAAAAATAATTTAAAAATAAAAAATGTGTATATCAAAATTTTAAAAAATGAAAAAAAAAGTATAAAATAAAAATATGAAAATTCAGAAATGAAGAAATATTTGAAACAGTTAACACTTTCAATTCAAACAACAATTTTGCAAGAGTGTAACTTCCAAGTACCATTTTTGAGTTTCTGAATTTAGCTTAAGTCGTATTCCCTTTCCACGACTTTACCTTTTGGAGAATTTGTAATTTAGCTAAATTGAAGGAGTGTTTAACCATTATGATTTCAACATTAACACAAAGGTCATCCAATGATTAAATGGTTTCATTTATACAAGTTAAAAGTCGTCCAGTGTTATAATGACTTCTTCTCAATAAATTTGTATTTGTTTTGGTACGACTTGATCTTTACGTAATTTTCTTTTTAAAAATGAATCTAGATCTATAATTTTGAAATTTAATTTACCCACGTTGGTAAAAAATCCTATATTATTATATATAGGCTTGGTATAGTAGCAATTAATTTGTTACGTTGCACATTATATTTGTAAAACTGTTAAACAAATAAACTAAAAACTGTTACTCATTAAACTATAAAAAATGTTTTGAAAACAACTGCGAAATGTTTTTTTTTTTTTCATTATCAGATACAAAAAATTCAAACCTTTAATTGAAGTAATCATAAAAAATTGCAGCATGCAATTCGTCATGAGAAAATAAATTTTAAAATATTTAGGATATATATTGTTATTTACTTTATTTATTTGCAAATGAAACATACAGGGACTTATTTTGATTCAAATTAAAAAAAATACATAATCTCGGATGAAATTAATGATAATAGCCAAAAGATATTTTTTTCTCATATACTACTTCATTATTTATAGGGTTAAATATGTTTTTGGTCTCTCAAGTCTTAGTAAAATTTAGAATTAGTCTCTCTTCAAAAAATTTGACCAATTTAGTCTTTCATCTTAAAAAATACGTGAATTTAGTTATTTTAACTAAATTTTGTTAAATTTATTTGACGTTTCAAGCACATTTCATGATAGTATTTGAATTATTTATACCATTTGACATACTTTCGCTTCAATGTTAACTCAAATATATAATAAAATGTGTTTAAAATATTAAATAAACTTAACAAAATTTGGTAAGAATAACTAAATTCACATATTTCTAAAGATGACAGACTAAATTAGTATAAAATTTCAAAAAAAAATTAATTCCAAAATTCACTAAAATTTGAAATTTGAAGGATAAAAAACATAATTAACCTTTATTTATATTAAGTTCGGATTCTAAAAGCTCCTTCATCCAAGAGTTATTTGAGTATAAAAAAATCCTGCTTGATTGTTTATATATGATATTTTTTTCTAAAATTGTCGATTTTTATTTTCTTTTTATATAAAAATAGTTTATTCAATGAAAATGATGGAGAAGGTCCCTATTTTAGATAAAGTTGGTAAAAGTGGTGATGCTTATCTACCTACGATTGCTATTGAAAAGGAAAACGACAAAAGGCTCCTACGAAGCATATACCAAAACATGTTTATTCTCTATCATCCCTTGCAACGTTTATTCTAACCATTGCTTTTCTACTTAATTTTTATGATGAGAGTTTAGTTAACCAAATAAATATATTTATATTTTTAAGATGTTTGTCAAATACACTTTATTTTTTTAATAAGAAAAATATATTTCTTTCTCGTGTGTGTACTTTTCTTCTCTCAATCTAAATAACTTCATCTTTCATCTTTCACCTTTCTTCTTTTCCATTTTTTTTACATACTCCCCTTAATTCAAATCTTATTTTTTTTCTTTATTTCTTTCTACATTTCCTCCTGAATTCAAACAAAACATAAATGTTAAATATGTTCACAAGAAAATTAACAAACAATGTTAAATATAATTATATATATAAGTATAAAATTAAGTTATTTAGAGTATATTGATTAAGACCTTTTGGTGTATTATAATCAATCAAGCACAAGAGCATTCCGTAGTTGCATTTAGCTCACTTAGGTCTTAAATTTTATTCTTATGCAAAAAAAAAAAAAAAAAAAACTATAAACAACTCTCAATATTTTTTTCTTAAGAAATGTGAAGTCGTTTTGATAGCGAAACTTCAATAAAAGTAAATAATTGTTTTTTGTTGTGAATCGAAAACTTTTTCAGAGCTATTAAAGTATATCAAAATTTGTGGGTTGATCCTCTTCATGGATTTGAGCCGTGTTGAAAAAAATAAAAATATACATTAATTTTCTATTAATCTGGATAAATTAATTTTGATGTGTTATCTTTCATGATTATTTAAAAATAGTTTGTATATAAGTTTATACGGTCGATATTCTAATTTTTGTTTAATGTTGATTGACAAAGAATTCTAATATTATAAAATTATTTTTTCTATTATTTTTTAATTTTGATGATAAAGACTTGATACTAATATTTTGTTTAATAATTATATTTTATGAGCATTTAAAAAATTAAAAATTAGTGATAAATTATTATCTAATTTTGTTAGAATTTTTGTAAAAAAAAAGTTTTCTAAAAAAATATTCATTATTAAACTGAGTAAACTCATTTAATCCACTAATCATTGATAGATGGATTCCCTTTAACATTCCTAAAACTATTGAAAGATAAATTGTGTGAGATTGACACGTTTAGTAAATTAAAAATAGTTAAATCAAATGAGTTCAATGATACCCAAACTCAAAAAGAAGAAGAAATTATCACTTGAGTAACACTCATTATTGAAATAGAGCAAAATTTATGGTCTCTACCCCATTCAAACTACAACTTTGTTGCTTGAGCAGTATGCATTTAGAAGAGAGTTGTGACTTGAGTAACCAAGGAGAGTGGGTGCTTGAGCAATAATAACACTCTATATCTATACCGCTTAATCAACAACTTAACATTTAAGTATACACAAAACTAAAAGATTCATCAAGCAATTTCCAAACTTCTTTTAATCATTTTATCAATTCTAATAGGTTTTAACTAAATGATTACACCACTTGAATGTATAATTTGTCTACTACAATCATTTTTCCTCAATTTAACCATTTAAAAAAAAAATCACATTCCTATACAATAATAACAATAACTTCACTAGTCCAAATTTACTAATTTATGATCTCAGCAATTTCAATATCAATAATATTTAATTATTTTTCAATAAATAAAATAAAATTTATTCATAATTTAAAATAGTTTTCTTTTATTTTCCAAGCAATAACAAAAAATAAATTGAGAACAACCCAAATCTCTTTAAAACTTAATCAACCGTTGAGAGAATGACTCTCTCAATTAACTAAATTAACTTTGAGATATTCATATAGAGAATAAAAAAAGCAAAGATAAAAAAATACTTTAAATTAAATGAAAACGCTTATTCAAAATAAAATTTTAATTAATTAAAAATTACCTATACTAATAACTTTTTAACTTGTCTTTTTTCATAAAATAATAAAAAAATACTCCAAAAAAAAAAAGTGGGGGAAGAAACTTAAAAAAGAAAAAAAGAGATAAGGAAAGGAGAAAAAAGAGAGTAGGAAATCAAAAATATTTGTTCTTATCCATTTCTTTTTACCCACTACAAGATAACGTATAATTAGTAATAATTTTAGTGACTAAAAATTGTTAGTCACTATAATAAATAATTTAAATACTAATTTATAAAATAAAAATTATTAATTACTAAAATAATTACTACTATAAATAAAAAATTATAATTAATCACTAAATTAGTCACTAATTATTTAAAGATTAATATATTTTATTATAATTTAACTAATTATATCATGTAAATTCATTAGTAGTACTACTTGAATTTAACTAATATTTTTTGTTCTTATCCAGATAGTACTACTAATTAGTGAAATATTTCACTAATTAAATCCAAGTATAATTACTTAGATTTAACAACTTGAAGCCGACATTTAGATAATTATAATTTAGTAAATTCTTCAATTTGAGTGTCAATATAATTGTGATTTCTTTAGTTTGATAATTTACTATTAATTAGAAAAAAATAACAATTTTTTATAGAAAATAAATCACACAAATATAAATATCCATGTAGAAGACATTACACATTTTACTACAAACTTTTATTTCACATGGTAACAGTCAGTTATCTAACTTTTATTTTTAAATAATATAAAAAGAATATTAACTTTTGAAAGAAAAATAATAATTTTAGTCTAAATTATTCTAATACAACCAATAGTCTCATATTTAAATCTTAAATGTATATTTTAAAATTTATTTTTACTAACAATCTTATCTTCTAATTTAAACATAATTGTCTGACAATACTACCTTAATTAGCGTGTTTTCGATCCAACAAGGTAGACCAAGTTTATATAATTTTTTTTAATTCGAATGAAGTTCATATATATATATATATATATATATATATATATATATATATATATATATATTATACTTAATGGAAAGTGAACTTTTGCATAAAGAGTAAATATCTTAATTAATAGAAAGCATGGCAACAAGGATGACCTAATTAAAGATAGAATCAGCCTCTGACATTATCACGTTAGAACTTGCTAGTTTAATTTTTTTATTCAATATAATATGTTGCATCTTATGATTTTTGTGCCCCACTAATTATTAATTAATGCTAGGGTTTATTTTAAAAGTTACATATACAGATTCCTCGAAGAGAGAAATGTCTTTTAATTTTTGAACTTCTTTTACAATGTGTGGACAAATCCCATGAATTTGTTTACTTACTAGGCAACACTTTCAAGTAATAAAAATGATTTATTTTCATGTTTAGTTCTTATCATGAACAAAAACTCAGAAAATCAATTATCGTATTCTTGCGAGCAAGACACAATTAACTCTTTTTTCTTACCACTAGATTGAAGAATATCCATGACAAAGTAAAAGTAACAAGAGATGAAAATGGAAACATGATCAAATTATTATCCTTAAATAAAAATAAATTTTATGATGTTAGTGTGACTCCATAAATTCTAGAGTATTCGTTATTCATGGTCTTAATTTTTGGGATTTGATGGGTATATATCATGGGACCACCACACATACAAAAGAATGGTTTGACATGTGCAAGGAACATGCATTAGAATTTAAAACATATTAACTTCAACCAAGAATGAATATTTAATGTCTTATAAAAAAGATTTATTTTTTACATTTCAAAAGTTTGATTTTTCATTTTAATAATTTTGTTATTAAATTTTGTGATTGATACAACTAATTACCCTTAATGTTACTGCAACTGAATTGTATCATGGTAAAGGAAACTGTCATGTAACTATTTGTACTTGAGAAAGCTTCATGAGGAAATGTTCATTTTGTATATGATAATGCAACGGTGGACATAATGAGGTAGCATTAGCAAAATTGCAAAATTTCTAAGAGCTTTAAAATCTATACATTAATTCATTGTTCTGGTTTGCATTTCATAGCATACCAACAAACTACCCACAAGAGATTATATGAGTGTTCCCTTTGGGCCAAACAATCATGTATAAATAACCAAACTATTATAAGGCTTATGAGGGTTAAATTGCGGAATCACATGTATATCAGTATATTTTGGAAACTTATACGTTCATACTGTCAACTTTTTATAATAACTACACTACTTCACCCTGGAAGATGTACTTCTGCAGCAATCAATATACTTGTTCTTCTGCATCCTTCAATATTTGAAATCTCTCATAATGGTTTGAGTTGATGCTTACATTGTTGTTGAGACCAATAAGCATGAGCAGCTAAAACCCTATCCAAAAGCTCTTGAGGAACAGGTTCTCCCCTTCTCTGTTGAGGTGAGATTCTAGCAGTGTGCACTAATGTCTTCCACTTATCCTACAACATTCTCATAGTCACTAAAGTGTTACCACAACACAAAAATATTGCATGTTTCACCCAAACAATGCATAAAGCGTCACATGAATTGCTGACCTTCAAATCAACGTAAGTTCGATGTTTTGCATGGTCAAAAGCTCGTTGTTTAACATCACGCCACCTACAACACACAAGCAATTAATAGTACAAAGAGGATATAGCTACACATTAACCAAAAACATAAAAGACTAAAACTTCATCAACAAACCTTCCAGTTCCAAGTTTTTCAACAGCCTGAACCAATGCTTCTACTTCTAGAACCGAGAATGGCCTTCTAATTCGGCGTTGTGCAAAGTCAGGGTTCCCAGATTTGCGTCGGAATGGAACCACAGCTAATGCCTCCATGTTAATGGCCGGAACTGCCACCAGGGTGCGACATTTTGACATGTTATTGTTAGCATAAGTATCTGTTGGAGAGGAGACAACATTAAGATCACCCTCCACACAACTTTCGATTTTGATCATGGAACGTTCTTGGGATACATTGTATGTTCCTTGTTGTAACATTAAAGATGTGGATTGCCTGTTTATAGAATATTGTCAAATTAGTAACTGGTAATAGGATCATCAAAAGTAATTCCGTGGATGAAAGGACTAAGAAAGATAGATGAATATCACATAAAAGAATAATTGAATACGGTAAACAGAAATGGCTGGTTAAAGGTTACTTGGATAATTTTTGCTGCGAACCAGTGGTTAGAAAACAAGGGTTATCATTGCATGAAGATGGAGAGTTTGAAGTATGTCTTGGCTCCAACATGAATGCTAATCTATGACGTTTGTCGTCTTGAGATATTCCTGTTTGGATTAGAGTTTTGCTATCATCTCGGATTTTCTTTCCCTGAAGAAGAATTCCGACATGTAGTTCATTTCCAAGTATAGTTGTCACAGCCTCCATTACTGTCCTCTACAAAATAATACAATAACAAGAAGAAGAAGAATTAATAATAATCATAAAGGTAGACAAAGTGAGCATGAAAAAAGGTATAATGGGTCACTTACTATAGTTATTATACTTACTTTCTACACTTGAAATCTATTTTCATTTGGTAGGCATGAGAACATACTATAAAGGTGGTTTGGTGTTAGGTTTAAGGTTCAGATATGAAGTAAATTTGTTCATGTTTCTCAGTTTGTTTTGTACTTCATTGCTTTAGTCACAAATGATAGAAATACACATAAAATGGAATATATAAACCTTGTCAGTAATGTGTGTTACTTGGAAACAAAAAACTCAATTGCTTACTTTCAACGAACCGATAGTTGCAGTTTCAGGTATGTTAATGAAAAGTTCTGGGACTTTAAAGGATTTTATACTGAGCTTCACTGGAAAATAAAAATAAAAATCGTTAAAACCTTGTATAACAAGTTAGACTAAATTAGGATCAGATGTTGTTAATTGGTAACATTGATTTTCTTACCGTTACAACCCTTGGACCCAGAATGCACTTGTTGACCAACTCTAGAGGATGATTCTTCAATTGCTGCATGTTATTAATTTTGACCATTTAACCAAAGTTGAGTGAAAGCCTAAAAGGAAACATACATTACAACGAAAAATGAAAGGTAGAAAACCAAACACTGTAGCACCTGTACCATGATTTGTGTCATTGACCCTTGTGGTATCAGAAGAATCAAACGTGCCTTGGCACTGAGACCCCCTATCAGAAGTGGATGATGAGGTCTGGTTGAAAAACTTCCTTTTCTTAAATGGATACATCCTTTGTAAATTTTCAAGCTCAGAATTGTCCCTACTATTGTTCTCATCTATGTCAACACAATTTACTGATTATTAATATTTATTCAACAGTCATGAATATATGCATCAATATAGATTTCTTGTTTCACACTTGGGAAGACTATAAAGTGATGTGAAACTTGGTACGAATTCCAACACATACCACTCATAAGAGAACTTGCATACTTCAATTTTTGCATATCTGGTGGTGTGCTAGATATCTTATCCCTGGAGTTTAGTTGAGTGCTGTTAACTAAGTTTTCATCATCATCTCTACCTAATTTCCTGCCACTGGAAGTGCTGGGGAAGGAATCAAGATGCCTATGGCCTTCCAATGACGACTTTGCTACATTGTTTTCTGAACTGCAATCTTTAGATACTTTGCAACTTGGTTCCATTAGCCCCTCAAAGCAGCCTTTAATGTGAGTGTTTTTCTCATTTACTCTTCTTCTTTTTACCCTTTCATCTTCCCTTTCAAGGATATTTTGGCCTTGGCCTTCAAGATGGTTCCCAGGAAAAGATGCATTGTCCACAACTCTGATAAGAGTTTTCATAGAACATAATACTGATGAGTCATGACAAGTTTTCAAAGTGATTAAATTGATCATAAACAACAAAAGCTTTACTGCACTATGTAATAGACATTTGGTTGATCAATTGTTAGTGAATTTAAACTTTTAATTATCAAGAGAAACAACTTTTCAAATGTACCTAAGGTTCTCATGTTTCCCTTGCCTGTTAGGAACACAGGCTGAGACAATTTCACTGCAATTTCCATGCTCACATAGGTCCTTCTTAAATGATCCACCTTCATCCTCTAGCTTATCCTTCATGTCAGCACTAGAGAAAGTGTGAGGATCTTTTGCAGAAGCTACATTGTCAAGACCAGAATTCTCACTCTCTTGCAAAAAGTTGCCAGCTACATTAGCCAATATTTCAAAAGCTTGTATTTGGTTATTTTCAGGTTTCTTCTTGATTGTGCCCCTCCCCTGAACCATGTACTAGAATTATCAAGATTTTGAAACAGAACTAACAAGAAGCATGAGAAAAAAAGGGAGAAAAAAGTTCATTTTCTTACCCTAATTGATCTTGAAGCTTTGGGAATGGCAGGCCCTTTATAGCCATTAAAACCATAGTTCACCTTCTTCTGCAACATCATTTTAGATAATCATTCCTATGAGGAAAAGTCATAAGATAAAATGTAATTGACTTCCTTTGGTTTTGCAAACACCAAGAAATGAACCTGTCAGCATAATCAAATTTCAGTCAGTAGTTTGACGAGTCTTCGTTATACCTAGTTGCATGTGCAAAATGTTAAAGGGTTTTAATTCATTAATTCATTTAGTTAGAAACTAGTCCATGCAAAGGCAAGCAAAGTAACATTTTTCTTATTGTGCCTCTTCATTAAGAAAGCTAACAAGCAAGAGATTTTCTACAATTCGTAAAATCTGAAACAATTTACAAAGTAACAAGGATAGATGACACTGAGATAAAAATAGGCAATAAAAAAAAGAAAGAAGCTTTAAATATCAATGCCCAAATTAAAGGAATAACAATAGGACATGATGACATGCATAAAAATAACTTTTTTGGGATTGGATTATATGATAATGACGTTAGAAGTTAGTAGATTCTTGAAACTCCGAATGAAAACAAGCTTTTATCATAATGAAATATATCAACAAGAAAAGGAAGGTATTGAAACACCTGCACTTAAATGGACATTAGAATTACACCCCCTTCAACCCATGTTGAAATAACTTTTTTTTCCTAGTTTGAAAATCAAGGAGATAAAATATAAAATACCCTTCAAAAAAAGAGAAAGAAATACAAAAACTAAAAGAACGAAGATGTTTTCAATTAATTTTCAAACACAGAAAAGCAAAAGCCAATTGCAGCACGAGGATTATAATCATCCAAAACATATTCTTATTGAAATTTTTTTAAGAATAACACAAACAACCAGCGAACAAAACACATTGATGAAATAGATCTTTTAAGGAGACAACATGCGTCAGGTTTTACAAATTTATTGCACTTTGCATGTTGGGAGAGAAAGAGAGAGAGAGAGAGAGAGATAAATTATACTATTAAAAGAAAAATATAGATAGAAAAAGCAGAAAAGCTAGGAATATATACATCAATGAAATGAATCAAACAAGAAAGGACCCAGAAAAAAAAAGAATTGTAGAAGGAAGATGAGCAATGCAAATTCCAATACTAAGGAAGAAAAAATGATGAAAGTGAGTGTATTGAAGAAGTGATGAAAAACAGTAAAATACCCATGAATGAAAAAAGCTTTGCAGCAAAAGATGAATGTGTGTAAAGAAGTTTTGATGAAAGGCAATAAATAATAGTGTTGGGATATTGTCTGAAGAAGCAAAACCTCCTGAAAACCACCCAAACTGGTGTTTGTTCTTAAACCCCTCACAACCCCAACAAACTATATGCAAATGTTTGACCACTCATATCCTAGGAAGGGACCATCCTGTAACATGATGTTAGATTGGCTATAGAAGGTTGTGTCAGCAAAACCACTTTGGATGGAACGGTTCCTTCGTTTCGGGTGATCCACTCACTCCTCTCTCCATGTCACTTCTTTGCTTACCACGTGGAACATTCTCCACTCATTTGGGTTCCTTTGTTATCTCATTCACATAAAACAAAAAAACAAAAAAAACAACAAATGATTGAATGAGTTTCAAAACATAAGCCACTCCTTGTCCCTATTTCCCAACCCAAACCTTCAAAATCATTGTTTAAAAACTAATATAAAAACGTGACTAATTCCTTTTTATTTGTTATTGGCAATCAAAACAATGAGCTTTGGTTCTTTTCAGCTTTAAAGACAGTTGAGGAATGTCGGGTTAAGATAAAAACTTAATGTCACAAAATATAAACGGGAGATCCATTAACCAAGTTAAAGAAAACTGTGTTTTTATTCAATTAAAAAGTATCATATACAATAAGTTTGTACACTTATTCTTAAAGGTGACATAAGTGAACGTTAAACCACATTTCCAAATTGTAATGACAAAAATAAGAGGTATATTATAAGAGTGCACAACCTAACTTCATAAAATTAATTCAGTATAGTGAGATTTATACTGATATATTATGTTATAATTTGGTAATATTTATAATTAATGTGTAATTTCTAATACACACGTAAAAAATAGGATAAAAGGATTGATAAATTCAGTCAATCTTTAGGATAAATCATTGATAAGTTTTAGTAATATATTATGAATGCGAACTTTACATTTAATTCAATTTTAAAAAATGTATTTAATAAATTAAATTTTGTATACATTTATATATTAAAATAATTTAGTGGTATATCTAATTATCGATATAAGATTTCTAACAAAATTCTTAAATTATAATGAAAAGACAACACAATAGTGATATTTCATTAATTATGATGTACAAATACGATACGTGTATCAAATATGGTGTGTATTTGATATGTTAATATATTAATTTTAAAAATAATAGGATATGATACGTGATAAATACGTAATATATGAATATTGAAAAATGTACAATAATTCTTAAAAACATAATAAATATATGATTATTATTAATCCAAATTAAAAATTATATTACTAAAGTTGTCACCATAAAAATATAAAATATTATCATCATAAAAGTACTACTACAAGAAAATTCTTAAATAATGATCAAGTAACAAAAAATATGTCAGAGACAAATTTCTTAATTAGAGACCAATTTTCTAATTGGAGAACAATTATTTTGGTAGTGAAAATCTTGGTAGGTAATGTTTAGTGAGCAATTATGAAACCATTTAGTTTGGTAGTCAAAACTTTCGTATTTAATGTTAGTGACCAATTTAGAAACTAATTCATAATAAAAATTATTTTAATTATCAATTTAGAGACCAGTTATATTTTTTTGGAACTATTTTAGTTGTCAATAACTTTTAGTTTTTAAATTGGTCACTATACAATGACTAATTATTTGATGTTACTAAAATTGGTCATTATTCAAATATATTTTTGTAGTGTACTACAACTAATAAATTTGATACTTTATTAATAAGTATCAATAAAATATCCTAAAGTATCAGACATGGATATGTGACCCAAGGTGAAGTATCGTTACATTATAATTCAATAATAATGAAATCATTTTAATTTGTTGTTATGTAAGTTTTGTACAATAAGAATGGAAGAACCACGAATAATACATGACAATATTTTAATTATTCTATCATTGGTTAAAATAAATTAGACAAAAGAAGTTAAACCATTAAGGAAACAAAAAATAATTTAGATTTTTTTTTTTTGTGAAAATTTAAAAATTAGAATCGAATGAATATTTTTCTTCCTTTGCCTGGGTTCCCTAGAGAGAAATTTTTGTAGAAGAAAGGGTACCATTTAAATAAAATAAAACGAAATAATCAATTCTATATAATAAGTATTTTTGTATTTTGTTTGTAGTATAGTAAAAAAAAACATTATGGCCTTAGTATAACAAATTTAGTTATGTTAATTTTGTTTGAGTTATGCTAATGATTGGGGTAATAGAATTAATGTGTTTAGTTATGTTAGTGATTGAGATAATTAAATATATCATCCGCATTTACTAAAGAAAAAAATTAACATTAACCTTCAAGAGAGTTACTTATTTGTATATAAACACTAATTTTCCTATAATAAATATATGTAACCATTACTAAATACCAAACAACTATTAAATAAGCTCAAAAAAACCTAATTAATAAAGTAGTGAACATTTAGCTTTTTTTCTATTTTATTATTATTTACTATGAATAATAACAATTTAAATTTATCTCATTATGTTCTCTTACATTTTCTTTTAAAAATTATGAATTCACATTTTTTTAAGCCCGTCATAACTAAATGTTGGGTCTTTCTTCTTTTTTCTTCTATATATTTTTCCCTTCTTTTTCTTTTCAATTCAAATTAAATATGTCCATTTAGACCCTTAAAAACACACACATACACAATAAAAGTGGAATTTTCTTTTTTTTATCTTCTCCTTCTTTCTTTCCTGTGAAAATCATAGTTGAATCCACCAACTTTCTCGTTGCATGTTGCATTCTTGTTAGAATGTTTTGGATCACATATATAAAATTTAAATATGTTTGGATAATTATCTGTTTATAGTTAAAATTATAAAGTGGTTTGTTAATATTAAATTTAAGAATAATGACATAATTGTCATGAAAGGTTATTGTGTAGATACCATAAAGTAGTATTCTGATTTGATGAGGGGACCAATAGGAATTATTAAAATCTAGAATATAACTTATGGAAATTACAAAATGGGTTATGTTTCCTATTTGTAGAGAAGATAATATTATGTACTCTACTTGATGTATTTTTTTTATCCCCATTAAGAGAGAAAACAAAAACAATACCTTAAACCTTCTACATTTGAAAGATTACATACTCCTTGTTAATGTCATCATCCACATCAGATACGCTTTTGCATTTTATTTTCATCATGAATCAAGGTATGAGAACATTAAGAATTAACATATGATTGTACTATGAATTTTATACTTATATGGGTAAAAGTATGTTGTTATGCACAATTAATATCAGTTAGAAAATTCCTTCAAGTGGTATTAGAGCCACCATCATCTAATCATGTATGATTGTGGAAACTTGAAATTAAGATTTCTTTCACACATTACTAGTATTACAAAAAATCCTTTCACTTTTCTCAAAAAATCATGTGAATTGGGTATCTCATCTATTTCAATTTCAATTCTAGAATCACTACAAGAAATAAACAAGTGTGAAATAGCCACCAAATGAAATTTGTTGCAAATATGTAATCCAAAATAGTGACAAATTATTTTTTAGTGAAAATTACTTGGTTAGCGATTGAAATCACGATCAAAAATATCCGTACCAAAGTTTACTTGCTAAATCAGTGGATATTTTTATAAAATTGGAAGTAATGTACTTAGCAACTGAATTAGCAATTGAAAAAAAATATATTAAGTTAGCGACTTGTTTAAATTTGGTCCCAAAAAAGGAAGTTTATTTATGCTACCAAATTTATTACGAAAAATTGTTGGTGACTAAATATGTTTAAAATTATAATTAGCAACCGAAAATTTTGGTTCACTAAATATAATGTTTTTAGCGACCGATTTACCGATTGAAAAAAATGTTATATTAGTGATCAATTTGAATTTGGTGGTTAAAGTAAATAGTTTATGTTTGCTATTGAACTTACGACCGATTTAAGTATTGTATTAGTCAATGAAAATATTTATGATTGTGTTTTTAATTTTTAATTGTATATTATTTTTGTGTTAATGTAAAAATTATCATTAATTTTTTTGTTTGTTTTTTCATGATCATTTAATATCTCATCTTGTATTATTTTCCCTTCTTTCCATTAAGTATCATGGGTATTGCTCCCTTAAATTATAAAAAATAATTAGCAATTTACAAACTAAATTTTTCATCATAAATACATATTTACCAGTTTTATTTTTTTAAAATCTAATAAAAATTGAATGAGATATTTTTTTAAAATCTAATAGCAATTGCATGATATATACTTGTATTAGTAGCATATGAAAAGATATGACTAGAGATTATTTTTTAGTTTATTTTATTTTATTTTAATGACTAAATTTTTTTAGTTATTATTAATTTATTCCATTGGCTAAATTTTTTTAGTTATTATTAATTGGTTTAATTACTACTTTAGTCATTGTTTTTGTTTAAAAATGTCAAATTGATCCTTCAGTTTTTTTAGTCTCAATTTGGTCTTGATTTTTGAAAAATTAGTGGAATTTTATCATTTTCGTTAAATTTCTTGAAGCAGACCAATGGTTTTTCATTAAAATTGATACTAGGATTATGTTAATTACACCAACAAAGCAAATTATTCTTATTAAAAACTTCAAATTTTGATGACAAATTCTTTATCCATTTGAAGAAATTTAACGAAAAAGATCACATTGCATCAATATTTTAAAAGTCGATACCAAATTGAGGCTAAAAGAAACTAGAGAAACTTGACATTTTTGGACCAAAACAAAGACTAATAATTGAATATTATGCTATCTTTTGCTTTAATGTTTTAATATATCATTTTAAAATGAGTGTAATATAAGGTCTTCGGTTATGAAAATTAAAATGATTTTTTTTATGAAGATTAAAAAAAAGTGGTCACCAATTTTACTTTCCTTCCTCGTGAAACTTTACTCTCTCTCTTATTACATTTTTGTATACTTAATTTAAATATGATATATTAAACTTAGGCTTAAATATACATTTGGTCCTTATTTTTGTTGATTTTATTCAATTTGGTCCCTATTTTCGTTTTCTGTTCAATTAGGTCATCATTTTCATCAAATTGTGGTCAATTTGATCTTTTTCACTAACGGTGTTTAAATAGTTAACATTTTTGAACAATACATGCCAAGTATCAGCTCCTGGTTTTTTTGATTTTTTTAAAATTTTTAAAATTTTTTTTTAAAATTTTTTTAAAATTTTTAAATTTTTTTAAATTTTTTTAATTTCAAAAAAATGGTCCACGTGTCAAGTCACAATTGTGCCACGCGTCAATGCTAGTGTCACGTGTCAATTTGTAGTAGTATTATTTTTTTTGTTCAACTTAGTTCCTATATTCGTTATTTTTCTTCAATTTAGTCCCAATTATTGTTAAAATAAATCATATTTATCCCTTTCAAATTAATACTAAATTTAATATCTTTTATACAAATTATATTAATATCTTTTATAAAATTCACCTTTGAATTTATTATTTTTTAAATTCAATTATAAATTATTAAATTTAATGATAAATTGAATAAATTCTTATATTTAATTGCTAAATAGAATATAATTATTTAAAATATTATAAGAATATAATTATTAATTTTTTTTTCTAATATTTATATTCTAAAATATTTTTAAAATTGATATATAAAAATATTTTAAATATTCAAAATATTTTAGAAAAATAAACTAATATTTGTAAAATTAACATTTACATATAAAATATTTTAGATTTTAATATCTAAAATGCAATAAAAATATTAAATATTTTAAATTTAAATGTGAATTTTACAAATGTTAATATATATTTTTAAAATTTTAATAATTATATTTTAATAATATTTAAATAATTATATTCTATTTAAAAATTGAATCTAAGAATTATATTCAATTAATAATTAAATATTATAATTTATAATTAAATTTAAAAAATATCTAATAATAATGTCAATTTTAAAAATTAAATGGTTCTATTTTAACAAAATTTGGGATTAAATTAAACAAAAATAACGAATATAGTACTCAATTGAACAAAAATAACAAATATCGGGACTAAATTGAACAAAAATAAATAATATAACTACAAACTGACACGTGGCACTAGCATTGACACGTGGCACAATTGTGACTTGACACGTGGATACTTTTCTTGAAATTAAAAAAAGTTAAAAGAAATTAAAAAAAAAAACAAAAAAAAAAAACAGGAGCTGACACATGGCATGTATTGTTCAAAAACATTAACTATTTAAACACCGTCAGTGAAAAGGACCAAATTGAGCATAATTTGACGAAAATGAGGACCTAATTGAACATAAAACGAAAATAGGAACCAAATTGAATAAAATCAACAAAAATAGAGACTAAATGTATATTTATGCCTTAAACTTAAGATGTTGAATATACGTAGTCTAAGGAGCTAGAACGAGAATTAACTGCTTGAGAAGTTGTGGAAAGAACAAAGAAACTAAAGATTAGAGAATGGGTTAATGACAAGACTTGTGACTATGTGATATGTTTAACTTTTAAGTTATAATTTAGTCTTTGTTACGTGTTTTCTTCACAATAATTATATTTGACTTCATTTTCAAAAGAAATATAAGAAATATAGGGAAGAAGCCCAACTATATCACATGCCTGAAGGCTCTTCTTCACAAAATCTCCAATTGTCTCCATTAATGAGAATGAAATATATTTTAATATTGTTGGAGGAGAAAGTAAGAAAAGGAATGTGTATGGACTTGGTACACTAAGTAAAAAGTTTGTTAATCCTTCATGTGCTCGCTCTTTTACCAACCAAGCTTTAGTGACACATCAAAAGGATGAAATGCATGAGACTATTGAGAAGTTGAATGTTAAACATAATGTTAGGGAGAGGACTTTACAAGAAAAAATGGAGCACTTGATGAAAAACCATGAGCAACAAACTAAGTGCATATACCAATATGAGGAGCAAATGAACTAGTTTTGCAGCATATGAATATCAAGAATCTCATGCCAAGTCCTAGTGATCGTACTATTAACAGAGATGATATATTAGATCATATCAATGATGATAGACTAGGAGACCATTAGTTTTTTGTGTTTATTTATATAGTGATTTTTAATATTTCACACTTGTTTAAAACTATTTTTGTTTTGTTATTTGAGATCATGTTATTTAATACTTTTAATGTATGCATTACTTTTTACTATATTATGCAATGTAGTTTATTACACTTTAGCATGACTAAATTTTTAGCATTCACAAGTTAGTCAACACATTGTTTATATGTAGGAAAAAAAATGGAAAATATGACAAAAACAATGGTTATTGTTGCAACAATTAGGGATCAGTTTTTTCATCGTTATTTGTGTACACGAGTTTGAAATTTAACAACTAAAATATATCAATAACTCATTCATAGAAATTTCGCGACCAATTTAGTAACCAAAAAATATTCCATTCTACAAAACACATTCATCCATTAGCGTCCAAAATAATTGATCACAAAATTTATTAAATTTTACTACCAAATTAGCAACCAACATTTGTGTCTTTTATCGATCGTTAAATTGGTCCCATATTCCTAAAGCGACCAACCTTTTTAGCGACCAATTAATAATCAAAATTTTGGTCACTCATTAGTGATCAAATGAAAAATTGATCACCAGTCATTTTGCAATTTTGGTTGCTAATTCCGTCACAAATTGTATTAGCGACCGATTTACCTTATTTAGTGCTCGATTTTTGTCCTTGTAGAATTGCACTTTTGTAGTTGTGAATGAGTGGGCTTTTTGTATACAACAAGAACTTCTTAGACATTTTTAAAGATCTCATAACTAGCAAGAAACTCTAAAAGAGTAAATAATACATAATCTAAGAGAAAAGAGAAAATAAAGAAAATGAGAATGAGAGAACATATGTGAATGAAAGAATATGTGTGAAATTGTGTATCTTTGGAGGAGAAGAAGACACTTATTTCTAGGTGTAGATAGGTTTCAAATGATAGGAATAAAATTTATATAAAATACAATAATACAATATATTCAAAATATATTCAAGGACGAGTGAAAAGATGGTGTGCCTGGAATTAATGGAGGATCCATGGAAGCACGTAGTATGAGATTGTATTGTTCTCTTTTTGATAGGTATTCTAAAAACGTAAGAGTGTTTTACCTTGTTACTATTTTTAAAACTGACTAATAGGTATCAACTTTATAACCTCTCAGCAGAGACCAAGGACCTCTCAAAATGTATCTGATTATTCAAGCCCATCACAGACCGTTTACTAAATAATCCAACCCATCACGGATCGTTTATCAAAAAACCCAAAATTATATATATTACTCATACAATAATTAATTATGTGCAATATAATTAACATTAACAATAACTTAATTTATTGATTAATGCTAATCCATAATAATAACAACATAGAGAATAATAATTTTATATAATAAAATTATATAAAATATAACATTCTTCCACTTGGATAACGTTTCTTGTTCTAAATGTTGTCTTTCGAATATCTTCCGCCTTGACTCGAATCTGATGATAGCCATATTTTAAGTCAATTTTGGAATATACCACAGCTCCTCTCAATTGATTCATCAAATCATCAATCCTTGGTAGAGGGTATTTGTTCTTAATGGTGATTTTGTTAAGCTAACAATAATCCACACACAACCTCATAGTGTCATCCTTTTTCTTGACTAACAATATTGGCACACCCCAAGGAGAGACACTAGGTCTGATGAATTGTTTATCAAACAATTCTTCTATTTGTTTTTTCAACTCTACTAACTCTAGAGGTGACATCCTATAAGGGGCTACAGACATAGGTCTTGATCCTGGTACTAAGTCTATAGTGAATTCTATTTCTCTTTGTGGGGGTAACCCATGAACATCCTTAGGGAAAACATCAAGATACTCACAAACAACAGGAAACTTATTAATGTCTAGAATTTCCTTGACTTTTGAAGAAGTTAAGATCATGTATACTTGAGATCCTTTTGGGATTTCATTGTGGTTGGTAGTACTCTGTTTTAATTCTTTTGAGTCAAAAGTTTTACCTATGTGTGATTCAAAAATTAAAGTCTTATCGTGACAGTTTAGGAGAACATGGTTGGAAGATAACCAGTCCATTCCAAGAACAATATCCAAATGAGACAGGGGTAGACATATAAGATTTACAGAAAAATTTCTACTGCCTATACAAATATGACAATTTGTGCATGCAAGTGAAGTGGTGACTGGAACATTGGTAGGAGTAGACACAGTTAAATCATATGGCAATAAAGAGACAGGTAACTTTAAATGTTTGACACATTCATGTGATATGAAAGAATGAGTAGCACCTGAATCATATAGTACATTAACGAGGTGACCATTTATGATGCATTTACCTTGGATTAGATCTTCAGATTGAACAGCTTCAGTACCATTCATTGTGAAGACTCTTCCGGTTGTCTTTGGTCTTCCAAGTTGATTCTTTCCTATGTTGTTGCTTCCCCCACTTCCTTGCTCCTTAATTAACTCTTTGCATTCATTACGATAATGACCCAACTTCCCACAATTGAAGCAAGTTATAGTCCTCGTGGTGCAGTTTCTTGACAGATGAGGTCCTCCACAGTGGAAACATTTGATAAGGTTGGTTATGCCTGAATTATTGGTAGGATAGGAATGTTTTTGTCCTGAAGAGTTCCACGAAGCATGAGATGGACGTTGGTAGGGTTTCTTATTATTTAAATCATTTCTTTTATGCCTCAAAGGCCCTCCTTGCCTCCACTGAGTTTGCCTTGCCTTAGTATCATCCTCATAAATCCTACAACGGTTTACAAGAGTAGGAAAGGAAGAAATCTCTAAATAACCAACTGCTTGTTTAATATCAGGTCTCAGTCCACTTTCAAACTTGGAACAACGAGAACGTTCATCAACTCTATCATGAAAATAAGGACAAAACTTTGACAACTCGTCAAACTTTGCTGCATATTCTCCTACAGACATGATTCCTTGACGAAGATTAAGGAATTCAACTTCTTTCCTCCTTCTAAGATCCTCTGGAAAATATTTTTCAAGAAACTTTTGTTTAAAGGCTTCCTAAGTAATTTGTCTCCCTTCATCCTCCAATTGTTGTTTTGTAAATCTCCACCAGTTTTCAGCTTCTTCAACGAGCATAAATGTAGCAAACGTGACTCTATTTGCATCCGCACACGTCATTTCGATGAAAATTTTCTCAATTTCTGCTATCCATGATTGAGCACCTTCAGGATTAAATCCTCCTTTAAATTTTTGTGGATTGTTCCTACGAAAGGTTTCTAATCCTTGATTTTCCATGGGTACAACATTTTGTTTTTGGCTCATATTTTCCAGGACAATTGTCATTCTTTCCAATAACTCATTGGTAATGTTTGGTCTGTTATCCATCTTTTCCTGAAAGAATGAACAATTTCCTTAGTTTTCTTTAGATTTTTTTTAACTATTGTTAAAACTTATCCTTACTACAAGTATTAATTGTTGTTATTACTTACTTTTATTAGTCTACTTATCTTGCATTTCTCTTTTACAAGAAAAATGTAAGAACAAAAAACTTGCACCTCTACTTACTAGTAGAGACTACAAACATTGAAGACACCATACCCAAAGTCTTGATAGAAGGAACTGCTCTGATACCACTAAATGTGACGTCCCGACTACTATACTAAATAATTATTATTTGATAAAAAAATATGGAATTTATTTATTTTTTTACCATAAGATTATCCTTGAGAGAACATTAATGATAACATAACTTCATATTCATATATATAGTTTACATCTCTATAATTGTTCATGAAATATTACAAAAATATATATTTGTAAAATATTAAGAGTCCTACATCAGAATAGAAGATTTATCTATATTTTTAATATCTCCTAAAGATATTAATAGAAATGATCCATGAGTCAATCTTTAGAAGATCAACCAATAATATCCCGAACAACTCTCACTAAGCAAGTTCCTCTTCTGCTAATGCAACAGGTACATATGAAAGAAAAATATGAAAGGAGTGAGGTCTTTATAAGCCTTGAATATCGATCTTAATAAACTCATCAAACAATGCAAACACCGGGGGCCTAGATTTGGACCTACAACCATAAAACTTGATCTTGTTTTACCAGACATATGGATCCATATTCCACTTCTGATGATCCATTATGAACATCAAAAGTTAATTTGGGAAGTGATTAGGTAGTTGAGTATTTCTCATAAAACATTGGTACAATCATAATTATTTCTTTCTCGAGAATATTAGCCATTCATCGGCTCACAAAAGAGATATATACTCACTACCTAACCTTGGTGATGCCAAGCAGGTATCAGATAGTCCCAAGTTTGGCCTATGAATATCCTAGTCCAGTGCGCTATTCTGAACTATCCAGATATTCACCTACTTGGTAAAACTTCCTTAGACCCCACCATGGTCCCTGCCTTTCATCCCGCAGTGTACCAAACTATGACTTCCAAAATATAAACACTGGTTTAATCTCAACTTATTGAAACCATACTTAACGCTTACTTAATTGACATACTCTTGGATATTTTCAAAGGTCATAAAATGTGATGACTATCAAATCATGTCATTGTATAAACTATACACAAAGAATATAAAACAACGATAAAATGTACATACAATTTTCTTCTATCTAAGCTTACTGAATAAAATAATATTTACTTTCACTTCACATTTATTTTTATTTTTTAATTATAAAATAATGATAAAATAAGAATCAAAGCAAGAACTTTAAATAAATAATTAGATAAGTATTATAACATTATAAATAAATATAATAACAAAAATATAAATTAAACGGGACCAGTGCGTAACTAGAGATATATTAATTGAAATAAATAAACAGGACCAGTGCATAACTGGAGATGTATTAATTGAAATAAATAAACAGGACCAGTGTATAATTGAAGGTAAATAAAATAAAATAAATAAATAGGACCAGTGCGTAATAGAATAATATATGAGTCAAAATAAATAAAAGATTAATATAAAACCCATGAGTTTATCAAGATTAATATAAAAAGAGCTTAACCTCAGTCCCCCTTACCTTATTGATTGAAGGGCAAACTCACTGATAATATTTGAACAGGACTAGGATCTCTTTGAATCTTTACTCTAAACTTTCTTACCCTATTTTCTCTTTCTCTTTCTATTTCTCTCTCTCCTTTTCTTTCTTTCTTTCTTTCCTTGTTACTTTTTTTCCTTCACGTGACTTCTTCATTCATATATATATATATATATATATATATATATATATATATATATATATATATATATAAAAGAAAGTCATGTGCTTATTTAGATTTTTCTTTCAAAACTATCATTACCTACATTAATGAAGAGATAATGCTTATCTCTTCATCTTATCTTCTTTTTATTTTATTTTTCTTTTTATTTTCTTTTCTTTTTATCTTCTTATTTCTTCTTCTTCTTCTTTTTCTTTTTCTTTTCTATATTTTTTTTATCTCTTTTACAAGATTCTTCATATTTATTTTTTTTACACACACTTATTTAATTAAAATACTTTTACCTAATATATATATATATATATATATTATTTTTTTGTTTTGTTTTTATTGTTATTTTCAATAAGTAAAAACTACATCATGATAAAATATATTTTTAATGTTTAAACTACATCATAATAAAATACAAAACATTAGTAAAAATAGAATATTTTCTAAGTGTTTTATTTAAAATAAATAATACAGTTTATTAAAAATAGGGATGTTACACAAGCCTCTTATGTGTGTGTAATAAAATTGTACCTTTTAGAGAAGATAATCGTACCAGAACCAACAAATCTACTAAACTGCAAAGTTTTACATGGAGATCGGTATCAAGCTGTATATATCTCCATTGGGAAAGGAGGGACATACCATATAAGTTTTTTGTCGATTTTCCCTTTTCTCTTTTGCAATATACAATCCTTTTTGCAAAAACAAAAATAAGTTAAATTAAACAGTTATGTATAAAATCTTTGTTTGAACATTTTGTTTTTTCCATTAGAATAATGTTAAAATTTTAGTTATTGTTGGTATATGTTGTACAAAAGTTTAGCATTTTTAGATGAGGTAATTGAATCAAAAAATCACCAAAGCGATCTCTCTTGGTAGTTTGTTCATAGAAAAGTTGAATGTTTCTATCCATGTTTATCTGTGTGAGTATTAATTGGTCTAAAGAAAGATTAATACTTTACCGAATTGCATGCACACATCTAATAATTGTTCATTTTGTAAACACCTATAAAGACAAGGACAATAAAAATGAAGATTGTAAGAATGAAGCTAGTAAGGGTTCAACAAAAAAAAATTAGGGCCACAACTGGTTTTCCTTTTTTAATTTGCGGTAAGCCTGAACATATATAAAGAAGAAATGTACCAAATATCATGCTTGACATACAAAGAATGGTATGTTTCTTATTTTGGTCTATTCTGAGGTCAATTTAGCTTTAATACCTCAAAACACTCAGTGGTTAGATTTTGGTAACACCATTAATATTAGGGTTTCAAGGAATGTTGCTTGAGCTACCAAAAGTTGATTAATATTGAAAGATAGATCTATGTTGGAGATGGAAAATCGAATGAGGTGGGAGCTATAGGACATTTTAGATTATTATTATTATTGTTGTTGTTGTTATTGTTATTATTATTATTAAGCACTAAATTTTATTTGGATTTAAAAGACACTTTTGTTGTACCATCATTTAGACAAATATTTGGTTTCAATTTCTTATTTGGACAAATATGATTATTTGTGTTCATTTAGAATCCAGTTATTGTTGAAACTGGTTCACTTTTGGCTTATGTTAATCTATAGTTGCTTGACATTGTAATTGCCTATAGTGAATCCTTTAATGCACAATCACGTGGTACTAAGCGTAAAATTGGCAATACTAACTCACAGGCGTTATGGTATAGGCTCCTATGTCACATCTCTAAAAATAGAGATGACCGACTTGTGTCAAATGAGATATTGGATTCCATTAACTTCACAAACTTTGATGTTTGTGTTGAATGCATTAAAGACAAACAGGCCAAAACAAAGAAATTAGGTGCATATAGAACTACAAACAAGCATCTTAGGATTGATACATATAGACATTTGTGGTCCATTTCCTAGACTTTTGTGGAATGGTCAATATAATTTTATACAATTCATAGAAGATTACTATAGATGTATGGAAAGGTATTAAAGATTGCAACTTACATTCTAAATAGAGTTCTAACCTAGGAAGCTGTTGAACACCTTATGAGGTTTGGGTTGATTGAAAGCCTAGTTTGAATCATTTTCGTGTATGGGGATGTCTAGCTTCAGTAAGACCTTTTAAACCAAATAAAAAATAAATTGAACTCTCGACAATAAACAATTATTTTAGTGATTATTCTGAAAAGTGTAGAGGCTTTAAATTTTATGATCCCAAATTGAAGACAATTTTTGGGACATAAACTACCACATTTTTTTGAAAATATTGAGTTTGGGATGAACAACAAGATTAAAGACTTTGTCTATTGATAACAGTTCTAGAACCAATTCATACAATTGCTTTCGATAAAGCAAGTTTGAAACCTTACAAAATATTTCTATTCAGGATAATTTTTTTGTTTGTGAAGAACAAACTCAAGATAAAACTCGAGATCCTCAAGAACCTATGTTATGATCCAATATCTTTAAGGAGATCTATAAGAGAAATGAAAAGTTCTATTCCAAATGATTACGTGATGTTTCTCCAAGAACACAAGAAAAACAATTGAATGATAGAAAATGACTCAATCAACTTCTATCAAGCCGTACAAGATTCCAACTCAAAAAAGTGGAATGAAGCAATGAATAAAGAATGTAACAAGGTTTGAAAACTCGTCACATTACTAGAAGACACAAAATCCATTGGTTGCAAATGAATATTTAAAATCAAACGAGATTCCAAAGGTGATATTTTACAATAAGAATAGTTATAAAGATTAAGTAAATGTTAATAAATAGAGTAAGAATTAATAGATAAAATATATTGAATGCCACATCGTTTTACTCTTTTTTGTTTTAAAAAATGCAAGTGATTTAAAAAACAAAATAGGGAAATAAGGGATACATTTAGCATCCCAACCGGTAACAATCGTCTAGTGTTCCTGGATATATTTAGATTAAGGGCAAATAAAATACAAAGTGAAAAGTGAGAAAACCAAATTAAACAAATTAGGGTAATGATATTTTGACCCGCTTTTTTATCTATTTTTAATTCACTACTCCAATCACCTTTAAATTATTACATCACACCACTAGAAAAAATAAAAATAGATAACTAAAAGACGATTAGAATGATAAATTAAAAGTGAGTGAAAAAAAATTGATCAAAATATCATTATCTAACAAATTAATATATTCTAAATGTAAGGATCAATTTTGACTCTATAAAAATCACGGGTGAAATAATACCAAGAGTAATTACCCTAATTTCTAATGCCAAAAGTACGAAAAATATCTTCACATCTATTTCCTTCCATGTATTGTCACATTTGCGATACATGTTTTTAGAAACTGATTTAGTGATGAAATTTTTTTCAATTTAGACATAAAAAAAAAGGTCGAAATACCAATTTCAATATCAGTCAATTGAAATATATAAAAAATTATTTAAATAAAATAAATTTTGCCTGTACAAGCAACATAGCTTCAAGGTTTATCAAGCATGAAAAAATAGCATTTCAGTCCCAAATTCAAGAAAAGAAAAGGAAAATTAAGGGTGCTTATCCAATTTCTCTACTAAAATTTATCCATGAATAGTGGACTGATGATTACAAAGCTCCTATTCATTAATCAAACGGTACTACAATATCTAGTATAACAAAACAACCCCAAAAGCAAAACCAAATTTCAAGCATTCAAATCATGATACATTACAATCTCAAAAACAATATGGTACTTAAAAAAAAATAGAAAGAATTCCACAAGGAAGCTTATCATTCAGCAGCTTCCAAATTATCATATTGCCAAGGGTTGAAATCTGGTCTGCTATCAGGTTCATCAATGCACTCAGAAGTATCTACAGCAGCACGATGTTGAGTATATTTACCATTGTATTGGTACACTTCCAATTCACCCCAAGGTGTTGTAGTTATTTCATCTGTCAAATCAAACCATCTTGGTGTGAATTTATGGTTCTTGGCCTCTCGGTTTCTCTTCTCAGCTCTTTGCCTCTCCTCCAAACTGATAAACAAGTTTAAGCACATGCAAGGTAAGAAATTAGGATCTCTGAGGTCCTTATAGAAAACATTACAAATTTTAAAACTTTTGTTCGTCTTTGTTACCTGCTCTTCTCATAACCAGATGTGGATAGATCACCCTTCTCAAGGGCCATTCTATCAGGACGAAGACGAGAATCAGATGCCAACAACTTCTTGGGAGCAGTGTCAAAGCTATTAATCTTATGCGCAAAATGTGTGTATTGAAATTTGTCCTTCTTAGGGGCATCTGCAACTCTCCAAACCTGTGCAGAGTGGAGCAACATCATTTAGAAAAAAAGAGATGCATTAAACTTCACTGTAGAAGGTTGAATAACGAACCTCTTTCAGATCAGTGCCTGGAAGTGGTTCTCCTTCTAAGTCACAAACTTGGTAACTCATAAACTCGTTCCATTTTCCAGTCATCAGTATCTTGGGCTCGTCAGCAGAATTATACACGTATCCATCCACTTCATACCTACCCGCACTGTAAATGCAAAAATCTTTTCAAGTTAGATAATGTGTGACAGCAGCAGCGAAGAAGTTATGGAATAAAAACATGGTATGATGAGCAAGTAATAGGTTAAAAGTGAAGATTTAATGGCAAGAGAAAGTAGTCATCATACCCAAACCAACCACATGGTTGAAAATACAGCACCACTTTGTCCCCTGTGGTCAGATTTGTCAAGATCATCTCTCCAGGTGAATCAATCCACGTTCTCCCGAAAATCAAGTTGCTAACTTTTGTAGGAGGAGGCACCAAATCAAGAACCACACCATCTTTTTTTAGGGTAACACGTGTTCTGCATCCATGTAAAAGTATGTTACAAATGACTACAATGTAAGAAAGAAAAATGTTCACTAATGAAGTTAGTTGCCGTAGACTTATGGCATACAAAAAAAAACTACACAATAAATTGAGGTAATAAACTGATATGAAACATCCTTTGACATAAGATTCAGTGAAGAATCCAATTCCACAAATATAAGTAAAAAGGAAGATATGTGAAAAATGGTAGAGAAGTATCACCTTCCGAGAGGATATACATCAACTGAGTTGCCCAGAAATTTGGTTTTCAATTTCGATGTCACATCATAAGTGAAATGTTCATTTTCAGCATGCCCAGCACTCATTGGGGGGTGATGGCTGACCTGCAGCAGTTTAATTTTACATGTACTCACAAGTCAGAACCATACTTAATACAGAAGCTTCACAAAGTAACTGAAAATTTTGAATACTCCTATTACAATATGCATATCAAGGAGGCCATGCCTTACCCCCACCCCGCAAAATGAAATAGGAAGAGGCATACAAAATTTGTTGGTTCAGCATTTTGTTTGAAGAACTGACAAAAATAAACAGAAACTTAAATGCACCTGCTCTGCTATAAATGTTATGTCACCATGGTTAACCATTTCGTAAGTTTCACCAAGAATTGGATTGAATGGCTTCCATGTTCTCTGATATGCATAGTAGACAGATATGAAGAATGATGCTGCAAAAATCAATTGTAAGCTCATATTCCATGCAATGTATACAGAAATAACAGAGACAGGGTGAAAGTAATCCGTACAAGCATATACAAGTCTCATGTATGGATCCTCAGTCTTGTCTGCCATATCCAACAGGTAAGAGTACTCCATAAGCTGTGAAATTTATTGCAATCAATGAAATTGAACCAGCAGGAAACTTGCTAAAATATGATTTGTGTCAACGTAGTAGCAACGAAATACAGCAATGTATACAAATGACTCATACCTCAGCCATTTTCTGCAGCATTGTCATTGGCTCAAAAATGATAACCGGGAGTGTCACCATTGATGTGATATCGGACCCAACATACTTTTGCATCATTTTCCAGTAACTATCTCTCTCCTGTAAAGTAAAGGACATAACATCCAGAGATGACAAAACTACAAAAGGGTGGAAAAAATCTCCAAAGTTCATTTTGAGATAAAAACAGACTCATTCAGATAATTAAAATGCAATTGGTTTACACTGCATATTATCTGTCAACAATGCCAATAAGAAGCTCACCCTAACATGCAAACTAGACCACATATGTTTGCTAAAGCGGAAAACATCACGGTCAATAAGTCCATTCTCATCTCTCTTTTAGAAAAAAGATGACAAGCAGCAATTTGATCAATAAACCTAGATTCAGTTAACTTCAGTTTTTATAAAGGAATAAGTCCATGCATGATAAATTTTCTTTGACTCAGATATGTTTTCATCCCCTAACTGTCTCCATATTTTGTTTAGACAGTATGTGTGCAAGCTAGTGATCTTTACTTTTTTTTCACTTCATCATGCAAATTCAAACACAGAAATAGAATAAGTGGTATACCTCTTGTTTCCAACGTCCCTTCTTTGCTTCTTCTTCAGCATCTTCAGTCCCTCCTTCTGGGTTAATAACCTCCAGTCCCTCATAGGCCATCATACTGAATAATGGTGTCAACAAAAAAAAAAAAAAACTTATTAGACCATGAAATCGAATCAGGCAGCTAGAAGCAACAACAGCCAAATCAAGAACATATTAAACCGAAAGATAAACTCGAATGCACAATTCTGAACTAGATCAGAATATATTAAAACAATCAATAATCTCTTGCATCAATCCATGCATCCATAAGTGTGAAACATCCGTAAGCTAAAACACAACAGTGATATCATAATAAATTCAACAACCCAACAATCAAAAATTAATTAAGAAAGATGATCTTCCAAAGCAAGCATCTCTTGCATCTAGCAGTGTTAAAATGTTCAATAAAAGGATAAATCAATTATCTTGAGACACCCCAGATGAACGAATTACAGAAAAACACCATCAAAACAGAGAAATTCAACAACTTCAAAAATCCAGACTCCAAAGGATTCATACCCATTAACGGATTTGGACATAGCACTGCCAAAATTGGACAAACTGGAAGCAATAGAAGCAAAAAAGCCTCCACCACCAGAAGCAGCAGCTTGCTTAGGATCATTTGGAGCCATGGTAAAAATTGAATCAAAGAAAGAAACCCAATTGAGAGAAGAGAAGATTGTTGGAGAAAGAAATAGTAGCAAACCCGATCTACTGAGACAAATAAAAAAGGGTATGCTGCACTTAAATGTGGTTTATTTATGAAAAGAAGGAATAGTGAATAATGAATATTTAAAAAACAATAGTAATATTATTATAATATGTAGAGAACAGCAAAGAAAGCAGTGATTTTGGTTGGCGGTTCTCGAATTTGAAAAGTCCAACCAGACCGAATGGAAAGTGGGGGGATGTTTCTTCGTTGAAGTGAGAACAGAATACAAATCAAAGAAGAGTTTGTTCAGCACGCGCCTATAGAGCGCGTGCGAGTGATGGATTAAGTTGAGTTCAGAAAATCCAAATTGGCGGCTTTACGAGGAACATGAGAGGCTGTTTTGAGAGTGCAATGAGAAGGATCACAAACTCTTGCCGGCTTCTTTGTTTGTGTCATCATGTGAATTACGTACATGTAACAATGAGATTAGTTTGAAATAAGTATGAAAGTAAATTATTTTAACAATTAATTATTGTTATAATTGATAAGAATTAGTTTTTCATTGAGTAAAATTGGTAAAAGAATCATTTTAGAATAATTAATTTTCTTTTGAAAATTAAAAATAAGGTTTTTGTAAATTGTAAAGGAATAACCATTTGTTATAAATGTTTTATTTCATAAAATAATTATATATTGGAAAAATATTCTACAAATTTTAATTATTGTTTCAAATAAGTAGCTGAAATTAGAAAGAGTTTGTATGTAAAAGAACTAAAATAGGAAAATTAATATTTCTCAAACATACAGTAAAGATGTTTTTTTAAAATGTATATTTTTTTAATAAAATTATACTTTTTGTGATAAATACGGAATGATAACAAGGATATTCTTACAGAGTGTATTAAATGTATTTATTAAATAATTAATAAAATTTGGAAATTTAATGCATGATATATTATTCATCAATATTTATCAATTATTTTTGTCATCCATAATATTAGGTTTTGTCAAAATAATTAATGTACATTTACTCATTTTTCTTTGTTAGAACTCTTTCTAAAAGGTAAATCTTATAATCAAAGTCAGTAGATAAATTATAAACTAAGGATCCTAGAAATATGGTAACATCAACTTGCAACTCTATCCATTATTTAGTCAAATGGTCAACTAATTACTTTGAAGTTATCACACACCTTCTTTCTAGGTACACAATAATATCTTAGAGGAAAAATCTCCATATATTTGTATATGAATTTTTTATGTTACAAAACTAAGAAAGTTTTCTTTGGAAAGAAAAAAACTATGATCAAATTGATATGTTAAAGGTTAACTTCTTAATAAATAGTGACATGATAATATACAAGATTTGTAAATGATTTTTAGTTCTTATAAAAGTAATTTTTGATGGTAGATCCTTGACAAAGATCTTAAGTATAAAATTTATTATTTACAATATCTTATATTAAAGGAAAAGATAATATCTCCTTCATGGAAAATACAATTTTCTACATAATATTTTCAAAATAATTAAAATTCTTACAAAAGAAATCAATATGAGATGTTACAAAAATTTATTCAAGAATTTAAACTTGGATCTATTACTAGAAGGAAAATTGTATGAGATCTCAAAGTAAGATTTTGCCCTAAAAATGTTCTAAGAAAATTGATAATGAAAAAATTGCTAAGATATTCATAAACATTCTCTACATGATAAAATAACAATTAGTATGACATCTTTACTATTTTTAACATGTCAACACTCAATTAGGTCTACATTTAGATAAGGGAATTTTGCTTGATAAATTCCTAAAAAACTCAAATACAACATCTTTACTATAGCTTCCTTGTTGACTACAAATACTCTTCTATTTTTCCTAACTTCCATAGATCTTTTCTTGAATCCACCAAACATTTACTATCTTCCTTTAGTCATTCCACATTCACCTCCAAATATACTAGATCACTATTGAAATATTCTTCCCTTTCTCCATTCTAACAAAATCACCAAATCATCTCATTAAATTATTTGTAACTCTAATTACATCAATGAACTTTTTACCAATAGTTATGAACTTCATTTGTATTTCCTTTCTCTCTTTTTTATGAAAAATTATCATAGACATTTCGGTACAAAATAGAAAAGACAATATCAAAATAGTTCTAACAAATCATACCCATATAACAAGAAAGTTGGGATAACATTCCCATGACTTATTCTTCAATTCACCTTTTCGTCTAAAAAAATTTAGTTATACGTAGCATGTGAGAATAGTTATAGGGTTAGGTTGCTAGTACGAAAGAAAGAGAAACTATAAGACATATCCCTAATAAATATATTCTTAAACTATAAAATGTTTTCACCTTTAGCTCCATCATTATCTCTTTTTTGGCTAAGCCTTAATGTAAAATCTATTATAAAATTAAAGAAAATGCTCTCATTAACGTTAAAAGAATTTTTAAGTCATGAAAACAATTTCAAAATATTCAAACAAAACCTTACATGCTTCAATAAAGCCTTTGAATTCAAATGTAATTAAGTAACTACATGTTTTTCTCTTTCTTTCGAAAGAAAGAATGTATATCTCTATTTTTTTTTTAATGTCGTTTTCTATTTTTGTGCTAAAAAAAGCAAGGAGGATATATAATACATGGTTTAATAGGTTTCTTTCTCATATTTGTTTATTTTTTTAATGTAATCCTCGACTTTTGAGTTTCTAATTTAATCACAGTTTTATTATATAATTGCTTCCATTAAAGTAGTGTTACCAGTGTGAGAAAGTGATAACGTGATATAATAAATTAAGACGTTAACAATTAGAAATTGAAGAATAATATTACATTGGTAGTATTGTTATAGTTGAATTTATTACAAGTGTGTTTAGATAACAAATGCCACATATTGTGAATTTATTAGGTCAAATTTTCTCTCTCTCTCTCTCTCTCTTAATGCTAACAACAATTTAAATGAAAAAGACTAAAATTAATATTTAGAAAAATTAGAATCAAAATTGAGAATTCGAAAAATTACGGGACTACTTAAAAAAAATCAAATAACAAACCTAGTTAGCCATAATATATAATATAATTATTGGAAAGAATTGAAAAAAAAAAGAAGAAGCAAAGTAATATTATAATATATATATATATATATATATATATATATATATATATATATATATATATATATATATATATATATAGGATTTGAGTTTTGCTCCGCGTCTCCAACGTGTATTAAATTAAACACTTCCGTCTATTTTGGACAAATACTTCTTTATTAAGAAATGCATAACGCAACCTATTAATCAACTATCTATTAATTAAATATATATTATTTAGATAAATTTCTCTATATATATTTTTTTAAAATAATATATAAATAGATAAAATTAGTTTTTATAAGTTTAAATTTATTTATGCATAAATAAATTTCTATAAATCTCTTAAAGAATTTAAAAAAATTGATATTATCTATATTTAGCTTATAAATTTTCATTTTTATTACTATTTTTGTTTGAATAGGTTGCATTAATAAAGTAATGGTTTTTCTTCAACGAGTTTGATTTTCAATTGCACTTGTTTCTACTGTAACACACTACAATTATTGCACCGTTTCTGCTTTTTTTTTTCTTAAGAAATAAATATATTAATTTGACTTTTTACCGAAAAGATGTTAATTTGACATAAAAAAACATTTTAATTATCGAAATTAACATCATGAATTAATTTAAAACTTTAGACTGTAGCAATGGCTCTGTCGTTTTTGTCTTTGTTTTTATTGTTGTGTGTGGGGTCATAAAAATGACGCAGATTTTTATGAAATTGAAATTCTTCTACTTGTTCTAGAAGAGTGATACTTCTCGAAAGAGTTTTTCTTCTTCTTTTACATTGACTCAAGAATTTAAAACCAACGTGTCAAAGAGGTTTGACAGGAAATCAACCATTGAAATTAACAAAATATCTTGTATTTTGTTTACAGGTTTTTGCTTCACTAATCATATTGCATGTCGACAAATCATATTTCTAAAAATATTTAAACTAAAAATATTATTATAATATATTGTTCTTAGATTTTTTTTTAATTTAAATAATTTAATAGTAATAAAGTTTGTATGTTAAATAATGAATAACATTTTTGAATTCATTTATACCTTTTAATACTTTTATCTTAATATTATTGGAAATAAAATAAAACATAAAACAACAAATCAGTGTTTGCCCAAACTTGTAGACCTAAGCTTATTATTTATGAGCATTTAATATACTCACTTATAACTTCTACTGATTTGAATGTCAAAAAAGCCTTTATAAAAACTTCACTTTACCCTTCCCAATCTTAGAAAAAATGAGATATGATATAAAAAAACAAGAATGTTTTAAGAAAACAAAAATACTTTATATAATATAAACTATTTATATCAAAAAACAAAAGTATTTATCTAAATCGTGATCACATTTCTCTATACAACAAAATCATAATTTATTTTGTATTTAGATATTATAAATATTATCTAATATAATGAGGTTAAAGTAAATAAAGATTAAGTGACTAAAAATAATTAGTCATTTCAATAATTTATATATCAATTTATAAACTAAAAATTATTAGTAACTAAAATGAAAAATCAACTTACTTATTCATTTAACTCATTTAGATCAAGTTGGTATATAAATTATGTTTGTAGAGTGGGTGCATTATTTTCATGAATTCCTTTCCACAAATTTTGCTTAAGAATATCAACTCCACAAATGGATTTCATGATTCTCGACGAACCACATAAATTCTTAAGATATCATCAATCACTTAATTTTCCTAGATATCAACAATCAACTATAACACCAATAAGCCCAAGTTATTAGTTCTTAGCCTAACAACTCCCTTAAAGTTGGTGCATGCAAATTTTGGATGCCCAACTTGGGAAGAAAGAAATCAATCAATCGTTTTTTCGGTGCTTTGGTGAAAATATTAGCAAGTTGGTTGAAAGTGTTAACATAACAAGTTGCAAAAGTACCATTCAAAATTGCATTACGTATGAAATGACAATCAATATTTATGTCTTTAGTAGGCTCATGAAAGACTGGATTGGCAGCAATATGCAGTGCGGCTACATAGGACGAAGGTGACAAATTCATAGAGAGTGTAGAAGACCTTTCAACCACATAAGTTCAAACTAGGCAGTGGCGGATCTTGACCGACATTGTTGGGAAAACCAAAATAATACGTTCAAAATTTATACATTTAATTATTGTCACTAATACAATAAAAATGAATACATAATTAGTATAACGATAACTAAAAAAGAAACAAGACTATAACTAAATATCTGGAAGAGTTAATTTGTCTTGTTTTCATCTTCACGGGTAGTTTCCCTTTTATCACTTTCAAAAAATGAATTTATTCTTTTATTCTTCATCAATATACATATTTAAAAAAAAGACTAAAAAATAATTTGTCATAATCTAATAAAAAAATGAGAGACGAAAATGCCAAAGGAAAATTCGATGATAATCAAACCACACTTAAAATCCAGTTATAAAAGACACACAGTACAATATTTTTTCTTCTATGTTCATAAAATAAAAAATTAATATACAAGCTCATTAAATAAATTATTAAACTAATATTTCACTATTATGTGATACAAGAGAGAATTACCTTCTTCCTTATTTCTTCGAGAATAGAAGACAACAACTGAGATATGAGAACAAAAATAATAGATCTTTTTATCTTCAGAAACAAAAGAAAATAGGTGAGAATGGGAAATGAGAACAATTCGTGAGAAACTCAAGTCATATAATGGAACCACAATTAAAATCTGGTTATAAAAAAACCCACAGTACAATATTTTTACTTCTATATTCATAAAATAAAAATTAATATAAAAGAGACTCATGAAATAAATTATTAAACTAATATTTCACTATCAAGTGAGATGAAAGAATTACCTCCTTCCTTTCCTCCTCGAGAATGAAGGAGAACGAAGAGAAATAAGAGCAAAAAGATAGATATTTTTCTCTTCAAAAATAAAAGGAAACATGTGAGAATGAGAAATGAAAGCAATTTATAAGAAGCTCAAGCCATAATGAAAAATAATAATAAAAACATCTTGATAAATCTTTTTATTCTTTATTATGTTTGATTTTATATTTTATTATTTATTAACATTAATTATTAAGTTTATGAAAGAAATAAAATATTTGATTTAATCATCATTAATTTATAATATATTACCTAATATCTATAATATAAAAAAATTTAAAATACCTAATACATAAAAAAAATTCAAAATTTGGGGGGGGGGGGGGGGGGGGGGCATGGCACCCTTGCTACCACAAACATCCGCCCCTGACACTAGGTGGTGGCCATTGAGAGATATTCAACTTCAACAAAAGAACGAGAAACAATGTGTTGCTTCTTAGTTTTCCAAAAAATAGGTGAATTCCCAAGAACGACAATCCAACCTGTAAGAGAATGTCTCTGTAAGAGACAAGTAGCCTATTCTACATCACACCAATCGTAGAGTTGAAGATCACAATCTACGTAGAGCATGAGCCCTTGACCAATAGTACCCTTCAGATAATAAACCACTCAAAGAGCAACATCAATAATATGTTCCTAAGTAGGAGTTTGTATAAATTGAGTGAGCATGTGGACATTAAAAGAAATATATGGCAGAGTTACTGAATGATAAATCAAACACCCAACTAGTCTTCGATATTGAACTGAATCAGATAGAGGAGTCCCTATGGCCAGAGGAAGATGATGATTTTGATCAAAAGGGAAACTAATGGGATTGGCACCTAAGAGACCAACTTTGGTAACGATATCAAGAGTGCATTTTTGTTGGCACAAGAAAATATTAGGCTTAATTAGTCGAATAGTACTCACTTTCGTTCAAAAGTTTCTGTTTGGTACCCACTTTTAAAAAAGTTTCAATTTCATCCCAACTTTTGAAAAAGTGTTTCAATTAGGTCCCTTTCAGAAAAAAAAATGATTAACACCGTTAACGGCGTACCATGTGTCAGCCTCTGTTTTTTTTTTGTTTTTTTTATTTCTAAATTTTTTTTGAATTAAAAAAAAACAATTTTTCCACATGTCAGATCCTTGGTGTGACATGTGGCGTTGTCAATGCAACGTTGGAATGTCTGCCACGTGTCAGTGTTCCTGCCAAGTGTCATTGTCTTGATTTTAATTTAGTCCCCACATATCTCTATTTGTTTCAATTTAGTCCCCACATATGTTTATTTGTTTCAATTTAGTTCCCACTCTATTTGTTTCAATTTTGTCCGAATATTTTTTTACAAAATAGAGAAATATTGTGTCTCCCTTAAGACCAAATTTATTATTTATATAAATGTTATATTGATATTTGTTATTACAAATGACTTATAAAATTAATTACTCATATTTATATTAAAATTTAGTAGTAAAAGTTATAAATAACAAAACATGAGTATAACAATTTCAATAATACTCATTTTTTTATTAAAAATAACGTCATAACATATTACTTTTTTTCTTAATTGTTAATCCATGTTTTGTTATTCATGACTTTTATCACTAAACTTTAATATAAATATCAATACTTAATTTTGTAAGTCATTTTTTAATAACAAATATCAATATAACATTTATATAAATAATAAATTTTGTCTTAAAAGAGATACAATATTTCTCTATTTTGAAAAAAGTATTCCGACTAAATTGAAACAAATAGAGTGCGGACTAAATTGAAACAAATAAACATATATGAGAACTAAATTAAAACAAATAGACATATGTAGGGACTAAATTGAAATCAAGACTGACATTTGGCAAAGATATTAACACTTGGCAAAGATACTGACACTTGGCAAAGATACTGACACGTGACAGTACCTTGCCAGGTGGCATTGACAATACCACGTGTCACGCTAAGGATCTGACACGTGGCAAAAAAAATTTTTAAAAATCAAAAATAAAATTCAACAATTAAAAAGAAATATCAGAGGCTAACACTAGGTATGTCGTTAACGGTGTTAATAATTTTTTTCTGAAAGGGACCTAATTGAAACATTTTTTCAAAAGTTGGGATGAAATTGAAACTTTTCTAAAAGCGGGTACCAAACAAAATTTTCCGAATGAAAATGAGTATCAATCGACTAATTAAATCAAAATATTAATAGGACTTTTAGCCATTCCAATGCCTAAAAAGTACTTAAGATTCTTAGATCTTTCATGTGAAAGCAATGACTTAAGTAGGCTTTAAAAGATGTAATAAGTGCTTCATTATTACCAGAGATAACGAGATTATCAACATAAACCAATACATTGAGGTGAAGGTCGTCATGATGGAGTGTAAAGAGAGAATAGTCTGAGTAAGATTATGTGAATCCATATTGTTGCAGGAAACTCTTCAACTTACCAATCCAACAATAAGGGCTTGTTTCAAGCCATATAAAGATTTACGTAACTTGCAGACTTTAGTGGAATCACGAGATTTGGAAGCCAGGAGGCAACTTCATGTATATTTCCTCATCAAGTTCACTGTGTAGAAAAACATTATGAACATCCATTTGATGAAGTACGAAATGTAACCATCTTTACAGATGGTGGAAAGGTCTCGTGAAAATCTAAACCTTCAACCTAATTATTCCCTAAAACAACAAGGCATGGTTTAAACCTTTCAATAGATTCATCTGCATGATATTTGATTTGAAAGACCCACTTACATCTAATAGCCCTTTTCCTAAAAGGTAGATGCACTACATACCAAGTCTAACTATTTTCAAGAGCTTGAATTTCTTATTGCATTGCATGCCATCAATGGTCATGTTGAACAACAACAACGAAAGTTTTGGGCTCAATTTCTTTATTAATAACTACCAAAAACTAGTTGTGACAAGAAGAGAATTTAGTACAACTGACACAATTAGCTATAGGATAAGGCGTACCAAAGGAGCTTGATAGAGTGATTGAATGGGGTGAGGGATCAATCTTGTGAACGGTATTGGTAACTTAGTCACGTAAAATATTTGAAGGTATATTTGTGTGATGACCACGAGCCAAAGCATCTTTGTGGTTATGTGTTCAAGTGTACCCCCTGTAGCATTTCCTGAGTCAATGAGATAGATGAGAGACTATCTGATGTTGAGAGAGATTTAGTGTTTAGTGGCGCATTCAAGTGCGATTGAGATATAAGAGGAAGATCATCATCAATAATTGTAACATCCCTACCGGATATTACGGATTTAACAAAAATAAAACAAAAATAATACATCAGCATCATTTATGTAAAAACTCATTTATTAATAATGCCTCATTTCCCAAAACACGGGAAAAGTAAAAACTTCATTAAAATCACCAATAAGTCTATACATACAAAAATGTGAGTTTAGTCAAGTAGGCCATGAGCCTTTACATCATATGTTAAAATAGAGTGAAAAAAACATGAACATAAAAAAATCCCCATAATCAGCCCCTCTCCGCAGCTAAGCCTCACCAGCTCCACCTGCATCATCACCTGCTCACGTGTACCGCGTACACGATCATCGCCAAACACAAGCAGATAGGGTGAGCTAACAGTTAAAACATACAAAATATATATCACATTTACATATACATGTTAACCAGTACAAATAGTATAACAACAACACAATTCTTCTTTATACTGCATGGCCACAACCATATCAAGTATCTTTTCTCTTCCCACAGAATCTTACTCTATTTCCATCACATGGCCACCACCATGTGCACCGGTGCACTTAATGGAAGTCACGTTACCTTCCCTCCACATGGCCACCACCATGCATAATAAGTACATAAGGAAACCTCGCTTGAGTTCTTCTCATGGCCATAACCATGCAAGCAGTGTTCTATATCTTCTATTGAGTATCTCCAGGTGTCTTGCTGCCACACCTACCGGCCACAACTGATAGAGCACGTGCGGAAACCATGTTACGGATCACACACCGTAACGCCAGGTGGAGTTCCCAAATACGAACATAGTCCGTAACGTCCCAGGACTACCAAACTCGTCAGCAACCATTGAGGAGGGCAATCCATCTGGACCCATCCGTACTGGCCACAACTAGCACACTCACACCGGCACACTCGCCAACCTGAGCTACAACTCAAGGTTCCTCGTGTTCATTCGCTATCCCGAGCCACAACTCAAGGGAAGTCATTCCGGGCGACAACCCATAGAATGCCACGTGCTTAACCCCTATCCCGAGCCACAACTCAAGGATACGTTCCGGGCCACAACCCATGGAACACCAACAAGCTCACCATCTAGATATCTTAGAAGCCTTATAGATCACACATCACCATTCAACTTCGATCAATCCAATGTTACAAATTTATTGCTTCTAAACCTATCATTCATCCATCTCTGGGCTTAAACATCCAACTTTCACCTAAGCATTCCAGTTCACCTCGCTTAGGCTAGGTTACCTCGCCTGAGCGAGCACCATACACAAAACCAACCATGTACCCTCGCTTAGGCGAGTCACACTCGCCTGGGCGAGATCACGTTTTGCCCAAAACTCACCTCTCTCGCTTGGGCTGCAAGTGAACTCCCATCAGAATGCTCTTCGAACTCTCGCTCAAGCGAGAGTCTCTCACCTGAGCGAGATGCGATTTCGCCTAAGAAACAAACCTCGCCTACGCGAGTTACGCAACCAATGCACTCGAGACACCCACGGATTCTCGCTTGGGCGAGTCACCCTCGCCTAAGCGAGTTGGTCTGTCGCCCAAAACCAAATCACGTCGCCTGAGCGAACTACTCGAGCAGAGAGAGGTTTATGAGTCCCTGCATGTCTCGCCTAGGCGAGCCTAGCTCGCCTGAGCGAAAATTGTAGGTTCTGGCACTGATTCACGCATACAGCATTGCACTAGAGACTCAAAACACAACACAAACATACCAATTCATTCAGCATAACTTAGATAGGCATATGAACATAATTGGACACGAAGTTATGCCCCAACAATCCAACTTTGCATAATCACAGAATACCCCGAACACAACCCCATTATATGCATGCATTTAGGTCAATTTCCATGAAACAGTCCCCAAAAACCCATAACCCCAAATTCAGGGTACAAAACATATCAGAATCACCAGCATACGATAGTTAAAACGAAAATTCAGGTTCAGCTCCCCTAACCTGAAACTTCCCTGCTTTAAGCTTGAAATTAAAGGATTTCCTTTGATCACCAAGGGCTGACAGTACCACCACGTTCGTTTCCCCTCTCTACTTCACTCCCAATTCTCCTTTCACTCTCAAATTTCGTCCTCCCTCTAGAGCTCTCAGAAAAACAACTTTCCAAACCCTGTTCTCCTCTCAAAAAGTGCCTTTTATAGGTCTTAATATTTGGTAAATTAAAAAAACGGGAATATGATTTTTGGTAAATTAAAAAAACGGGAATATGATTTAATTTGGGTTTTTATTGCTTTTCAAGGCTATGACTTGATTGTTTCTCAGCCCTTTAGCTGCCCACTTTCTGCTAGGTTTCTCCACCTATTCATATTCAGCCCACAACTAAAGTTTAAGCCAAAAAGAGTTAAATTTGACTCACCAAGGTTTGAACCCATGACCTTCCCAATGCCAAGTCAAAGCTAACCACCAAGCCAACTTATGTTTCTTGCTACCACACACTATTCAAGCATTATCTCGTACAAAATGCGGCGCAACATACCATTAAAACAACAATAACAAAACTAAACACAATTGGCATCCATACGACTTGGACCCAAGTCCTTTCACACAATCAAAGTACTCTCAACCACATGAGCTAGCACTTTTCCACATCATACATAACATAATTTAATGTCATAAATGCACTAGCCTCCCGCATTTATTAATTAATTATTAATTTAATTAATTAAATTCGCGGGTCTTACAATAATCACATCTGTAGAAAGGGAAGGAGAGGGAACATTGCATAAGGATTAATCATGTTCAAGAGATATGATTGATTCAAAATTAAACTCATATCCATAGAACATAACATTGCATGAGACAATACATTTTTGACTCAATATCATACAATCTCCAACTTTTCTTACCATACGGATAACCCATAAAAATACATTTCCTGCTCTTGCTCCATGATATTGATTATGGGCATAACACAAGTGTAACATGTTAGAATTAATTGACAAATTAATTCTATTAGTGACTCATTTGAAATATTATGATGGACATAATTATGATTTAATAAAATCTAAAGACTTATTGGTTATTATTATGAGAAGTGATAATAAAATAAAATAAAGATAAGATAAAATAAAAATCAATTTGATGGACGTTGGTTTAAAAGGGTATTGGGGTTCTGTCTCTGGCCATAAGGTTCTTTTCACAGTAACCCATCAAGAACGTGTGAGAAGAGAAAGAAAAGCAAAGAGATAGATTGGGTAACGGTGGCTGAAGAGCACACAGTATGAAAGGTTGAAGAATGCATATTCACAGGATCTCTCATGAATCAAGGTTAGTGCTTTATTATGTTTATCATGTGAGAATCCTAAATTCTAAAGATCCTTAATTAGTTTTACATGTGGTATCAGAGCAAGGTTGTAGGATTTATGATTCTTCTATTATGTGATGTTTCTCCTTTATGATGTTTTCCTTTAATGTTATAAACCCTAATTTATTTTATCCCCAATCTTCATGAACTCTAATTATTACTCAAGGGTTTATAATTGTAATGCCTTTATGAATATTTTTAAGTTGTGTATGAACACTGCTGCTGCCATTAACAATCGCATCCCCGCATCCCGTTTTGCTGCTGCCACTAATTGGAATCATGTGTGTCGTTACTGTTACGTTTGTAGTATTAAAGTTGTTTAATTTTAATTTGGAATAAAGTAATGAATGCAGTAATGTGTAAATGGCTTAAAACCGTTACTGTGTGAATGGCAAAGTGAATGATATTGAAAGTTTTAGTTTTATTGGTGTGAACGTGCATCGCGCATCAGTTAAGATGAATAATTTTTTTTATTGGTTTATGTCACCAATAAATTAATATTAATTATTTTGTTTATATAAATAATTAATAATTTTATTTTAATTTGCAATAATATTTATGTTTGTTATTGTTAAATTAAAATTAATGAAGATGCTATATAAAGTTTATAGCAATTAAATGTGTATTTATTTATTTGAAATTAAGTATGATAAATTTGTTAGTCACCAAAGTGGCTAAAATTTTAAAGTTTTTGTGATTTCAAATTATTAATGTTTTTTATTTCAATTACCCTTAGTATGGATGCTAATTTATGAATAATTAAATTTATGAGTTAATTGAAATTCATTAATTATAAGACATTTTAGGATTGCCCAAAGGTTAATTAATTGTTCTTATAATTAATGTGCATGATTGTAGATAATTTTGTATGTGTCACTAGTTTTATTTATATACCCAAAGGTAGTAGGTGATTCTAGTTGATGCATATTTTAATTATCAATAATGTTATAATGTGATTAACATCATTATGCTTATGTTTGTGTATTAGTGGATCTCCCAAAGGAGAACATTAGTATGATTGTTTATATCTGAATCTGTTTTTACATTTAGTTTTATGACTCAAAGCATTAACGCTAGGCATGTGTTAATTGCAGTCTCTGTTTCGGTATCTTTACACTCGCATGCTTCGTCTGTTCCAGTCTTTAATGGGTTGAATTTTCCTGACTGGAGTGAGCAAGTCCAATTTCACTTAGGTGTGTTGGATCTTGATCTAGCTTTTCAAGTTGAAAAGTCGGTTGCTATCATGGATGCTAGTAGTAATGAAGAGAAAGCCCATTACAAAGCTTGGGCAAGATCAAACAGACTTAGCTTAATGTTTATGAGAATGAGCATAGTAAGCAATATAAAGTCAGCTCTTCCCAAAACCGATGACGCAAAAGAATTTATGAAATTTGTGGAAGAGCGCTCCCAAACTGCTGATAAATCTCTCGTTGTGACACTGATGAGTATGTTAACCACCATGAAGTTTGCTGGTTCACGTACCATGCATGAGCATGTGATCGAGATGACAAATATCGTAACAAGACTTAAGACTCTAGGAATGGCAGTGGATGAAGGTTTTCTCGTGCAGTTCATTCTGAACTCATTACCGTCTGAGTATGGTCTGTTCTAGATGAACTATAACACCATGAAAGACAAGTGAAATGTGCATGAATTGCACAATATGCTAGTTCAGAAGGAGATCCGATTGAAGAACTTAGGAAGTCACTCTATTCAATATGTGAAGAATCAAGGAGCTGTTAGAAAGAAAGTTATTAAGAAACATGAAAAAGGGTAAAGGACTACTAAAGATTGATGAGTCCTCAACCAAAATCCAAAAGAAAAATGACAAATGTCATTTCTATGGGAAGTCTGGACATTTCCAAAAGGACTGCATAAAGCGTAGAGCTTGGTTCGAAAAGAAAGGTGAACATAATGCTTACGTATGTTTTGAATCAAACTTAACCGAAGTTTCCCATAATACGTGGCGAATTGATTTTAGATGTACGACTCATGTTTCTAATGTGATGTAGGGATTTCTTAAAACCCGAACTATAAACCCAAATGAGAAGTTTGTCTTCATGGGCAATAAAGAGAAAGTTCCAATGGAAGCGGTCGAGACTTATCGTCTAATCCTCAACACTGGATATCAGTTAGACCTTATGCATACCTTTTATGTACCTAGTATCACTAGGAATTTAATTTCTTTGTCTAAGCTTGATGTTGCTGGATACTCTTTTAAGTTTGGAAATGATTGTTTCAGTTTGTTTAAGCGTACTTTTATGATTGAATCTAGTACACTTTATGATGATTTATATAAATTGAATTTGGATAATTTATATGCTAAAACTCTTATGACTTTGCATCACAATGTTGGCACTAAACGTAGTTTAGTGGATGAACGATCTGCTTACTTGTGGCATAAACGTTTGGGACATATTTCCAAAGAAAGAATGCAAAGATTAGTAAAGAATGAAATCCTTCCGGATTTAGATTTTGCAGATCTGAATGTGTGTGTGGATTGTATTAAAGGCAAACAAACAAAACACACAAAGAAAGGAGTCACGAGAAGCACTCAGCTTCTTGAAATCATACACACCGATATATAAAGGTCTGATAGAGGTAGTGAATATTATGGAAGATATGATGAAAGTGGACAACATCCTGGTTTGTTCGCTAAGTTCCTTGAGAAACGTGGTATTTGTGCTCAATACACAATGTCAAGCACACCACAACAAAATAGTGTATCAGAAAGGTGTAATCGAACCTTACTGGATATGGTTAGGAGTATGTTAAGTAATTCATGTTTACCTGTATCATTGTGGATGTATGCTTTAAAGAATGTCATGTATTTGTTGAACATGGTTCCTAGTAAAGCTGTTCAAAAGACTCCTTTTGAGTTATGGACGAGTAGGAAACCCAGTTTGAGACACCTGCATGTTTGAGGTTGTCAAGCAGAAGTAAGAATATACAATCCGTAAGAAAAGAAACTGGATGAAAGAACAATCAGTGGATTTTTCATTGGTTATCCAGAAAAATAAAAAAGGTATATGTTTTACTGTCCTACCCATAGTACAAGAATCGTTGAAACTTAAAATGTTCGGTTCATTGAGAATGGTGAAACTAGTGGGAGTGAAGCTTCACGAAATGTGGAGATTAAGGAAGTTAGAGTACAAGTTCCTATAACTAGTACTTCTTTATCAAGAGTTGTTGTTCCATATGTTGTAAAAACTCAAAAAAATCAAGAAGAACAATAAATTAATGATCTCGTGGTTAAGTTCCAATACAGAAAGGAGACAAGTTTAGTCTCATGCAATGTCCAAAGAATGATTTGGAACAAAAATAGATGGAAAATATCCTTTATGCATCTGTTGTTGGGAGTTTGATGTATACTCAAACATGTACGAGGTCAGATATTAGCTTTGCAGTTGGTATGCTTGGTAGATACTAAAGTATTCCAGGCATTGGAAAGCTGCAAAGAAAGTTTTAAGATACCTACAAGGAACAAAGAATCACATGCTTACTTATAGAAAATCTGATCACCTTGAGGTGATAGGTTATACAGATTCAGACTTTCCTGGCTGTGTGGATACAAGAAAGTCTACATTTGGTTATGTGTATCTTTTAACCAGATGAGCAATTTCATGGAAAAGTGCGAAGCAGTCTGTCATTGCTGCATTCACCATGGAAGCTCAATTTGTGGCATGCTTTGAGGCCACAATTTTGGCTAATTAGTTGCGGAACTTTATTTCAGGACTTGGAGTAGTCGACAGTATTTCCAAGCCCCTAAAAATTTATTGTGATAATTTCGCAACAGTCTTCTTTTCTAAAAACGACAAGTATTCCAAAGGTGCTAAGCATATGGAGTTGAAATATTTTGCCGTTAAAGAAGAAGTTCAGAAACGTAGAATGTCAATAGAACATATTAGCACAGATCTTATGATTGCTGACCCTTTAACAAAAGGGTTACCGCCCAAATTGTATGCTGGCTATGTAAAGAATATGGGTAGTGAATGTTAAATGTTGAATGTTAATGTTTTTAATGTTTATGTGACACTCTAAGCTCCCTAATGTATAAATTTCTGAAATCTTTGTTTTCTTCTTTATGTTTATGCATGCAAATTATGATGAAAAAAACAAATTATGTTATGTTATTGTTTTGTAAAATGACATTATGTTTGAACTCATTATGGACTTCTCATTTTTAAGGTCATATTAAGGAGAAATGGATGATATAGTAGTACATGGAAGGGATCATGTCGACCGAATAATGTGTAACCGCCATGACTCTTATTATTTCTGTATCTTTAATTATGAATAATGATGGAACCAATTTATAAGGTCTTTTAATGTGCATTATGTTTATGTATTAAATCACATAATGTTATGACATCATATGAGTCAAGTGGGAGAATGTTAGAATTAATTGACGAATTAATTCTATTAGTGACTCATTTGAAATATTATGATGGGCCCAATTGTGATTTAATAAAATCTAAAGACTTATTGGTTATTATTATGAGAAGTGATAATAAAATAAAATAAAGATAAGATAAAATAAAAACCAACTTGATGGACGTTGGTTTAAAAAGGGATTGGGGTTCTGTCTCTGGCCATAAGGTTCTTTTCACAGTAACCCATCAAAAACCTGTGAGAAGAGAAAGAAAGGCAAAGAGATAGATTGGGTAACAGTGGTTGAAGAGCACACAGTATTAAAGGTTGAAGAACGCATATTCACAAGATCTCTCATGGATCAAGGTTAATGCTCTATTATGTTTATCGTGTGAGAATCCTAAATTCTAAAGATCCTTAATTAGTTTTACATAACACTCCAATTTTGGGATGTCATGGAAAGTTAGAAAACGAATGCGTTTGACGGAAAAGGATTATCATTGAAAATGTATTAATAAAAAAACTTTTAATTTGATTTAAGTTACATAGTTCAAAACGTCACTTTGTCAAAAAAATTCAAATAACAATTACGAACAAAAGTAAATTACATAGTTTGTAGTATCTGATTTAAAACAACTAAATAAATTATAAAAACTCCTGAGTCCACCCCAGCCTCTCGTCAATCTACTTCATGCCAAAATTATCTGTAATATCATTTGCTCCCATATAACACACACGTTATACGATCATCGCACATACAACAAACACACAAACAACCAAATAGGGGTAAACTAACCATAAACAATGATATATAAAAGAATTTTGTAAATAAAACACGACAATAATACTCAACATCTCATTCAAGTAACACTTAAGCATTAAGATCACAATCAAACTTTATTTTGAACACACAACCCCCAACATCCAAACAACCATATCAAACCAAGAGACTATCACATTCATCTAGAATTCTTAAACATAGTAATCATAATCAAGCTTCTGTTTTCCACGACCTTTTACCCCACAACAACATCTAGTTTCCTAGAAATAGATGGTTCGACGTGTCCCACTATCGCAGCCAGACTGTCTCCCTTATTCCTCAAGGAATTATGAGTAAAATCGTCGATGCATCGCACACCGGGCACTATACTCGCAACGAGCCAAAATAAGGTAAAACATCTTTCCTCTCCTCACTGCTTCACACAGGCAAGAAAGTAGAACACTCGAACCAATCTTCTACCACTGCTTCACACATGCGAAGAGGACCCATTTTCACTGCTTCACACAGGCAAAATAGTCATAACTAGGTCCCTAGATAAGGAAAACCTCACACAACATTTAATTCCACCAAGACTCTTCAAGATAGGCAAAACACTCTCAACACACAACACATGAAAATTACAGATTGTCAACAAAATACACTCCATTACATCATGCATAGAAAATAAAGTTCCATAACAAAAACTCATCAACTTACCAACCAATACCTTCCAACAATGAACTCAACGGGTGGTTTCAAACCCCAATAAAACAACAAGCAACTAAAGCACGAAGCCACCATTTTACTTGTACAACCATGCAACTAGAATATTACATGTAACCAAGCAAAAGACATAATATTGACATTGCAACTATGGCTTTATAACTTGCGTTCAACAAAATAATCAGCACATAAAATAAGGCACAAAGTAAAGCCAAACAACGCACTCATCTCATCAATGGTATAAGAATTTAAAGAGAACCAAAAGTTGTCATAACTTAAACGTGACTTTGAACATGCAATATGAATTCATAAAAGCCACAAGTGAGTCACACATATCCAAGAAAATAAACAAAAACTATAAAGTCAAAGTGAGCCATGGTTGGCACATCAAAGTTGCAACAATTAAAACACTAATATATATGCACTTAGCTTTTATGTAAAGTCTGAAAACATCAAGAATGGAAACAAAAGGCATGCATATGTGGCCCCCCTGGTTTTATTCCAAGCACATGTGATGAGAGAGAAAAAAGCATGTGGTATGAAATGTTAATGAAACTAAAATTTGTACCCATCTAAAATAGAACCATGCATTGTCCTTAAGAACCAAGCTACAACACGTGAAAAAAATCTCCAACCTTATTGGTTTGCTTCTTCTTTTTTTCTATCTATGCAACCCTTTCATGTAATATATCATAGTAAAATATAAAAGCAATAAAGCAAGAACCAAAACATGCACCATGCCAAGGTAAATATTTCACAAAAACAATCAACGAAAAGAGTTTGAAACAACAAAAAAAACTAACGCAACCTCCTCTAATTCTCACGGAAAAAGAAACTTCTCAATATTAAAGCCATGGCTCATTCTAATTTCAAACAAAGCCACTCATTAAAAGAACCCAATGCACGTTACATAAAAGTGGTCAAGTACAAGTATCACATCAAACTAAGACAAAGCACTAAACACTAAGTTATACTATACTATGCATTTGCATGGTCTGCACCTACAACCCAAGGAAATAGAAAAGTAATATCATGTGTGGTTAAAAAAAAGAAATAAAAAGCATGTGGGCCCTAAAATATTCTACCAACCAATTAACATGAAATTTGCAAAAAGAAAGAAAGAACCAAAAATAAAGTGGTTGCACCAACCCTTACATAACGTGAGTTGTCCAATCACTTACTACTATATTTTAACCCTTAGATGCATGACCAACAATTTGGAATTCTCTCTACACTGTAAACATGCACACCATCATAGTTTCTTATGCCCAAAGTGCTAAACAATTATAGAACCATTGATGGATAATATTTGTGAAAACAAAGGACTGCAACATGGTAAAACAATCAACATTAACATGGTTGTACTGAGACCTAAAAAAAACTAGAATGCCTATGCAATGTAGTTTCCCCTTTCCAGTTACCCTCTCAACGCACTCCAAGATAACCCTCTCACTATATGGTTATGCATTCAATACCAAAAGAAAGAGAACCCACAAACACTTTTCTATAAAACCTTGGTGACACTCACGTGAATGAAGAGAAAAGCTTAACTATTTGGAGAAAGAGAAAAGTGAATAGATATCACGTAAAGTGTAACAAACAAAATATGAAAACCGCACCTTTCAAAACTTTATATGAAAACAACCTCTGCACCACTTCTATGAATAAAATTGAATAAAGAACTGAACCTATACTCTACTCCACACGTTGCAGCTCTCACACAAATAAAACACTCAATGTATCAAGCTTTAAGAAGAGTTAGAGAGAACAATAAAACCCCATGTAAGGTATACAACCCCATGCATTCACCATGTACAAACATACATATAACCATGCGCCCTTGAACGAAAACGTGGAGAACCGTGAACCCAACCCAACGTGACCCTGCTATCTACATGCAAACACTGTTTACGTAAACCGGGAACCATTGATCAGGTTCACAACAGTGTAAAACACAACCAAAAATACTTAACCATGCACTAAATCACAAAAGAGAAAAAGAATACAAGTTCAGTTTCAAAAACAACAATAGGAACAACACCCATACATTTAAGCATACTCTTTCAAGTCTCATATACCAAATACAACAGATAAAAGAAGAAAAAAACAATGTCAACTTCCTCTACTTTGTGTAGAAGTCCCTCCAAAATTTACGTCTCTCCCGTAGCCTCACCTTCACGATTCCTTGCCTTGCCACTTTCTTTCCTCCTTTTCTAACCCCCCAAACCCTAAATAACTTAGGATATATATATCACACTCTCCTCTACTAATCCTAACATAATCTTTCTGTTAAAATTTTGGAAACAAAACCAAAGTCTTGGTCGTTTGGCCTTTCTATTTTATTTAATATATGACAATAACATATTTTCAAAAGAAACAGAAAAAAAAAATATATGTATAAGAGATAAAGAAAATAAAATTGAACACATGACCTAACATGAAAGAAGAGAGAGAAAACTAATTGAAAATTAACGGGCCCCACCACTTAAATGAGAAAGAAAAAGAATATATATTAAATAAATTTCGCCATCCAAGTTCATAGCGCTAGCCACTGAACTAGATGCATTCTCATGACATAAAGCGCACCAATTATTTATATACATATATAATTTACATTCCATAATTAAGTAAGTAATTAAAATAAATAAACAACACTTAATTTAAATCAATCAATTAATTATTCCATCATATATCAAAATTAAATAAAATACTTAATCTAAATAAATCCACAATCTCAAACAAGCCATCATTTTTTCTATGTGTTTTCCTTTTTTCTAATTTTTTTCTTGGGTCGTACATACCCAAGAACTCGAAGATGATTAAGAGCAGGAGGTGTACCATACAAGAGTTCATAAGAAGATTTCTGATTTAACACAATTGTGGGAGTACAGTTGATTAGATATCATGTAGTTAAAGCACAATCTCCCCAAAAATGAATAGGAAGGTTAACTTGAAAGCACAAGGCACATGCAACATTTAGAATATGTTTACTTGCCTGCTTTGTTGCAAAGTTCCTATACAAGAAGTTTCAAGCACTATACCATGATCGCGAAAGTATGTTCCCATTTAGAAACATTTTGTATCACTGTCATTTCGAATAATTTTTAACTATTTGTGAAATTGGATTTAGCCATGGAAATAAATTGTCACAGTTACATTGAAATTTCTTTCTTGTCAATAAGAAGATAAATCCAAAGATCTTGTACAACCTCCAAACGCGAAATAATCATTTGCAACGATGGTTCAGTATGCTCATGATCCAAGAAATTAACCTTTGGTAACTAATGTTAGTGACCAATTTAGAGACCAAATCATAATAGAAACTATTTTATTTACCAATTTAGAGACCCATTATAATTTTTTATTTATAATAGAAACTATTTTTTGTTACCAATAACTTTTAGTTATAAATTAATATTTAAATTTGTTACTATACTTACTAATTATTTTTTGTCATTAAAATTGATCATTATTTAAATATTTTGTTATAGTGAAAAAAAAACGTTAAAAGTTAATTTATATTAAAAAAATGATATTTTAAAACTAAACTTAGAATTAGTTTTATTCAAATATATTAAAGAAACGTGTCATTTTTAAACATAAAAAAGTTTAACAAAATTATTCTCAATTCACAAAACTTTTAGAACCTGTCCTCAAAATTTATATCAAAGGAAAAAATAGGATAATTTGAATAATAATTTGATAAGAGCGAGAGTGCGAACAAAAATGACATGTTTGTACTTCGAAAAATCCATGGACAACTCTTTTTCGATTGTTTCTTCCTACACTATATCAAATATTTTCATGCACCCTGTCATGAAAATATAGACTTTCAGAAGTTTTGGTGTGAGATAGGGTGGAGGGTGGGAATTAGATACCCAGATTCGTGTTTTCGGAGAAGTAATATATACTTCTGGAAAAAAGGAAATCCTTAATATCGTTAATGAGTATTTGTACAGATATATTGCGGATAGATCGGAACAAATTTCATCGTCATATATATATATATATATATATATATATATATATATATATATATATATATATATATATATATATATATATATATATATATATATATATATATAACAATATATAAATGGAGATTTCTTTTTTTGTGTCCATATTTTAAAATACCAATTTTATCATTTAAAATCGGTTGTCTCTACTTCTTCTCTTTTTCTCTTCTTCTTTATTTATCAATGATTATTCTTTCATCTCTTCTGATATATTTTATTTTATTTTTAATAAATATAATTTTAGTTTATATATTAACTTAATAACATTACAATATTATTACCTATTAATATAATATCACATATATATAAAAAAAAAGCATACACACAGACACGATAACGCCTATATTTACACTAGTTCATTTTGAGAAGAAATTCATTCTCATCTCACACCTTATCCAATATGTATAACATTTTTATTCCATCCATATTTCCACATAATAATGAAAATACCTGTATTCATTATGATATCGGCTTTCTTATTATTTTAATATTAATTAATTAATTTTTATAAAAATTTATAAAAGATAATAAAATAAATATAATATTATCAAATATTTAATATTTTTTTTAATATCAAATTTTTAAGAATAAATTATAATTTTTTATATTTTAAAATAAAAAATATCAAACAAAATTTTATGAGAATAAAAATATTTATTAAATTCATAAATATTAATAAAACTAAATTGATAAAACTAAAAAGTATTTTTAAAAATTATAAACAAAAAACTCTCATATTTTATAAATATTTTAAATATGTCTTCACTTTCTTTCTCTAAATTTTAATAAAACATTACTTTTTTATAAATTAATAAAAATTACTGGAATAAAACCGCACAAAATTATTTATTTTTATTATGTCATGTTTTAATTTTAGAAAGGACTTTGTAGAATGATAAGAAAATAAAACGTATACTAGATATTTCCTTTTGAAATACTAATAAGAAAACAATTTTTTAAAAGCACGTTTTAGAATGTAAAAAACAAAATGTTGAATTGAGTACTTTTTCAAACATGCTCTTTGCATTTTTAAAGGTGCTCTCTAAAATATTTTTTTCATTTTCATTTCCTGTAAACTACCTTTATGAATGTTAAAAGAAAATAAAATATATTGTAAAAGGTTTTTCCATAACCTTAAACAATGAAACATATTTCAAAATTCATTTTCATTTCTTGTAAACCACCTTTATGAATGTTAAAGAAAATAGAATATATTGTAAAAGGTATTTCCATAACCTTAAATAATAAAATATATTTCAACGATTGGAGAATGAAAATAAATAAATAAATAAGTAAAAGCTCTAAAAGTACTTTTCCAAATGTAAAAAGACTACTATGAAAATATCCACTTAAACAGTTTTATTGCTTTTCACATTTAATTAAAAGAGTTCAAACGAGGTCAAATAATAGGAATGAACTTAACTTTAAATATGGAGTTTTGGGCCCATGGAAAAAGGGTCTTTCTTCCTACACCTCCAAACATTTCTTCTAGACCTCCAAAATTTTTTTAAATTCTCAAAATACCCTTTGACCATTTAAAAAAACTCACGGACATCACACCACAAAAATACTTACGTATGTCGACTTTCGAAAATCAAAATATACGACTTCCGGAAATCAAAATATATCATCAGAAATTGACTTCCAGAAATCAAAATATATCATCGAAAGTCGACTTCCAAAAATCAAAATATATCACCGAAAGTCGACTTCTGAAAATCAAAATATATCACCAGAAATCGACTTTCGAAACTCAAAAATTACTACTAAAATCGACTTCCATATATATATATATATATAACCGGAAGTCGTACTTCCATATATATATATATATATGTATATATATATATAAATAAACAGAAATCAAAATCCGTTTATATATATATATATACACAGAGGTCTGACTTTATATATATATATATATATATATATATATATATATATATATATATATATATATATATATATATATATATATATATATATAAATATAAAAATAGAAGTCAGACTTTTGTATATATATATACAAACCGGAAGTCAGACTTTTATATATATATATATATATATATATATATATATATATATATATATATATATATATTATTTTTTTTAATTTAAAGTTTTATTATTTGAATTTAAACTATTTTTTAATTTTTTAGTTAGTATTTTATTAGTTATTTTTTTATTTTTTAAAGTAATTTTTTTTAAATTTATATATTTTATAAATTTTAATACGTGTTTTAAAAATAAAATAAAATAATATATATATATATATATATATATATATATATATATATTTATATACGGAAGTCGACTTCTGTAATATTTTTTATTTCCGAAATTTGACTTTTGGTGATGATTTTTGATTTCTGGTAGTCGACTTCCGGTGATATATTTTGACTTCCGGAAGTCGACTTCCGGTGATATATTTTGACTTTCGGAAATCGACTTCCGGTGATATATTTTGACTTCCGGAAGTTATATAGTTTGACTTCCGGAAGTTATATATTTTGACTTTCGGAAGTCGACATAATTTTGGGGGTGTGGTGTCTGCGGGTCAAAGGGTTTTTTGGGAATTTAAAGAAAGTTTGGAGGTGTAGAAGAAATTTTGGAGGTGCATGAAAAAAGACCCTGCAAAAAAGAGAGAAAAAAAGTGGGCTATTTCGTTCTGTATCCCAGAAAATTTCCTCCTACACCCCATCAAATAAGTGAATTTTCATATTTTACCTTCCGGAACACACTAAATCAAGTATTGTTCAAATACGTGTGTGTGTGTGTGTATATATATATATATATATATATATATATATATATATATATATATATATATATATATATATATATATATATATATATATATATATATATATATATATATATATATATATATATATATATATATATATATATATATATAAAAGGGTCATGAGATAAAAAGATAGTGGTAAATATTAAACATATTTCAATGCCAAGTGAGACCGGAGAAAATTACTTTTTTTCTTTTTAAGAATGGAAGGAGAAGATACAAAAAATGAGGACATAGATAATAAATTTTTTCTTAACTTTCTTTTGTTTCTTCACAACATAACAAAATGAAATTAGGTAAAAATGAAAGATAAATACAACATGTGAAAAACTAAAAAGACAATTAAAATAAAAAATAAAAATTATCTTAATAATTTATTTTCTTTATTATATTTGATTATATATTTTATAATTTATTAACATTAAATGTTATACTCTATAATAAAAATAAAAAATACCTAATTTTATTTTTATTAACTTTTCAATATACTATTATCTAATTTAAGAAGATATGCATTTAAAAAAAATTAAAAATAAATAATTAACAAATTTTAAGCATATATAATTTAAAAAGAAATTGAAAGAATGAAAAAGTTTGGAAAGACTGTAGTCCTAAAGGCAAATCCATAAAGGGCTTTGGCCCAGATAGAAACGAGTTTTACTAACAGCCCTATGTAGTCATATCAATAATATATTTTCTGAAATAATTAAGTTAACAAATTTATTGTAGGTATCGTGATTTGATTATAATATAAAATTAGTTTATTTATACAGTTAGAGCATAATTTTTCTTTTCATCTTTTATCTTTTCTAATAACGAATAATTTGGCAAGCATAAATCACATTTTGTATAGATTTGTTATTTTGTAATTTAAAAATATTTGCATATTTATGATTATCTTCGATTATATTAAGTGTGTTCAATATAGAAGATAAGTTTGTTAACGAAACATCGCATCTAGTAAACTTGTATAATAATACAATTTAGTTATTATTATTTAAGATTGTTAAAGTATGGTGAAGAGATACAAAATAATTTTACACTGTCAATATTACCATAGGAGTAGCCATGTTAAAGTGGGTCAGGTCTGTCGACTGGTTTGTCATTCTGTCAAGAAGAGAGCGAGTAGGGTTAGAGTTTCCAACTCACCAACTCGTTGTGGTCAGGTCCATCTAACCCGTCAAACTAGCGGGCAAAAGGCGGACCAGCCCATCCTAACTTGCCAACCCTTTTTTTTTATGTTTAAAAATTAAAAATAATTAAAAAATATTTTTTTTATATTATATAAACATATATATATATATATATATATATATATATATATTTTTACAAACAAAAATATTTAAAAAGTTAAAAGAAAATTAAAAAATATTAATTTTTTTTAAAAAAAAGTGGCAGCCAAGCTTGTCGGTCTGTCCTGAGGCGGAGCAGGTTGCAGTATCCAACCTATTTCGTTGTGGCGGGACAACCCAACCTAGCCTGTGTTTTGGCGGGTCAAGGGTGAGGCGGGCTAAAATGGGTCAGGCTAGCCCGTTTTGACACCCCTACATAGGAGCATGTATTAGTTATATTTGACCTATTCCTTAACTTAAGTTTGTGTAGTTATAAATATAATCTTTGATGTTAACAAATTGTGGTGATATTTCCGGAAGCAATTTTTTTTTTTCAAATAAAGTGACAATCACCTCAATATGTTTTCTTCTCTTAAAAATTATAGGTTTTGAGAAATATGCAAGATAGTTTGGTTATCATAAATAAGTGTCATTTGCATGAACATCCAAAATCTCAATTCTTTATGTAACTATTTAAACCAAATATGCAGGATAGTTTGGTTATCATAGATGCAATTTTTTCTTAAATAAAGTGAAAACCACCTCAATATATTTTCTTCTTTTAAATACTAGGTTTGGGAAAATATGCAGGATAGTTTGATTATCATAAATAAGTGTCATTAAACCAAATAAAAGATCGTAACTTTATATCATCCTCTTGCAAAAGACCTTGCTACTACAATTTCTTGCTTTTCTAGAAAATAAAATTGTCTTAAATAAAGACACAATATCTAAAGGTGGAGATTTTCTATCACATATGTAGGCCAATATGTAACTTAATAACCCAAAATACAAATTTGTGTAATTTTTTGACAAAAATTGAAAACACTTCAATAACACACTTTACCTGAGCCCCACAAGTGACCTATTGAGATGTGGTGACAATTCAAAAAACAACTCTTTATTTTTATAATATTTTTTTCTTGCTCTCTTATTCATATTATTCTATGTGAGACTTTGGTTAATACTACCCACTTGAGAACCAACAATAACAAGACATTTTCCAAGGACACCTTTAATATACTTCAAAATGCGAATAACTACATTTCAATATCCTATACATGAAGAATTTCTAAATTACCACACTGACTGCAAGAAAAAGGCCAAGATGTATAACTATGAGATAGTTCAGTTTCCCAACTAGTATTCTATATTTTGCAGGACCAAGCAACGACTTCTCCTAATTAGCTAGAAATTTGGAATCCATGAGCGATTCAATGAGATTTCAATTCATTACTTTAGTTTCCTCTAAAATATCTAATACATGCTTCCTTTGAGAAATGATAATTCCATAATTGAATTGTGCTACCTCTATTGTTTTAGTCATGACATGTGATGTGACTAAAGGTCTTTATTTCTTGATTTCTAATTCACACTTAGAACATACTAAGTTTTTTTTAAAAGATATCTTGAAACAAAGAATGAAAAAAATGATGATCATTGTACTCAATGATGGATCTTTCTTGTATATGAGAGAGTCTGTAAACACATTTTTAATTTTGTTAAAATTATTATCAAATATTTGGAAAAAAAATTATGTTGCCTCTCTTAATCATATATTTTCTCCTAATTTTACCTTCGCTAATTTTTTATTTTTAATTTAAAAGATTCCTAGATTGTGATTTAAATAATTTTTAATTGTCCGTTAACTTAGAGGTTTAGGTCCGCACCTAGTCTAACAATATGAAAGCAGATGTATTGGGTGAAATTTAATAGCAAGAAGTCAAACACATTCTTTTAATAAAGTGGTTGAAATTGGGACAATTAATTCTAGGGTTAAATATTTTTTTGTCCCTCAAATTTAAGTGAATTTTGGAAATAGTCCCTCTTTGAAACTTTATATCAATTTAGTCATTCATCTTTAGAAATACGTAGATTTAATCCTTCTTACCAAATTTTGTTAAGTTTATTTGACATTTTAAATGCATTTTATGATAATATTTGAGTTAACATTAAAGGTGTAAATAATTTAAATACTATCATGACCGCTTGAAACGTTAGATAAACTTAACAAAATTTGGTTAAAAGGACTAAATTCACATATTTTTAAAGATGAAGGACTAAATATATTTGGTTTTGGAATAAATATATAATCAAATTTTGGTTTTGTTTAATATTTTAAATGAATTAATTGAATCAAGAAGTCACCAAAGTGACCTCTCTTGAGTAGATAGTTCATGAAAAATGTTAAATGTTGGTGTTTATGTACGTTCATGCGGGTATTGATCGGCCCAAAGGAAGATTAATATTTGGCCGAATTGCATACACACATGTGATGATAAACGTGTGATAATTATCAGGATTTGCTTTGTCGATGATAAATTAATCCAAAGATGGGTTTGTTGTTGGACGTGCTTTATTATCAATGTTTGATCATTACAACCAGATATCCCCTAACAGTTGATATTACTGTCCAAAGACTTGATATTAATGGTGCATTGGGTGTTTTGGGATGGGTTAAACCATTATTTGAATATATATTTATAATGATTTATTTTATTATGTGAGCATAATTAGTTAATTCCTCTTGTTTTATATACAGCTACAATTGCTTCTGTATCTGCTAATATGAATTCTGTTCTGATCCTCAACGGAACAATTTTTAAGGACTGGAAAAGGAACATGGAAATTGTTCTCAACTGCATCAGTCTAAAGCATAGTCTTGCTATGGTCTGTTCTGAGGTCAATTTAGCGTCAGTACCTAGTAACACTTGGTGGTTAGACTCAGGTGCTACTACTAACATCAGTGTTTCTATGAAGGGTTGCCTGAACTACCGGAAGCCAACTGATTCTGAAAGATGGATATATGTTGGAGATGGCAAATCGGTGGAGGTGGAGGCTATTGGGCATTTCAGATTATTATTATGTACTGGTTTTTATTTGGATTTGAAAGACACTTTTGTTGTGCCGTCATTTAGACGGAACTTAATTTTAGTTTCTTATTTGGACAAATCCGGTTATTCTTGTTCATTTGGAAACAATGAATTTAGTTTGTCTTTTAATTCAAATATTGTTGGAACTGGTTCACTTTTGGCTTATGATAATCTATATTTGCTTAATACTGTGATCACCTATAATGAAACCCTCAATACAGAATCTCATGGTACTAAACGTAAAATTGACAATACTCAATCAGGAGCATTATGGCACAAGCGCTTAGGTCACATCTCTAAAAATAGAGTTGAACGACTTGTGTCAAACGGAATCTTAGAGTCCATTGACTTCACAAACTTTGATCTTTGTGTTGAATGCATTAAGGGCAAACAGACCAAAGCGAAGAGATTAGGTGCATATAGAGCTTCAGACGTCTTAGAGTTGATTCATACGGATATTTGTGGGCCATTTCCTACACCTTCTTGGAATGGTCAACAATACTTTATATCATTCATAAACGATTACTCAAGATATGCATACTTATTTCTTATACATGAAAAGTCACAATCTTTGGATGTGTTCAAATCTTTTAAAGTTGAAGTTGAAAATCAACTCAACAAAAGAATTAAGTCTGTTAGATCTGACCGTGGTGATGAGTACTATGGCAGATATGATGGATCAGGTGAACAGCGTCCAGGACCTTTTGCCAGGTACCTAGAGGAGTGTGGAATTGTCCCACAGTACACCATGCCGGGATCACCCAGTATGAATGGTGTAGCTGAGAGATAAAACCGGACTCTTAAGGATATGGTAAGGAGTATGATTTGTCATTCCACCTTACCAGAGTCACTCTGGGGAGAGGCACTAAAGACGGCAGCTTATATTCTAAACAGAGTACCAACTAAAGCAGATACTAAAACACCTTATGAGCTTTGGATTGGGCAAAAGCCTAGTCTAAAGCATTTCCATGTGTGGGGTTGTCCAGCTGAGGCAAGGCCTTATAAGCCAAATGAAAAGAAATTGGACTCCCGAACAGTAAGTAGTTACTTTATTGGTTATTCTGAGAGATCCAGGGGATATAAATTTTATGATCCCATATTAAAGACAATTTTTAAGACAGGGACTGCTACATTCTTTGAGGATATTGAGTTTGGGGGGAAGAATCAGCTTAGGAAATTTGTTTTGGAGGAAGAATTGGTAATAATTCCAGAATCGATTCAAACAATTGCTTTTGATGAAGTAAGTTCGGAACCTCCACAAAACATTGTTGATGAACCTCATACTCAAGATGATTTGGTTGTTCGTGAAGAACAAACTCAAGATCCTCAACAACCTATGCTTCATGAGCCAGCACCTTTGCGGAGATCCATGAGAGAAAGGAGAAGTGCCATTTCAGATGATTATGTTGTATTTCTCCAAGAAAATAAAGATCCTAACAATGGTGTGATGGAAGATGATCCAATCACCATCCATCAAGCCATACAGAATCCTAATTCAGAAAAATGGATTGAAGCAATGAGGGAAGAGTATAAATCCATGCAAGACAATAAGGTTTGGGAACTTGTCCCATTACCAGAAGGTGTGAAACCCATTGGTTGTAAATGGTTATTTAAGACCAAACGGGATTCTAATGGTAATGTGGAGAGATATAAGGCTCGTCTTTTAGCTAAGGGATTTACTCAAAAAGAAGGGATTGACTTTAAAGAGACTTTTTCTCCAGTTTCATCAAAAGACTCTTTTAGGACAATTATGACTCTTGTTGCACATTATGATTTGGAGCTTCATCAAATGGATGTCAAAACGGTGTTTCTCAATGGTGACATTAACGAGACGATCTATATGGTGCAACCAGAAAATTTTGTGTCGGGAGACCCAAAGAATATGGTTTGCAAATTGACTAAATCCATTTATGGACTAAAACAAGCATCCCGTCAATGGTACCATAAATTTCATCAAGTAATTCTCTCATTTGGCTTCGAGATGAATCTTGTTGATGATTGTGTGTATCACAAGTTTAAGGGGAGCAAGTTTATTTTCCTGATCTTATATGTTGATGACATTCTGCTTGCCACTAATGATATAGGCATATTGCACGAAACTAAGAAATTTCTGTCAAAGAATTTTGAAATGAAAGATCTTGGTGACGTCTCCTTTGTATTAAGAATTCAGATACACTGAGATCGATCTCGGGGTATTCTAGGATTATCACAAAGGAGCTATATCGATAAAGTTCTTAAAAGGTTTTGCATGCATGAATGTAAATCCGGGGATACTCCAGTTGCTAAGGGAGATAAGTTCAGTCTCAATCAGTGCCCAAAGGGAAATTTGGAAATTGAGGAAATGAAGAAGATTCCTTATGCGTCAGCTGTAGGGAGTTTGATGTATGCCCAAGTATGTACGCGTCCAGACATAGCAAACATAGTTGGGGTTCTAGGCAGATACTTAAGCAATCCAGGAATGGACCATTGGAAAGCAGCAAAGAGGGTCATGAGATATTTAAAGAGAACAAGAGGTTATATGCTCACATATAAGAGGTCAGACCAGTTAGAGATCACTGGGTTTTCTGACTCAGATTTTGCAGGATGTCAAGATAGCTTAAAATCTACTTTAGGTTACATTTTTATGTTGGCAGGTGGTGCAGTTTCTTGGCGTAGTGTCAAGCAAACCCTTACAGCTTCATCCACCATGGCAGCAGAATTTGTAGCATGCTATGAGACATCTAATCACGGGATATGGCTGAGAAATTTTGTCACAGGGCTGAAAATTGTGGAAAGCATTGAAAGACCACTTAAGTTATATTGTGACAATAAATCAGCTGTATTGTATTTCAACAACAATAGGAGCTCGACTAAGTCGAAGCACATCGACATTAAGTTCCTAGTTGTTAAAGAAAGAGTACAGAGTGGACAGATTTCCATAGAACATTTAGGGACAAACTCCATAATTGCAGATCCTCTAACTAAAGGACTTCCACCCAAGGTCTTTCATGAGCATGTTGCTCACATGGGTGTTTTAAGTTTGAGGAATCTAAGGTTTAGTGGGAGATAGTCATTTTTATATGTTTTATGTTCTATGTTTAATTTCTTGTATGCATACATTAAACTTTCAGATATATTTGGTTATTTATATATGTGGTTTTAATTTTACACTTTGTACATTAAGTTTTTATATTGATCTCATTAAGTTAAAGTTTGGACCAGTTGAAAATAGAAGTGTATATATAGATCACCTTCACATAATTTTTCATACTACACATTTCATGATGAATCCATGTCATTTGGTTGTGTCAGGATTAGTGATCATTGTTGATTTTAGTTGCGATTGATGCAATGAAAAACTGGTTTGGTTCTACATACTGATATAATCAATGGACGGGACTTTTGGAGTATGCTCGAGTAATATAATGGCAATTTTGAGCTCATAAAGTCTAACACATTTATAAGGTTGTAAGGACATATATATTTGTGACCAGTGGGTGATTGTTAGTAATTTTGGGTCATGCATATATATGACACATAATTAAATGTGTTAGGGCCATTATTTATAAAGCCAAATAATAAAGTGATCTGACTAAATTAAAGATTTGGCTAAAGGCATATGTCATGAAAATAAATATTGTGTAGAGACCAGTTAGTAATTTCTAATTTGATGAGGGGCCAAATTAGAAATACTAAAACTTAAGTAATTCAGATTATAAATGGTCGTGGTCCCCTTCTGAGAGCACACACAGAGTCATAACGTACTTTTCCTGTTCCTTTCTCCTTATACCTATCAAGAGAGAAAACCAAAGGAAAATAAAAGTGCTCTACAGGAGGAAGATCAGTGTATCATTAGTGCTCTCTATAATATCATCGTTATGGAATATCGTATGATTATCAGTATGGAATATTAATAATATGATCACATTCTGCGTTTTTATGCTTACACGTATATCTATAATATATATATATATATATATATATATATATATATATATATATATATATATATATATATATATATATATATATATATATATATATATATATATATATATATATATATATATACACTTCTTTAGTGTTTTTTGTTTTTCCAATTTTATCTTTTTAATTATTATTTTTTAAATTTAAATAATTATTCATAATAAAAAATTATTTACACAATATTACTTTTTAATAACTAAAAATTATTTTATCTATAGTTACATCCATAACTATATACATATTTTTGTGTTTTCAATTTTACCATTTTAATAACTACTGTTTCTAAAATTTAAATAATTTATAAATATTTTAAAAAAAAGTACGCACAATTTCAGTATGACACAAATAATTAATTTTAAAACGAATTGAAAAGATATAAAATTATTTTTTCAACTTTTTTATGAATGAAATACTTATATTAGCGTCAGTATATTAATTAAAATAAATATTAAAAAGAAATATGACTAGTGTTAATAAATCCAACACGAACCTTATTTACTTTTAATATTTATATTTATTTATGTTATAGTTTTGATTAAATACACGTTACTTATAGAAAAAATTAAAATAAATATTAAAAAAGATAAGGTTAGTATTGACTAACACTAAATACAAAAAATTTAAATAAATAAGACTAGTATAGGTTCATTGGACGCTAACTTTATTTATTTTATATTTTATTAATTGATGTTAGCGTTAATTTAGAAGACACTGACTATAACAAAAAAAGAAAACAAAAGAAATTATGTTAACATGGACTTACTACACACTATCTTTATTTATTTATAACATTTATATTTATTTTAGGTTAGCATCAATTAAATTAGTCTTAAATTACATATTTTGAATTTGTCTTTTTCATATTGAATATTAACTGTATATTATTTTTAAATAATCCAACTAAAGATGACATATATTTTTATTTATAATTTTCTTCTCTCACTTTTTATATAAATTTCATCACACTTATCTTCTTCATTCATATTTATAAATTTTCTCACACTCATATCTTTCATCACATTCATCTCCTTCACCCACATTCATCTCCTTCATCCAAACTTATCTTTTTCATCTAGACACATTCATCTGCATTTTTTACCTTATCTTCATTCATATTTCTTCTCCTTCATCCACATTTTCTCTTCATCTTCTTATTTCATACTCATTTATTCCATCGACATTTATCTCTCTTATAGACATTCATTTCTTTCATCATTATAACTTTTTTTTTTGTTTATATTTGTTGAATATGGAGGTACTCTACAATATCCTTTTTTTTTTAATTTATTGTCGCTAGCATCGGCCAAGTCGATGTTAAATTAAATAAATTTTAAAATAAAAATACACAACGCTAAATTACCTTAATAAAAACATTAATTAGAAATTGGTGAAAAGAATTACCATTCATGATTTTAGAATTGTACGCGGGTGTGATGCAAATTTGACACTACGAATTATCTAGCATCTACTTTTGCTTGATAGTGTCAGCTTTTAATTGATGTTATTAATGCATATTTATTGGTTAGGTTTGTTAGTTTGTTTTTAGATGAGTTTCCTCGGTTTTTGTTTTCTTTTCTTTACCTGTAGCTTTTGTAAGTGTGCATATACGCCATTTTTCCCTTCGTACAAGTAATTTTTGCCTTTTAATAAAAGTTGTTTCCTTTCTTCTTGAACCTTTGTTTTATTTGATATGGTATCAAGAGCAACTATTCTTTTTATCTAAAAGCTTCCACTCCTTTTTTCTTTCTCTCTTGCATTCTTGTCATTCTCTTCTTCTTCTTGTTTCCATGGCTGCTACCAATGTTTTTGTTACCAAAAGAATTACTTTCTAAATTAGTCTATAATTAATTAGTAACCAATTTAACAACCAATTATAAATTTTTTTCATAATAGTGACTATTTTAGTACCCATAATTTTTATTTTACAAATATGTATATAAATTGGTGACTATAGTGACTAACAACTTTTGGTCACTAAAAGTAGTTATTAATAAAACATTTTCTTGTAGTGATAGGTTTCATGATACTCTTGTTGGCACAAGCAAGCTTGGAGCAAAGAATTGATAAATCCATGTACATGAAGATCTCATGTGATTGATGAAGATTGTTGAAGATTCGCTTGAAGATTAAGTTTTTAGTGTGTTAAGTCTGGAAATAATATGTTAAATGTAATGTTTTGGTGTTATATCATGTTGGTAGGCTATATGACATAGGTTAGATGCCTTGTTAGTCTTGGTGTGTCACTTTTAATATGTTAAAATGAGTTTTAGCAGGTTAAAAGGTTTGCAGTATATAATTTCTAATATGAATGCATTCAGTTAATTGAATTATTTTTCAATCGACTGATTTCACTTAAGTTAAGTGAAATCAGCTGACTGTACAAAAAATTCAATCGACTGGTTTCAATTAAACTAGACTATATATGCTGTGTTTTCGAGAGCAGAGTTAAGTTTCTGAGTTTTTGAGCGCAAAATCTTGTCATTCTTCTCTGGAAAACTTTCTCTCTACAATACACAACTACAACGTGAAGTTTGAAGATCGTGTTTAATATTGGAGGCATTTTGGCTTGTGCGTAGCTTGAAGAACACATGTATGGTTGGCTAGGGAGAGCCACTATCAGGTTTGGATGTTCTTGTGCCTCTAGTTGTTTTGCCTAATGTGATTTCAGGTCTGTAAGTGTGATTCTTGCAGGGAAGTTGTCTAGATTTTTGTGAGTCAAAAGTCTTATGAGTTTCTTTGTTCAAAAGTCAAATCTTGGTGTTTGATTTGTAAAACTTTTGAATATAGTGGAAACCAGGCTCAAGTTGTCCAGGTAAATTGGATGTAACTCTGTGATTGAGTGAATTAGTATAAAAACAACTGTGCAACTCTCTTTCCCTCATCTCACTCACTTTGAGTCACTTTAAAATCTCAAGAAAATCAAGTAATCCACTTTTTGTTGTGTTTTAATGCATTCTTGTGTAATCTGAGGTTGTATAATTGTTAGAAATATTTATTGGAACAAGTCTTGTATGTAAAAGATTTTTGTTTGAGTTAAATTTGCGAGTTTTGCATTCTGCATAAATTCCCAGTATTTTAGCTGACTGATTTGTCATTTTAATCGATTGTTTCATAGCTCAGGAATAAATTAGTCTGCTGTTTTAATTTTTTACCGATTGAAAGAGTACAGGTTTGCAATTTTTACATCATAATTTTCCAGTCTATTTGATTCAATTGAAAAGAGTTTTAAGCTTTCGAAAAAGTTTTAATAGTCAATTCAATCCCCCCTTCTTAGCTTAAATCACCATTTCAAACCTACAACTTTTATTTCTTTTGGTTTTTTCTAATCTAAATATGATTATTCCCTTACTATAAAAGGTTTTGACACTACGTTTATTGTTCTTCTTGTTAATGTGGATGATATTATTATAGTTGGCCCTAACATGAATAACATCAATCATGTTAATATTCAACTTCAGAACACTTTTAATTTGAAACATTCTTGGGGATTTAATATTCAACGTCATTACATTTTATCCCTCCTTGAAGATTGTGGCATGCTTGTTTGCGAACCATCATCCATTCCCATGCTTCTCAATCTAAATTTACATAATGAATTTGGTTTTCGTTTCATCAAGTGGGCTTGTACATCACTAAAACGAGGATAAGCACCTGAACCTAAGCATCTGAAAAGCAAAGTCAAATCCATTTTTGAAGAAAATAAATTCCTAATCTATTAAAAAAGTATCAAAAGAGTATCCTTTATTAGTATTAGTACAACCACATTCATGATTCTATCTTTGCGAAGATTATTACTCACGACACACATTATATCTTCGATGATTTCCATTCTCCTTGGTTCTATTCATTTTGTTGCCAAGGAATTACCGAAATGAAGAGTCGCCGAATCTCCTTTCTGACCCTGGAATTTATAGACGTTTTACATAATGTTTATTATATTTAACTATTTCTCTCCTAATATATGTTTCTTTGTTCATAAATTAAGCCAATATATATCCAACCCTCACTCTGAACACATGGTAGCTATTTGTTGAGAATATTACTTAATATCTTTTTTTATTTAAATTAGTTTTTAGAAAATATTTCAGTTTTAGAGATATGTGTCAGTTTTAGAAATTTGTTATTATTTTAGATTAGGAGTGAGATATTATAAATATTTTATACTTGATATTTGTTATATTTTGCTCTATATATAGAGTATATCAATAAAATACAAAAACATGTTCCTCCGTATAACATATCACATATATCTCTTATATCTCTCATATTATCAAAAGCCCTAAAATTCCCAACAACTGGTATCAAGAGCCATTGTTCTTACTGCCGATAGAATGGAAGGAAATATGTCGCACGTCGCTATTCCACTCTTTGATGGTGAAAGCTATGATCTATGGGCGGTAAGGATGCAAACATATCTAGAGGGGCTAGATCTATGGGAAGTTGTGGAGGAAGATGATGTTCCCTTGTCTGAAAATCCCACCATGGCTCAAATGAAAGCGCATAAAGAAAAGAAAACGAGAAAGGCAAAGGCAAAATCATGCTTGTTCGCAGGTGTTTCACAAATGATTATGACCAGGATCATGACTTTAAAGTCTCCCAAAGAAATATGGGAATACTTGAAAGCAGAATATGAAGGGAACGAGAAGATTCGAGGCATGAAAGTTTTGAACTTGATAAGGGAGTTTGAGATGCAAAGAATGAAAGAGTCAGAGACGATTAAAGAATACTCAAACAAATTGTTGGGTATTGCCAACAAGATAAAATTGTTGGGAAAGGAGTTTTCAGATTCCAGACTCGTTGAGAAAATTCTGGTGACGGTGCCGGAAAGATATGAGGCATCTATTGCTTCCTTAGAAAACACAAAAGATTTGTCTACAATCACCTTTACAGAGGTGATACATGCCTTGCAAGCACAAGAACAACGAAGATTGATGAGAGAAGATCATGAGGCGGTTGAAGGTGATTTAAATTACACGGAAGATAATGCTCTCATAGTCAAGAAAAATATAAGGAGCAAATACAACAACACACAGGTTTTTCCATCTTGTCCCCATTGCAAGAGAAAAGGTCATCAACCCAATTGGTGTTGGTGGAGGCCAGATGTCAAATGTCACAAATGCGGTCAATTGGGACATGTGGAAAAGGTATGCAAATCTAAAGATTCTGAAGAAGATGTTCAAATTGTGGAGAATAAATCAGATGAGGATAAATCAGAGGAAGATCTACTTTTTACAACATCATGTGTCACAACCAACCAATCTTCAAAAGATTGGATTATAGATAGTGGTTGCACAAACCATATGACTCATGATAGAGAAATTTTCAAGGAGCTGAATAAATCAAATATTTCCAAGGTAAGAATTGGGAATGGAGAACAACTTGCTATGAAAGGTACAGGAACAGTTTCAATTAAAACTCATTCAGGTATCAAATTAATTTTTGATGTCTTATATGTTCCTGAGATTACCCAGAATTTGTTAAGTGTTGCTCAATTGTTAGAGAAAGGTTATAAGGTCTCCTTTGAAAATAAAGTATGTGTGATCAAAAATGCAAACAACATAGAGGTATTTAAAGTCCACATGAAAGACAAAAGATTTGCGCTGGATTTTATGAAGGAGGAATTTGATACAAAGAAAGTGAACATGAAAGAAGGATCAAAATTAGAAGATAAATATCTTTGGAAGAAAGTAGATGTCCAAGTGAAGAAAGTAGATGGAGGTTCACATTTTAATATTCACAAAAGGTCCAATGCCACTCCAATGAAATCCACACCGAACAAAGAAAAAGAAGATGATGCTGATATAAGAAGAAATATGAAGGATGATGCCAAATTGAAGAAAGATGTGATGCCATGGAAGAAGGAGAAAAACAAATATTGCAAACACAAAAAGAGGAGAAAATCAAGCATCAAAAGATGGAGAATCAAATCTGAAGATATAAAATAAACAGATATTAAGCAAGGAGGAATGTTGAGAATATTACTTAATATCTTTTTTTATTTAAATTAGTTTTTAGAAAATATTTCAGTTTTAGAGATATGTGTCAGTTTTAGAAATTTGTTATTATTTTAGATTAGGAGTGAGATATTATAAATATTTTATACTTGATATTTGTTATATTTTGCTCTATATATAGAGTATATCAATAAAATACAAAAACATGTTCCTCCGTATAACATATCACATATATCTCTTATATCTCTCATATTATCAAAAGCCCTAAAATTCCCAACACTATTGTCCTACTCTGCTTCCAAAAACACATTGTTGGCCAAGGCATTATGTTCAAATCTAAAGCTCGCACTACTCTTCATGCCAATGTGGATGCTGATTGAGGATCATGCCTTAACAATAAACATTCTACAACTGGGTTTTGTGTTTCCTTAGAGAATTCCTTAATCTCCTGGATTGCAGAACGTCAAAAGACTATCAACAAATCTTTTGCATGAGGACAAAGCATTAGCTTATGTTTCCATTGAAATTATTTGGTTACGAAATTTATTAGCTGACTTTCATATTTCTAATTCTTTCATTTTCCATTATATATATATATATATATATATATATATATATATATATATATATATATATATATATATATATATATATATATTGTCAACAATCCTTCATCATAGAACAAGTTGGAAAAGACATCTTAGACTTGATGTTGAAAGCACTACCAAATTGCTTATGTCTTTACAAAAAGTCTTGTCCAAAATTAGTTTTCTGTCAATTATCTTCAAGACAGGCGCTAACAACATTCCTTCCATCTCGAGATTTTTTTTCCCATCTACACTTTTTCCAAAATATAACCCAGATAGCATACTGTCTTTGCACAATATTTACATGGCTAACACACTTTTATTTTATGTTCAAAATTTGGTTTTCGGGCAACCGAATTCTGAGCTCAATTTTGTTTTTTTTTTCCTTATACTAGTCTGAATTCGGTCCCTAGGGACCCGAATTCTGTACTATTTTTTTTTTAAATAAGGGAAAGATAAAGTTTTTTTTAAAAATAAATATAATTAATTTTTATTTTTGTTATCAATAAAATACAAATAATTAAATAAATTATTTTAAATAATAGAATTATTAATGTGTTATTAGTTATTAGAAATAAAAAATAATTTTATTTGTTTTTGAATTTGTTGATTTTAAAATTGGTATAATTAATTTTTTTTTTTTAAGAATAGATAAGAGTAAAAAAAATTTAAAAATAGAATTAGTAATGTGTTATTAGTTGTTTGAGGTGTTATTTGAAAAAATAGTAAAATAAAGAATAATTTTTTGTGTTTATGAATTTGTAAATTAAAAAAAAATGAATTTGTATTGTATAGTAAGTGATTTTATGTGTAATTTCAGAATATAAAATTCAATTTAATTTTAAATTTTGTTTCATAATTTGTGAAATATGATTTTTTTTTTTTTGTAATATGTGTTAACAAAAATTGGAATTATAGGCTTCTTTTAATTTTGGATAATTGTTAAAAATTTTATATTTTAAACATTGTAAATTTGTCCAAATTAATTTAGAAATGAAGGAAATAATTAAAATAATTTAAAACGATTTCATTATTGTATATGAAATTAATTTTTTATATGTTTTTGGTTTATGTAAAATAAGTAAGAATAAAAGATAATAAGAAAAGATGTGCCATTGAATTGAATGAAGTTTATATTTATTGAAATAGGTTTTGTATATCATTTCACACATGTTCAAAATGTATGTCACAGGTTAGCACTTATGTAACAGTGGGTAAGCAAAATATTGCACACTGGTAGTGAACAAGAAATATAGACACATTTATTTTCCTTTTCCAAACAACAAAGAGGGACAAACTAGACTCACTTGAAGAAATATGAGTATGAAGATTTAACTTTATCATATGAACTCAAGGCATGAAAGTGCCACTATTGAAGTTATTGAAGAAAGAAAAAATTCATGTGCAAAGCATTGCACCTGGGTTAGTATTTATTAAGTCACGGGTTGACACATAGTAAGGGAATTAATTCATATGTTGTTAATTAAATTACAAAAATTTTATTTCTTGACTTACCAACATATACTCCCCACCGGTAATGAAGAGAGTGGAGATTGAAATAAGTTTTGTACATCCTTTCACACATGTTCAAAATGTATACCATAGGTTAGCACTTATGTAGTCATGGGTAAGCAAAAATACTGCATAGTGGTTTCACACATCCTTTCACCACATTAAACATTATATATTAATTATTTTTACTTTAGTTACCTCTATTATAATTCATGATTTTTTTTCCAAAATCACTATTATAAAAAGAAAATTAATCAATAAAGTAAAAAAATAAATTAAATTGACTTTTATATTTTCAAATTGCGCATAAAATAACTTACTACACAATACAAAATCTATTTTAAAATCAACAAATTGAAAAAGACAAAAAAATTATTTATTTTTTCATTGTTTCAAATAGTACCTAAAATAACTAAAAATACACTATTAAATCTACTTTTTTTAAAATAATTTTAACCTCTAATGCAATATTTTTCATAAAAAAAATTAACTCTTAAAAGTATTTTTTATTAAAAAATAAAAATTCTTAATTCTTATTTATTTAAAAAAAACTCAGTACAAAATTCGGATCCCTAAAACCGAATTCAGACTGGTATAAAAAAAAAAAACAAAATTGAACTCAGAATTCGGTTGCCCGCAAACCGAATTCTGAACATAAAATAAAAGTGTGCTAACCATATAAATATTGTGCACACTATGCTATCTAGGTTATATTTTAAAAAAAGTGTGCTAGATGGAAAAAAAAAATCTCCATCTCGAGGAGCCTATGGGTTTGTTAATTTGTTTTAAGATTAATTTTCCTTAATTTTTATTCCTTTTAGCTTCTGTACGTGTGGTTTATATATGTGCCTTTTTCCCTTTGTACAAATAATTTTTTCCTATAAAAGTTGTTTCCTTTCATCTTTAACCTTGGTTTTATCTGAATATTTTCTGATTGTGAAAATATGTGTTGAGCTACAATCTATATCCATCGGATAAGTACCGTTTCTGTTTACTACCAAACGCATGTTACCTGTGAAGGAATTTAGAGGATTGGGATTTTAGAACTTGCATTTAACAATTCCACGGTTCTCACGAGATTTGCGTAAGCCAAAACAAGTTTTGAATTGAAAGGTTGGTCTCGACAAACACTGAGATTCACCATGCACAATTCAGAATGCACGTGGTGTGTTTGTGACTATGCCTAAGTGGGTCATCGCCATTCCTAAATTTTTCAAATTTATTTTCATTATTATATAACACATATATTAATGTTATTTTCTAGGTACCTTATCCTATAAAATATATTGCATTTATCTAATGCATTCCTTTTTTAACACATTTTTCATGTACTTCCTTATTATATTCAACATAGTTATATATTTTATTTGTTCACAAAATATATTAAAATTCTTGTATATATACTATACATGTGAAAATTTTAAACTTTTATATATCAGGTCATAATTTTGGACTCAACATTTGGACTCCCATCCCATGATATATCTGGGGTTGAGTGACCACCTCAAACAAAACAACACTAGTTTGTCTCAATAGCTTTCTTAGACATCAAACACAATTTGCACTTGTTATCTGCAAATGTCCAAACACCCTAATGTGGGTTTTGGTTGGCCTCATTCACGAACGAATAATACATTGGAAAGATAACAGATCAACAAGAAATGAAAGAAGGAAGGTATCCGATTAATATTTTTTTTTATTGGATAAAGGGATTATGAAAGACCTTTACATGTTATATGATAATTTAAATAAATTTGAACAAAAATTCATTAAAATATTTAGCTTTAAAGAATAAAAATGCAATGTTTGTATTTAGGTTTAAAATATGTTGAATTATTAGAAGTGATGGAAATGGTTGGTTGGTGTGAAATGGTGAAAGAGATATGGTTGCGGCGCAATGCCCTAAAATAGTAGACATTGCATTAACTCCTTACAGACCCATTTGTCGCGTTTCTTAACGTGATTTTCAATAAAACTATACATGCATCTTCTTGCAAGCCACTGGATTTTGAAATCGACAAACCAGACATTTAATTATTTAATCAAATTTTGTTAAGTTGATTTGACATTTCAAACGTGTTTCGTGATAGTTTCTTAACTAATTGAAATGGATATGTGTCAACAACCTAAATGATATCGTGAAAGACGGTTGAAACGTGAAATAAATTTAACAAAATTTGATTAAATAATTAAATGTCTGGTTTGTCGATTTCAAAATCCAGTGGCTTGCAAGAAGATGCATGTATAGTTTTATTGAAAATCACGTTAAGAAACGCGACAAATGGGTCTGTAAGGAGTTAATGCAATGTCTACTATTTTAGGGCATTGCGCCGCAACCATATCTCTTTCACCATTTCACACCAACCAACCATTTCCATCACTTCTAATAATTCAACATATTTTAAACCTAAATACAAACATTGCATTTTTATTCTTTAAAGCTAAATATTTTAATGAATTTTTGTTCAAATTTATTTAAATTATCATATAACATGTAAAGGTCTTTCATAATCCCTTTAAACACGTTTGAAATGTCAAATCAACTTAACAAAATTTGATTAAATAATTAAATGTCTGGTTTGTCGATTTCAAAATCCAGTGGCTTGCAAGAAGATGCATGTATAGTTTTATTGAAAATCACGTTAAGAAACGCGACAAATGGGTCTGTAAGGAGTTAATGCAATGTCTACTATTTTAGGGCATTGCGCCGCAACCATATCTCTTTCACCATTTCACACCAACCAACCATTTCCATCACTTCTAATAATTCAACATATTTTAAACCTAAATACAAACATTCCTTTTTTAACACATTTTTCATGTACTTCCTTATTATATTCAACATAGTTATATATTTTATTTGTTCACAAAATATATTAAAATTCTTGTATATATACTATACATGTGAAAATTTTAAACTTTTATATATCAGGTCATAATTTTGGACTCAACATTTGGACTCCCATCCCATGATATATCTGGGGTTGAGTGACCACCTCAAACAAAACAACACTAGTTTGTCTCAATAGCTTTCTTAGACATCAAACACAATTTGCACTTGTTATCTGCAAATGTCCAAACACCCTAATGTGGGTTTTGGTTGGCCTCATTCACGAACGAATAATACATTGGAAAGATAACAGATCAACAAGAAATGAAAGAAGGAAGGTATCCGATTAATATTTTTTTTTATTGGATAAAGGGATTATGAAAGACCTTTACATGTTATATGATAATTTAAATAAATTTGAACAAAAATTCATTAAAATATTTAGCTTTAAAGAATAAAAATGCAATGTTTGTATTTAGGTTTAAAATATGTTGAATTATTAGAAGTGATGGAAATGGTTGGTTGGTGTGAAATGGTGAAAGAGATATGGTTGCGGCGCAATGCCCTAAAATAGTAGACATTGCATTAACTCCTTACAGACCCATTTGTCGCGTTTCTTAACGTGATTTTCAATAAAACTATACATGCATCTTCTTGCAAGCCACTGGATTTTGAAATCGACAAACCAGACATTTAATTATTTAATCAAATTTTGTTAAGTTGATTTGACATTTCAAACGTGTTTCGTGATAGTTTCTTAACTAATTGAAATGGATATGTGTCAACAACCTAAATGATATCGTGAAAGACGGTTGAAACGTGAAATAAATTTAACAAAATTTGATTAAAATGATTAAATACATATATTTCAAGATTGAGAGACTAATATGTACCAAAATTTTAAAAATGAACTAATTTCGATCTTTAATTAATATTAAACGACCAACAACATATTTAAATATATTTATATATTGTCCGGATTTATATCATACATGTGACTATCAAATTAGAGTCATTAATTTATTAGTATTTGATTTTTTAACGTCTACTTTAAGTAATGTCAAAGTCACCAATTTATCAGGTATTAAATTGATTTTTAATTAAAATATTATAATGTTAGTCAGATCAATATTAAATTAAATAAATATTGAAATAAAAATGTATTAGTGTCAATTAAGTTGAAATTAATATATAATCTATTTTTAATATTAATTTAATTTGTAATGGTTTGGTTGACATTAGTATCGGTAATTTAAAAGAAAATGCCTCGTACAATTCGTCTTCAATAAAATAAAATATAAATGAAAACAGAAAAATATTTGTAGTAGATGAAGGAGAAAATTTTCAGTGAAGATGAGACTAACGAAGAATATAAGTAAGGATGAATTAAATGAGTGTGATGTGATTAGTGACAGTGAATGTAAGAGATGAGTGTGGCACGATTTATATAAAAAAGGTGAGAAAGAAAAGTTGTAAGTTAAAAGATTTATCATGTTTAAATTTGCCTCTTTTGGATTATATATAATTAGTGATTTTTATTCGTTGTTACGAATATGTATAAATTCATATCATAAAGATTGATGTATATTTAGTGATAATATCCATTTTTATTTCTTTTGTTTGTTTATTGTCATGAATAAATTAACTTTTTACTAGTTTTTATCTTGTTACATCTTCAAGTTTAGTGTGTTTTGTTTTGTATTTTAGTTGTTTTATGTTTGTTTTGTCTCTAATCTCTCTTTTAAATATGTTAAATAAGTTAATAGGAAACATCTGTGGTGGAGGAAAACAAGCAAGAACTCAAGAAGTCATGATTCAACAAGAAAATATTGATTTTGAAGAAAATACCTGCGTCGAGCGCCACTGGAATCACGCCTAGTGCTTCAAATACACAATGCTGTCAAATTGCCCAAGGTTGAGTAGTGAAAAACTGAAGTTGAGCGCCACAAGGTTGAGCGGTAGCGAATTGGGGTTGAGAGCCATAAGGTTGAGTGGTGGAAATTGGGGCTGAGCGTCATTCAATTAGTAAAACCTGGCGCTGAGCGCGGCTGAGACAAGGGTGAGCAGTGGCGTCGTTGACATGTCAAAAAATGGGTTTTTAATATGGTTTCTCGCGAGGGTTTGGACCATTCCTCATTTTTTATGATAAAGAAACACTTTTGGGTGCTTGGAGATCCTCTTGGAGGTTGCTAAGAGTGTTTGGAATCTCTCCCAATCCTCCTTGGGTCTTCTCCCTCCATTCATGGTGGTTTTCCCCCCTTTTTGGAGTTGAAGAGGAAAATGGTTGTGAATTGGAGATGGAGACACGAATGGGAGGCGTAATTGGAGCATGGAGCAGTTGTCAAGAACCTTAAGAAAGGGCTTGCATCTTCTCTTTGGTTTCCATTTCTTTCCTATCTCTTCAATTTGTGAAACCTAGGTTCTCCACCATGGAGAGCTAAACCTATTTGTTGATATTAGATGTAATGAACTTAATTCTTGTGTATTGTGTGATGTTAATCCACATGCTTTTTCATTTCTATGTTAGTATTTGATTTCCATGCTTAATGCTTACTTTGTTTTGGCCACCCACGCATGATTTTTTGTTCTTGAGGTGTTGAAAAATGTCTTTTGAACATAAAACTAAAATTGAATACCTAATGGATCTTGTATCTAGAGATAGAACATGATTCATTAGTAATCTTAAGACTCTTGAACTTAATGCATGATTTCACTTGTTGAGGATCAAGGAATTGAAACTTGATGAGTTATCATAAGCTCAAAGTCACTAGGAATAGGATTTGAGTAATATTGTGAGTTGATTTTGACGAATATGGAATTGAGATGTTTGTGAATGAATGAGAATGAAGTGAATGAAATACAGTTTTGACAATTGTAAATATTTTATGTTAAAATTTTGTTGAACACCAACCTTTTGATAAAATACCAAAAAGAGTTTTTTAATGTTTTTATGAGTCTAATTAAGTTGTGAATTGTGAGAGTTGTCATGTGTTGCACAAGTCCATGTGGAGATAACGATATTTATTACTTGCTACGTGTAATCGGTGCACTTGTCGTTTTTCACATAACACTTAGACATTACTAACTGAAATAAACAAAAAGATAAATAAAATTAGTGTTAAATAAATACAAATATTAAAAATAAATAAGAATAACATCAATTAAATCAAATTTTATTTTATTTATTTTATAATATTTATTTTAGTTAGTATATTTAAGGTTTAATTACTCGGATGATATCACTTTGGTAGGAATGTGTTAATTTGGTACCCGAGGGAAAAAAGTATTAATTGCGTTCCCACTTTTAAAAAAGTGTCTCAATTAGGTTCCTTTCAGAAAAAAAAAAATTAACGCCGTTAACGGCATGCAACATGTCACTCTCTGGTTTTCTTTATTTTTCTAAATTTTAATTTTTTTTTTGCAAATATTTTTGGTTGCCATGTGTCAAGTCCATGTTGTGACACATGGTAATGTTAGTGCCACATGATAAGATAATGTCACGTGGCAAATGTCATTGTACTGATTTTAATTTAGTACCCATATATACCTCATTGTTTCAATTTAATTCCCACTTTTGTGTCTTTGGTTCAATTTTACCCCATTTTTTTTAATAATTGAAGTATATTTTTTAATTTATTATTTTATATAATTAAAACTAATTAAGTACAAATATTTTTACAAAATTAAATACTTATGTTTATATTAAAATTTAGTGATTAAAATAAATGTCGCGTTATATTCAATAGTTAATAGTGAAATCTATTGTAGATACTCAATTAAAATAGTGAATAGAAACTCGATTAAAAATTTTTAAATTTATAAAAACTCAAAACTTAATTAAACCCATGAGCATGAGATTTAAAGAAAAAAAAAATACATAAAAGAAAATTATTGAAGATATGGTGCATTTGATACACTTTTTCATTCCTGATATATTGAAAGTTAATGGAATTGAATACCGTTGGAATAAAGAAAATAGGAAGTGGCCCAAACAGTCACAAACATTGCATCAATTCCTTAAATATTTGTATGCGGAGAAGAGAGAAAGCACATGCAACGTCCTAATCCCAATTCACTACTCCTCCGTCAATTCATTCCACAACACAAACCCATCATAAATACCATAAATTTCAACTCTCAAACGGTGGCTGTTGTCTCCTTTTATTCAGAGCTTCACACATGCTTCTTTCTTCTCATTCATCTTGTCTTTTTCATCAAGATTTGCTTCGTCTTCTTTTCTTCTATATAATATTTAACAAATTGTTTTCACACCTTTTGATGTGTTTGTTTAACCGAACTACTCAACACCAACATGAACATTCATGTGTATGATAAGGGAAAAAAATTATTAGTCTATTTAGAGTGAATAAATGTGTAAAATACTATGTGATAGACCAATAATGTATTTACTATTATTTTCAAATGAATTTGTATAACACTATATATATATATATATATATATATATATATATATATATATATATATATATGAACTGATAATCTTCAGGGGATACTTGGCAATGATTAAACGATTAATGATACTACTATTAATTAGATTTATTAATAATTATTCATTTTTTTTGTATAAATCCAACATATTTAAAGTAACATATATAAGACAACATCAAATACAGTAATTCTTACAAATATTTTTAATCTTTTATTCTATATTATTCATTTTTAAAAATCTATTGATGCTTACAGGATTTAGATATATTCATTGTTTTGATGGATTGTTATTTTATAAGAGAAATATGTATTATTTTCTTTTATAACAAAAACATTTTATTTTAAAATAATAACGTATGTGTCTCAATTCATATTTTTAAAAAAAAATTCACTAATAACTTTTCTTTATTTTGTGTTATTTTTGTTTGTAATTAGACTTACTTCATTCCATTAATTTCATTTATTTATGTATTTTTCTTTTTTTTACTAAACATAAACATTTACTTAAATGATAACAAAATTGCGATAGTTTAAAGTAAAGGGAATGTTGTTTTATAAAAGAATAATTTCCTATTGGGTTATTTAAGTGGCGAAAAATCAAGTTGTGTGGTGTGGTTGGTCAAGTTGCATACAAGTTGCAAGAGATGCCAACAATATCGTCATCACAATACAGGGAATCTATAGTTTGGAATGCATGCTTTTCTTCAAGTTTTCGAAACTTGATTCACCATAACTTCCAGGCAACATCAAATGAACCTGATAAGGCGAATCAAGACATACGACCAAAAACCTTTGATAAGCTTATCTTAAACTCATGCATTCAAAACACGTAGCCAATCCTAATTCTATCAACACTTTCATGAAAACAAAAATATATTTTATTATTCTTCCTTCATTGTAGACACTCAAGTGAATTCTTCTGTTATTCTAAGAAAATTATTATTATCTAAATCTCTGCCATATACATTTATTGTAAGAATGATTGCATTTATGGATTCGTTGTGGTGGAGGGATATTAGGAGGGTGTGTGGGAGAAGTACGGGAAATAAAATTAGGTTTTGGAAATATATTTGATTAGGGAAAAAGTTGGCTAAAGGAGAAATTCCTTAGACTCTACTTGAGTTCCTTTATAAAAGAAGTCACATTAGGTGAGGTTAGATTTTGGTCTAAAGAGCAGTGGAAATGAAATTTGGCTTGGAGATGCCAATGGTTGAATGCGAGAGGTGGAAGACGATCCTCTTGGGAAATGGAAGGGCGAGGAAGCCCAAGTATACACAATCAAATCAACATATAGAAGCCTTCACAATACAACCATAAGAGAGGACGACTATCTATTTAATATTATTTAGAAAAATAAGGTTCTACCATCGGCACAATTTTTCACTAGAGCTGCCAATTTCATCAATTTTACATAGTTTGATCTTCACCTATAGGGACCGGAGCCAAAAAGACTACAGGAGCCGAATGCCCCACATTGGAAAAATTTAGACAGCCAAAATCCCAAAAAAAAAAAACCCTATGGGACTTGCTTAACGCTTGTTTTTCTTTTTAACATGAAAAAGTATTAATAATTTTAAATATATTAATAAAAATATAAGCAACCATCAATATGAAAGCCAAAACTTCACCTCAAATAGACTTTCGGGCGGAGCTTGGTTGTCCCAACTTTATTTCGGATCAGTCTGTCTCGACTTTCTGCTCGAGTAGACTCGTCACAACCTTCATCCCAATCTAGCCTACCTCGACATTCGACGAGGAACGACTTGTCATGCCCATCTGTCTATGTCAATCCCTCACGACCTTTAGTTCGAGACGTCTCGTCACGAATTTCATCCAAGGCCAGTCTATCTCGACCTCTGACACGCGTCAACATATCTTGATCTTCGGCATGGATCGACTCGTCTCGACCTATGACAGTCTCGACATTTGGTCTAACCCGTCTCGACCTTCGACCAAGCCTGGCCTTTCAGCGTGTGCTGGCCTGTCTCGTCCTTCGACCCAAGCTAGCTCGTGTTTAGCTTCGGTCTAGGTCGACTTGTCTTTACCTTCAGCTAGGCTGACCCATCTAAATCTTCAATTTGGGCAGACTTGTCTCAACCTTCGGCTTAGGTCGACCTATTTCGATCTTCAGCCTGTGTTGGACATCTTGACCTTCGGTCTAACCCATTCCATCTTGACCTTCAACCCAACCTACTTTGTCTTGACCACCAACCCGATCCTGCCTATCTCAACCTTTGACCTGACTCGACTGCTCGACCTTCGGCCTAGATTGACCTATCTCATCCTTCGACCTAGTCGGCCTGTACCAATCTTCGGTTCAGCCTTACCCTCCTCGACTTTGGAATGGGTCGACCCGCTTGACCTTCGACCTTGACCAACCCGTCTTGACCTTCTATCTGAACCGAGTTGTCATGACCTTCGACCCGACTAGGCTCATCTCAACCTCAGCTCGTGTTGATCGTCTCGACCTTCGACCCTAATAGACCTATCTCGACCTTTGACCCAACCCAACTCGACCCGTCCTTTGGCACAAGCCGACCCATCTTGACCTTCTTCCCAAACTGGTCCGTCTTGACCTTTGAATCGGACTACCTTATCTCGACCTTCGATCTAGTTTAGCCATACTCGACCTTTAGCCTGTGATAGTCATTTCAACCTTAAGTCTTAGTCAATCTGTTTCAACTTCGGACCTGTGTTGGCTCATGTAGGTCTGTCTCAACCTTCGGTTAAGGCTGACCCGTCTTGACCTTTTGCCCCGATGGGCCTTTTCAACTTTCAACTCAGGTTGACAAGTCTCGATCTTCTACTCACTCTGGATTGTCTTGACCTTTAGTCTGAGATAGCTCTTCTTGACCTTTGATCTAAGTTGAAAGTGTTGCTTTTAAAAGTTATTTAAAGTTTGTAGTGAGGTCTAGTCCACATTGATCATGTCCCTAACCCACTTGAGAGAAAATTTTGGGTGCTCAGGCTTCTTTTTTTTTTTTTTTTGTCTCCTCATTTGGGTTGAGTGCTACACAAAGTAGAATTTGGAAATGCATGTAGGTGACTATGATTTGGGACATTTGGTGTCATCAGAACAATATTATCTTCAAGAACTCAAAATTAGATGCAAAGGTAGTATTTAGCTTAGTACAACTTAAGGCTTGGGCTAGATCACCAATAAATGTACTAGAGTAATTTTTTCCTAGTGTAACTGATTTTTGTGTCCTATTATGTGCCTGAAAGTATTGATAGTATAAGTTTTTTTATGGTGTTTAATAATCAATCATGGAATACATTGTCTATTAGTGGTATACTATTATTCATCTTTTCTTAGGTTGTGTACAAGGAGGATGAACACTCATTTATTTCACTACTAAAAAATACACATTTTCTACTATTTTTTTTATTTTTTTTAAAAAAATACTTATAAATTTTGTTATAAATAGTAATTTAGAAGAACTTTTTATCAATTTTTTTACAAATACTTATAAATGATTATAGAAAATATTTGTGAATTTTATAATTTTATAAAAAATAATTATTTATAAACAAATTACTGATAATTAAAATTTTTAGAAAAAAAAAGTTTTTTCTTACAAAAGTTTATAACAAATTTAGATGTGATATATGAAAAATCCTAGTAATACTTTGGTTAAGTTTAGATGTGATATGTTTTCTACCTTATGGTTCAGACAGCAGTAGAGTCCAATTGGAAAGCATGTGTTATAGATATTTGGTTTTGTGCCATAGTCATACTCCCAAAATCCAAATTTGAAAGGGGAATATAGTTATAATGAATTTTTTTATAGATAATTTTCATTCACTAGATTGAATTTTTTTAGTACATCACATGAAGAGGGTAAGTTCCCTCTAAAAATAGTGATGAAATGTTTATGGTAAGAACAATGTTGTGAAAACAAATTTGTACGTATGTATGTCCTTGTAGGATAAAACAATTATTAATTTTTCTTTTTGATGTATATATAATACTAAGTATATAGTTGAAGACAACTTATTCATCGCTATTTAATATTTTTTTTGTTTCTCACAAAAAAAAAAAAACATTTCTTCAAATGGAATTCTTCTCCGTGTAATTAAGTGATAAGCCATCATAATTAATCTGTCAATATGAACTAAATTATAATTCTTTAATGAACTAATTATTATGAACACTAATGAAGATGATTACTTAGTGGGGAAGCATACATAATCAAGTAATGGGACACTAATAATAATATATAATGCAAACACAAAGTCAAAGGGAACCAGAAGGTCAATTTAGAAAAAAAAAATTGGCTTGAAATTAATTGAAAGTCAATTGTAGAAACCAATTGCATGTTAGTATGTTTGATGCATACATGCAGTTGTCGATTGATTATAGTGTGTGGTTATATCACCGACGATGTATCTTATCATTCATCAAAGGTGGTTACACATTATAAATATACACATCTCTCTCTTCGCCATGTTATAAATATGGACATTTTTCTTTCTCATATGATTTGGTACGGAAATTTTGGACCCTAAAGTACAGGTTTTTGCGTGGAGAATAATCAAATGTAATTTTCAATAGGATGAGTAATTAAATTAATGCACTTTTACAATTGGTTCATTCAAAATTGCTCTTTTTTTCTATTTAAATAAAATTTGTTAACCTAGAAAAAGGTGTAACTTGTGTTTGGCCAACTCATAAATGTGATTGAAGTAACCACCACGTGTTTGGGGGTATTTAGCAAAATAAACTATTCTCAATAATAATTACGTGTCTCGTTTGAAGAAAAGGAGGAATCTATGCATCCACACCTAACTTTATGTGTCTTCCATGTATAAAATATTGATTATTGTAAATTTTGATCACCTTGTAGTCTAACATTAAAAGTTTAAGGAATATTTAATCTCCGTACATTTTTTTGTGTGGGTTGAATTTCCACATTTTAAAATTAGTGATATTATTAATTTATTTTAATTAAAAGCTATTTCTCAAATTTATATAGCGATCCACGCATAGACATTTCTCAAAAACATATATAGTGTTTAGTTATCATATATCCTTTAAGTTTGATTTAAACTAGATGGTGACAATGACAAATATAAGTTGAATTGTTGTTGAATTTTAATTAGTATTACTTATTTGAAGAAATTTTAGACTTGATTTAGTTGACAAATATAAAAAAAAATTATATTTAGTGTTTTTTCTTTTATAAACGAAGCATAGATGTTGTGTAGTTTGTATAACAATTAATGTTGAAAAAATCTTTAATTTTTACCTATTTATATCAATTTCGTAAGCAATATAAAACGTTGAAAATATTCTATATAAAAAACTTTTATTCTAACAGTATAACCGTACAAAAGACTATAAAATCGCATTAGAAGAAAAGTATAAGTTACATTAACACATTAACACATTAAAAAGAAGGCTTATAGATCTTACACTCTTGAAATACAAGAAATGTTAACCTTTTGGCCTCAGTTAAAATAATAAAGTGTACTTTATCTTAATTCTTACAATTTGATAGACTTGAAGTCCAACAAATCATTATTCATGTTGTCAAAGTTTGTGTTTAATATTTTCCGGTGATTAAAAAAAGTTATTTAATTTAAGAAAAATCTATATTTGTTATATATATATATATATATATATATATATATATATATATATATATATATATATATATATATATATATATATATATATATATATATATATATATATATATATATATATATATATATATAACATATTAGACGTAAACCAGAACTAAGGTTTTTGATTCCAAAGAGCATATTTTGGCAGCTGGCTCGTATGTTCAAACATCAAAAGTCAAACTTTAAAAACACCATTTTATATTTGTATAATTAATTATTTTATTATTAATTGGAGATGTATTATAACTAATATTTTACCAATTACCGATGGGATATGCTTGAAAATGTGTAAAGAACTAATGTTCCCTAATTATGATTTATTTTTATCTAGGGAATAAAATAGATTAATTGCTCTTCCTTGTGCTTAGTTCTTGGCATTCACCAATAACATTGGCTAGAAGTTTCTAATTTTTATTTGTGAAATCAACGAATCTGTCGGTAACTACAGCACGAGAAAAGATAAAGTGAATAATAGAACTACATCTAATAATTTTTATTTGTGAAATCAACGTATCTGTCTCTATGTATTAATTTTCTTTAAGAAATACGTGGTTGAATTTTTCTAATAAAACATTAGATTTACATTACTCATACTTTTTAACAGAAAAATATTTTATTGGTATTAATTATCAAGTGTATTTGATGATACCAAATCATACAATTTGAGACATTTCACCACCCTTTAGTATAATGTTAGGTCTCTTCCAATTAGACCCTAAGAATCTAAAGTTGTCGTAGCCAAAAGGAGAAACAAAGTTAGATGATGGTAAGAAAGATTACACAATCAATCAAATTGAGAACAAAGTCATGTTCTTAAGACCGAAGCTGGAAAATGTTCTTTGCTATATAGTAGTAAGAAAAACAGTATCGTTACGGAAGATCTAAAAGAGATCATACGGTTAACAATCTAAATGTAAGTCTATATCTATATGTTGAATAAAAATAAAAATAGTTAAACACTATATAAAAAAATCTATAAATTCATTATTTTAAAATTTTATATTGAAATAGTCTTATATAAATAAAAATCTATAAATTCATTATTTCAAAATTTTAGATTGAAATGGTGTTAATTTTCTATATTGAGTTGAACTGTTTTTTTGTATTTTAGAGTCCCTTTAAAGTTAAAATTGTAAAAATACTTCTGTTGAATTTTTTTTTTTTTTTTTGCAAAATAGGGTGAAGTCATCAGGATATAAGACGACATTACAAGTGAAGTTGTCATGTATTCAACCGGTTTTCTTTTTCTTTTTTTGAAAAAGCAAAGTCGAACTGATGGAGGCCGGTTTCAGTTGAATGGAAAAAGTGAAGTCGTCAAAACGCATGATGACTTCATTTCAATTTTTTTATTTTTTCTTTTTCAAACGTGCAAAGGGATTTTGTTTTTTTACTAAAAAGAAATACTTTTTCAAAGAGCCTTAATATATGCAATTGAGAAAGTGCAAGGAAGTTGCAGATGTATTGAGAAAAATGTAAGGAAGCAATCTTGTTGCACTCTATCTAAGCAATCAAGAAGGTACTCTTGGGAGAATTGATATGATGTTATATAACGATAAACAAAATCTCTCAAGCAAGTTCTTTCGTTTTGTAGAAACTCATATTCAAGACAATAACTGAAGTGAAATCGTCATACATACTGACAACTTTACTTTTTTCATAACGTTGAAACCGACCTTCATGAGGTCGATTTTTTTTTCAAAAAAAAAAAAGGAAACCAGCATGATACAAGACGACTTCACTTGTAATGTCGTCTTGTATCTTGACGACTTTACCCTATTTTATAAAAAGAAAATTAACGAATCTATTTTTACATTGACTCCAAAAGGATCTGAAAAACAAAAAAAAAAAAAAACTCATATATGTAATTGTCATTGTGTCTTTCCGATTATTTACTCGATCGAAAGACCATAAATGCAAAGTCAACCAAACAAAACTTTAGTGTTTTTAGTGCCATGGAAAGTTGTCTCATTGTAGTAAAAGATGTGAAAAGCTTCGACTAAACTTGGTATGCAATACAAAGTAAATATCTATTACGATTTGAATCTTATGAATTAAGTCAACTCTAATAAAATATTAGGTGTTCCATAGATATAGTAATAAGTTTTGGTGTGTATGTAGATGTTTGGTGCACTTTTTTCTTTTGTTTCTATGTTTAAGAAGATTGAATGGAAATAGAAATGAATAAGAAGATGGAAGAAGAGAGAAAAAAGTGTGGGAGGGAAAAAGCATCACGTGGCTAACACAAAACAACGTGGGGCTGCGATCTTGGTGGCACGTTCACATGTCTTGGCATGCAGGTTGGTAACTTGTGGTTGAACAATATGGTGACGTGGAAGATTTGGAAGATCTGGTTCGTCGGTGATAGGGTCACTTTTCAAGTTTCCATGGCTTACGTGTCACTGTGCACCCATTCCTCCCTTTGGATTTAATGAGAAGAGAGATGAAGATGCCCTAGCACCGTTGTGGATGTGTGAGACTCATCAATGAACCCTAATCAATGTGCCAATGCAACCCAATAATCCTACATGGCTTCCTCAACACAACTCCTTGCTTCACGTGTCTAATCTTTGTCATTACTTTGTTCTTTGTTTTCTTTCAAATTTTATCTTTCATATTTTCGGGATATTTGTTGGACATTTTACATTAAATAAATAAAAGACAAATTTATAGAATATATAAATGAGAGTAAATATCTTTTAAAAGTTAATTTTATACCGAGTTCTCGTGAATCTATTCTAACAAACATTATTTGTTGAGTTAATCACTAATTAAATATCTAATTCAAGACTCAAGATATACATGATTTGGTTTAAAGGAATGTGTTAAAGATCTACAATGACCGAAAATAAGATGAATTTATATTATAGAAACAAATATAAATTTTATCTTACAAGCCAGTTTTATAAAGTTAAATTAAACTTAAATTAACTTCTTAAGAATATGAGAGATGTGTTGATATACTATTGAAATTTATTTTTAGTAAAATTTATTGAATTACCGATTATTGTATCACCTATAAATATCTAATTTATATTTATTTTTAGTGAAATTTGTTAAATTTATTGTATTAATGATTATTAGACTACTGTCTAATTATCCATAAACATTTAATTTTATGTTTAAATCTCATTGTAAAAGAATTTGTTAAACATCTCTTATCAACTAGATATTAAACTAAATTAGACTATATAAACTAGAGAGGGTAATTGCATTATACTTCTTTAATGAATGAGAAGTGATTAAAAAACAAGTGTTTGAAAAAAATTAAATATATACCTGAAAAATAAAGATTATAAAGAAGGCAAAATATATAGTTAGAGATTGAGTTGAAAACCAACTTCATGACTTAAAAGGAACTTATTAAGGTCTTATAATGATAATAATAATAATAATAATAATAATAGAAAAGTGATTAAGTTGGGATTATTTTGTTTGCAAGTATTTATGTTTGAGTTAATATTTTTACGTTGGTCGAGTTAAATATTTTGGAGGAGATTGATTTCTTTTAGTGGCATTCTTATTTAGATAAATAACATAGTAAGTATTTCTTTAAAAATGTTAGAAAAATGTTTGGATTATGTGATGATTGCAAAGATTGAAAGAGATAAGATATAGAATACGGACGAATTTGAATGAGATGAAATAACCTGTTATTTTATAATGACGGGAACAAAGATTCCATTTCATTGTTTAATGAAAATAAAATGAAATAAAAAAGATAAAATAATTAATTATATTATTTAAAAGCTAATTTCATGAAATAGATGTTAAATTTAAATAAAGAAAAGTGGGAATGATAAAATAATAAACTAATTGTGATTTGAAGTTTGAAGACTTTGAATGGAAGCTTTAAGAAGTGAGACTCTAAAATATAGGACAAACATATATGGGCCTTTGATGCGAAATCAATTTAACGTCGCACATGGTTTCAGGGTCTTGATGTGACCATCAACCCTACGAAGCTTCTTACGTGTTGCAGGTTCTTATTTATCATTTTTTCTTTATTCTCATTTTACCCATGATTTAATAATTTTGGCTTCAAATGTAGGGTTCCTCACTCAACAAAAATAATTACATTTCTTTGAAAATAATAGTAAAAGTTGTTGGAAGTTATCGGACAAATTGTTAAGAATTATACGATTTTTAATGTATAAATATCATATTTGTGTTTCGTAATATATGTTCAAACTTTAAATATTCATTTAAATATTTTGGATTTGGACTGTCATTTGATGATAACTAAATTTTGAGATGTCTTAAAACATCATGTCTTTGGAAGATTAAATAAAAATTACGACCTTTAAAAACTTGCACATGTTAGTTTTGTATTTATGGTTTTCACTATTTTATATATATATATATATATATATATATATATATATATATATATATATATATATAATGTGTTTTTTACTCTTTTCTTATCATTTGTATTTGCTTTAAATATTTTGTAAAGTTTTTGTTTTCTTCTCTGGAAGCATCCATTCGAGTTTCTTTCTCCATGAGTAGTTTGAAAATTTTGTCAAAATTTGAACATTTATAAGGCTTTTAAGATAAACTTGATTATAGTTGAAAAGTGTTCTACTCATTATAGATTTTATAATAAATTACTCACTAATGGTTACAACTTCTCCTGTTACGCTCCTTCTTTAAATTTTAATTAATTTTTTTACATTAACAAAAATTATAATACATGGAATGAAATTGCAAATATTATATATATATATATATATATATATAATAATAATAATAATAATAATAATAAGTTAACATAATTCTTTCATTTTTTGAATTTTAATATATGTTAGATGATGATAAACAAGACTTATGACAATGACATTAAATTATTATATCATAGTAAACGATTTTCTTTTATACAATCGTAGTAATAGATTTACACCTATGATACATTGATAATTTGATTTAAATCACGTATCCATGTCTAACACATATTTGTATTGGGTACTTTAGAATATTTTACTAATACTTATCAATGAAGTATCTAATTTATAAAATAGTATTATTTTTATGATGATAATAATTTATATATTTTGATATTGACAACTTTAATACATATGGTTTTAATTTGGATTCACACAATAACAATCATATATTTATATCAAGAATTATTATACATTTTTTAATATGCATATATCATGTATTGTATCTTATTATTTTCAAAGTAAATTGTATCGGTGTATCAAATATGTGTCATATCTAATACATCTATCATATATGTGCATCATCGAATTACACTCATGATAATGAGTTAAAAAAATACATAAAACGGTGTCAAAACAGTATCCTACATGATAAAAATAAACAACAGATAAAAATATTAAAAAGAAGTAAAAATAATTAAATGAGTGTATTATAAACAATTTGATACACCATTAAATAAAATCATAGAAAGGAAAACAAATGTATAATTAAGGATATAATAAGATGAAAAATATCTTAGAGATCTAAGAAAACTTTTCATATATCAAACTAGTCGAACTATTGAGAGATAATGAAAATTGTTTTAGTAAATAAAAAAGAGTTCTTAGAATGAAAATAAAAAATTATGAATGAGAGAATAAAGAAAATAAGTTTTTTATATTACCTAGTAAATTGAGTTTTTATGCTATTGAACACTTAAAATGATTGATAAACATTCTCATGTGAAAAAAATAGACAATAAATAAAAATATTAAAAGGAATAAAACTATTCAAATATAAGACATAACAAATATTTTATTTACATACATAAAACATAACTACATAAAGGTTTTGATAAGAAAGAAAATATCTTGGAGATGTTAATTAATTTCATGGTAAGTCAAATAATTAGAAAAAAAGAGAGAAGTGTGTAGGTAAAAGAAAAAGAATCTATAAAACTAAACACACACAGACACAAATACATACAAACAGACAGACACATACACACACAAACACATACAGTGACATACACAAACAAACACAAACAAACACATACACTCACAGAAACGGACAAACACATACACACACACATTAAAACAAGAGAACTCTAATAAAAATTCTAATCATATATATATATATGATTAGAATTTTTATAAGAGTTCTCTTGTTTTAATGTGTGTGTGCTAAAATACTTTTTTGGTTCCAATTTTCGTTAAGTTTTGTCAAATAAGTTCTAATTTTGTCTTTGTGCTCAAATAGGTCCAATTTTCGTCAATTTTGTTCAATTTGGTCTTTTTTTGCTAACACTGTTTAAATCATTAACGTTCATAAACAGTGACTATCACATGTCACTTCGTGATTTTTTTTTATTTTTTAAAATTTTTTTAATTCTTTTTAAAAAAAATTAATTGCTTAAAAATGTACATGTGTCAATCCAGCAACTTGCTATGTGTCAAAGTCAATGTTTTATATTCAATTTGGTCTTTATATTTGTTATTTTTATTCAATTTAGTCTCAATTTTATTTAAAATTGACCAATTTTGTCATTGTCGAATATGGGACCAAATTTAATTTTTATATAAAAGTTACAATTATGTGAATTTTAATATATTATATAAAAAAATTTAATAAAAAAGTGAATTTTAATATAAAAATTAAATTTGCATGTTAACAAAATTTGGAATTAAATTGAACTAACAAATATAGAGACCAAATTGAATATAAAACATTGATTCTGACACGTGGCACACTGTTGGGTTAACAAGTGGACATGTAAACAAAAATTAAAAAAATTATATAAAAATTTAAAAAATTTAAAAAATCACGAAGTGACACGTGATAGTCAATGTTCGTGGTTGTTAATTATTTAAACGGTGTTAGTAAAAAAGATCAATTTGCACAAAATTGACGAAAGTTAGGACATATTTGAACACAAAAACAAAATTATGACTGATTTGACAAAACTTAACGAAAATTTGAAAAAAAAGATATTTTAATCTTAATATATATATATATATATATATATATATATATTTGTTGGTATAATTATTACAAGTTTTACAATATGCATTCCCATGTTAAAATTATTCACATGTAAGAATAATATTTATGGGTGAGATGGAATGAAGGTTGAGAATGGAGTGTATAAATACTCTTTTTTGCCTTTCATTGATAAGGTCCCTTGATAATTGATTTTGTGCGTATGGGTTTCATACCCCTTCTACCACTTGTATGTAATATCTTTATTAGTAATAAAAGACAAACCAACTTATTAACAATTAAATTCAAGTCTTATTTAGAGATTATATCGTCAATTAAAATAAGTTTTTGTAAGATAGATGTTAAAAATAAATCTACATATCATCTATAACAATATATAAAGAGGATATCCTTTTTTGTGTCCATGTTTTGTTATTTCAGTTTTACCTTTAATTATTATTTTAAAAAATAATTATTTTATAAATAGTATATCTTTAACGGTTATTCTAAAAATTTCTTTTATCTTCCACCACTATTTTAAAAACATATTTTATGTACATATTTTTTTTTTTAATTTTACATTTAACAACTACTTTAAAAATTAATTATATAATTTTTATTAATCTAACTTAGCTTTTTATGAAAATTAAAAAATACGAACATATAAACGTTTTATGATTTTCGCTGGTATCATATAGAGAGAAATACAACTCAAGTATTATAAAGTCCAACTTACCTAGTTTCACTTTTGTCTCATATTTGAAGTAGTTGTAACTTTAAATTTCATAGTTTATAGCTTATTTGTATAGAGTTTTTTCTTGTTAGCCTACTACTCGATAAGCTTATTTTAAGATAAATAAACTTATATTAAATAGGCCTTTAAATAGGTTAACATAGAATTAGACTTTCAAAATAGTAAGGTCATATCTTCAAAATTTTAAAGTAAGACCTATTTGCTCAAAATGAGATTTTTCCTATTTTAACACTTAAAGGTTTATACACACTATTCGAAAAAGGCAAAGTAGTCATCACATTTAGAGATAAAAAAATAGAAATTTAATTATCTATTTTTGCAACATATAAATTTAGTCATTATAATTAAATCTATTAATTGTTTCCATGGGTGAATGGTTCATATTTTAAAATATAAATTAGCGATCGTGTAGTAAACAATGTCATGATCAAATGAAATTAGTTAGTGACCAACACACATGAGTTGCTAAAAAACTTAATAGTGTCACATGGGAACAAAAGAAAAGCGGATTTTTAGTTGTCTTAAATCAGTCACAGAAAAATAGAGATCGAAGAGATGGATTTGTGAATAGTATGAGTTAATTTTTTTTTTATCACTATGCTATTAAGGAAAAATACTCACTAACTTTATTAAATATTAAGTTTCTTTGAAACTTATTAGGTTTGTCATTTTAAATAGAATGTTCTCTCTAAATTGCATTTTTCTATTTACAAGCTAGAATTCAAAAGTGTATTTAAAATCCTATGACTCCAATTAGAGCTAAAAAACATTTTTTTTCTATTTTAATATATTATATTCCTATTTAATACATATATATAATTCTTAAGCTTTGGGGGTGAGTGTAGTTGGATCACATTCTTTCATAGTGATGTTTTTATATGGATAGTTTTTATACACAAAAAATTATAAACTAATTTTAACTTATTAAAAGGATTTATTTGTTTTTATTTCTTCCTCGTGGAAAAATATGTTTTCAAAATTATAAACTAATTTTTACTTATTAAAAGGATTTATTTATATATTCGATCTCTATATTTGTTATCTAGTTCAGATATTTATTATAATCATTGTAGACTCTAGACTTTGTTCAGGAACATTTAAGAAAGACTTAAATACACATTTGATCCTTATTTTCGTGGTGTTTATTCAATTTGGTTCTCACATTCGTTTTATGTTCAATTATATTCTCATTTTCGTCAATTTTTTGTTAATTTGATCATTTTTACTAACTGTATTTAAATATTTAACATTTTTTAACCATGCATGTCACTTGTCAGCTTTTTTTTTTTTTAATTTTAAAAAATAATTGTCCACATGTCAAGTCACAATTGTGTCACGTGTCAATGTTAGTGTCACATGTCAATTTGTGGTTTTGTTATTTCTTTTTATTTAATGTAGTCTCTATATTTGTTGTTTTTGTTCAATTTATTCGCTATTTTCGTTATTTTGTTTATTTTAGTCTTAATTTTTGTTAAAATGAAACAATTTTGTCCATTTCAAATTGACACTAAATTTAACGTCTTTTATAAATATTATACTAATACTTTTTCTAAAATTGATATTTTTTTATTATTTTTAAAATTTATTTATAAATTATTAAATTTAATTATAAATGGAATATAATTCTTTGATTTAATTGTTAAATGTAATACAATTATTTAAAATATTACTAGAATATAATTATTAAATTCGTTCTTCTAATAATTATATTCTATTATACTTATGCTTTTAAAATTGACATTTAAAAATATTACCATAGAAATATTTTAGAAAAGTGTACTAATACTTTTAAAATTAACATTTAAATGCTAAATATTTTATATTTTAATATCTAAAACACAATAAAAATATTAAATGTTTTAGATTTGATCTCAATTTTGAAGATACTAAATTACTCCATTTTAACAAAAATTGAGAGTAAATTGAATAAAAATAATGAAAATAAGGACTGAATCGTACAAAAATAACCAATATAGAAATTGAACAAAAAAAAAATAACACAATAATAAACTGAGACTTAACACTGATATTGGCACGTGACACAAGTGTGACTTGACACATAGACAATTTTTTTAAATTAAAAAATTAAAAAAAAATCAAAAAACCAGAAACTGACACGTGACCTGGTTAAAAACGTTAACTATTTAAACACATAAAAACAATCAAATTGACCAAAAATTGACAAAAATGAGAACATAATTGAACTCAAAAAAGAAAATAAGGACCAAATTAAACAAAGACGACAAAAATAATAATTAAATGTGTATTTAAGCCTCATATCTTGAAAATTAGTTTTAAACACAAATGAAATGACACAATGCTAATCCCCAAACAAGAAAAGGGAATCATGAGGGTTAGCATGAATCCATTACTGGAAAAGAAGTACTTAGAAGAACAGATGAAAGATGATACAGTATCAACTTTTTATTTGATATTTATTCCAGGTCAAACAAGTTGAGAGAAAGCAAAAGTTCCTCATTCATATGTTCTTTTTAATATATTTTTATTCATTCTAACTTCAACAATGACCACAATAATATTTCTTCAAACGTCTTTAGAATGTGCCACTAATTTTGTTTCTCATCACGCGTGTTTTCTATCCTTTTACGTTAAATTCACATGAAAAAAAAAAAACGTAGGAGTTACAATACTTAAAACTTAACGTAACCATCATTGAAAACACTGAACAAAACATGCATTCTTCTACCTATTACGTTTTTCATGGGAGTGGGTTCAAATGAAAAGGTTGTCCTGTAGTAAATTTGAATGGTGAAGGACAAAAATTGGTAGTTAAAGAACGTTTTGTGATAAGATAAGCCAAAAGGGACTGCACTTTGCTTGTGTTGTGGAGATCATGAACAATCATAGTTTTGGTGTGAAATGAAGAAGGGTCCTTCCCTATTTCACGTCAAATTTTTCCCATGTCTTTCCATGATCATGATGCATCATCATGTGGTGCCTCAACTTGCCTTTCTAACAGTTTTATCATGTGTGATGCACATGCATATCAATTCATGGTGCATAGATTAATAGGGTGCCCAAAACATTCCTTGCATAAAAAGAAAAAGAAAAAGAAAAACTTGAAGCAATTAAATAGAAAAAAATATATGAATAAAAGAAAGTAGAATAAATAAGGTATGATAGAGAGAGAAGGAAGAAAGTGAAAAGAAGCTAAGTTACTTTGACAGTAATAGTTATTAGTTCAGAAACTACTGCACCTGTAAGTCCATCACACTCCCCTCCCTCCATAAGTACCCCTCTTCCCTTCTCACTTTCCACTCACTCTCAAATCAACAAAACCAACCTTCTCCTTCTCCTTCACTCTCTCTCTCTCTCTCTCTTGCAATGGCTGCCATTGTTTTCCTCCACATTGCTTCACTGGCCACTCTTTTTCTTTCAACAAGTGCAAGAATCCCTGGAGTTTACACTGGTGGCTCCTGGCAGAGTGCTCATGCCACTTTCTATGGTGGCAGTGATGCCTCTGGAACAATGGGTAAAACCCTTTTCTTTCTCTCATTCTTCTTCATCATCTCCCATTACTTCTCACCTCTGTTTTTCTCTGTTTTCCTCTGTTTCCTCTGTTTTCTACTACCCTAACATTCTCTCTCTATCCTCATGTTTATCAACAACTCCCATGTCGCATTTCCAATTTTCAACCACTCTCTTAACCATTTTGAAGCATTCCAAAGCAAGACATCATTCTTTTACCCACCAAAATCTTCTCCTGTATGACCAATTTCCCAAACCCATTCACCTTTCTCCTTAATTCTACGCAAATGGATACCCAAAAGCGTTTAATTTTATCACCAATTTTCCATACTCGTTGTTTCTCCTTAATTTTTCACAAATGGACATACAAAGTGTTCTCTTTCGTTCTAGATTCAAGCTTTTAAAGGATGCTCGAAGCTGCAATTTTTTTTTTTTTTCACAACCCTCCTTGATAAAGAGAAAAACTACACATGAATGCAGCTCATGTAACCACAATTGTATGACAGAACCACAGAAACAAAACAAAACCTCAAACCCTTCTTAAAAAACATCTAGCAATTCATCTCTTTTTAATTTTGAACCAACCCTTAAACGATTTTTTGCTTTTGTTACTTCAGGTGGTGCTTGTGGGTACGGGAACCTGTACAGCCAAGGCTACGGCGTGAGCACGGCGGCGCTGAGCACAGCACTGTTCAACAACGGTTTGAGCTGCGGCGCGTGCTTCGAGATCAAGTGCGACCAGGATCCGCGGTGGTGCAACCCCGGCAACCCTTCGATCTTGATCACTGCCACCAACTTCTGCCCTCCCAACTTCGCTCTTCCCAATGATAATGGTGGCTGGTGCAACCCTCCTCGCCCCCACTTCGACCTCGCCATGCCAATGTTCCTCAAGATCGCCCAGTACCGCGCCGGAATCGTCCCCGTCGCCTATCGCCGGTGAGTTCCACCACCCCTCTTGTGAGTACCTTAATTGGGTGCTTTCAAGTTTTCTCCTTTCCATGTGTTTTCACCGTTTGGGTGCCAAGAAAATGTATGAAAACCGTGAGAATATTTAATTATTAAGAAACCCAAAAAAAAAAGTTTTACACAGTTATACCTGACAAATGAGCATGCATAATTTGTTAGTTATTATCATAAATATTTTAAAAAAGTTGCAGATACAAACTTAGAATTGTAGTTTTAAAGTTTTTAACTAAATAACATAAAGTGTTTTTTATAACTAGACATGGTAAACAAGTTGTTTTCCTACCAAAACTAGACAAACAATTCTTAAAAGAAGAGCGTTAAAACTGCTACAAGTTCCCATCACGGAATGAAATTCTACTGAAAATATGAATTTGCACTCTACACACAAAACTCTTTTCACATTTTCTTCACTGTGCTCTCATTTTCATGGAAAACAAACAAAATTTTTCGATCAGAATCCCCCTGCAGTTTTCATCAGAGTCCCCAATCAGATATTTTGTCCTCTACACAGCACAAACCTACACAATTAGCCGTTAGGTATCAACTAGTTGAGCCTTCAAACAACTTGCAATGCATCTTTTAAGTTAGGGTGCATTCATGTGGTTGAAGACATAAAACTTATCATCACTTATCATTAAACCTACACAAAGTTAAACACTAATTTTCTGTGTGTGAAGACAAAATAGCTTAAAGTGTTACATGTCATAACTTTTCTTAATTAACGGTCACAAAACTTTTAATTGACACTAATCAAATACATGATTCATTTTTAACTACAAAAATTTTCGTTAAATTTTAACACTGTTTGTAGGATTATTGTGTTGTCAGTTCTACAGGATGATACTATAACCAACTCTTCTGGGGGTAATATAGTCATCCAATACTAGATCTGCAAATTACTGACTACTTCGAGGGCACGTTAGTAAAATCAACCCCCAAAGAAAATTAATAAATTTTCAGAAAATCAGGGGCTAAAGCCTCAAAAACAAAGTTTGAAGTTCGACCCATAAAATTAATAAATTTCCAGAAAATCAGGGGCTAAAACCTCAAAAACAAAGTTTGAAGTTCGACCCATAAATTGAAGTTTCCAAAAGTAGAGTCAGAGTGATGTATGATTTTTTTTTTTTTTTCATTTGAATTAATTTAATAAATGATTTACAATCTGAAAGAAAAGTGTGAAATTAAAATATGATTTAATTTTTTGGTGCAGAGTGGCATGCAGAAAGACAGGGGGCATCAGATTCACAATCAACGGTTTCCGTTACTTCAACCTGGTGCTGATCACCAACGTTGCGGGTGCAGGGGATATCGTGCGCGTGAGTGTAAAAGGAAGCAAAACCGCGTGGATGAGCATGAGCCGTAACTGGGGGCAAAATTGGCAATCCAACGCGGTTTTGGTGGGCCAGGCCCTCTCCTTTAGGGTTACCGGCAGTGACCGTCGCACCTCAACCTCCTGGAACGTGGCACCACCTAATTGGCAGTTCGGACAAACCTTCACCGGGAAGAATTTCAGGGTCTAAATCAAACGGAGAAGGAAAATAACAAATACTCTTAATATTTTTGGGTTGTTTGTTTGTTTCAGTTTCTCCCCTTCTTCTAACTTTCCTCTATTTTCCCGGGAAAGTCTGGAATTAGGGTTAGGTTTAAGAAAAAGTTAAAATGTAGTTTTAGGAAGAGTAAAAGTGAAAGTAAGGTTATTTAAATAATTATAATAAAAAAAATAGGTAATATAAGTGTAAGTGGGGGTGTTTGCATTAAATGTGAATTATTTAATGTATGGGCAATGTTGGTATATTAATTACCCAACATTAGCAACCCTTTTTTTTTTCCTTTGTTTATTTCAAGTGTGAGGGGCTGAGGAGGTTGCAAGGAGGAACATGTAGCCCGCAGCTCTGGCTTTAATATTGACATAAATGTCCTATCATATAATAAATATAAATAAAAGACTATTTCAGTTGCTATAAAGGGGTTGCGTTTTATTTATTTGTTTATTTGTTTATTTTCTATTTTTGGTGCAATAAACAAATTTCAATTTATCTTTTCATTCAAATCAAGTTTTTAGCGGCTTAAAGAATGATGAAGGTTGAATTGTGAGGCTTCATTTAGCAGTTTAAGTTTTTGTGATTGTAAATGAAAGAGATCATTTTTAAATGTATAATAATTTAGTAAGAGGTTAATTAATTCAACAAATGTTGTTTGATTTTCAAAAAATTAATTATAAGTCAGTGTTGTAGCATGAATGTTGCATTAGATAAATATTTTTATATATGATTAAAAGCCATACCTATTGATGAATAATTGAAAAAGTAATAGACTAATTTGGAATAAAAAAAATTGGTACACGTAATTTCTTGTCTAGGGTTAAAGTTTTTCCTACTTCAAAGCATTTTCTATATGCATAACATTATTGCATCATATACTTTCTAGATTGAGCCCATTTGTTTCAGACCAAGCCTATCTCAATACCTATATATCTATTGGTTTCTTCTTTCTTTTCTTGAGATGCCATCCTATTTTGCTAAGTAATTAGTTTTTAATGATTTATTTTCTGTATAGTTTTAGCATTTTTAAAAAGTGATTAATATTCTTGATTTTAACTAAAATATTATCTTTTTTCCTTCTTTTTTTTCCAAATAAAATCTTCGTTGATGTTTGTATTTATAGCATATAAGAGAAAAACATTTATAAAGAAAATTTGACTAATATATGATACTTTTTCTTATTTTTCTTGATCTTAGTACAAAAATCCAAAATCATAGTTATTATTAAAAAGAGAAAATATAACTCTTTTACACCTTAATAGTATTTTTACAATAGTTAAATATATAACTAAGATATATTTAGAATTGATGATGTAGGACTTTTGAAGAAGGTTTCATAGTTGAAATTCCTTAATAATTTTGTTTGAGTAAACTTTCTATATCTAACCTATTTTATAAATGGTAGGTATTATTAGACTTATAGAATATTAATTAAGCTAAAATAAAATATGAAAAAAGAGTAACAATTGACAATGATAAGAAATTACTATACTTTTTCAAGCAGAGAGTAACATTAATAAAAAAAAAAATTAACATCTTTTATTTTGGATTTTTAACTTCTATTAAATGACCAATGTCATAATGGGAGACGTCAAATTAACGTCAGGTGTCCTTCAATAAACGAACGTCAATTAATGTATATTATATTTATAACAACGTGAATTAATGTCTGTTGTAGAGATAACACACCTTATTTATGGTGTGTGTTTTTTTTAATTCGTTAATAGTTTCCTCCATTGAAATCATGAAAAATCAACATACAAACCAAGAATATACAACAACAATTTCCAAAATTTTCTAAGTAGTAAGAGTATCTCAAATATAGTTGTAAAGTATTAAAAACTTGGTGAAAATACTAAGAAAATAAAAAAATATACCTTAAACGATGGATTTTTAAAAATTTTAGAACATCAATCTCTTTTGGGCATTGACTAACGCGTTCATCACCCCAATATCCTTAAACGATGGATTTTTAGTGAATTTTACAAAATCAAAATTAACCCAAAAAATGCAAAAAAAAAAACGCAACTTTTAAGGTACACAACAAGGGCTAAACACCAACATTAATGTTAAATACGATCGGGGAGAATGAAAGCTTGAGCCTAAACGAGCACCATAACGTTAAGATGGAGTGAAATGGGTTGAAGAATTTCCTCCTAAGAGTTTGGCATCACCACTATAGCACTTTTGTGGTAGGTTTCGCACAAACAAGAAAGAGAAAGATGAGGACACTGACACTGTTTTTGAAATTTTAAAACGCAAAATGACATTGGACCTTTCACAACAGACATCAAGTTTGAAATTAACGTCGAACCTAGGGTAGTCCGACGTTATTTAACGTCTGTTGGCCCTAAGACCAAACTCAATTTCCAATTTGACGTCTGCCATGAAGGAGTCTGATGTCAATTTGGATGAAATATTTATAAAAATGTCATTGTGCATTTTCTACGTTGAATATTGGGTTATGCGACATGGAACTAACGACTTTATAAGTCCTTTTTGCACTCGTGTAGCTTATGAAAATCATACTTTCTCTTTATTGTTGGGAATGATTCTTGAGGATAACTTCCAATCTTGCACATTGAAACATTACAAGACTTTTATTGGGTAATTCTTCCAATAAAGTCAAATATTTCTATCTTTTTTGTCTTGGTAAATTTATATTTGTAAAATCTTGTTTGTTAGCCTTAAGTTCTTCATATCAAATTTTCTAGTTAACTAAGTCATCAATTCTTAGATTTGATCTTTGTTTGTGTCTACGACCAGTATGTTACCCACATAACAAATACGATAGTGAAAACATTCTTATCAAACCTTTTAACACATAATCGTTTGAACTCAATTTGTTGTGACCATGACCACTGAAATAATCAAATCTTTTGTACCAATGCTTAGGAGTTTTCTTTAAACATTAAAAAAATTTAGCCAACCTACAAACCAAATTTCCGTATTCTTTTAAGCCTTCTATTTGAAGTACGCATATCTCTAAAATTATATTTCAAGTAATGACTTTGTTATTAAGTCACTTCTATGGACTAAAATAATCAATTATTTCCTATATTTTAAATTTTAGTTTCAAACATTCAATAATTAAATTTAAATATTTAACAATTAATTTTAATATTAATTTAAAGTTTAAAAATCTAAATAGCACAAACACAATATCAAGGGTAAGCAACAACAATTAAATGGTGGAGGTATTCATTCGTTGTTGTGTTTGAGATCCTAAAAGATAATCACATTATCAATTTAAAAAGAGATTTAGACTATTAACCTCATTAAAGAATTCTAAACCACAATTTAACTGAACATAAACGTTGCTCTACTCATAGACAGAAAGATGGCCTTTGGATCACCAATGCAATCACAAATGAGGTCGTTCTAGCCGTCGCCAAAGGAGAAATAAAAAAAAATTGCTAAGAAGAGAAGCGAGGAATAAGAAGTTGAACACAAAAATAATTTCAAAATTTATATCGAACCCTAAGACATCTGACATAAATATTATTGCTTGTATCACGTAAACAATGTCTCATTTGCCATTAAAACTTTAACTCATATTTTATTTTATATCATGATATATATATATATATATATATATATATATATATATATATATATATATATATATATATATATATATATATATATATATATATATATATATATATATCAATCCTTAAAAATAAGAACTTTTACTATAGTTAATTATCAATTTATATTTAAACACATACATTTAATTCCTAATATTTAAGGATGACAAAGTGGATCGTCGGTCCAGCCTGTTTTGATCTGTCCCGTGTTTTGGTCCATAAAATGTGGGTTGGATTGACTCGTTCCATAGTTTAGAAATGAATTTGTTTGTCTACCTTGTCCCATCCCGTTGTTTGACCCATCTCGCTATCTGGCATGCAAAACTGTTGACTGATCTATACTCATTTTCTAGAATTAACAAAACATAATTAAAACAAATTATAGTTTCAAATCAAATCAAATCAGAATAATTTTTTATCTTTTGTAAGAAAATTACTTAAAAAATAATAATACACATCGTAATAAGCATTGGATTAACGCTTATGAATGTTCGAAGAACTACTAAGACTCATTCACATTATTAAAAAGTGAAAATGAGTCACAAAAAGTGTGTAATAAACAAAACCTACTTTTACTTTTCTAGTGTCAATTATCACAAAATTCCAAAAGTTAATGAATGAAGAATTGAATAATGATTTCTACGAAACTGCTATGATTGAAAGAGTCTTCTGTCAAAAAAATAAACTTGAAGGTTTCTCTCTTTTCTGTGATTATTTCAAGAGCAAACATGTTTATTTCAATATCAAAATAAGAATGGGAGAAATAGTTTCATGAAGAGTGGGAGTTAGGTTTCATGAAATGACTCTTTACCACACCACCACAACACTGTCTCATAATTTCTGTTTTTTTAATTGGATAATGATAGAATGCTTCATTTTTTTTGACCCAAATGTTACCCGCCTATGTGACACTCATTGTTTTAATAATTTTAAACAAAACGGCAATTGGAGGCAGCGGCAAAGGAAAGTGTGCGTCGTGTGCACGCACTTTGAATTGGAGAAACATTTTAAAAAAACACATTGTGTTGCATCGTTTTCCCTCGTTTCTTCCCCGCAAGTTTCTTCTTCGAGCAGTTTCACACAAGCACAAAGGCATTTGTATCGCAAGGCATTCTCTTCCCCAAAAGGTTATCCTTCCATAAAGGTCAGTGTTGTGGGTCGCAGTGGAAGCGGATAGTGGAGTTGTGGAGAGTGGTTTGGGTTGTTGGAGGCGGCGGGTTCCGCGGAAAGTGGTGGGTACCGTTCGGTTCATTGCTTGGGCGCTCTCTTGTTGGCGTAGTTGTTGGTTGATTAAACGCCATTCACAGAACGAAGATTTGATAACTGCAGTGAAACCCCAAAAACAATCGAACACCAAATTTCTAGTTCGATAATCAAGTGTCTTTCTGTGATTCCATAAGTGTCTTTTTACATTGAACTTTTTGTACTGCCAGTACTGGAACTGATTTTAAACTGTATTATTACGTGAAATCTGGTTTGGACACAATCGAATGGCCATCCAAATAATTTCATCACCATGAATCATCACCAAACAACTTAAACAACTAATTGGAACTGCAGATTGAATTAAAAACCAACTTTTCTGGTGTGAGATTCAACTGTCCTTTTCTGGTTTGTACTTCCAGGACTCCGTGTACAAAAAGTTCAATGTAAAAAGACACTTATGGATTCATAAAATGACACTTGATTATCGAACCAGAAAAGTTAGTTTTTAATTCAATATGCAGTTCCAATTAGTTGTTTAAGTTGTTTGGTGATGATTCATGGTGATGGAATTATTTGGATGACCATTCGATTGTGTCCAAACCAGATTTCACGTAATAATACAGTTTAAAATCAGTTCTAGTACTGACAGTACAAAAAGTTCAATGTAAAAAGACACTTATGGAATCACAGAAAGACACTTGATTATCGAACTAGAAATTTGGTGTTCGATTGTTTTTGGGGTTTCACTGCAGTTATCAAATCTTCATTCTGTGAATGGCGTTTAATCAACCAACAACTACACCAACAAGAGAGCGCCCAAGCAATGAACCGAACGGTACCCACCACTTTCCGAGGAACTCGCCGCCTCCAACAACCTAAACCACTCTCCACAACTCCGCAATCCGCTTCCACTGCGACCCACAACACCAACCTTTATGGAAGGATAGCCTTTTGGGGAAGAGAATGCCTTGCGATACAAATGCCTCTGTGCTTGTGTGAAACTAATCGAAGAAGAAACTTGCGGGGAAGAAACGAGGGAAAACGATGCAACGCAATATGTTTTTTTAAAATGTTTCTCCAATTCAAAGCGCGTGCACACGACGCACATTTTCCTTTACCGCTGTCTCCAATTGCCGTTTTGTTTAAAATTATTAAAATAATGAGTGTCACATAGGCGGGTAACATTTGGGTCAAAAAAATGAGGCATTCTATCATTATCCTTTTTAATTTTGTAAACGGATCATAGTTAGGTTTCATTAAGTCCGTGCAGGCTATATACCTATGCAGACTGCACCTATAGGAGTTCAAATATTTAGCTCGTATTACACTTTAAGTTTGTTTAACCTGGTCCACGTTGTTATCCCTACTAATATTTTATATTATGTAAATAAATTTTATTAATGTAATACATATAAAAATTTAAAATAAAATGATAATCTCATAAGTATGAAGAAAGTTAAAGATGTGCTTATAATATACATAAATTATTTTATTCTAAAGTCATGATTCAAATATTTAATTTTTATTTGATCATGGAGATGCGAACATGAAATGATTTCCCTGAAGAGCAATTAATATTTAAAAATTCAAGCTTAAATTCTTATCCTACAAGATTTCAGTTGCTTACCAAACCAATGAACCAAACTTGTTAGTTACAACTTTTTTGTTTTTTAAGAAAAGTGTAAAAAGAAAAGGAGCATGCAGCTAACAACTGTTTTACGCTGAAAAGAAAGGGAAAAAAAAGTGATTCTAACTTTATGCTTTTGAAACTGTTGGTTTTCATCTTCTTAAAATGATGTCTGCGGTTTCGTTAAAAGTATGACGCTATCATGCTGCAAATGCGATCTTAAAATATTGCTTTTAATTTCGTTATATTAATTATTTTATGCACTTCCACAAATTCAAGTGTAGTTGTATGAGTGTATTGCGTAGAAATTAGGAATATGTATTTATTATTTGAAACACATAGGAAATTTTTATACTGACTAATAATATGATCAAGTAATATTACACAAATAGTGTAAATCTGATGGGAGAAAAAACATTATAACATCCAAAAACATGAAAATAATTTTTCCAAACTTACAAAAATTTATGAACAATAACAATAACAATAAATAATAATTATTATTATTACAAAAAAATAACATCAATATTTTCAAAATAGAATAGTTGTTTTAATATGAGAACTAGAAAATTGACAAACTCAAGTTTCAAACTCCACTAAAATTAAAAGTTTAATTATTTTTTTTTCTCTATTTTTATTCAAAAATGTCAAATTGATTCTCGAGTTTTTTTAAGTTTCAATTTGATTCTGATTTGTAGAAAATTGATGTAATTTGGTCATTTTTGTCAAATTTCTTGAAACGAATCAATGATTTTTTTTATCAAAATTGAGTCTATGATTATGTTAATTACATCAATAAAGCAAATCATCCTTATTAACAACTTCAATTTTGATGAAAACTCTTTCATCCATTTCAAAAAATTTAACAAAAATGACTAAATTGCATCAATTTTTTAAACATTAGGACCAAATCAAAACTTAAAGAAACTAAAGGACCAATTTGATATTTTTGGAAAAAAACAGAAAACAAACCAATAATTAAACCTAAATTAAATATGGATAAAAAAGTCAAATTAACATTAACAAAGTACCTGTCTATAATTAATTAATACATCAAAATAATATAAAGTTATGAAATTTAAAAAACAAATAAAGAAAAAAACTAAAAATAGTCTAATCACATGTACCACGATCTCAACAAATGAAAAATAATATACCACAAACCTATGATTAAAGTTTCAACTCAACTCAATCCAATAATAAATAATTTATAAATTGCAAATTTTTTAAGATGACGGGATGAATATGTTAACAAATTTTCTTTCTTTCTTCCAAAGATTACAACTTTTATATTTTTTATTGACTAAAAAAAACCTCTCCAAATTAGATGACACATAGATAAGAATCCAATAAGATTTTATCCTAAATTAATTTTGTGAGGTAGGATTAGGTTGAGTCATATTTAAATTTTTTTATTTTCACCTCAAAAAGGAAACGTTGATAACTGTTACTTATACAGTACAATTTTTTATTCAACTAAATTTGGCGGTTTAAAATTTTGTGTTTGTCCATTTTCAAAAAGAGGGAAACCAAAAATTGTGATGAATTCCGAGGAAAAACAACATATTTGATCTTCATGAGTTGTCGCTGTCCATTTCCACATGCATGATCCACAGGGTAGCCACGCGTTTTCAGTTAAAAAGCAAGTAAGAGAAGTTAGTGGAAACTAACATTTTTTTCTTTTTTGTTAGATATATGTTACTTTACCAATCTTAGTATCTGTCATTTTCAACTCCTCATTGTTAACACAATTTCCTAATCAATTTTATTTTTCTCCCTTCACAGTTAATTCACTGTGTTAACTGCCTCTACTTAAAATAACTAACACACCTACTCAATGGAATAAAGCGAGTAAAATGTTCATGTTGCTGCAGTGAATGAGTGGATGAAAATTGCACACATTTTCTGGGAGTGATGATGCATGCATCATTCAAGAACAAAGATATCAAATTCAATTGCACTTGTCCTTTATAAAGAATTAGTAGGATAATGTCACTGTTATCAATTTTAGATTTATGTTATTTTAATTCTGTAAATGAAAAAAAGGACAACCAGAAATATAAAAAGAATCTTCTAAAGTGGACAATTTAACTTACATTTATAAAATTAACATGTAGGATAAGGTTTGTAATTATTTATATATTGTAAATTTATCTTATTTTTAGTTGATATAAGATTTTTAACATACTCATCATATCGACTATGAGATTAAATATTTATAGAGATCCAATAATAGTCTGGTAACGGTGACACGATAAGTCTAACAAACAACAACTCCTTTTACTATGATAGGTTTCGTATGACTTGAATATCATTTTCAGAATTGGATTTTAATTATAACTCAACATTATAAAATCAACTTTTAAACTTAATTCGATCTCACAAACTGACTTATAAAATAAGGATAAGGTTTCATATACTTATATAATGTAAATATTTTTATCTCTAATCTCCATCCCTCAAGTCAAGACGAGATGTATATTTTGAACGAAAGATTAAACATTAATGGATAATGGGTAGTTCAATAACAACTCAATTACGGTTTGTGTAATAGACATAACAGACAATAAATCTCATTAGTTTCTAATATATTTTGATACTTTAAATTTAAATCAATTCTATAAATTTGATTCGAAAGTAAGATTTGAAGTCATTTAAATATTATAAATTTACCTTCTAATACGAGATTTCCAACAAAATATATTACATTACAATAACTCACCCTTAAACCTATCTTGAGAATAGTTTAGTCATAAAGTTTCTGCCGAAAGGTTTATGGAGAAAAAAAAAGAGCTTCTTGCGTTTTGAACATCTTTCTACATGTTGATTCACTCATCTTTTTCACCCTTCTTATGGTCTCAAAATTGTGAACGTAGATGCAAATGGAAAAGAAAGAATCAAGTGAATGATATTTGGGAGTTAAAGTTAGAGGAATATTTGGGTATACTATGACTCATGAATATTACTTCTACCTTTTTTTCACTGTGTGGTCCTCCTTTCAGGTTCATCTTTTTTTAAGCTTTGTAATGTTATATAATATCTGAAATCATTTTTAATTATCTTAGTGGAAACTAACGCTATGATTTCATATTCTCGTAACTTTTCTACACGAAAATGTGAAAGGGTCATAATTTTTCTATTTGGGACAAGTTTATGTTGAGAATTGAAGTACAAATCTTGGGTAATTATGATAATAATAAAGTCTTAAAAATCACTTATGTTTATTGAGGAAGTTATGATGGTTAAATGAAGTTTAATCCTTAATTATTTTGGATGATTTTGAAATGAGACTTGTTGGTAAAGAAAGTTGAAGCGATAAAAAAGTTTGTATGAGCTTTTCTTTGTTGGATGTTTGTTGAAGCTTTGTTACTTTCTTTAAAAGTTTCCGTTAGTGTGGTCCAACTAAAACAAGCATGGAATATATATAGGCACGCAAAAAGTACTACTCATTTTTTCACTGCATTCTATTCTCAATAGGATATTTATATTTATATATATTTATTTACGTGTGAAAAAAAACTATATATAATTTTAGATCTCATTATTATTGTGTTATTTTAACCTTTAATAATTTAAAATAATAAAAAAGCAAATAAATCTTTTAGATACTTTAATCTTTACACATTTCATTTTAAATAAAATAAATATTTTGTCGGAGTGGTGGATAAATTTTCTATATTTCTCAATAAAATTTTCTATATTTTAATTTAGATTTGTGTACATATCAAATAATATTTATTTACGAAGTATCATTACTTACTTAAAATGCAACTAATAAAATTATATAATACATATTTATATAGTAATAAATGTCAAAAGAAAACAAATGGGTTAAATATGTTTTTGTTCCCTTAATTCTTAGGAAATTTTGGAATTAGTCCATTTGGAAACTTTGGACCAATTTAGTCATTCATCTTTCGAAATACTTGAATTTAGTTCTTTTAATCAAATTTTGTTAAGTTTATTCCACATTTTAAATGCGTTTCATATTAGTATTTGACTTAACACTAAAGCAAAAATGTGTCCGAATAAACAACTCAAATACAATCCTGAATGTACAAAACATCAAATAAATCTAACAAAATTTGATTGAAATGACTAAATTCACGTATTTCGAATGATGAATGAATAAATTGATCAAAAATTTCGAAATGAACTAATTCAAAAATTTACTGAAAGATAAGAAACCAAAAATATATTTAACAAAAAAAAACATTTGAACTTCCCTCTTGGAAAGAAACTATAATATTTTTCTTATATTTCTTTCTTTTTTTAATTCACTTAAAAAATAATATATATTTTTCATACTCACTCTTTACAATTAAATAAGAATAATATATTGTTTTTTATTCACTTAGCTTCCCTCCTCGTTATATCAACTTATCATGTTCAACTTATTTTAGAAACCTATTTGTTTATTGAACGTCTTTAAAGAACTTTTAAAATAAAGGATCATTTATTTAAATTCAAGTTAAATCAAAAAAAATCATGTTTAATCTTGCTCAATTTATTTTAATTGTTTTATACTTATTTGCTATTAAGTAAAAACATCTTAATTAATAAATAAGTACAAAAAAGATCTATCATTTATTAAATTTTAAAATAATTTAGCATGGTATATAATTTGAATTGAATTAGATTTAAAATGAATTCAGTTCTAGAAAAAAAAAATTGTTGTTCAATTTGAAAATTTTTACTTACTTTGTTTAACTTATTTTTTATTAGCTGGAATATATTTTATCTAAAATATCCGTTTATTCATACATATTAGGCTAATAAATTATTCTAAAAATTTAATTTTTAATTAATTTATAAAATTTTTATCACACTCCAATAAATAAAACATTATATTTAAATATAATTTTTTATTATATTTTAACTTTAATAATTCTTACTGTCTTGTAATTTGAAAAATCAATTATTAATAGAATATAAAAAAATAAATAGGTTATAATAAAAATATTTAAGTGCGTATATTAAGTCTAACGTTTAAGTTTGTTTTGTTAACTTTCATGAGTCTCAATTGAGTTCATTTCATTTTTTGGTTGGTTCATAGTTGATTGTTATATGGACATATGTTTTACCACTACATATATTTGAAGATTAATGTGACATATTACTAATATTTTGTCAAATTTAATAAAATTTAAGTTGTAGGATAGGGTCGCGCTTTGTAGGTAAAAGTTAAAATTAAAACTCATGAATGATCTAATTTTGGAAAATCATAAGAGGAAAGATGGACCGAATCTGATGAAGAAAATTCACATTTGTCATAAGAACGACGATGGAGATTAATAATGTGTTTAGATGAGATAATTCAAGAGTGTAATTCATTTATTTGAAGAATTTGAAATTCTTCTAAAAAAACATGTGTGGATGAGGAAATTAAAAACAAAATTGAAATTAAGAAATTTTATGAAAATATTTCAAATAATTAAAATAGTACAATTTGAAATTCACTCAAAAAAAGGAAATTGAAATTTCCCAAGTTATGCAATTGCTCATTGGTTAGGACACAAAGAGTCTACATATCTAAAAAGTTAAGTTGGGTCGGATAAAATGTCGAGTCAGGTCAGATCGGACCAAAGGTCAAGCTAAGTTGGCTCGAGTCACGCCAAAAATTGAATTGGGTCATCCCGGGTCAAAGGTCAACTCGAGTCAGGCCAAGGATCGAGTCAAATCAGACCAGGTCGAAGGTCAAGTAAGCCGAAGGTCAAATCAGTCTGAAGCTTGAGTAGAGTCAAGTCGAGTCAAGTCGAAGGTCGAACTGAACCGAAGGTCAACTTGAACTGATCAAATTTTTTGAAATTACATAAGATGAATTTGACAAAGTGAATTGAACGATATATTTAGGGTGTCGAAATTTTGCATAATATATATATATATATATATATATATATATATATATATATATATGCATATTTATCTTTTGAATCGTATCTAAAATTTTGCTCCTACTTGAGTGTTGGATTGGTATTGCGCAATCTATTTGTGTGGGCCTGTATGCTATGTGTGTGAAGCTACTATGTCTTGATTCCATACACACATTCACCACACCAAACACTACATATTTGACCAATCTTATAAAATACATACTAAACCATGCCTGTCCATTCAACTTCAAATTCCTTCTTCAATGTTGTTACTTGGGAATATATTTCATCAACCCATCAAACCAACCATTACTTTTCATTTCTAAGAAACACATCAACCTTCTTTTTCTGCTTTTTAATAATATCAATATCTAAACACTAATATCTCAAAATATAATTAAACATATAGAGATCTCGTATAACTTACAAATTTTATCATTAAAATATATTTCATTTTACACTTAATTAGCAATTTGATTCCTAATCTAGATTTATTTGTTTTTCTTTCTACATTTTTATACTCAATTAAGCTTTTATTTTTTTTAAAAAAAAGACCATCACCTTTTAAACAAGATTTAGTGTGATCCCTTTCGTTAAGTCTATCATAAGATCGTTTGGAAGGTGTTACGTATTAAGATATAGATCACCTTCTACTTTACAACTTTTTTAAGTTTTTTTTTTCTTCCTCCCTCTTCGACTACCTTCCAAACACAAGTTCAATCAACTTAAATACTAAATCAGAAAAATCCCAAGCATATTGAATTCAATATGTAATTCAATTCCAATTCGAGGAAGGTTGTGGAAAATGGAGGAAGGTGGAAGGAGGTGGAGAGAGCGACGAGAAAAAAAAAATAATAGAGATTTCAATGTAGAAGATGATCCAGATTTTGATATATGTAACTTTTCAAACAGAATTATCGTCAATTTAATAAAAATGACTACATTCCGTATTTAAAAAAAATAAAAATAAAAATTCAAATGAGTAAAAGAAAATATAGAAACCAAATCGAATCAAAAATAAAATTATAAAAACCAAATTTAAACCAACTATCCCTTGATTTTAAATATAAGAAAGTGTGATAATCTCTACCTTACAAAACCACATTAGATTGAAATTTGTAAGAATATGAGACATAAAGCCACACTGAGACGTAAAATATTAGTGATGAAAATCATGGCCAACAAAGCTTAGGCATTGAAGTATATATTTCCCCACTATGCCCAACCAATGTGTGGAAGTGCCAGCATTAAAGGTTTGTGATATATAAAAAATATGCAGAATCTAGTTTCTGCTACACACGTTTCTTGTTTCAAATGGGTTATGTGATAGTAATAGACAAGGAATTTATCTGAAGAGGCAAAGGATAGGGTCAATGGTACTTGCTGCTATCTTGGTTCTAATAAGATAGCGTACAAAGTACAACAGCACGAAAATTGAACACGCATTTATACTTCACCCTTTCAACAACTTCTTTATCATTGCTTTGCTTCACACAATATCTCACACAATGCAACAATATCTACAAAAACTTTGACACAAGATTCCTAGGGTTTAAAAAAAAGTTATTGGAACATTGTTATGATTATCCAACAAAATTTGTTGAGTGTTACCATTGAGTTGGTGATAAAATATGCTTCAGTAGTTTGTGTAAGGTTGTTGTTGTTGTTGTGAGTTCTCATTGTCACTGAAACCGGAAAAAAGAAATGATGGAAGATGAATATATGCAAAAGCTTTTGCATTTGACTCCTTTTTCTTTTTAGTACCTTTATGTGATATGGCTCATATATTCATTGATTTGGTCAAAGCTTTTGAGGAGAAATTACCATCCAACTTCCTCATAAAGCAGATAATATGCCAAAAGAATTAACACAATATACAAGTTTTTATAATTTGAGGATATTATACGTTAAGAAATTATGTTGAGTTAGGATCGTTAATTTTTTAGGCATTTAAAGTTTGAGGTTCATTTTTCTTCTAACTGAATTTTTTTTAAGAAAAAAAAAATGTTGATATAATATTTAATGAAAATAAAAATAACATTTTGATTTAGGTGTATCAGTATATTTTTCATAGTTTTAGTTTTTTTTTTTAAATATAAAATACTTTCTATTTTTTTCTTATACAAAGGCATATATGTACGTGATCCATAAAAGTAAACGGAAGATATGGCAAGTCATTCATTTTAGATTTTAGTAAAATCTCAAATTCATGTTTAAAAATAAATAAATATTAAAATATCACTGTTAATTTAAATAACCTGAGACATTGGTTGTTTTATCTTTGTTGTTGTTGCGTTATCCTTTCTATTAATAAAAATAATATATAAAAACAGTTTTTCTACTATTTTCTTTTACAAAGTACCTTTTAACATATATTATTGAACATTTATGTCACTGTAAAATGATAATGTTTAACAAAAATAATGCTAAACTGAGAAAAATATTAAGTTTGCACTCCACTCATTCCTGTGCCATACTTGTAAAATTAAAATTAACTTGCAGTTTTTATGGGCCCGCTACTCTCAGGACCCATTATAGAAATGAGTATTATTTTGTGGTGGCAATCCTTTTCTGCACCGGGTATTTCTTTCTACACCTCATACTTTTTTCTTGCACAGATATATGTATTAAAATGACATAAATATCCTCCATTAGAAAATATTTAAAACCCTAATGTTCCCTGCATGAGCTCCGCAACTCCATATAGTCGCTCCACCTTGAATCAGTGCAACGCTTGCACCTCCATTTTTTGGATTATGAATCTGTATCTTATTTTGGGTTATTTAACATGCCTAATTTTCTGTAACATATTAGAATTGTACAATTGAAAATACACTTTCAAACTACACAATTGGAAAATTTCACAACTAAACTATATTTTTAAATTTTATAACCGGAAAATCTAAATTGTGAGCAATTTATATTTTTTTGAAAAACACATTGCGCGGAGGAAGAAATTGCCTATTCTAGTGTGTGTGTGTATGCGCTACGCTATGGGATTAATTGGGCCTTTTGGATACCTATGATAGATTTTGGAGAATTTTGGGCTTTTGTAGCCCTTATGTAACAAGCACAGAACAATTGCACCATAATGTCTTCCCACATTTTTTTTTTCAAAATAATCTTTTAAAACTTATATTTTCAGAAGAGAAAATCTAAAATGTAGTAATTTTTTTTGTGTGCGGAAACTTCACGTTTCTAAATGTTCTGTAAACAAACATTTTAAAGAGGAAGATTTGAAATAAATTTCAGAATTTGTAATCTATTATTGAATTTTAACTACTTTGAAATATTCATTCGAAAAACCATGTTATAGAATATATTATTATAAAATAAACTATACGAAACAGTTTGTTTTGAACCCACTACTATCTGTACATTCTCTTCTCATTCTGATTGTCAGTCTTCTTTCTTATATTTAATAATTGTAATTTATAGCAGAAATGGTGTGGTTTGTACCAGTTGTTATTTACCATCCAACTTGTAAATAAAATTAAAAGACTTCTCTAATTTGTTTTTCAAAAGCATCATTCCGAAATTTTTTATTTTAATTTTCGGAGAAAATCTATATTATTAATAAAAGAGATTCATATTTTTAGATGTATACATTTTGTTTTTCAATTTTAAGTACTTTTTTTTAAATTAAAATAATTTGTTATTATTAGTTTTACTATTACTAGTGTCGCGCCTGTGTGTACGTATTTTTTAAATATACGTGATATTATATTAGTAAGTGATGATAATGTAATGTTATTACGTTATAATATATAAAATAAAATTATATTTATTAAAAATAAAGTGAAATATATCATAAAAGATAAGAGAATTACGGTTGATAAACAGAGAAAAAGAGAGGAGTAGAGATAGACGATTTTATAAAAAAATTGTAAAAGTAACAGTCAATTTCAAAAAATTTATAAATAATTATATTTTAAAGGGTAAAATTGGTATTTTGAAATGTAGACACAAAAGAGAAAATCTTCTTTATATATCGTTATAGATTTAACGGTTTTATATGTATTTGTACTAAATACATGTAAAACATACGTGTTATGGTTGCATTTTTTTTAAAATAATTAAATTTATATAAATAATAATTCAAAAAATAAAATAATAATTTTAATTTAAAAATAATAAAATTAAAATTAAAAACCACTTCACATGTGTGTATTTTTTTTAAAAATAACCAAATTTAAATAAATAATAATTTAAAAATAAAAATGTAATATTTTATTTCAAGTAATAAAGTAATATTGTAAAAAATTGTGTACACGACAAAAGATACCTATTATTTCATATGTAAGTTTTAAGATGTTAGACTAATCAATTCAAAATACTTAAAAATAAATTCTAAATTATATATTTCGGACTGCTTTTGTTTTTATTTCTTTCTTCCTCTCGCTTTCTTGAAATTTAGTACAATTCTTTGTTGAATTGAACCTTAAATTTAGAGTAATTATTGTATAAATTAAGTTGTTTTTTTTAAAACCACCATTGAAGAGTCAATATTAGAGGATAGTAAAAGATCGATTTTAACATATTAAACCCATATGAAGTTTAAAAGAGGAATGAGAAGTTGTAAAATTTATTACACTATTGTAAACAAAATCTATATGAGAAACAATTTTTTTACTCCAAAGTTTTAGATATCATATATTAAAGTAGTTGAAATAAAATTTTATTAACTACCTGTGATTAACCATGAATTTAGGAATGAAGCACAATTTAGAAAAGCAGTTTAGTACCAACTACTCACAAACATTTCTCCAAAAATTACTCACGAACTTAATGTATCTATCATCAACTATGTTTCTAAAAGCTTTTGTGTTATTTGAAAAATAAATTAGCAACCAAAGTACCATCAACTTTGGGAATGAAATAAAATGGTTACTTTTGGAAAACAATTATTTTTGTATTACATGTCATTTAATGCATTTCATAAACATGTTTCTTCATAATTGGTGCATTATCTATAATTTTCATAGTGAATTGTTATGTACTCAAGGAGATATATTCTTCTTCATGTTTTTATACTTATAACATTGGTGTAAAAGTTGACGAAAACACGAACCAGATAAACAAAAAAGACCTTTGTCGTTGTCTCCATCTACTCCATCACACTTCCATCGCCCTCTGATTCCCCGAAGAAGAAAGAGAAGATAAGAAACCTAAATGAACAGATCCAAATACAGAACCATGGTGGAAGAACATTTATTCGAGAGTTCGAAAGGTCACCGTCTCTGCACCAACTACTGCAGCTGCTTATATAGCTTCGTTATCATGATCCTTTGCTTCAAATGTTACCATATGATCCGTTTGAAGGAGCAGCACGATGTGTCAATCAAATCCTCAATCGAAACTACACTTTCTTCCTCCATGAAGACGTCGTTGTCCACACCGCCTTCGGCAACAATTCATGTCCATGGCTGCTAATAAGTAATTGAGGAATGGTGTAAGGAGAAGAGAAAGAAAATCTGGATGATTTCTAAAAGGTGGTTCAAAATCTTACCATAAGATAAAATTAGTCTACGGTTTATGTTTGTTCTATTATAATCTCAACCAGAAAGTTTTAATCAGACTATTTAATATAAAAATATATAGGTATGTCAACTAAAAAATTCGAACAATTAAAATGTCTTTTTTATTTTTTTTAAAAATAAAGAGAAAATAGATTTGAAAATGCATTGATTTCTGTCAAAAAATTGCCATTGAAAATAATATAGAACCTAAGTTTTGTGAAAAATATATTAGATGCAGAAAAAATAACAATTTAATGAAAATGTTGAGAATGAAATTGTAAAATCTCTTAAAGAATTATTTAAAATTGATTACTTTTTGTATATTATAGATAAAACAATTATCACTCTTCAAAGTAGATTTGAATAATTTAAAATATATATGATGATATTTTTGGCTTTTTATTTAGTGTTAAAAAATTAAAGTCACTAGATTGTACATTTTTGCAAGAAAAATGCTTAAACCTTTAAAGATATTTAAAACATGATAATTTGTTTGATATTATAGGTTTGAAAAATGATAAACACATTTTTAATAATATAAAAAGAATAGATCCATTTTCGAATGCATATATAGGTTATAGAATAATGTTAACCATTCATGTGTTAGTTGTTTTAACCGTAAAGAGTTTCTCAAAGTTCAAGATAATAAAAGCTTAGTTAAAATCAACAATGTCTCAAGAAAGATTAAAAGGATTAGCCTTATTATCTATTTAAAAAAATTGTTAAAATGAAATTAATTATTATTGTTGACATGTGTAGCCTGAATGGTGTGTTACTTGAAGATTTGATGAAGCTTTGATGAAGGAACTTGAAGCCATTGCCTTGGAACCATGCTTACATTGATGAAGATATGGAGATTTGATGTTACTCGAGTTGATCAAGCCTTATATGCATGCCCTATATATGGATCAATCATGGAGAAAAAAAGCTTGAAGATTTTAATTCACTTTGTAGGCCATTTAACATTAATTAGATGTATAGGGTCGTTATTGTGTCTTTTAATTTGTTGAAATATTTTTCAACAGGTTAAATGGTGTCTTTTAATCTGTTGAATGAATTTTTAAAAAATTAAAAGGTTAGTTGCAGTAGTCTTAACTATGACTTATTCAATCAGTTGATTTATTTTTTAATCAATTGATTTCACTTAAGTTAAATGAAATCAACTGATTGATTTAAGTGAAATCAACTGATTGATTTGAAAATCAACTTGTTGAATTTCATAACAGTTTGACTATAAGAGCTATATTTTTTCGACAGAGGTAGAAAGACCATTTTTTAGCATGAAATCATTTTGGAAACCTAGGAACTCTCTCTCTTTCGTGATCATACAGATTGCAGCTGGTGAAGATTCATCTTGGATCAATTCTTAGAACATTTTGCTTGGTGTTTGAAGCTTTAAGAAGGTATTTGTGGTAGGCAGGGTTGTTCTACCACTGAGGTTTGATCTTTCTCAAGCTTTGTGTGTGCTTGGTGGTTTTCCAGGTTTGCAAGAGGTGTCTTGCTATGCTGGTATGATTCTTGTGTGATTCAAGAGTCTTTTGTGTGTATTTTTTGCATTTTTTAAAGTGTAAGGGTGTAAACTTTGTAAATCTTTTGAAATAATGCAAAGTCAGGCTCGGGTTGCCTTGACCAAATGGATGTAGCTTAGGTTTGAGTGATCCAGTATAAAAATCTTGTGCATTACTCTTTTCTCTAACCTTTCTCTCTTGCATTATCATTTAAAGTTTAAAGAATTGTGATCTAAACCATCTTTTTGACATTCTTGAGTGGTTTGGCATCATCTGTAGCATTGATCATGGTTTGGCATCATCTGCAGCACTGATCTTTTACATTAATCTTGCTTTAAATCATGAATCTGCATTTCTGCATTTTTTCCAGTATTTTAGTTGACTATTTTTGTGTTTCAATCGATTACTGCATCAGTTTAATAAAAAACAATCGACTAACTCTGTTTTTGATCGGTTGAAAGTGTACAGTCCAGAGGTGTTTGCATCCTTACTTGTTGGTTGAGTTGATTCAATTAAAAATAGTTTTTAGCCTTTAAAAGTTACCTATATTTTAACTAGCCAATTCAACCCCCCCCCCCCCCCCCCCCCCCCCTCTTTGCATTTCAACTATTTAAAAACTTACCATTACAATTTAACAACTAATTTTCCATAAAAAAAAGCTCAAAAAATAAATGTTAAATAAAATGCCTCATTTTTTAATTTTGTTTTAGCCCTTCAAATGTCACTGCAAGAAAATTTCTAAATAATGACCAATAATTATTAGTAACTATAATGACTAATTTAGATACCAATTAACAAACTAAAAGTTATTGGTAACTAAAATAGTTACTATTATGAATAAAAAATTATAATTGATTCCCAAATTTGTCTTTAAAATTAGCTACCAAAGGAAATTGGTCACTAAAAATTAGCTACCAAAATGAGTTAGTTTATAAAATAGTTTCAAATTAATTAGTGACCAATTTAGTGACCAATTGTAATTTTTTATTTATAATAGTGATTATTTTAGTAACTAATAATTTTTAATTTTGTAAATTGATATCTAAATTGGTCACTATAGTGACCATTGGCGAACCTTCGTAGAGACTAAGGGGGCCATGGCGCACCAATTTTTTTTTTGTTTATAATTATATAATTTAATATATGATTTTAAATATATTTTTTTAAAATTTAACATTTTTAATATATTTTATATATTTGATATTTTAATAAATTTTTATGCATTTATATCTGTATAAGAAAAAAAAATTGTTGTCCATATTTATGTTTTAATTTTACATTTTAAATATTTTTAAATAAAAATAATTATTTTATTAATATTAACTAAGTGATTATTTATTTAATTTAACCATTTTTTATTTGATTAGTTTTTTAAACTTAATAATTACAAATGAAAACTAATTATAATTAAATTATAAAAAATATTTATATTTCATTTTATAATTATAATAATAACATAATTATAATTTTTTTATTTTTTTATTATTATAAAAGAGTAAATACAATGTGTTTACTCGTTTATATAAAAATTTTGGAATTACTCTTTTGATTTTTATTTTCGTTCAAAAATATCAAGTTGGTCATCCAGTTATTTTTAGTTTCAATTTAGTCCGTATTTTTTTAAAAATGATGTAATTTTGTCATTTTTTCGTTAATTTCTTGAATCGGATCAAAGTTTTTTCATCAAAATTGAAGTTGTGAATAAGGATGGTTTGTTTTGTTGGTGTGATTGACGTAATCTTAATGTCAATTTTGATGAAAAAAATTTCCTTCGCTTCAAGAAATTTAACGAAAAAGATCAAATTGCATTAATTTTTAAAAAATGGGACCAAATTGAGACTAAAAAAACCTATATGACTAACTTGACATTTTTGGACAAAAAATGAATAAAAAAATAATTCAACCAAAATTTTTGCACCCCTAAAATATTGGTTGAAGATATACCACTAATAATGACTTTTATATTTTGTTTCTAAAATTTAATTTTAATTGAGAATTTTCTTACATTGTCTAGAGCCAGCTGCAACTAATATATTTTAACTTTTATTTATCGTTATGGCCCTTTCTACAATTAATATATTAATTTTTATTTATCTCCACACACTTAATGTCACTCTAGCCCATGCTTCAATTAATATATTTAAACTATATATATATCACTTAGGTTGGTGTGACTCATTTTACAATTAATATATTTAATTTTTAGGGTTAAGTATGTATTTAGTCCTTGAACTTTGGCCCAAAATTGGAATTCATCCCTGGTTGAAACTTTGATAAATTTTGGTCCCTAAACTTTAAAAATGAATGAATATAGTCCTTTTAACCCAATTTTGTTAACTTTTTTTTAGGTTTCAAACGCATTTCTCAGTAAATATTGGAGTTGTTTATGCCGTTTGACACATTCTCGGCTTAATATTCACTCTGAAATGCGTTCGAAACCTAAAAAAAAGTTAACAAAATTGGGTTAAAAGGACTATATTCATTCGTTTTTAAAGTTTAGGGACCAAAATTTATCAAAGTTTCGACCAGGGACGAATTCCAATTTTGAGTCAAATTTCAGGGACTAAAAACATACTTAACCCTAATTTTTATTTATATGCACACTTAGAATCGGTCTAACTCACGCTACAAATAATATATTAAATTTTAATTTATCACTTAAGGTGTGTCTCACCCACTCTACAATTAATATATTTTTTTGCACACTTAGTGTCGGTCGTACCCACACTACAATTAGTATATTTAATTTTGAGAAAAATATGTTTTTTTCCTTGAAAACTTCAGGCTAAAAACATATTTTTTCATTTTTTTTTTGTGAAAGGCTTTCGGTAGACCGATGATAGTTCTTTATTTTATAAAAAAATTAAATAACATGTAATACACCATTTGTTATTTTTAAAGTTATCTAAAAGTAGGAATAAAAAACAACGATGTTAAAAATGCAGGATCAAATAATGATAAGTTTTGATCAGAAACTATTTTCAAATTAAGGTCAAACTTCATGACCAAAAACATAATTTTTTCTTTAATTTTTATTTATAACTTAGTACCAGATAAATCACTCTACAATTAATATAATTAATGTTTACTTATATGTACAATTAGTGTTGGTCACACTAAAATTGATATATTTAATTTTTATTTTTCAATTAATGTTGGTTTGACCCACTCTATAATTAATAGTTTATTTTTCTTGTACACTTAACGTCAACCTGACCATACTATAATTAATATATTTAATTTTTATTTATCACTTAGCGTCAGTCTAACCATTTCCATAATTAATATATTTAATATTTATTTATATGTAGACTAAGCGGTTGCATGATCCATTATATACTTTTATTTCTAAGGGTTAAATATGTTTTTGTTTTTTAATTTTTAGTAAAATTAGTTGGTATTCGAAACTTTCACCCAATTTAGTTTTCCAACTTTAAAAATGGATGGATTTAATCATTTTAACCAAATGTTGTGAAGTTTATTTGACGTTTCATATGCGTTTCATCATATCATTTGACTTGTTTACACCATTTGACACATTTTTGTTTCAGTGTTACCTAAAAAATGTATTTGAAACGTCAAGTAAACTTAATCAAATTTGGTTAAAAAACTAAAGGCTTAAATATCTTTTTGGTCCTCATTTTCGTAGTGTTTGTTGCGGATGGTCCTCATTTTGACAGAATGTTTAAAATGGTCTTCATTTTTACCGAATGTTTAAAATGGTCCTCATTTTCACAATTCGTGTTTTATTTGGTCATTTTCTGTAACGTCGTTTAAATCACTAACGGAGCATTGTACAGTGACACGATTTATATTAGGGTGTGTTACGTGTACGGTACAAGTGGCTAATTAATGTTAATTTCTCAATTTAGGGAAAATTTTGCAATTAGGAAAATTTCTTCATCTTTGTTTTTCTTGAGCTCGGATTTGTAGAAGAAGCAGCTAATACTTGTTATCTCATCATTGGATTGCAGTTGCGCTCTTCATTTCAATTTTTCAGTTAATCATCATCAACAAGGTAAGTAGGTTTAGGGTTTTCTGGGTTGTGTTTGCTCGTGGGTTAGGGTTTTCTTAATTCTATTGTGAGGTTTGTTTGTCTTTCGATTATTGTGATGTTCTGCATGGTTTCTAAATTACCTGATGAGACTGCACCAGATGCCTAAACTGTTGACAATGCACCAATTGCTGAAACTGCTGAGAATGCACCAACTACTGAAACTCAAACAACTCAACCACCAAGGAATGAAGTGGAGAGTCAAGCAGCACCACTCCAACACCAGAAGAACCATCTCAGCAATTTAGGATGAAATTACAGATTAGGAGGAGACCATGATAGCAGCTACAAACGTCTTAGTAGTTTTTTGAAATTTTTGATGTAGAATTCATTATTGATGTACTGCATTTTGACTTTCCTTAAACTTCGTTCAATTTCACTTTTGGCAAACATTGATGTAGTGCATTTTGATGAGGATGAATTAACGTTATGAATTTAACTTCTTCCAGACTTAGATCAATTTAATTTTTTCCCAAGCTTAGATCAATATCATTTACTTCAATGCTCAGATTAAGATGTCATTTTAAACATGTTAGGACTAATATCAACATAATCAAACTAATTCATTTCTTCATTTAACAATAGTACAAAACAGATTGGACTTTAAAAGATTACACACAATAACAGTACAAATAATACAATAACAACACAAGTGAACCTTATTACTAATTGCAGCCTCTTCTCAGCAACCTTCAATGACTTCTACAAATCATTAATCTGACTCATTTGTGTCATGATGATGACATCCTTTTCATCGACACCACCATTTGAAAAAGTTGCAGCCCACATTATTGGAACCACCACTCTGTAAATCAATCAACCAAAAATTAAAATCAATTTATTATTAACACAAAAATAAAAACAGATTGTACCCAAAATTTTCGACCAATATTCTTTGGAGTTCTTGTCATCCTCAAAGTTGTCATCTCTCCGCAGCTACAACTCGAGGTTAATCCATTTCTCGTTGAACCACCAACAGTGTACGAAGTGATACAACACGGTTGCCTCCAACGATTACAACCAGAGGTAAAGGAAGAAGATTGAGACCGTAACATACCTATATAATGGGATTGCAGCAACACCAATTGGGAATGGAGGAAAAAGATTGTCAAAACTCACCAACTGCCCAAACATTCCTTACCAAAATCCTAACTCACTTATTTATCCCCAAATATCTAATTACCACACATGTACAGTACGCGTAACACACCCTAATACAAACCGTGTCACCTGTACAATGCTCCGTTAATGATTTAAACGGCGTTACAGAAAAGGACCAAATAAAACACGAATTGCGAAAATGAGGACCATTTTAAACATTCGGTCGAAATGACGACCATTTTAAATATTCTGTCAAAATGAGGACCATCCGCAATAAATACTACGAAAATGCGGATCAAAAAGTATTTAAGCCAAAACTAAACTACGTATTTTTAAAGATGATAGACTAAATTAATTCAAAATTTAAAAAAAAAACTAATTCTAATTTTAATGATAAAAAATAAAACATATTTAACCCTGTGTATTCAGTATAGCATCATTTTAAAGTGCACTTCACCGATTCCAATGGAGTCACTCTCTTGGCCGCCTCAGTTTTTTAGTAGCTAAAACCCACTTTTATTCCGGTAAATGGTAAATGTGGAAACCGTGACAATAATATCTCTTCTCTTAATAAGCCAAATATAAAAGTTGTCTCGATACTCAAGAACACGAAAATGACATATTCCCATTTTTAAGTTATTGACTTACAACTTTTACTTTCCATTGAAAAATGTTTAAAATATAATTTATCATTTATAGTTTATATATACAATTAAGTATAATATATTTAATTTAGATAATATTAATAATTTTTCGGTATGATTTAAAACAAATTCCAATAATATTACATATTTTTCAATAAAAAATGAATTGTTTACATGGGCATCGACATTTCTTACTGTTGAATTCTTGATAGCTATGCTTGCTCTATATTAGGCTCATCAATTTCGCTGGCATGGTTTATAATTGGAGTTCGATCTCAATGTTTAAATTGTCCCAGTTACATAATTTTCTGCATACTCTTTTTAAAAAAAAAATGACATTTTAATAATTAAATTTGGACAACTTTATTTTATCATTCAAGATATCATCTCATGAGTGATTTCTATTTTTTCATTTTTCTATCTTCTAAAATCAGATAAAAAATGACACCTCAAATTATAAAATAAAATTATCAAAATTTAGTTGTCAAATTATCATTATATTTTAAAAAATTATATGCAATCATCCATGTTATCACTAACACAGAAAACATATGTTCCCTGTAAACTAAATAATCATTTTCCACATAATGAGATTATTGACAACACTATCACTAAAGTCCCTCTTTAACAACTCATTTTCTTGCTCCAAACCACGTCAAGGAAGTGTCAATTCCACCATAAATAGACCTTGCAACATATTTAAATTGTCACACTCAACCTTCTTATAATCCACGCAAAGAACGTATCAACTTACCTTAATAATCTATTTTTGTCCACATATTTCTTCTTCAATGATGTTTGATGAGTCATGAACACATCAAAGAATAAAAGAGCTGAATGCATGATTAATATTTCCAGTATAAAATGAAATTGGTTAAATTATTTGTATCACAAAACTTAATATCAGAAAGGAGGTGTATAAAACCTTATTCCATTCTACATTTTTTAAGATATAATATTTTAGAAAAAATTGCGTAGAAAACCATAAATTAGAATTTAATCACACAAATCATTGTCACGTCAATTTTGTTTAAGACACGTATATTCCGTAGTTATTACTTCGGTTAATGAAAATGAATAAAGTAACCATCACTTGTGTATGAACACTAATTTGACGTGGATTTGCCTTCACCTCATGAATCTTGTTACCATCATGGACTGTATATCAAATTTTGTCTTTTCTATTTATATAGGAATTTTTCAAACGCTCCAATTAAATATTCTCCGACAAGGATAGATAACAATTAGTAATGTGTTTCTCTCGATGTCAAACAAAAATCAATTCTATATCACAAAAAGATACTATGAAAAAAAAATACAAAGAACTATTTAATGTTTTATCTTCATCATAGAAATATAATTCTATATTCCAAAAAGACACTATATATGAATGATAGTTTTCAATATAGATATTATGAAAATGAAAAAATATTTTTGGCAAATTGAATAAAAAGTCAAGTAAATGGTTGGACAAGGAGAGTCTACGATAAGGATCTTCAAGGGACTTGAGTGGTTGGTGACACTTCAATTGTGGTATTGGATGAGGAGGCTTCAACTTTCTACATTTTTAAGGTCTTTGAAAATCAACTAAAAGATATTTCGTTAAGGTTGGTGCTCAAAACCTTAGCTAGTAATTGTTTATAATAAAATAATTTCCCCTAATGAGTTATGCATGAAGTAAAGCAAGATTAGCACACGAAAAGAATGTTATTTTTTGACTGAGTATTATCAAAGTCTCACATTAAGTAATATTTAAGTAAGATAAAGAAGAGAATAACAAAATAGTACTATAAAAACAAATAGTTATTTTTGAAATTCTCACCATAATCCAATATGTCTATTGGATGTATGAGGATGGATAGTTATGTATCATTTCTTCTCAATTTAACTCAAATCCAATTCAATCTAAACACAAACTAAAAAATTTGCTATTTTGTCTACGGGTGGACAAAAAATACAATCCATTTAAAATCCATTTTATTGGATCTAGATATCAATCTAATCTACATTTTATATATTTTATGGATTGGATATCCATTCTCGAAATCTATATTTTCAAAATGGATAATCTAAAATATCCAATCCAAATTTTCACTTTATATTTTTTGTTAGGTTAAACTAAAGGTTGAGACGGACTAGCCCAAATTTAGTCGTATTTGATTGAGTTGGTGTGATTCTATACAAAATTTGGCCAAATTAGGCCAAATTCTGTCAAGTCGGCCCGATCGAGATTTGACTTAGTTGGTCCTGGACAAAATTTGGAAGTATTCGGCCAAATCTGTCAAATTCTTTGGTGTCAGCCTTATGGACACAAATTTGGATCCACATCCATTATTTGGATCCGAAATGGATGTGGATTAGATTTTCGATAGGACTGACACCATAGAATTTGGTAGATTTTTTGTTGAGGCCAACGAAGCCAACTTTCAGCATGGGATGAACTTGAATAACTTTCGAACGAATTTCGATCGGGAACGACGTGACCAAATTTGGGCTAAGGTCGACTCGACAAAATTTCAGGCGAGATCGACTTGACTGAATTCGACTGAATTTTGGCCAGAGTCAATGTTGCTTAATACGACTAATTTTTGGCCAGAGCCGACTTGGCCAAATATGGCCACATTTGGGTCAGGGCCTGATCAGTCAAATTTCGGTCAGGGTTGACTCTACTAAATTCGTCAATCAGGATCGACTTGACTGAATATGGTCAATTTTCGATCACAACCAACTAAGTTGAATATAGTCAAATTTCGTTCGAGACTTAGTCGACCTAATACAGCTAAATTTGGGCAAGTGCCGACTTGACCAAATTCAGGTTAGGACCGACTCACCTAAATATGACCAAATTTCGATCGCGATCGACTCTGCCGAATACGACAAAATTTAGGCTAGGACCAACTCGGTCAAATTTTGGTCGAGGCCAACACGACCAAATTTTAACCTGTGCTAACTCGACTTAATTCGGCCGAATTTCGGTCGTGGCTGACTCAGTTGAATACGACCAAATTTTGATCGTGACCGACTCATTTGAATACGACCAAATTTCATCTTAAGTCGTCTCAGCCAAATACGACCAAATTTGGGTAAGGGCCAACTCGGCCAAATCTCAATCAGGGCCAACTCGATAAAATTCGACCGAATTTTGACTGGAGCCAACTAGGCTGAATACAGCCAAATTTTGGTCGCGGTTGTCTCGACCGAATACGGTCAAATTTTATCTAGGTCGACTCAGTCCAATGCAGTCAAATTTAGGTCGAGGTGAACTCAACCGAATACTTCCAAATTTTGTACAGGACCAACTGGGCCAAATTTTGATCGAGACCGACTTGACAAAATTCGAGCAAATCTTGTATAGGGTCACGCCAACTCAATCAAATACGACTAAATTTGGACTAGTCGATCTCAACTTTTAGTCGTATTCGGCTGAGACGGCCCTGGCCCAAATTTGGTCGTATTCGGCTGAGACGGCCAAGGATGAAATTTGGCCATATTCAAATGAGTTGGTCGCGATCGAAATTTGGCCGTATTCAACTGAGTCGGCCATGACCGAAATTCGGCTGAATTCAGTCGAGTCGGCTCTGGTCAAAATTTAGTCGTGTTGGCCTCAACCAAAATTTGACTGAGTTAGTCCTGGCCTGAATTTGGTCGTATTCGGCAGAGTCGATCGCAACCGAAATTTGGTCATATTTAGGCGAGTCGGTCCTGACCTAAATTTGGCCAAATTCAATCAAGTTGGTCATGACCAAAATTTGGTCGAGTCGGCACTAACCCAAATTTAGTCGTTTCGATCGAGTAAGTCCCGAACAAAATTTGACTATATTCAGCTTAGTCAGCTATGATCGAGAATTGACCATATTCAATCAAGTCGGTCCTGGACGACGAATTTAGTGGAGTCAACTCTGACCAAAATTTGACTGATCAAGCCCTAACCCAAATGTGGCCATATTTGGCCAAGTCGGCTCTGGCCAAAATTTAGTTGTATTAGGCAACATTGACCCTGGCCAAAATTTAGTCGAATCCAGTCAAGTCGATCTCGCCTGAAATTTTGTCGAGTCAACCTTAGCCCAAATTTGGTCACATCGTCCCCGATCGAAATTCGTTCGAAAGTCATCCAAGTTCATCCCATGCTGAAATTTGACCTCGTTGGCCTCGACAAAAAATCTATCAAATTCTATGGTGCCAGCTCTATGGACACAAGTTTTAAGAAATTTAATTTGAATTTATTTTATGGAAAATGGATTTTGGATTTTGAACTTGATCCAAATATTTAGATCTGTATTTAAACTTGATCTAAATATTTGGATCTGGATTTTTAAAAAATTCAATCTACTTTTTTTGAAAAATTGGATTTGGATCGAAATTTTAATCCAATTATTTGGATTCAAAATGAATGTGAATTGGATCATTAAAAATCCAATCCATGATCACCCCTAGTTTTGTCTATAAAAGTTGCTAAAAGATTTTCAGTTTTATCCATAACTGTTGTATGAAGGTTTGAGTAATAATACTTTTTTTTAAGTATTTATAAATGTAGACCTTGAGATGCTAAGAAGCTAGGTTCTTATACCCTTAAATCAAGCTTTTATATATATATATATATATATATATATATATATATATATATATATATATATATATATATATATATATATATATATATATATATATAATGTAATCTTTAAATGATAGTTTTTAGCTATGGATAGCTTAGATACGTAGAAATTTGCCTCCAAGGAATCTAAATCGATTGATAGCTCAGATATGATTTTTGTTAAATCATTTTAAATTGGAGAACATAAGTTGTACACTGATATGTAAACTGATTTTATCTTATCATTCTAACACAAAATATGATATATCTATTAAAATAACTAGTTTAAAACTCATTTCCACAGCTATTTCTAATCAATTGACATTTAAACTTTCTACACTCATCATGCATAACCATAAAACTCTACAAATTGTTATCTTTCATTGTGATGAAAAACATACACTTTTAACTTTGAGACCGTTGTTTTTGCAAGCTTTTTCATAACAATCATCATTATAATATAATGAATATCAGTGACAGCTCATGGTTTGAAAAGCTGTATTCAAAAGAAGGTCTAATTGAGATTTTTTTTTTTAATACAATTTTATAATTAATTTAAAAAAATATATTATTACTAAAACAAATTTGAGATTTATTTTTTTTTCCTAGAGACATAAAACATACTGATCCCTATTTGGAGCTTAAGTCGACCTGAAAAATATAAACACTGTTACTTTTTTCATAAGAAGCTTAATTATAATATAGCTAACATAAAACACTACTTTCCCTGTCTGTATTATCTTTCTCTTCCTTTTTTCATTACATCACTGTCACTTTCTTCTCTTTATCTTTTCAGAAATTTATGCAGTCATCATGGTATTTGTTTTTACTTCCAGTTCTACAAGGCTACGTGTGATGAGCCAATCACTTGAAACCAAAAATTGGATATGCCACGAAAGATTAAAACCTTAGATGAAGTTATGGTCTTTTGGGACACTTGAACCAGGAATCACATCATGAGACAGGTGGATGGACATTGAGTCTTAAAACACGACTCTAAACGCAGATACATTGTCAGTATATGTCTTCATCAAGTAGTTGGGAGTTTTTTATTCCATTATAAACCAGACACTAACTTATTAGTCTCACAAAATATATATTCTAATATATCAGACCTGATTTTGTTAAACTGAATTTCAACATTCCAAACATTTTTCTTTAATGTGTGTGTAGACATTAATGTGTACACACATGGATCAATAAATAAATAGTTACCTGCTGAATTGAATGTGCAGACTGCGGAATAAACAAGCATATACTTTAGATATATTCTGAAAACTAATTAAGAAAGCATGATAACAAAAGAAACTTCATTGGTTTTTATACTTTTTATATTTTCAAGAAACACCTTAAAATGATTCTCTCAGATACATGTCACTGCAACAAATGTCACAGGTGGGACATTTGACTTGAAACTTTCAAAAGATAAAGAAAATTGGTTGAACCACAAGTGACCCACAATGCTACCAGGATGATTTGAAACAGATGAAAAGCAGAGTGCACATGGATTGGTGGTTGGGGAGGAAAGTCAAGTAGTCAACAGTATGCAGACTTTTTCACATTGTTAAAGCAAAAGATAATATGCAGAGAGCATAAACCACATGGGTGGTGTTGTTGCAAATTTTTACAGGGTTCAAAATTAATGAACACCATAATCTCAAGGATCCACATTAGACTCTTGCATGTCTAACAATCAGGACCACAATAGCAAAAAAAATCTATATATATATATATAGCACAAAATATGACAGAAATAATGCAAACTATACATTGCTTACATAAATATGGTTCATGCCACACCTAAACCTCTGAATCCTGTGTGTTCTGCTTCCTACTTGCCGCATCAGAAAACTGTATCAACCGCCAAGGAGAGAAGCTGTAGGTCTGGGATAAGCAGAAGGCGTTCTAGGTCCATCTGCACCACCAGCGGTGCCGGTGGATCGGCCTTGGCCGGAATTGCGTACATGGTGATGTTTATGATCACCACCTTTTCTCTGCATGTCCTTTGATTCCTGAAGCTGCTCCAATGCTTTTACCACCTCATCCATATTTGGCCTGCACCTGGACTCCATAGAAAGACATTGCATGGCAAGTGCAGCTGCTGCTTGAGCTCGAGCATGTGAATATTGACCTTCCAAACGTGGATCCATTATACGGAAAACTCTTCGTTTATTAGATAGGTAAGGTTTCGCCCATTCAACAAGGTTATGCTCCCCAGATGGCTGGTTCTTGTCTATGGCTCGTCTTCCTGATATCATTTCCAGAAGAACTACTCCAAAACTATATACGTCACTCTTTGCAGTGAGATGACCTACCAAAACAAAAATTTCGATCACAAAATTGTAGGTAATAATAATCTATTAACCAAAACAGCATACATTAGGGTGAAATGAAATCTATGCTAGGAGGGCAATTTGACAAACACTTTGGTTGATACCTGTTGCTAAATACTCTGGAGCTGCATATCCTCGGGTTCCCATGACCCTGGTAGAGACATGGCTTTTATCACCGGTTGGACCATCTCTGGCCAACCCAAAATCAGAAAGTTTGGCGTTATAATGCTGCAAAGAACACGCAGTGAAGCAACTCAGTGATCAACTCTATATCGACCAATTTTAAACCATTGAAAGAAATGCTCAAATTCCAATTATGCACATACTGTATCAAGTAATATATTTGAAGTTTTAAAGTCACGATATATGACTTTAGGTTCTGTGCTGTGAAGAAAAGCAAGGCCCTTTGCAGCCCCAAGAGCTATTTTCATTCGCAAACTCCACGAGAATGGCTGAAAGTAAGAACCTCCTGTATTTATGATGATTTCAAGCAACATTAGTATTGGAACTCAGGATTAGATTTAACATTATTAATCAACTTTTATTGAGGAAAATGAAAATTTCTTTAAAGGAGTACAAACAAAAAGGAATAAAGAATTATGGATTCAACTAAAGTAGAAGGTACTAACTTCTAAAAAGATGATTTTCCATGCTGCCCTTAGGCATGAATTCATAAACCAAAAGCCGATGCTCGTCCTCAAAGCAGTATCCTATTAACTTGACAAGGTTAGGATGCTGCAGTTGCCCAAGATAGTTGATTTCAGCCTGAGACAAACATTGCAAAAGAAGAGGACATCAACAATTATGCAATTTGGGAATTGGTAAAACTTCAGTGTCAAAGTCAAGTTCTGCTAAAAATCCCCCACACAGAATCAGACAGGAAAAATGAATGAATATCTAAAATGCTTGCAGTTGCCTAGAATTTTGTTGATATACAACGAAATTTTCAGACAAAACGATAAGTATCAAGCAAGTAATTCAACTGATACTTACCAACCATTCTCTGTGACCCTGGAACCCGTCTTGGTTAAGCTTCTTCACAGCAACAATCATGCCTATTCCCGGTTTGGTAGCAGTAAGAGAATGTTCATCAATCCAGCCCTTAAAAACTGAACCAAACCCACCCTCCCCCAAGACACTATCTGGGCGGAAATTTCTTGTGGCGACTCTTAGCTCATTATAGCTGAAGCTTTTCAAGTTGGACGATTGCAAGATTTCACCTTCACTCCGAGAAGTGACGGATATGGAGGCTGATGAGTTCCTGCTAGTTGAGCTGATGTCATGGCCACTCCTGCTGACACTTCTCGAGGTTATCCCTACATGAACACACAGAAAAAAGACTCACTTACCATCACTAACCTTGAAACAAACAAATCATCACTTCTAAAAGCAAATTCACATGGAATCCCAAAACCCGTCAACCTATTCTTCTGTTGTCCTAACAACAATTTCCCTCGGACTGAGATAACAGCTTCTCTCCTGAAAATTACCTAGCAGAAAACCTTACTTCCGGAGGGATTAAAAGAAAGGTGAAAAGCTTATAAATTAGTTTTGCTAGTGAATTGTAGTGCAAAACCATTCAAAAACTTTTCAATCCCATTTTTTACTCCCATACCAAAACCAAGCCTGAGATGAACTTTCAAGGGAGTGTGGAAAAGCTACAATTGACATGAATACCCAAATCCAAAATATACCCATCCAATGGGTCTCTGAAATCAAACCCTTTTTTTCATCAGACACAGATCACCATATCAGAAAAGGCATAGCAGACTTTCAAGGATCTTAATCGTGTATTACAGACTCGGAAACATGAACATGACAGCAAAACTATCCATAAAGTTATCAGCTTTAAGCCTATCTCATGTTCATTTCCCCCCACCCCAGAAGAAAAGTAAGCCCAGTTTCGTAATTGAGAGAAGAAAATGAAGACACAAGCCAAACAAAAATCAAAACTGACCTGTATTGGAAGGACTCACAGCCTTAATCCTATTACTCCAGCAAGCACCCATCAACAAACCACCCCTGTGACCAAGTCAAAGGTTGAGCCTTTCAGATGCAAGGAAAAAACCACATACTCTGAAACTCTAAAGGTGAAAATGCAAATTTGCAGAAATGAGGAAAAAAGGGCCAACAAACCCCAGAATGAAACACTGTTGAACCCACCAGGATGAAGGCAGATCTCAGTAATTACGCGCTCAGTAGCTGAGATTTCAGAAGCCTTTTTCGACCTTTTATGATTAGGGGTTTGATGAGAAGGGTCGTGGAAGGAAGCAAGAAGGGTCAAAACAGGAACTTTGATCACTTTGTTGATGGTGGCTTTTGTAAATGATAATATTGTAGCCTTTTTTGGACCCTTTTGGCTAACCAGCGAAAGTGGAATAGAAGGTTGACTTCATCTTTCACCATCTTCTTTCTCTTTTTGTCTTTTTTCCACCCAACATTAATTAAGGGAATATACATCAAACTATAATTATCTAAACATAAAAAATTAAAATCATACACATAGTTAAAAACTTGAAAAGAGTTTAGTGTCCCAAATAAATGTTAAAAAATGTAAATGATAATTCAAAAAACTGTTCATTAAATTGGTCAAAGAAGATTAAATTTTTTTGTCGGGTGATTTCATCTTGTGTAGAATAATGATGATGATGAAACAGCTTGTAATTATCGTTTAAGTTTTTCAGTTTGAAGTTTAATTTTACACTTCTGTCAAAGAGAAAAAAAGGTTTTTAATTTTACACCATCATCACGTTTTTGTCGGTCAAGGAGTGTTGTCTTCTTCTGAGACTTTGTCCCCACTTTTATTTAATGATTCCTGTATACATAATTTACAATTATTAGACAATCACTTATTTCATCTGTTTACGTTTATTATGGTAACATAAGATTATCCATTTTCCACATTCAATGTTATCTAAAAAAACACTATATACTATTTTCAATGTTATTTAAAATATTATTTACCATTTTCAATGTTAACATTAAATGCATATTCGTAATACTTTTATTTTTATTTTGAAAGATTATCAAAATATTTCATATTTAACAACAAAAGTATAGTTTAAAATATCCTGTTTTTTTAGTAAAAATGTTTTTTTATACGCTTACTTGAATGACAATAAGAAATTACTAAAAAAAAAAGAAATTGTAGGACATTAGTACGAATATCAAATTGACTTAGTTATTTTTGTAATTAGTTTGTGTTTACTCGCCTTATAAATACTTAGTCTATTTTGATATCTTTTATAAATAGATTTGTCTTGTCTGATTTCATATCTAGTCTATTCATATAAAAAATGGTTCAACCTACTTCAAATTAAAATAATTATATTTATAGTAATGCATGAAACTAAAATTTTATAAATAAGAATTAAATGTTTTACATTATTTCTAGTCCATTAAATAATTTAGAACATGAGACTAATTCACCCGTCAATTCTAAAATTTTAATATTGTTTCATTAATTATAATTATGAGTCTTAATAAATAGTTTTTATATGTCTAACTTAATTTTACAAAATCATCTTCTAAGATGATGTTTGCATTTGTTTGTGTGGAACTTTCAACACACTTGTCTCACATCGCAGTATATGCATCTCGCGTGTGGTGTGTGTGGGAATAGGCATTAATAAGGGGTCAGAGAACTGTCTCGTAGTAGGTGGGATATTAAACTCAACAAACAACAAACTTTACTAAAATAAATTCTAACTCAAGACTCTATAACATGTTACAAAGAAAACTTTAAACGTATTGTAACCTTACAAAATCGATTTGTAAGGTGTGATTTATACTCACTCCTTACAACACACACTGCTCACGTTGAGGCATATACATCTTGTGTGTGAAACTAGACATTAATGGGTAGTATAATAACATAGGCTCTAGTTATGGCTCTGGTACCATGCTAAGAAGTGAACTTTAAGTCTACTCAACCTCACAAAACCTACTTGTAAAGTGAGGTTTGCACACACTTATATATTGTAATCTCATCTTATCTTTATTCGATATGAGATTTCCAACACACACTCTCATGCTGAGGCATATCCATCTCGTACGTGGGATTAGACATTAGTAGGTGATTCAATAGCAGGTGGAAAATTAGATTCAACAAACGACAAATTTCGCTAAAATTAGACTTTGATTCCATATTAAGAAGTGGATTTTAAACCTAACTCAATCTTGTCACTAGTCAACGTGAGACTTCCAACAATGAGTTTTCAAATTTTTCACATGATGCTTAATATAATTAATTAAATAATATACATAATTCTAAATGTTCTAGAAAATTTGAAGCAATAGATTCTAGATAAGTTGATTACAAATTATTTAGTTTGTGGAGAAATATCTCATTATGGTTCTTTCTAACACACGTTTGTAAAAATGTTAAATTTAGAAAATTAGTTTAATAGACTTTAACTATGATAGTTATAAAATCATTAATTTACATTATATTTTTCATTTAATAGTTTTTATGTTTTAGAAAATACATATTATATATATATATATATATATATATATATATATATATATATATATATATATATATATATATATATATATATATTTCAAAGAGACAAATTTTTATTGTCTCAATTTTGTAATGACCAATTGTTTTTTCTAAAAGAATATAATGTAAATAATTGTATTCATTTTAACCAACTTTCATAGTGTTGCTTTTAATTTTATGTAATTTTGATTATAATACTATTTTTGTATCCTTAATAGTATGGATTCTCTTATATTATACTTTTCTCATTTTTCTTTTCATATAATATTTCTTTATCAAAGAAACAGAAAACTATAAAATGAATAAATACAAATTTTTAAACTCAATCTTCTCATGCCTTTTTTTCTCTTCTCCGAAGGATCTGTACTATACACATTTCAAATCAGCACCAAACACATGCAATTGAATATTCTCTCATACTAGTCTTTTCTTTGTACCATGTTTTTCACTCATGTACAAAAAATTACTCCAATAGCAAATATCGGTTCAAATCATATAAAATTGACCAAGTCAACACCATATAAGTGTACAATTTCTATATGAAGAAAAAAAAAGTGTACATTATACAACAAGATAATATTGATTCTAAAAAGTTTTAGTCATAATTCAATTTCGAAGTTTAAAGTTAAACCACCTTGAACTATTGTAAATAAAATCAATTACTGTAATAAAAAAATGATTAATTTGACAAATAGAATATATTTTACAAGTGTTATCTCTTGTTCATAGCATTTGAGAGTTATACATTTTGAAGACGATTTCTTCTTTATTTATGCAGTACATATTTTAACATTACTTTGATTAAAGTTAACTATATCATCAAAGTGAACTAAACATTAAATAAACACATATAATACTTTATTACATTGGAGAAAACCTATTTCTAAAAATAAAAAATTAGGTTACGTTTATTAATTATCTTTTGAATACTTAGTTACGAAATCACATTATTAAAAAATTATTATTATTTATATTTGTTTCGGAGTAGGGGCCAAGAGCCTACTAAAAGAACCTCTTCGACTTGCGCTGCCTTTCTCCACTCCTGTAACTTCAGCGAAATCCACTCCTTAGCTCGATCGGCTGAGATGACGATCGGGGGTACCTGTCTAAAGTACTCCGATGCTTAAGTCAGAAAGGACCGATCGGTGTATCAAAATATCTGTTGCAATAAATGCGAAATTAAGATCCTTACCAACCTACCTTTGGGCCCTATTTATAGTTTTCTGTGTGGGCCTGCGATTAGGGTTCCTTAATCACGGCCCAATGATCCTTTAATCAAGATTATTGACTTATTTAACGTTAATTAACTCGATTGATCGACTGTCTGATAGTGCAGTCGATGGCCGCTTGGCTAGGTTAGTTATACTGTTTTTAATAAGTAAATCATTCATGTGCGCATGGCCGACCGACAGACATATGCGAAGGAGTACACAAGTGTAAAGGGATTGATCGACCGATGGGTGATTCGTTGATGGTCACGTATGTTCTGGTTATCCGATCGACCGATGTGCCATTTGGGGTCCGTGTCGCTCGACTAGGTGTTACCGATGGGCCGATGGATATTAACATGATTAGGTTGTGACTCATATGTTCAACCGTTCGACTGATGGTCTTATGGTTTATTTGTCATCCGTTCGACCGATGGCCCTTAGCTATGTAGCTGATCGACAGAATCGATTTGCTGTTCGACCGCTCGACCGATGGCCTTTCATTTATAACTTCTTCAACTTTGGCCGATTGACCAATTGGGAGTACAGTACAATATTATTTACAGTGACTAATTAAAAACCATATATGATTAATGTTAAAAAAAACTTCTATGTAAATTGAGGTATGCTTTATATTAATTTTCATTAAAAATGGATTCTATTTCAATAACTTATAAAGTAATGGTCACAATATGTATAAATATAAATAAATAAAAGCAATGGTATTAACATAACTCATCGCGATAAATTTCTATTTCTAATTGAAATGACAAAAAAAAAGGTACCTGAATTCTGTTCTACAAATATTGCATATTAATTTACATTATATAAATATTAAAGTAATACATTAATATTTGTTATTCTATTATCTTGGTAATTAACCTTAAAAAGGACAACTTGTTAAACTATTGATGGATATTTTTCTTTGGGTAAGAAAATATTGATGAAGATTGATAAATTTACCAAGTCAAGTCAAAATAATTTCAATAAAATAATGGCAGGTTAAGTGATGAATTACGAGTTGCTAAAGGTGTTGCCATATTGGATTTGATAACAGATTCTGACTAATAATTAATTATCCAATTATCGTAGTTGAATAGAATAGAAAGAAAAAGACTAAGTAATTTTAAGATTTGATCGTAGAATTTTCATGATCATTCAATTATGATGATGACCTTTTAAGTACTTGATGGAAAAATGAATTTTGGAGTTAAAGACTGAAATCATGTGCACACACATGTGTGTTCCTGTTTTGATGATTAAAAAATAATTGTGAGATTTGTGACAAAGATTAGGTAAGAATCTTCAGAACAAATTCTGCAGTTTAGAATTTCGTAGTTGACTGCAGCTAACCGTGTCGCATATACACAGTCTAAGAATGTGTATTCATACGAATTTGGGGACACGTGTGTGTATTTATACTGTCATAACAATACTTAATTTGTAAGTGAATTAATCAAACTTAACGTCATCATTCAATGGTCCAAGGAAGATTATTATTGTTATTGTTTATTAGGAAACAAAAGAAGATTGCATTTATAAATAAACAAATAAATATGTAAGAGGAAGAAGATGATTAAATATTTTTAGGTATTTTTTAGTCTTTAATAAATTTGTTCTTTCTATGTTTTTTTCATTTTATTTTGGCTTGAAAGTTATGCAATGTGTAATGAGGAGAAAAACTTGAGGTGGGAAAGTGGGATTGACAAGTATTTGTTGTGTTGATACATCCCCTTGAAACCACTAATAGTTTATCCTTTCATGTAGAAAATTTTCACTTATTGACATAATTTAGAAGATTTGTATCTACTTGAATTAACCAATCCAATGGCTCACATCCATAAAAGAAGTAGCATTTAAGGAGGGAAAATTTGTGGGAATAAAGAGGGAGAGGTGGACTAGAATAGGAGTGTTGGATCGAATGATTGTCTCTAGACTAAAAATTAAGATATAACTCTTTTTACTTTAAAACATAATAGTTTAAGCATCACAATATTATTTTAACTTGACTCACCTGATATTTATCATTAAACATTTGATGTACCTTGTAATAATCCTTTTCTAAGCAATTATCCTACTACCAACAATCTCCTCCCAACGATTGTCATGCTGAGAATTAAACCTATGACATTGACTTTAATACTAATTGGTGGATTGAGTGTTTACTACAAAAACATAAGTTATAACAAATAGTCACGACAATTTCTTTTTTTTTTCTTTTATTCAAGAACATAGAAACACAAATATATTGTGATTTCACTGGTGCAGGAAGAGGATTTGGCAGCGGTTATTTTTGTCATTTTTCTCCGGTTTCAGAATTGAGGCATATTAGGACGAGGCCAAATGGGGTCAGGCTTTGGCCTCGGGTGTGAACCGAAGCAGAAACCCCACATTCTGCCTCGGTTCTTATGAGAACCAAAGCTATATGGTGCGATAGAAAATCAACCCTAGATTCTTCCGTCACCTGGGTTCTTCCGCTACCTTCGGACCACCATGGAAGTTGTTGTCCATCTTCGACTCACCAAAAAACACCACACCACCTAGGAACCTTCGCCACTCGCATCTTCATTCATCAACGAGTCCACTATCATCTCGCAACGATCATCGAAGACAGAACCACCAACGTTCACCTCAAATCTGCATCATGAACAACAACATCGTGGATTGTTGCAGCGTTCGCAGGGAAGGAGACCCAACAGTGCGACGTGGTGGTGCAAGGTAGACGGAGCAACAGACCTGTGGTGGCGTGAATAGTTGGAGCACAACAACAGTATGCGCGAGGCGCAATGAGAGGAATCACAGGCGTGAGGAAGAAGAAGAAGAAGAAGAAAAGGGATTTGCGTTTTTGAACCCTAATAGAACATATGGCCTCGGTTCAATTTTTAACCGAGGCAAAAAACTCTTTTTTGTACTAGTTCAATTTCACCCGAGGCCAAACATCATTCTAGTGGCATTTTTGAAATACTAGCCAACTTTTTGGCCTCGGTTCAATTTTTAATCGACGTAGAAAACCCTTTTTGGCACCGGTTTTCTTAGAACCGAAGCAGAAAGGTGTATTCTGTCTCGGGTATATTCTGAACAGAGGCATAAAACTTGAAAAAAATTACAAAAAAGCCACCGCGTCATTTTATGCTTCGGTTAAGTGACAACCAAGGCCTATAACACGAGTTAAAAAACCTAAACTGCACTAGTCTTTGACAAACCTAACATCAAACAATGATGCACCTTGCATTAGAAGAAAGCACAACTATAGTAATAATAGTGTGGTAAAAGGATTTGGAATAGGTTGGAAACTACAGGGATATGGTAGATTGAAGGTCCAAAAAACATGTAGAACATAAGGAGTAGAATATGAGTTTGGGTTGGGAAGTGGTGATTTGGGTAAAGATGGTTGACAATAATGTGTTAATGGCATGATGGATATTGTTTTGTTTAGTTAATAGTGTAAATTGGCAATAATTCATAACATGTTGAAACGTTGTATAATGTCATTTTATTGTTGACGAACAATATAAAGTTGTGTTTATAGGTTAACTACTTTTTCTATTATGGTTTGCCACGTCTCATTAAAGTCTTTTATTTAGTTTAGTAATAATTGCAACAATATAGCAACTTACGGTACAATTAATTTAAAAAAAACTAAACATATATATATATATATAGAAAATTTTTCATTAATAATCAATTTTAGTGATCAAAAGTGATTACACATTATAGTGATAAATTTAAATACCAATTTATAAATTTTTTTGTTACTTAAATAATCATTATTATGAATAAAAAATTATAATTAGTTTCTAAATTAGTCACTAATTAATTAAAGACTAATTTAAGAACTAATTCTTTAGTAACAAAAACATTAGTCTTTAAATGGTCACTAGAAAATCATATTTTAAGAGTGACAATGTTTTAAAATAATGAGATCCTATTATTCTTTTAATAATAAAAGGTTTATATATAAATAGAAATTTCATAAAAGAATTTCATTATCTAGAAAACACTTCATCTCTCTTTAATCTATTTTTCTAAAACTCTCTCCCTTCTCTCTAAAATCTCTCACCGTACGTTCATCATTTTGAAAATCAGAAACCACTAGAGTGATCACTACGACGAGATTTTCGAGTCTGTCCAATCAGTTCTCTTAAGTAAGTTGTATTTCTGCTCTTTCCTCGGTCAATTCTCTTAAAGCCTGCATGTGATCCTTTCTGCATTGCATGTGAATTCTGAGTTTTCTGTGAGAATCTCTACTGGTCAATGGTTCTAATGATGTTCATTGATCATGTTTCTGTTATTTCTAGGTTGAATTGTGAGTGTCGACAATAAAAAGGGGCTTTTAGGGTACTCCGTAGACGTCTGAGTCAATTGTAGGTAAGGAAAGCTAAATATACTGCTTGGTTATTATATAATTGTTTGATTTATATATCTCATGATTTAAGATGAGTTTTTGCTTGTAAAATTGATGTTTAAGAGGTATGAGATTTGGGTGTAAATTGAAAAGGGAGTGGTTTTGAAATTTGTCTGTATATGATATATGTGCTAGTACAAATTATATTGATAATGATATGGAAATGAGTTTTTGTATAAAGTCTGATGTATGTGAGGATCCTCTGGTGATTTGGACTAGTAATGGCTACAGAATTATGCAGAAACTATTGTTCTGCATAATTATGCAGACTTGTTGGGCAAATTATGCATCAAGGGTAGCTCTGATATGGAGGTCGTTAGGCGAGTAATTCTCGTTGGGCGACTTTCAAAACAAAGATGCCTTTGATTCATGCTTCGTTGGACGAGCATTTCTCGCTGGGGATTTAATTCTCGTTAGGCAACTATTTGGTCACAGGTCGAAACTGGTGTTTCGCCCAGCGAGAGAATGGATTCCCTAGGCGAGTGTTCTAGGGTTTGAACATATATCAGTCAACCTAAATTTTCTACTGTATGTGTTTTTGTACTTAATTGATAAAGATTAATTGATTTTATTGTGTTTCTAAAAGCATAGAATGAGATGTGAATTATATGATTTTATGGAGAAATTCTAAGTGATAGTATTCAAGTGAATGCAATAACATAAGGATTCTTTATGGTGATATCCTTTCTCTAATAACTACTCAAACTCAAATATAGTAGAGTAGGTTATGTCGTGAAGAGATGCAGGAGGTCCTAGGCATTACATTGGATAAAGTCCTAGGCACGAAGGGGACTTACCTTGTGAGTGGTTGGGTGATAACCCCTTGAGGCTAAACTCTACACAATTTCAGAACCACCACAGGTGCACATCACCATGAGTCTGATGTTAATTGCATACATCCGAATCATTGAGTCTAGAGTCATTTGTTTATGATGCATTTGTTTGACCATATGTTGTCTTGGTGAATTTGATTGCTTTAAATTTGTGATGTATAATTCTATAAATATTAGCTTACCCTTCCGCTCGTTCTGTGTTATGTCTTCTGTTATTTCTTTTGCAATGGTCATTTAAATGTGTGAGCAAAGGGAAGTGTAGGTGAAAATACTCCTTTATTGGACAACAACGAGTCTATCCAGTAGGAGTGGCATAGTAGTTGCAGCTTGTTTTGTTAGGAGTCTTAGAACTCTCGTTTTCCTCCTCCTTATGCTTTGTACATATATATAGATATAGTTTTGTTCATGCTGTAGTTTTAGAGGATGACTATATATTTATGATGCACGGATACGATACGTGTATCAGATACAACACGATACATTTATTTTGAAAATAATAGGACACGATACGTGATATATGAATATTGAAAAATGGGTACAATAATTCTTAAAAACATAATAAATATATGATTGTTATTGTGTTAATCCAAATTATGTACTAAAATTATCAACATAAAAGTACCATTGTAAGATAACTTTTAAATAATGACCAATTTTAGTAACCAAAAATATGTTAGAGACCAATTTTCTAATTAGAGAACAATTTATAAACTAATTATTTTAGTAGTCAAAACCTTGGTAGCTAATGTTAGTGACCAATTATTTTGGTAGTCAAAACTTTGGTTGCTAATGTTAGTGACCAATTTAGAAATCAATTCATAATAAACATTATTTTAATTATCAATTTAGAGACTAATTATAATTTTTAGTTTTTAAATTGATACTTAAATTGGTCACTATATAGTGACTAATTATTTTTGTTACTAAAATTGATCATTATTCAAATATTTTCTTGTACTGTACTACGACTTTGTAAATTAGATACTCCACTTTCAATAAAATATCTTAAAGTATCGAATACGGATACGTGTCAGACACATATACGTTACCCAAGTTAAAGTATCGGTGCATCATAACTATATATATATATATATATATATTGATATTAAAAAGCGGATAGAGAAAACGCATATAAGAAAACATATATATATATATAAGAATATATATATATATATATATATATATATATATATATATATATATATATATAATATTATGTTTAGTAACTTATAATTATTAAATGGGATATTACATTAGTTACCAAGATTTTTGCTATTACAGAAATTAATTTATAATTAGTTAGTGACTAATTTAACGATCTGTTTTTAATTATAATAGTAATTATTTTAGTAATTAATAACTTTTTATTTTGTAAATTGATGATACACTAACTAATAAATTTTGATCATTAAAATTGATGGTTAATCATACATTCTCTTATAATATATATATATATATATATATATATATATATATATATATATATATATGATACTGTAGCATAGCATAAGAATATTCCAAAAATGATGTAAGGAATGATTCAGTTATATACTCAAACATAATTAATGAATCACACGGACCTAGTAAAGCTTCCAATAGGCTTTAAGTAGATAAATATGATATCCCATGTTTTTATTCATAAATCATTTATCAAATTTAAAAATAAAAAAGTAATGTAACTATAGGAATGAAATAAGAAAAAGAAAAACAAACAAAGAGCACACTACAAAAAAAATTATAAGAAATGTCATCATATTGAATCAAAAGAAAAATTTAAAATGCAAAGGCAAATTTAAACTTAAATAACTTATTAGAAATAAGTGTGCAAGTTAATGAATAATTTTAGTGTAGGAACAAAATATTTCAAACAATATTGCAACAGTCTTTCTTAGAGAATAAAATATACATTGCATAGTAAGAGAATCTTAAGCATTGCGAAGTTTCATTGTATATACATTTTGTCTAAGTCAAGTCAAATGAATAATTGATCAAAGACAAGTAAGAGAAAAGTGAAAGAATAAAAAAATGAAAATGATAAAATTCAAAATAATGTGAAATTTGGCAGCAACTTTTTCATCTATGACAAAGAAATTGATAAATACTTGACATAAAGTAGTCACTGTCAGATCTATATCAACTATCCTATTTAACAAAGAAAAATATTTTCTTTGTAAGATATGTGTCAAAAAAGAAGCAGGAGTCAGTCCAGCAAGCATGTCACATTTGTAAGCTTATTATTGTATGTGCATGCTTATTAGAAAACTCTTTTAAAAAAAATTGTTTATTAAAATTAGTTTATCTATAAATTAAGATTTCAAAAATTTAAAAATTAGTTCTATTTTATATATATATATTTTATTTCAAAACAAACTTATAAAAAAATTATCCAACGTATTTTAAAATATTTACTACTAAGCTTATAATTATCTATAGACTCTAATACCCCATTTTAGCATCTTAAAAGTGACACTTTATTATAATATTTAAAACAAATAATTTAATATATAAAATATATTAATACAGTCTTGCAAAATATATGATTATATAAATATATCATCTATACACTTAAACTTAAACTAACAAATCCTATAAAAAATGAATCACTTACTAAAACTCTTCAACACCTTCTACAATTCTAACTGATAGCTCATCATTATTCAGAGGTGTCTCTCTAAACTTATACTTTGTCTACTCTTACCAAACAAGTGATCATCGCAAAAGAAGAGACGAACAACACAAGAAGACACAAAACACACAACAGGGTAAGCTAGTGTATAAAAAAAGGCTTAAATACACATTTGGTCCCTATGTTCGTTGTGTTTGTTCAATTTGATCCTCATTTTCGTTTTGCGTTCAATTAGATCCTCATTTTCGTCAAATTTTGGTCAATTTGGTCCTTTTTACTATCAGTGTTTAAATAGTTAACGTTTTTGAAAAGTATGTCAAGTGTCAGTTTCTCTGAATTTTCTAATTCTTTTTTAATTTTTTAATTTTTTAATTTCAAAAAAATTGTTTACGTGTTAAGTCACAGTTGTGTCACATGTCAATGTTAGTGCTACGTGTTAGTTTGTGATTGTATTATTATTTTTTTGGTTCAATTTAGTTTCAATATTCATTATTTTTGTTCAATTCGGTCCCTATTTTTGTTATCTTCAATTTAGTCTCAGTTTATGTTAAAATTGAACAATTTTTTTCTTTCAAATTGAGACCAAATTTAATTTTTTATCAATATTATATATTTATTTTTAAAATTGACATTATTATTAATTATTTTTTAAATTTAATTATATAATATTATGCTTAAATATTAATTGAATATAATTCTTAGATTCAATTGTTAAATAGAATATAATTATTTAAAATATTATTAAAATATAATTATTAAATGTTTTAAAAATATATATAATATAATTTAATAATTATATCTAATAATATTTTAAATAATTAGATTCTATGTAACAATTAAATCTAAGAATTATATTCAGTTGATAATTAAATTTAATAATTTATAATTGAATTTTTAAAAAAATTAATAAAAATGTCAAATTTAGAAAAATTATTAGTATAATTTTTATAAAAGATATTAAATTTGGTGTCAATTTGTATGGGACAAAATTAATTCATTTTAACCAAAATTGGGACGAAAATGAAAAAAAAAAACATAACGAATATAGGGACTAAATTGAATAAAAATAACGAATGTAGGGACTAAATTGAACAAAAAAAAAACACAATCACAAACTGACACGTGGCACTGACATTAACACGTGGCATAATTATGACTTGACATGTGGACAATATTTTAAAATTAAAAAAAAAAATTAAAGCAAAGATTAAAAAAATCAAATAGAATTAAAAAAAAACAAGAGCTGACACGTGACATTTAATGTTAAAAACATTAAGTATTTAAACACCGTTAGTACAAATGACCAAATTGACGAAAATGAGGACTTAATTGAATGCAAAACGAAAATGAGGACCAAATTGAATAAAAACAACAAAAATAAAGACCAAATGTTTATTTAAGCCTAAAAGAAATACTCTTACATATATTTATATCATGCCAAAAACCTATAATCAAGGTAGAAAGCATATATATTTCTATAATCACACAAGCGGTTGACATTAAACTTAATTATTCAGATACATGCCTTTGATATATGGTACACAAAAGGTGTTCACCTGTAAGAGTTGTTAAACTCTGCAAAGTCTAGCCACAAGGGGTCATCACCCAACCACACACAGAGGGTTAATCCCGTTCAAGCCTATGACCAAAGAACAAGTCTAAAGGCTAGTACCTCTTGCCACTCTCACCACATAACTCATTCTACTCTATATGAGTGTGAATGGTTATTAGAGTTCAAGATACCTCCCACCAATCATTCTCCCATATCAAGGCATACACTAAAATACTACCACAACCATCACCAGCAGTAACTTCTCCTTGAAATTACTTAAACATCATAACTTTGCATGCTTACACAACATTTCATACCAATTATCATCTTATATACCCACAATAACATTTTTATCTCAATTCATTGCAATAAGTACTATAGAATCTAGTTCAAGTATACAGAGAACTCCAAAGTACCCAAAACAGCAAAATAGGAAAACAGAGCAATTGGCGCTATATATTAAATACATCCAAACGGTGAAAACTATTTCTCTAACCACAAAATTTAGAACAAAGATCCAACCGGTCAAAATGAAGATTCACGTGTGTAGGATCATGTGTCAAAATTTTAGCTTAATCCGATTAATGAAGTCAGAATCTTTATTTTACCAATAAGACGCATTGTTGACAATTGGGTAGTACTGAGCGCCAAAAAGGGGAGTTGAGCGTTGATCAGCTCGTAAAAGCCAGCACTCAACGCTGCCATGGTGAGGCTAAGTGTTGTATCATATATCATCAATATCAAATTAAGGTTTTTAGGAAATCATGACCTGTTTCATAGCTCAAATTGGTACTCCTCCATTAGGTATTAGTCTGAAACAGTCTTTAAATCATAAGAATCAGTATTCATTAAACAATTTACATACCAAAATCACTCATACAATTAATGATAGTTATTGTAAGACCCGTGAAATTTAATTAATTAAATAATTAATTAATTAATAAATGCGGGTGGGAGAATTAATTATGACATTAAATTATGAGTGGAATGACATGGCAAAGTGCTAGCTTATGTGGTTGAGAGTACTTTGGTTTGTGTGAGAGGACTTGGGTTTAAGTCCTATGTATGCCATTTTGTGTTATCATTCCTTGTTATTTTAATATAGCATAATCATGTTGGGAAATAATATGATAATTGAATTATGATTGTTAGCATGAAATATGAATTGGCATGATGGTTTGATAATGATTTAGCAATGGCATGGTTATGGGTTTAAGTCTTGGAGAACTTACATTAAACTTTATTTTTTTGGCATTTTTGGATTTGGATTGAATATGAAAAGGTTGAAAGGAAACCCTAGTGGTATGGCAGCCAAGAGGGGGAGGGGAGGCTAAAAACAGATCATAAAGGGGTCCATGAATGGCAATTAACATCACAATTAAGTTTAGGTTCGTTTTATATTATCACCTAGCTTTTAGGACACCTTTAAAAGGCCATAGTGAGTTAAAAAGAAGGGTTTGGCAAGCTGGAAACTGTACCTACAGAGAGAGCACGAAAAATTCTGGAACTGAGTGAGGTTTGAGAGAGATTTGAGAGGCTGAATAGAGAGGAGCCAAGGAGGGCTAGTGTTCAAAGGAGAACTTTCAAAATTTCAAGGTTTAAAGCTAAAAAGGATCCAGGTTAGGGGAGTTTACTACGTTAAATTTGTTGTTTGGTATGAATTGTGTGAAAATCATACGTAAATTATGCATGATCTGTAATTGTTCTGAGATCCTGTTGAATTATGGAAATTCTCCAGAAACCGCCTGGCGGCTCATCTATTTTTGCGTATATTGCTGTGTTTCTGGGTGCAGCGCCTGGCGGTGAATCCCTGTACCGACAGGCGACTCAAAGCCTGTGACTATTCTGGGTATTTCTGCATGAACCGCCTGGCAGGATTGGTTGTGACCGCCAGGCGGCGTGGGTTCAATATTTGTTTTGGGTTTTTCCTGTGCGTTTGGCGTGAGTTGTTCGGAGGGAAAGCAATGGGTGGGTCTTAGGAGATGATCTGGTGTGAAAATGTTGTGATTTTGAGTGTGATTAAGAGTGGAATTCGATGGAACAGTGATAAGGTGGTTTAGGGTTAGATAAATGGAGTTTTGTTGTCGGGAGGCTTACAGGTGTGTAAAAAGGCTTTGGAGAATTGGCTAATGGATGTGTGTGTAAATTGAATGTGGGCATTGGAAATTCATTTGGGTGGATAGTGTACATTTGCAAGAATGAGGAATGGATGGAGTTGTTGGTATGGTGGTTCTGGAAAATTACCAGAAGAGTAAGCACCGCCTGGCAGCATGGGGCTTGCCGCCAGGCGCCAGTGCAGTGGTGGTACTGTTGCGTGTTTGGGGCGACATGCTATTAGGATACTAAATTGAATGATTTTAAAAAATTAGGATACTAAATTGGATGATTTTAAAAAATTAGGATACTAAATTGAATCAAAAATTTAAATTGGGGTACTAAATTGAAAACAGCTATTACACTGCCACGTGTCATGATTGTAAGCTGCCACGTGGCACGATGATAAACTGACACGTGGCAGTTTTTAAATTTTTTGAAAAAAATTAATTTTTTTGAAAAAAAATATTAAAAGAAAAATTAAAATTTCATGGCTTGACACGTGTCCTGTACGGACACGGTGTTAACTCCAACTTAACGGAGAGGACCAAATTGAATCTCTTTAGAAAATTGGGGTACCAAATTGAACATTCTTAAAGTTCGGGTACCAAATTGAACTTTCCGAAAAAGTTTGGGTACCAAATGTGTATTTATATCTTTAAAAAAATTAAAAAAAATAAAAAAATTAAAATTATAAATTATAAAAATTCAGAAAAACCACAAAGTGATACATGGCAGTCACTGTTCATGGTCGTTAATAATTTAAATTGTATTAGAAAAAAAGGATCAATTAAATAAAATTAACGAAAATTAGAACCTATTTAAATACAAAACTAAAATTAGAATTATTTAAAAAAATTTAACAAAAATTAAGGCAAAAAATTAACCTATAAAGTGAGTAAATAAAAAAATAAGATGAAATTAAGGACATCCGTAAAATAAAATAATACAGAATAAATAAGTGAAAAAAATAAATATAAAATGGATAAATGTCTTATCTCCTTACTTTATTACTTTATTAACAGTAAAAGAATTACTCTCTTTTGTTTTTTCTTTCTCGTTCTCTGTTTCTTCTTCTTACTCCTTGTTCCTTACTTCTTTTCTCTCTTTCAATTTTTCCTGAAGCTATAATTTTCGATTTGTATATTTCAGGTTTTTTTTTCATCCCTTTCCATGACCATGACGTTTACCTATTAATAATAGAGCATGTTAGACTTATTTATTATTTTTTTTACTGCAATCATTAATGACCGGTAGATTTTTCTATGGTTTGAATTTATCAAAATAATGATATTTTGATTTTTTTTTTTAATTTACTATTTCAAATACTCTTTAATTATTATTTTTTATAATGGTATAATATGATGATCTAAAATGATTAAAATAATAGATTAAAAGTTGATTGAATAATAAATGAAAATATCATTATTCATTAGCAAAATAAGTTCTTCAAGTGTTAAGGATTAATATTTGTATAAACTTATTTATCACATCAATGATATGTTTCATTTTTCATTTATTTATATTTTTTTACATTAAAAACACTAATGATTACCTAAATCAATTCATTGTCGGGTTGAATCTTAATCAAAGTTAAAATTACCTAGAATTGATTATAATTAATTTATAAAATTAATATGTGATTGATTTTTAAAATAGATTAAAAGATAAAAGATTCACGTCGAATGAAATTATTGTTGTTTTTATGTTAAAAAAATTGTTTTAAAATTAATTTTTTTATCACTGAATCAAACACACTTTGCTATCGATGTATTTCTCTTAAATGCCCGAGTACTAACTATTCACGTGGCTGTGGTAGTGTTAGAGTTTTCAATAAGAAAAAAAAATTGTGAAATCAACCTTGAAGGTACATGACACAATTGGCCTATAAAGTGAAAATATTTGAACAAACAAAATTTGACAAAGGGAGATTGAGTGACGTATGATAATACTTCAATAATTGATAAGGAATTTGAGGAAACATTGTATGTAAATTGACACAACTTATACATTTGATGTGTTAAAAGTTGATAAAATATTTAAATAAAAAAATGGTGCAAATAAGAATAAATTAAACAAACAACCTAAAGTGTTAGAATGATATACACAAATTAAATGAAAAAAAAAACAATAATAAACTACCTAAATACCTACAATAATGATAAATGTAATAATAAAAAAAAATAAAGGATTAATCTTTATAGATATTTTGGTTGTTGAAAATAAAATAAGGAAGATTATAGTGTAATTACATGGTGGTAGTGTAGTTGTTTGAGGTAAAAGAAATATTGAACACTGAAAGCAAGGGTAGAGTGAGGTACGATCAATTGTTGCAGCTTTAGCATTCTCTGTTTCTTTCTTTGTACAAAGTAGTGCTACTATCTATGTCAAGTCCATTTCCAACTCTCTCTCTCTTATTTCACACACTTTTCTTTTTTTTCTAACGTATTTTCTACTCAATAAACATGACTCTCTCTTATGATTCAACAAATTTTATATTAATTTCATATTTTTATTAAAAAAAAAATACTAGTGTTAGAAACCAAAACATACTATGTTGTGGACAAAGAATGCTCTGTCAACAACCAGAAAATCAGAAAAGCTTGTTTTCTAATTTAATTTTGAAAATCATTAAATAAATTAATTTGACATACCCTTCTCAGATACATACAATTACAAGGAATTCAAGTCTCTAATGAAATAAAACAGTTTTATATCGAACATAATACTACTAATCATATATAAAAAGAGAACTCTTAACTTTAATACATTAAAATTTTTGTAAAACTGGGTGTTATATTTCTTTTGTCTATTCATCACATCTTTATGATGTAACAAGATATATATAAATTTAGATATTTTACTTGATTATTTTTGGGGTATTATTCTGACATGTCTTTAAAATATATTAATCAACATTGAAATAAAATATTTTTTTTTAATATATTACTATTAATATATTTTTAATATGTAACATATTACAATACTAAAAACCTATTAGTAAAAAAAAATCAATAAAAAATTGAACTCATTATTCTAGAGATGATTGGAAGTGAAGGACTTCTTCCATGAATTGATAAGTTTTTCAATTATGTACAAGAACTCTTTTTATTCTTTGCAACCAATTAATGTTTTAATTTCATGTTAATTTTAGCAATCATTTTTTTTTTCAAATATAAAATTTACAAACCAGATAATTAAGAATAATCTGATCTTGTTTTGAGGTATTGGAGTTTAAAGACACTTGTTTAAGCAACACATTGGACTTTGATTTCTTGAGCATAATGATGCAGATAACATATGGTTTATAATATATAAAATATATTAATCAAATAAGAAATTTTAAAATTTATAAATTACTTATAATAAAATAATTTCAAATTTTGTTTAAAAATTTCAAATTCTTTGTTTCCTCTCATATTTTTTTATTAGTTTATGTTGTTTCGAACGTCCATGACTTGATTAAAATGAAAAATATGATTATTTTTTTGTTTGATATTAATTATGGTTTATTTAATGTTTATAAGATTTTTTTTAATTTAAATTATTATTATTTTTCATTTTGATATCAGTGAAGATTTTTTAAACCAATGTTGAAGCATTATTTTTTAGGGATGTAAACTAAAGGTTTTCAATTGATCTTTTTATGTCATTGTTATTTTTTATATTTAATATCAGTATTATTTTTTATGAATAATTTATTAACAAAAAAATTAATATTTGAAAAAGTTTCAGCCAACATTAACTATAACTATTTTAAGTTAATATTAATTGAAAAAAAAATTAACTGGTATCAATTAAAAAATTAGAAAAACCTCAACTCACAGTGTTTGTAAAAACAATCTTAATTGAGATTAATTAAGAAAAAGTTTTATCAATATCAATTGAAAAAAAGGAAAAATATGTTTTTTGTCTTCCAAGTTTGATTTCAATTTGGAAATGTCGAAACTTGGTCATTGTTTGGTCCCTGCACATTGAATAATAATAATTTTGATCCCTGCACATTATATCATATTATTATTATTAGTATAGTATTATTATTATTATATAATTATTAAACAGTGACCAAGTTTCAACCAGGGACTATTTTTAAATTAAGTTCAAACTTCAGAGATCAAAAACATATTTTTTTTCAGTTTTTGTGAAAAGTGTCGGCCTAGCCGACCCTAGTTTTAATATAAAAAATTAAATAACACGTGACACGCCGTTTGTTATTTTTAACGCCGTGTAAAAATAAAGAGAAAAAACAATGATTTTAAAAGTACAAGGACCAAACAATGACCAAATTTTGACAAGGGACTATTTCCAAATTTAGGTTAAACTTGAGATACAAAAAACATATTTTTCCCTTAAAAAAACGTTGATGAACTTTGATAGAAAAATGATGTAAGTCATGATCAATTAAACAAATATTAAAATTTACATTTTTAGTTATTAATATGTATTTGTATTTTATAGTAATTAAAATTATCTTTCCAAAATAAAAAAAATTAAAATTATCTTATTTAAAACAAGTATTTAAAAATAAGATAAATTCAATGTATTCAAATGTTCTGAAATTTCATCTTGTTTGGATAAGGGAAAATGGTGAAAAACATGAGAAGATTCGGAAAAATGTTAAATAGGTGAAACTATTTCCCTGTAATTTAAAATTTGACATTGTGGATTAGTTCACATGGGCTAATCAATTCTGCTAAATTACGATTTTAATAAATGACGATTATAAATTACGATTATCAAATTTTGACTAGCTTCCAAAACTTTGTGGGAGTAAGCATACTTGTAAAACACATTGTAAAATTACGATTTTACCTTATAAAAAAATGTTTATTTCCTATGTGTCCTTTGATAATTAACATTTCATGTAAGATTAGATGTTATTGGGAAATTGTAGAATGCTTTGTGCACAAAAAAAAAAAAAATTATACAAAACATAAATACTTAACATCTCCATTATACATTTTTTTATGTAAGTGAAATTTAAGTTGTGGAAAACAGTAGCCATTCTAATTTTATATAAACAACTAATTAAGTATTTAAAAATATTTTATTTCAAAGTATGTCAGAAATATGTAGTAGTGTTATATTCAAAGTTTAATTTGATAAAAGAAAATTCTTTTGTTACAAAATATATATATATATTATATAATATATAATTTTAACTTTAATGATGTTTGTTTTATAAAATTATAGTACATTTTCAAGAATTATATTTCCAGAAATATTATAGAAAAAATTTGTACTTGTCATAATATTTAAAGAATTTGATGCAATAAAATGTATTTATTTTGAAACACTCATATCCAGAGTTACTTTAACTATTATCAATATTGGAATTGGCCATAATTGTTCTTTATCTATCTAGTATTAAACTTAGAGCTTAAAATTGGTAATCAACTATTATTTAATAAGTTAAATATATTGTTATTTAGTTTTAATATTAGATCCAAAAGTTTATAAATGCATATCAATGTAAAAGAATGTATTTATTTTTGCATTTATTCACTATTATTATGATTTTAAGAAATTTGTTGTGAGATTTCACGCACAAGTTCGTTAATTGTCTATCATACAAACACTACACAAACAATTGTAAAAAACTATCATTGAAAATAATAAGGAAGAAAAATAACAAATCAAAGATAACGTGGTTTGGTAGAGGTATTGACAAATTTCAATTACATCTATAACATAATTCACTATGAACAAGTAGTATATAATTAAAGTTTTTACCCATAATATATGCATAACAAAAATAAGACATATGCATGATCAAGAGTCACATTGATGATAGTCAACATTCAACACTTACTCATAAAGATAAAAAAAAATGTCAAATTCTTTAAAGAATCACACATATATCATAATTAATTTGTCTCATTATTCTGACTATAATTATTTTTAATTGTTTTAATTAATATAATAAAATAAATTTAATTTAATTTCTGTTGAAACGTGTTATAATCGATCCAATCTAGACAAATGAGACAGAAGAGTATCTCATAACACAATCAATATTTGATCACATTAATAAAATAAGTACTACAAACATATGAATATGTACCTTAGTTTGTTATTCTCATTGTGATCCTAAAGTTGGATTCTTCGTAATTTATTTCATTCCTATTTGGACAAGTTATCATCTCATGTTCTCCACCCTCTGCATGTTCTAATATGGACCATTTTTTGAAAAAAAAAATTAAGAATTTAATTAAACAATCTTATAAATTATAAATTAAAAAAAGTAAAGGATTATTGAATAGCCGTTATTTTGAAAAACACAGTAACGCTTACGCTGGCAAATTCCCTGTAAGACGTAAGCACATACCACTTTTTATTTAGTTTTTTTTTGTTATAACAAATGCTATTACTGTATGCAACTTTTTCTTGTGTCATCTTTATTTATGAATCTGCAGGAACAACATTTTACACAGATAAATGCCATGTACCATAAAATGTTTCACCTCTTCTAAACTGTATTCAATCATAACTCCTAATCTATTAATTAAATATTTTTGAATTTTTTTTTAATTTCACTAAATAAAAAAACACCTATTGGGTTAAATATAATACACTGATTCTTAATATATAACTGATTTCAAGACTTAATCAAAGCAATCTCATAACCAAGTTTTAGTTGGATAGGTTAAACCTATTCTGACAACTATATGCTTTGACTGTAATTAATAAGTTGACTGTAACTATATATTTTAAGAATGATTAAAGCAGTCTTAAAAAAATAAACTCTAACTATTAAAACAATTTTTAAAAAATATTTATGACATGAATAACGTTAAACAAAAATTCTTGCCTTAGACATGTAACATCCTTAGTTACATGGACATTAAATCTAGAAAATTAAGAACATAAATTTAATCTAATAAAGAAAAAACCTTAAAGTGAGTATATTAGATAAGAGAATTTATAAAGAAAAGTGTAATGATAATTAGAAGTAGGTTTAAGTGCATGGTGAATTTATCATGTGATGTGTGTCCCTTATCATTCGCGTGCCCTCTGGTTTCTTTCTCGCATATTAGGCGCTGAAACTGACGTACCCTCTCTCGCTCTCTCTGTCACACTGTGGGGTCTCTCTCCATGTCTTGTCTTATCACCCTTTTCCCCTCTCTCTCTCTCTCTCTCTGGTCCATTTTACTTCACTTCTCTGTCTTTACTCCTCCAAGCCTCCAACACAGCACTACACAACACAACCCTTCTCTCTCTCTCTCTCTCTTTATCGCTCTCTGCACCTTGGTTTTCACTTTCCCTCTGCTTTAAGAACCCACCACTGCTTCAACTTGTGCCGTTGTTTCATGGACCAGACCTCATAGCTTATCTCTCATTAGTCAGTCACACCGACCCCCAGTGAGCATTTCCTCTTCATCTTTTTAGCTTTTAACCATCTGGGCTGCTTCCTTTTTTACTTCAAGTGCTGTAGGAACCATCTGGGGTGCTATGCTACCTAGTATGAAAAAGTTCTTTGCTTTTTTCCAAAGTTTTTAGCTTGTGTTTTTATGTTGTGGTGGCTAACTGGATTCTGGAAGTGCTTTTCAAAAGGGTTGTCTTTTTAAAAAAATTTGGTGATGTTTGTAAAGGTTTTGTTGGCTTGCTATGTTGTTTGCACTGTGTATGCATGTTTGAGGATTTGGTTTGTGTGGATTAGTGACCGATGAGAAAGTGCAGTGAAGCTCATTTCAGCATTTTCCTCAGTTTCTTGGTGTGCTATAATGTTAAGTCAATATTGTGTTACATGTTTTTGCTTATGTGCCCTTACTTTGGTGTTGCTTCAGATTGTTTCGTGGAGTTCCTGAATTTGTATCTGCTCGTTGATTCTTTTGCTTTCTGTTTTAATTACCATAATGTTTTAAAGTTTAGTCTTTATTTCTCTGTCCTTCAATTGATGTTCTGAACGCTCTTTGGGTCCCTCTGTCTGTCAATGAGCTTACTTAAGTTCAATGTGTGTGTGGATAATCAGCTAAAGCTGCAATTGAAGAATTGGGATATGACCACTAAACTACTCTAAATTTCTTTGTGGGGTGGGGGGGGATAGGGATTGGTTAAGCTACTAGTACAGTTTTTTTCTTGTTCATTGTTCTTGATTGTATTGTTAGAAGAGCCCATGGAAATAGTTCATGGAGAATGGCATTATAGATTCACTAACTGAAGTTCTGAAAGAATGGTATTGTTGCTGATAGTACTTAGGCTGAGAAAAAATTGTTGTTTTGAAGTTCAAGGTATTGATCCTTGAGCATTTCTACTCTTATCACATGATCTCTAACAAAATATGTTGTATGCATTGTTTGTTTCTGTTAGATGCTTCAGTGCAGTTCGTTTCCATTCTTTATTTCTGACATGTATTTGGTATTGTCACGTGAACCCTTTTTTTGAGCATTTCTAGTGCTGCAATACAGGAACAAGTGAGAGAGAAAATAATGCAGAGTCTTGTTGTTTTGTTTCTTGTCTTCTGGTAGATTGTATTTTTAAAAAACCACAACTTTTTGGTTTTTATTAATGGCTTGATCTTTTCTATCTCTGTCTGATTTTAACTGAATTCTTCTTGCAGATAGTTATTTATAATGTTTAACAATATATTCATGGAGGATGAGCTTGTCTCTGTTTTATTTACCAGATTTGTATGTATATCTAAAGAATGATATGAATCATTGGTAATAACAAGAATTCAGTGTTGCATGTGGTTGGAAACTGTCAAAAATCTACCCTTTCCCCTACAACTTTGTTCTTAACTGGAACTGTGATGAATTAATGCTTGCTACATCTTGTGATGAATTTGGTAGAGACATCATGAAGATTTCAAGTTCCAAGCAACTTGCTGTGGGATTTGCACTTGGAAATGAAGGATAGGCAACGTTGGAGAGCTGAAGAGGATGCATTACTACGCGCATACGTCAAGCAGTATGGTCCTAGAGAATGGAATCTCGTGTCTCAGCGCATGAACACACCTCTCAATAGGGATGCAAAGTCATGCTTAGAGAGGTGGAAGAACTACCTGAAGCCTGGCATTAAGAAAGGATCTCTCACAGAGGAAGAGCAGCGTCTTGTCATCAACCTTCAAGCAACACACGGAAACAAGTGGAAGAAAATTGCAGCACAAGTTCCAGGTCGCACTGCCAAGAGGTTAGGAAAGTGGTGGGAAGTGTTCAAGGAGAAGCAGCAAAGAGAAACAAAGGGGAATAACTGCACCATTGATCCAATCAACGATAGCAAGTACGAGCATATACTTGAGAGTTTTGCTGAGAAACTAGTGAAAGAAAGGCCTTCACCATCATTTGTTATGGCTACTTCTAACAGTTCTTTTCTGCACACTGATCAACCTGCGCCTGCACAGGCCTTGCTTCCATCTTGGCTTTCAAACTCCAATGGCACTGCACCTGTGAGGCCACCCTCCCCTTCTGTGACTCTCAGTCTGTCTCCCTCGACGGTGGCGGCGCCGCCTCCGTGGATGCAACCGGTGAGAGGACCGGACAGTGGTGGTCCTCTTGTTTTGGGGAATGTGGGTCCTCATGGAGGTGTTGTAGCATTTGGTGAAAACATGGTGATGTCTGAACTGGTGGAGTGCTGCAAAGAGTTGGAAGAAGTGCATCATGCTTTGGCAGCTCACAAGAAGGAGGCGGCGTGGCGGTTGAGCAGGGTGGAGCTGCAGCTGGAGTCGGAGAAGGCTGGCCGGAGACGGGAGAAGATGGAGGAAGTTGAAGCAAAGATGAAAGCTTTGAGGGAGGAACAAGCAGCTGCATTGGATAGAATTGAAGCAGAATACAGGGAGCAGTTAGCAGGGTTGAGAAGAGATGCAGAAAGCAAGGAGCAGAAGTTGGCTGAACAATGGGCTGCAAAACACATGCGTCTCAGTAAATTTCTCGAACAGGTAGGATGCAGATCAAGGCTCTCTGAACCAAATGGGAGATAGAGTGACATCATTCACATCTGGGAAAATTTCTAGTTTACTCTTACTATTATTTATGTCTTCAATTTATATGAACTTTTATAGTCATAGTAGTTTTGTTCCTGTCATTATTCTAAAAATTTGTTGTTACATATGGCTATTAATATCCCTATCTTTTCATACAACTTCAGAACTCGCACTAGCTACTGATGTATGTTTACAATCACTTTATGAATATTGACTTTCTTATCATTCCATTTTGCGTGAATAATGTTACAAGAATATTACATTTGGATGAAGTTGACAAATGCTCGAATAAACATTAATTGTAGCCTATTTTCTTCTATTCCTTTTGGCCTAAGTGGAGTTAAGTTAAATCTTCAACTGAAACTCAATTGTATTCTAAACTACAATTACTATTTGTACCTCAGTTTCAAATAAATTAAATGAATATATCTTAGAAGGTATAAGTCCAAGAAATAAAAAATAAACGAAACAAGGAATTATTTTTGTAAGTAAAAATAATTTCTCTTATCATGTTTCTCGGTACTTTGTGTAATGATATATATATATTTATTCACATATTCAATAGAAAGTCATTCTATGTGATACGCTATCAGTAAACATTGATCGATTACTTTTATACCTTGTTACCAGAGGCGGGGCAAGGGTGTCATGTCCCTCCATTTTATTTTTTATTTTTTAAATTATATGTATATATATTGAGAATTTTAAAATTTTAAAATCATAATGTATTATATATTGAAAATTGATGGAAATTAAAGTAGGTATATATATAATTTTTATAAAACACAAATTTAATATTAATAAAGAATAAAACATAAATCAAATATAATAGAAAATAAAAATATTTATTAAAATATATATTTTTTAATCAAAAGGTAAAATTAAGCCAACTAGAACATCTAGAAAGAGATACTCTTTTCTCCTAGCATCCTTAGCCCATTTATCCTTCTCTCTCCCTTAACCTCTGACCTCCCATCTCTCATGTGTTATCTCTCAACGTTATATTAATTTTGTCTCTCGTTTTTAGTGTCTTTTCTTTATTGTTCAACCCCTCATCTTCTATGTATATCCCTCCATAAATGTCTTACTAGGTCAGATGTTTTACCAATCTGGGCCCCAATGGAATTGGTCCTAACATCATATAACCCAATTGACATTGTGTTTAACACCACAGAGCCCCCTTAACATCACAAAGTGTAAGATTAAAATGTTTATTAGATCGAAATCAATTATTGGCCCAATCGATATTGAACTTATTAACCCAATCGATATTAGGCCTAATACCACATAGCCCATTTAGCCTTAGCTTCATGAAACGTGAGACTAGTAGCCCTTTTGGAGACCAAAGCTCTTGTATTAAACTAAATGCTCCACTTTTATCTTTGGGGAGAATAATACTTCGCCAAAACAAAGTTTATGTATTTCGGTTGTTACGTGACTTTTGAAGAACTTTGGGTGTGCCATTTATGTTATCTCATACAAATTGTAGTAATATTGCTTGTTATTTTGATTTCTATTTCATAGTAGTTTAGTGTATATCATAAAAATGTTAAGAGGTGAATACCTTATTTTGAACTAAAAAAACTCCAAAGCATTTTTAAAGTAATAGAAACTTTAGAGGTTTATTTACCCTATCGGTAATTATTTCCATTGGATTCTAAAATGCCATTTGTGTCTTTTCATACCTTAGAATTTTGATTACTCCCATCGAGATACCATTTGCTCCTTTCCATTCCTTTCAAGTGTAATTGCTTCTACCAGATTTTCAGAGTCTAGTTGTGCCTCTGTATTTCTTAGGAGTCTATTTGCTCTCATCAAATTTGATGAGATATTCTTTATTCCTTGGGAGTTTGGTTGCACCCATCAATTTTTCTTCGTTTATATTCCTTAAGATTCGAATTGCTCTCATCAGATTTGAGGAGATCTTTTTTATTTCTTAGTCTGGTTGCTCCTATAGGATTTGTCTCATTTTTTATTCCTTAAGAGACTAATTGCTCAAATTAGATTTTAGGAGGTCTTGTTTATTCATTATGAGTTTGGTTGCTCCCATCATATTTTTCTCATTCTTTAAGAGACTAATTGCTCTTATTGGATTTTAGGAGTCATCTTCTTTATTCCTTAGAATTTTGGTTGTTCCCATTGGATTCTTTTCCTTGCTTAAAAGACTGATTTTTCTTATCGAATTTTAAGAGATCTTCTTTATTCCTTAGGAATCTGGTTGCTCCCATAGGATTTTTATCGTTCCTTAATATACTAATTGCTCTCATGGGATTTTAGGAGTCGTCTTCTTTATTCCTCAGGAGCCTGGTTGCTCCCATCAGATTTTTATCATTCCATAAGAGACTAATTGCTCTCATAGGATTTAAGGAGTCGTCTTCTTTATTCCTTGGGAGTCTGGTTGCTCCAATCAAATTTTTCTCCTTTCTTAAAAGAGTAATTGCTATGTCATTAAAATAAAATTTTCTTTTTGATCGTGCAATATTTGTCTTACAAATTACTTTGGTATATGCATAAGCATTTTTACTTTCTCTTTGTGTAGATAAAAATGGGCTTGCAAAATTTGGAACAGAGGTCCAAGCTCAAAGAGGTAAGATGAAAGATGTAAAAATAATTTTGAATTGGGAACTTGATGATATGAAGAACACCATCAGTATGATTACTGAAAAAATTTGCTCCTTACAATCAGAGCTTTCCAAGGAGATGGACTCTTTAATTAAGGAGAATGAAAAGCTTATGTCACCGGATTTTAGGAGATCTTTTTTATTCCTTAGGAGTTTGGTTGCTCCCATTGAATTTTTCTACTTTCTTAAGAGAGTAATTGTTTTGTCAATAAAATAAATTATCTTTTTGATCGTGCAATATTTGTCTTACAAATTACTTTTGCATATGCATAAATAATTTTACTTTCTCTTTGTGTAGCTAAAGGATGGGCTTGCAAAATTTGGAATAAAGCTCCTAGCTTAAGGAGGAAAGATAAAAGATGCAAAAATAATTTTGGATTGGGAACTTCATGATACGGAGAGATCAATTATGATTATTGAAAAAAGTTGCTCTTTACGATCATAGCATTTCAATGAGCTTAATTGCTTAATCGAGGAGACTAAAAATCTTATGTCAAGTAAGATTGATTTCTTTCTTTATTTTTCTTTTCATAAAAAATAATTAATTCTTTTGTTTATTCACCCTAGTCGCAACATAAATCGCGATGGAACAATGACAAAAGAATTAAATGTTAGAAAAAACTGAATTTGGAGTCACCACTATAGGTTATTTTGAAAAACCACGAAAAACCCATTAAATAAGACAGGTCTACAAAAATCAGATTTTGGGTCTGTGAGTGGCTACCCGTAGGGACAATTTAACATCCTAGAACACCCGTCGTAAGACCGTTAGTACCTTTAGTTAAATATGTGAAACAAATGTGATTTTTTTCAATGCTTTTTATTTCTAAAAAATAAGAATAAAAGAGTGCATAAAAGAAACAAAAATATATTTTTTAATTTTTAGACCCGACAAGGATTCACGTTGTTATTGCTCCTACATATTTCGCTTCAAAAATGAAAAATCAGATGTGATGTAGTTCGAATTCGACAAAACAGTATGAAAATGATTTTGAAGGATTTTTTGTTTTTTGGAAAGTGAACCCGACAAGAATCGGTTGCTCAACAAAATAATGATACAGAGTGTAAATCGTATGAATTATGCGAAACAAAAAGTGGGGTATGTAGAGGGAGTTTACAATCCACTAAATAAAACTCATGAGGTGTCACGTGAACAAAAAACATGAGGACATGCAAAGTAAATTAATAAGTAGCCAAGAAACATAAACAAAAAAAAAGGTATGATTTCTTTTCTTCTTTATTTTTTTCATAAAAAATAATTAATTTCTTTGTTTGTTCACAACATAAATTGTGATGGGATGGTGACAAAATGATTAAATGATTGAAAAACAGAATTTGAAGTCATCACCATATTTTGTTATGAAAAACTACGAAAAAAAATCATTAAATAAGACATGATCTACAAAAATTGGAGATCTTGGGTCTGTGAGTCGAAGGGTGTTACAACATTCATCCTAAGACGGTATTTATCTTTTTTTCCAAACATAAGAATAAAAGAATGCATAAAAGAAACAAAAAAAATTATTTTAATTTTTAGACTCGATAATAATTCACCTTACTCTGACGTATTTGTCTTAAAAATTGAAAAATCAAGGCCACTTAGTTCGAAATAAAAAAAAACTATATGAAAATGGTTTTGAAATATTTTGGATTTTGTAGGAAGTGAACCTGAAAAGAATTGTCTCGCAAACAAAATAGTGGTACAAAGAATAAATCATAAGGGGTGCATGAAACAAAGCGTGGGTATATGGAGTGAGCTTACAATCCACTAAATAAAACTGAGGTTAAGAAAACATGAGGATATGCAAAGGAAAATAAGTTGCTAATAAAAAAAAAGAGGTATGGTAAGTAAGTAATGGATGAGCTTGCAAAATTTGGAACAGAGCTCCTAGCTCAAAGAGGTAAGATGAAAGATGAAAGATGTATAAATAGTTTTGGGTTAGGAAACTGATCATATGAGCACCATCAATATGATTATCGTAAAAGTTTGCTCTTTATAATCAAAGGATTTCAAGGAGATGCACTCCTTAATCGAGGAGAATGAGAAGCTTATGTATGGTAAGCTTATTTTTGTTTATTTATTCACCCTTGCGCCACATAAATCGTGACGGGATGGTGACAGAAGGATTAAATGGTTGAAAAACAAAATTTGGAGTCACCACCATGTTTGTTTTTAAAATTTTAAAAAAAACCTTAAATTATACATGGTATACAAAAATCATAGCAAAAATCATAGTTTGAGTGTGTGAGTTGGTTACCCGTAGGAAGTTATTACCACCTACAATGCTAGTTCTAAGAATTAGTAATAAAAAATTAAACCTTTTTGTAGACCCTACCACCAAGAACCTGCTAAATAGAATATAAACGTCACAACAACTTGGTAAGAAAGTTACAAGAACATATAAGTTTAAATTCAAACCCCTACGGATAAATATGCCTACTAAAAAACAAAATGACTAGCAGAAAATTTTACTCTCATAATTGTAACACCCCATTTAATTTATAATCATAATTAAAGGTATCGTTACATAGGATAATACATAAGCGCAATCTTGGGGTTTAAACACCACTCCTTACAATAACCAAGGCACACCACGATGCCAAAAAGAAACAAGTTATAAAGTTTAATAGTATCAGATAGGAATTTAAAGGACAAACTAGTACATGGGCCATAGCGCTAAAGAAAAGCCCCAAATAAAACATGAAGTCCAGCCCAGGTAGACTATGCAGCAGAATCATCTCTTCCTTGTTGATCTCGAGTACCTCTCACATCTGTTCCATCAATAAATTGATGATCATCGTAAAGGTAGAAGGACAACATACAAAGCAATCAAACAAACAAAGGGTAAGATAAAGTAGAAAACAATTTATCATGTAATTACATGCTATTTCACAATCCAAGTAGTATATGTCATCCAAACATGTTATGACTCCTCAAACAATTTTCCATTGCTCAGGCATAAGGGTCTCACTCAGGCGAGAGGGACTCTCGCTCAAGCGAGCTCCCTTCACCTAGGCGAGATGGGAAGAAAACTACGTTTTCCCCATTTCATCCGACAACCACCACTTAGACATGACTAATAAAACGACTCCAACACCTATAGTCACTGGAAACTTTGCCTTTGTGCTAAGCGATATGTGTGCAACTGTGTAGATTGGTTTAGTCACTACTCTCGAAGTAACTTCCAACCTGCAACCTTAAAACTGGGATGCTCCTCCTTACCTACCCAACCAACTTGTATTTGATATACCGATTCGTCTATCATATGCTCTCCACTACCTCTTGTAGGTTTTATCAAAGTCTCAGATGACTTTAAGTCTCAAACTAAGCATGTTCGTTATCACTTCCCATCACCTTGTTTACTCCTTTAGGCCTCACTCCACTGACTTGATCATTATTGAGTTTTGGCCTACTGCCTCACCATCAACACTCTTGACCCCTTTTACGCATAACGATACTCATAACATCTTACTTCCTTTGTTGGCTTCAACCAAGGATACAAAGTTCCCTACCGAGTTATTCCATTTCCAATTTAAATCTCTCAACTGATTTCATCGCCATATCGTTTTGACATCCTATCGAAGATGTAACCAAATTTAATTTTTATATCAAAGTTATAATGATGTGAATTTTAATATATTATATAAAAATATTTAATAAAAAATGTGAATTTTAATATAAAAATTAAATTTGGTTTTAATTTGGAGAGGGACCAAATTGGTTAATGTTAACAAAAAATGGGACCTAATTGAACAAAAATAACAAATATAGGGACCAAATTGAATTTAGAACATTGACTTTGACACGTGGCACACTACTGACACGTGGACATTTAAAAAAATTTTAAAAAAATTCAAAAAAAAAATTCAAAAAAACCACAAAGTGACACGTGACACATTCCTGGGTTGACACATGTACATTTAAAAAAAAATTTTAAAAATTAAAAAAAAATTAAAAAAAATTAAAAAAAACCACGAAGTGACACGTGGCAGTCACTGTTCATGGCCGTTAATGATTTAAACGGTGTTAGCAAAAAAGTATCCAATTGAATAAAATTGACGAAAATTAGGACCTATTTGAACACAAAACCAAAATTAGGATTTATTTGAAAAAACTTGACGAAAATTGGGATTAAAAAGGTATTTTAACCTTATTTTTATCTTAATATTTATATGTTTTAAGAAATTGATACAAAAACTTACAAAAGCCAAGAAAACTCTAATTTGTTCTGTGCAGATCTTACTCACAAATTAAACATATCACTGGGAACTAAAGTAACAAAAGTTCATTTATTTGGCGGAAATATCACATACAATAACTAAACCTCCCACATGCAAGAAAATTAAAAAGAAAAAAAAAAAATATATATATATATATATATATATATATATATATATATAACAAAAATAAATTCAAAACGAAAATGTTTAATAAGTAATTTTGTCCCTTATTTAGATATTTGATTTGTTTTAGTCATTATATTTGTTTTTGTCTTAATTGAGTCTCTATTTTTATGAAAAAAAAAAATTAATGTTATGTTAGATTGACGTTAACACCCAATAAAAATGTTATGTGTCAAAATCTAGGTTTATCATATATAAAAATTTAGATAATCTTGTATCTTAGAATCCCTATGACATGATAAACTTAGATTTTAACACGAAACACTTTCAAATAACGTTAATATTAATTTAATATAATTGAATATTTTTTACAAAAATAGAGATTCAATTAAATCTTTCTGAAAATAAAAACTCCATCGCATATATATATATATATATATATATATTATAATTATTAATTATGTCCAAAAAAAGTATACGTGCATTACTTTAACAAATTCTAATTCCTTTCTATCAAATAAATGATAAAAAAAAATCTTAAATAAAACAAAAAACTAAATGGTTTTATATTTAAAAAAAATAAATAAATTGACTCTATACCATATATAACCTTTAAAAATTTTATATATTAAAATATTTATTCTACATTTAACTTATCTTCCTTCTTTAAAATTATAAATGGTTTCTTATACAAAGTATAAATATAAATCAAATTAATCTATTTAAATAGAATTTCAATCTTATAAATCTAAATATAAAACATAAATTATAAAATTATATATTACATAGTTTTTAATTATTAATATTTTCCTTATTGAGAATTTTATTTTAATAATTAATCTAAAAATATTTAATAAAGTTACTAAAAATAAATGGTAAATAATTAAAATAGTCATCTTTATTATGAAAATATCAGTGGATGAATTAAAAAACGTATGCATAAAAATAATTGTTTATATAAATATTTATATTATTATCTATATCATTATAATAAAAGAAGGTTTTTTTTATATTTTTTTATTATACTTCTTAAATGACTATTCTTTTAAATCTATACCATTATACTAATATATATATATATATATATATATATATATATATATATATATATATATACACACACCTATATATTTTAAATGACCATTCTTTTAAATTAAAATAATTATTTTATCAAGTTTAATTTTAAATTTAATCATTTTTTAAATTAAAATCATTATTTGTTATAAAAAAATATTTTTAGAAGAAAATAAAAACTATTTATAGCAAAATTGTTAATATAATATATATATATATATATATATATTTATATATTTAATTTGTAATAATAATAATAATGATTTTATTATTTTATCATAAATAATTGATTACACATGTGTAAAACATTATAGGTTCCCACTATAATAATTGTATAATAAGAATACTTATAACTTTTCTTCATAATAAAAAAGTTAAATTATACTAAAATACATCTAAAAAATAGTTATGAAATATTTTAATTTTTTTTTATCAATTTTTATAATTATACAATAAAAGCCTTTTTAGTTTTTACGGGTAGTTTTTTTTTTAAATAGTTAAAACTAAAAACTGGTAAATAAATATAAGGATATAAAAGATAAGAGGTAAAATAAGTGGACACAAAAAATAGCTGTACATTCCAATCTGCAATATTAATTTTTATAGACATTATAAAAAAATTTATGCCTAAAAATGACCATACAAATATATATTTTTTTGCTAACTTTAGAATGTTACAATTTTATAATAGAAATATCTATAACTTTTTATAAAATTATAATATAAGATGTATAAAATAATAGTTATAAATTATTTTTAATTTGATTAAGCATAATAATCATGCAGTAAAAATACTCTTAATATTTTATAGTCATGTTTTTAGATAATAAAAATAAAAGAGTTAAGCAATAAATATAAACTATTCATTAAAACTAAGAAACAAATCTAATTACTAATGACATGGATGACAGATAAGTTAAAGTAAGTGTTTACCTATAAATATCCTTATTTTTATGTACGTCATAGAGTAATACATAGAAGACATGAGACACGAGGAAAGAGTGTTCGAGTGTGAGTTGCTGCATTCAGCATCATCGTTATCACAATGATTCATGGGATTTCGTTGCGCACAAAAATTTGGGGCTTTCTTGAAATTCCATTAGGGTTTTAACCAGCGCGTATTGTCTCTTCGTTCTTCTCACCGTTCAATTTCTCGTTTTGCTGCGGAATTATTAAAGTGAAAGAAAATCAAACCTGGGGAGTGAAGGTTCCGGGTTCGATCCTCGCTCCTTGTGCTGTTGCCTCCTTCGGTTTTGTCGCTCCCTCATGGCCGATAACATGGAAATCGATTCGCCCTCCGATTGCCAACCCCTCAAACCTCGCGATCGTGTCGTTCGGGTAAGGCCTCTTCTACGATTCACCTGTTTTTTTTTTTTTTTTTTTTACTTTATCAAGATTCATATTCTTGGTGGCTTGGTGACTGTTTGATTCTCCTTGCATTTGACTAAAGAATTGTTTGGATTGGTTAAGCTGTTTTGAAATATTTCTGTCGTTTTGGATTGGATGAATTTTTTGGTTAATGGATACAGACTGTTGAATTGTGTGTTTGATATGTGGTTTTGGCTTGGTTTGCAGAGGCTTGCCCAGTTTGGTGTTCCTGAGGAGCAGCTTGACCAGCCTGGTTTGGTTGCTTTTGTTAAGGATAAGAGGGCTTTGATACCTGAGCTGGTGTCTGTTATATTGCCTACTGATGCAGAAGTGGCAGATGCCTTTCAAGCATCTAGATTGACTTCTAAAAAGATGTCGGGTGTGATAATGAAAAAGAGGTTTCATGAGAGCATGGTGTGGTTGCAGTGGTTGATGTTTGAGGGTGACCCTGGTGGTGCTCTGAGAAGGCTTTCCGAGATGTCTGTTGGGCAGAGGGGTGTCTGTGGGGCTGTTTGGGGCCACAATGATATAGCTTACAGGTGTAGAACATGTGAGCACGACCCAACATGTGCTATCTGTGTTCCTTGTTTTGAGAAAGGGGATCACAAGGGTCATGATTATTGTGTTATATACACGGGTGGTGGTTGCTGTGATTGTGGGGATGTGACTGCATGGAAGCGTGAGGGTTTCTGCTCAATGCACAAGGGTGCTGAACAGATACAACCGCTTCCGAAGGAATTCGCGAGCTCTGTTGATCCTGTTCTCGGTTCTCTTTTCAATTGTTGGAGAGTTAAGCTAACATTGGCGAGTGAATATACTGAAAGAAAGCAGCCAGCAAATGAGCTAACCTATGCTGTGGTTGATATGCTTCTAGAATTTTGCAAGCACAGTGAGAGTTTGCTCAGTTTTGTTGCTAGATTGTTGCTTTCTTCTGATGGTTTAATTAACATGCTGGTGAGAGCTGAGAGGTTCTTAACTGAGGTTGTTGTAAAGAAACTCCATGAGCTACTCTTGAAATTGTTGGGAGAACAAAGTTTTAAGTATGATTTTGCTAAAGTTTTTCTCGCTTACTATCCAAGTGTCATAAATGAGGCCACAAAAGACTCCAGTGACTCTCCTCTTAAGAAGTACCCACTACTACCAACGTTCTCTGTGCAGATACTTACAGTGCCCACTCTTATCCCACGCCTTTTGAAGGAAATCAATCTACTAACCATGTTATTGGGATGCCTTGAAAATATTTTCGTTTCTTGCTCTGATGATGGACGGTTACAGGTAACGAGTTGTTACAATTTCGTAGTTATAATGTCAAGATGTGCCAGGATAAAGAATGTCTGTCTGGTTTTCATCCTTCTATAAACTTTTAAGTTGTTCTGGTATTGAAGTTGGTTAAGAATTTTATGTTAATGAATGTGGGTATACTTCTCAAGATTATTATGTTTCTAGTCTTCTTTCATGACATTTCATTAAAATAGGATTTTTTTGTAGGTATCCAGGTGGGCAAATATATTTGAGACAACAATACGTGTTGTTGAAGATATTCGATTTGTTATGAGCCATGTAGTAGTGTCCAAATATGTAACCAATGACCAGCAAGATATCTCGAGAACATGGATGAGACTTCTGTCCTTTGTACAAGGAATGAACCCTCAAAAGAGAGAAACAGGTCAACATATAGAAGAAGAAAATGAGAATGTCCACTACCCTTTTATTTTAGGGCATTATATTGCCAATATTCACTCTGTATTGGTGGATGGGGCATTTTCTGATGCTAGCAAGGGGGAAATAGATGGTGAAACTGCTTGGAACTCTAAAATTAATGATTCAGATGATGGGGATAATGTAAGGCTTGCAAAGGTAGGGAGGAGATCCGAGGAAAGCTCTGCATGTAATGTTACGAGCAGGAGTAGTGTCTTTGCCGCTCCAAAACTTTGTGAGATAAAAACTGATGCATCTTCAAATCTGCCTCTTCCACGTGCTGTCACTGGGTTGATGTGTGAGTGTTTAAGGGCTATTGAGAATTGGTTTAGAGTTGAGAATATCCATGCTGTACCTCCTAATTTATTATCTCCAAACAGTGGTAGTGCCTGTGATAGCAATTTTTCAGCATTTAAGAGAACAATATCTAAGTTTGGAAGGGGTAAATATGCGTTTGGTAGGCTTGCCAGTACAAGTGAAGATCATGGTAAGCAATGTTCTGAAAATAGTGAAATGGATTCGGAAAATACCTGTACTCGTGCTAGTTCTGATGATAATGCCATGGAAGAAGATTTTCTCGTGGAATCAGATGGTCCACGTTTTCTATCATTACCTGATTGGCCACAAATAGTCTATGATGTTAGTTCACAAGATATATCTGTGCACATTCCGTTACATAGATTGCTTTCCATGCTGTTACAAAAGGCAATGAAAAAATATTTTTGTCAATCAGAAGTCTCAGACGTGACTCATGCTTCTCCTTCTAATTCATTGTCAACTAGTTACAATGACTTCTTTGAACAAGCTTTACGAGGAAGCCATCCATTTGGTTTCTCTGCCAATATAATGGAGCATCCATTGCGGATTAGGGTCTTTTGTGCTGAAGTCCATGCTGGAATGTGGCGTAAAAATGGAGATGCTGCTTTACTATCATGTGAATTGTATCGATCAGTACGCTGGTAAGTCCATCTTGTATTACTATATACTTTATGAGGGTTGAAACTCATTCATTTCATTATACTATATTGTTTTGCTATTTCGACAAGCAACAGGTCTGAACAAGGTCTGGAGCTTGATCTATTTCTTCTTCAGTGTTGTGCTGCACTTGCTCCAGAAGATCTCTTTGTCAGTAGAATTCTGGAGCGCTTTGGGCTGTCAAACTACTTAAGTCTAAATCTTGAACGATCTAGCGAGTATGTAGTCTCTTGCAACAAAGAAAACTTTTCATGCATGTTTGTTATTTTGAAATCCTTAAATTTGCAGTACTATTGGAAGTTAATGGTATGCAAGTTCATAAACAATATAATGTTTTTCTGGATTGACCCGTTTTTGTTGTGGCCCTTTGTAACTTTAGTCAGTCCTTTGTTGTTTTGCAGCTCTTTTATGCTAACTCTGAATGTAAAAATGTTCTCATGAATTTCGTTGTCCTTGTATGGGATGCCTTTCTTTACTACATCTATCTTGTTGAACTCATCTAATTACCATCATTTTATAAATGTTGGTCTCTCTTCCAAGGATAACCCTTTCACAAAGGATTTCTCCTTTCCGAAAGCGTTTCTCCTTTTACAAAGGATTTTTCCATTTACAAAGAGCTAATGCTTAATATACAAACAAACAACTCTACCTCTATTCTGTCCTTCTTCACATATTTACACCTTACTAACACCTCAACTACCTAACTAATTAACTAGCCCATTAATATTCAAACGTCTTAACCAACTTCTCCTTTATACCCTAATAATACACCTGTCCTAAAATTCAGCGCCTCAAGCTTGGAATTGTGGAAACCGGATCCCATGGCTCATCTTCATTTACTGTCCTATAAGCATTGCAATGCATTCTTCCTATAGAAATTGGAACCCACTGGGATTTTAGTGTAATTCTCTGAGACAGTCATTAAAGTTGTTTACTTAGGAAACTTTGTAGCCTTGTTGTAGTTGTTATTTCTGGATAGCAGAGCAAAGTGACGACCCCAAAAGTGGGATAGAAAATAGAGGGATGACCACTACTCTAATATTTTGTATGTATAAATAATCAATAATATATATGTATGTTTGTATAATAGAAAAATAATCTAAAATTCATTCACTAATCATCATTAATTAGAACTCATAGTTCTTAAAACAAATATATTGTAGAAGGCCAAGGAAACAAAGTGCTTAATTCCCTTAACCCTCAAAAAATAAAGCCTCGAGTAACTAAAGACATTAAAAGTGCAAATAGACAAATGCAAAATGAAAATAAGAATGTTCAACCTCTTAAAGATCCAAATCATCTTGTCTTCCTCATCTATTAGAATTGTACCCTTTCGTTCGTGGTGTCTTCACTTGGTTCACTGTCATTCTCTTCTTCCCCAAATTTTCCCTACATTTGTGTGCACTAACGGCCTTCTTTTTTGTGTTTGTCTCCTAGTGTATTTCAAAAGCCCCCTAGTTCCTTAGCAACATCTGTCCGAGTCTAAACATCATCATAAAAACCAACTTATCTTAAAAATTATCATCTCCATCAAAGTCTAGCAGCGTCAATTTATTGTTATCATCATTGGCAATCAAAGGTAGGATCAATCATGTCATGACTTTAAGTAAATCTTTTGTGATTTTAAAAATAGGAATTTTACTGTCAACTTTCAATGCTTTATAATGATGATATCAGACTATAAGCACAACTTTAAACTGTTCTCTTTCACATTAATAGATTTAGTTGCATTCGCAAAGGTGTTTCAATTATGCTCCCATCCAATGTAAGAGCTTTGTTAACACTATGATTGTTATTGTACTTTACAACTTTCATAAATATGTTTTTTTGGGTGTATGTACCTGGTCTAATGATAGGATATGTTTTTTTTCCTTGTAATATACTCTTCGTATTTTTTCATGCAAATATACATCAGGTGAGCTTGGAACTCGTTATTTTTTTTATCACATTCCAAATTCAATTTGGTATGTGAAGCACAACCCAAACTTGGTTGATCATTTTCAGCTTTTCACCAGGCATGTGTCTCGTGCGCTGCCTTTCTGATGTTAGAATCATTCTAGATTATCGTTGTTTGTCTCTTTGTTGTCTTTTGGACATGTTTCTGTCTTTATTCTTTTGGTTCATTACACTTAGATAGCTAGTCAAGGCACTCCCTTCACGACTTAGTGTTTCTTCCCTTCTTAATTTTTGTGTCTCTGGAATGACTTCTACATGCTCCTTATTCTGCTGCTACGACTATTACCACGACAAAACTCAGTTGGAATAACTACTTATCTCGGTCTGTGTTTGTTGAGTTGTGATTTCTTGGTCAAATTTACCATGATCATTTGGAGAAGGAAGTAAGTGCTATTCTGAATGAAAAGATAAAACCTAGTTGCAGAAATTGGATTTCTAGTCATGTGTTGTTTATAAGGCAGTTAGTTGAATACGTAGTTGCAGAAATTGGATTTCTTGTCATGTGTTGTTATTATAAATAGGATGTGAAATATGAATAGACTGAATACCTTTCCTAAGAGCAATGGGGCAATTTGAAGTGGAGTCATGTGAAGGGGTTAATGGAGAAGGATCCATGGCATGTGAAGTTTTTGGAGGAACTGAGATTGGAACTAACTGATTTTTCATCACATCCAAATTCATGTAACTTTAATAGCAAGCTTTGGCAAGTGTGGTGCACACCCTCCACATATTCCACCACTCAATTGTAATACAATTCATATACATTGGGATTTATGCTGATTATCAAATAATAATTCAAGTTAACTGAGTTTTCCCACTTATCAGGAGCCATTTTAGTTCTTGCTTTTATTGCTGCAGGAATGCCAAACCCATATGCAGTTATGCAATAACAACTAAGTGTGAATGTTGTCTACAAACATTGTTGTCCTTTGTATCTTTGGAATTTTATGTATTCAAATTTTATTTGAGCAAGTTGAGTAACAAAATCAAATGGCTCCATTTACAATCACAACCAATTCAACAAATTGCTTGTCTCATTATATTGTTCAAAATAGTGAATGGCGAACCCTCTTAAAAGCTTTAGTTGTTAGTTGGAGACTCATAATAAATACAGTACTCCCCTTAATTCCAGCACCTTTCGAAGGTTTGAAGTATCGACAATTCACAACCCCACTTGAGTTTGTGTTGAAATTTAATTTTAATTATGAAGAATGAGAAAAAAAATGGTCGGTGTCTATATATATATACATACATATATACATAATTATAAGCTCTAGAGATGACACATAAACATGTTCTCACAAGTATTGTCCAAACGTTTCCCAATTTTAACTAGAAATCCCCATATTGATCGTGGATGGGTATAAGTATGAGTAATACACAATTTTTAAATTGAAGATGGGGATATGGATGACGATGGGTATGTACATATCCACCTCTGTCCTTATATTTGTCCTTGGTTTAAATTATATAGTTAATTAAGTAGTCCAAAAAACTTATTTTCACTGTTCACTCTTATCCTTCGTTTCATTTCATTTGTAAAACCTTTATTTCTTTCTTTTGCCCCAATTTTTCGTTCTCTCATTCAATTGATGTTTGACTTATTCAATATTCACAAAGTTCGCCTAGATCCCTTAAGGTTCTTTCTTTCTTGTCACAACGTTAATTACACAATTTTTCCTCAGTGTTGTTCAATTGATGAATTGTATTTCAGGAAATACAAACATCAATTCATTAAATCAAATAGTTTTTAGGGCACATATTTGATTATTTCTACTCCTTTAATATCTTTAGGGCACATGAGAATATTGTGCTTTCAATTTGAAGTGTTCAATTGTGTAAACCCTTAAAATGTGTCCTTTTTACATTGAATCCTTGAAAATAACATTTTTCCTTTGCTATGATTTTTATTTTTTGTAAAAAGATTATTTAATTCATATTTGAAATAGCAAGGGAGTGGATATATGTATACCTATTACTTAATGGGGATAGACATGAAATAGAAATTTCATATCTGTTGGGTATGGGAATGGGGATAGTCAAACCTGCCCTTGCCTTGTCCCGCTGCCATTCCTAATAAGCTCGTCTTGTTTTTATCCGAGTTTGATTAGGATCAAATGATGGTAATCTTAAGAACCCGAATGAGTGATAATGGTGTTTTAGTTGTATCCTCCTTGCCATTGTCATGCATCACTCGTCGCATGTTTTCTCATCAATAGTTTGATCTTTATACATAATTGGTACTATGTTGAAACTGTCAAAGACTGACGAGTGTCCATCTCACCTGAATATGTTTCCTACCTGTTGTAAAATTTTATTTTCTATTTGGAAACAGGGACATTTGCTGATTTATGCTTCATTCTTAGCATTGTTTCCCCTTTTTCCTTGCTCTTGCATGATTTACTTCTTTAGCTTTTTTAATGATTGTTTTGTTATTTTCAGATATGAACCTGTTTTAGTACAGGAAATGCTTACTCTTATTATTCAGATAATAAAGGAACGACGCTTTTGTGGGCTAACTACTGCTGAAAGTTTGAAAAGAGAACTAATTTATAAGTTGTCCACTGGTGATGCCACACATAGTCAATTGGTGAAGTCTCTTCCCCGTGATCTCTCCAAGTTTGAACAACTTCAAGACATCTTAGATGCAGTAGCCGTGTATTCGAATCCATCTGGATTTAATCAGGTTTGTTTAACTCTTGTAAAAAATTATCACTTTCTTTTATTAGCCTGATTGTACTGATATTTTTATTTGTTATATTAGGGTATGTACTCATTGCGATGGACGTTTTGGAAAGAATTGGATTTGTATCATCTACGTTGGAATTCAAAGGATTTACAAGTTGCAGAAGAAAGATACTTGCGCTTTTGCAATGTCTCTGCACTAACCACCCAATTGCCCCAGTGGACCAAAATTCATCCTCCACTGAAGGGGATAGCTAGAATAGCGACTTGCAAAGTTGTTCTACATATCATCCGGGCTGCAATATTTTATGCTGTTTCCACTTTTAAATCATCTGATTCTCGTGCTCCTGATAGTGTTCTTCTACCTGCACTACATTTACTTTCACTATCATTAGATATCTGTTTTCAGCAAAAGGAATCTAGTGAGGATACATGCCATGATGTGGCACAGCTTCCTGTTATAGCCTTGTCTGGAGAATTCATTCAAACTTCTTTTGGTGAACAAAGCCTGTTGACACTTCTTGTTTTATTGATGGAAATGCATAGGAGGGAGAATGTAGACAACTTTGTAGAAGCAGGTGGTTGTAGTCTATTTACTCTAATTGAAAGCTTACTGAAGAAATTTGCTGAGATTGACAACAGATGCATGACCAAGTTACAAAAACTTGCCCCTGAAGTTGTCTGTCATATTTCTGAAAGTTTTCCAAGTAGAGACTCAAGTATCTCATCATTGGCTTCTGAAAGTGAGAAACGCAAGGCAAAAGCTCGAGATAGGCAGGCTGCAATAATGGTAGGCTATTGTGTTATTCTGTTTTAATACATGGATTTAAAGGATGCAGTATTACCTTAGCTGATGTATTCTTATACATATATATATATATATATATATATATATATATATATATATATATATATATATATATATATATATATATATATATATATATATATATATATATATATATATATGAAAAAGGTGAGAACATGTGCATTCAAAGGAAAAAGGATACAACCTTTGACCCTTAACCCTTAAGCTAGATACAACAAAAAACAGCTTTAATTAGGTTGTAGCACAAATAATAAACTATTTTAACACCCCCCTCAAGTTGGAGCATATAAATTGTTAGCAAACATGGAACATATAAATTGAATTCTAAGTCCTCTTAAAAGACTTGGTTAAAATGTCCAAAGCTGGTCATTATTAGAGCTGATAAATCTGATCCTAAGATTCTTAGACAACTCTCCCTAGCAAAATGACAATTTTTCTTTGTATTTGGTTTTCTCATGAAGCACTTGATTGGAGACAATGTTAAGAACTTCACAAAATTTCAAGTCTTTAAGGAGTTGTTGAATGCACACAAGTTCAAAAGTGGCCAAAGCCACAAATCTATATTCAATTTCTGACCGGAGTAGGTAACATGACGTCTCTAGCTCTTTCAAGAGATAATATTCCCTCTAATGAAAATACAATATCATGTGTGGTGAAAATACAATTTTAGAAGTTGATCAACTGGCACAAATCCTTTGAGCATTTTTTCTTTCCAAAAACTACCATGTCCTTTGACCATTTTTTCTCTATGGCAGTTGTTGTGCTATCCAAGTAGGTTTTACTCAATAGAAGCAGTCATATCCTCCAACATTACTTGCAACCTTGACTCATGATACATATGGTCAGGTCAACATTAGTTACAACCTTGACTCATGATCATGGTTATCAAACTCGTGAGTTAACTCAGACAAGTTTACGTGTCCACTCAAGGCTTCCGAGTCAACTCACAAGCAAACTTGTTTTTCATGTAGAATCGGTAGAATCGAGTGTAGAATTGGTGAACTCGTTCAAACTCGTGAGTTTGCAAGCGATTTGGTGAGTTTGTATGGAGGGCATTTTTGAAGAACGCTCACTTGATTAGGGCTCCAATGTCACTTGTTCGAAGTTGCAGCCTCTTGCACTACATCACCCTCTCTCGCACTCGCGTCACTGTGCTTGCCATCGACCTCGTGCTTGTTATTGTCGTCACGCGCTATTGTTGTCACTCGTTGTTGCCGTTGCGCCCGCTCGCTGTCACCGTAACGCCCGCTCGCTCTCACCGTAGTGCCCTCTCGCTGTGGTGCTTGCTCACTGTTTCACTCGCTCGCCATTGTAGGGTTGCCAAGGGTTGGAGGAAAGTTTGGTTAAAGATGAAGTTTAGGGTTCTTTGTTCTATTATGGGCTTTTGGGCCTGGTCCAACCACCTTTTGTTCTACATAAAATATAAAATATAATATATAATATAGAAACATATACAAATATTTAAAAATATAATAATCTAATAATAATGTTTCCTTAAAAAAATTAAAAAGTTATTTATAAAATCATATAACAATAAAATATTATAATATTTATATATATTTTAATTTTTTTTATTTAAAGTAAATTGTTGCTAGTTTATGATTTGAGTCTACAATTTAAGTTTACCAGACTCCCACGAGTTTGCATAAACTCTTGAGTTTGACAACCTTGCTCATGATCTAATAATAATATTTCATTAAAAAATTTTAAATAGTTATTTATAAAATCATATAACAATAAAATATTATATTATTTATATATATATATATATATGTATATATTTTATTTAAAGTAAACTCTTGTGAGTTTATGATTCAAGTTTTCGATTTGAGTTTACTAGACTCCCACGAGTTTACGTAAACTCTCGAGTTTGATAACCTTGCTCATGATTCACATAGGAAGTGTTAAATATATCATTTGTCATTATTTACTTTATAGCTCCAACAACCAATTGGCCGACATTATTCTCTCAATGGGTCTTGTGTTATTGACATTTGTAACAAGCTTGTATCGTATGATACATATTCTCCAGCTTGAGATGGAGTGTTGAAGATATAATTTGATTGCATTAAATGGGGAGATATGATGTTATTTGGTAGGGAAATATCTTACCATCATTTTAATACGAATGCCCATGTGTGTACACAACACACAAAATTCATTATATTCCTTCGTTTCTCTCCTCTCAGCATGGTACTAGAGCGATGCCATCCTTCATGACTTATAAGTAATCCTTTCAACAAGGTCCATGGGACTATGAATGGGCTTGCAATTTGTCAAACTTGTCTCCAGAATGTCAAGAGCATATTTTTATGTGAAATTAGAACACCTTCCCTTTGTTTAGTCACTTCAATAGCAAGAAAACATTTTAAACAGTCAAGGTATCTGGTTTGAAAAGGGCTGAATAAGTGTCTTTTAGTAGAGAAATCTCAGGGACATCTTTACCTGTCATAACTATGTCATTATAGGCCATTAGATAAACACACTTCTCAAGGGAAGTATGACAATAAAAGACTTTACAATCTGTCTCACTTTATTTCAATCCAAAAATCTGCGTAGTTTTACTAAATTTACCAAACCATACTTTGGGTGATAAATTCAGTCCATATAGAGACTGCCATAATTGACAAACTAGACCATACCATACATATGTTTCAGCCTGAGGGAGAGTGTTAAAAGATATGATTTGGTTACATGAAGGCAAATATTTTTCATATTTAATTATCGATTTCGTTTCTTGTTGTATCTGTTATTCATTATAAATATTAATTCCCATGTGCATGCAATGCAATTACAAGCAATCCTTTGTATAGAGCTCAACATGCTTTGGTATACGTTCTCATCTAAACATGTTGATCTGTTCTATTTTGCCAATTTGTCTGTCTTCACCCTTTGGTCATGTTTTCCTTGCTTCTAATGCAGGAAAAGATGAGAGCCCAACAGACTAAGTTTTTGGCCAGCATTGATACCACTGCTGATGATGGTTCTCAACTTGGTCGTGAAGGTGATTTAGACAATGAGCAAGATTCTGAAGAACCTGATACTAAGCAAGTTGTTTGCTCCCTTTGTCATGACCACAATTCTGAACTTCCCATCTCATTTTTGGTACTTCTTCAGGTACGTCTGGTAGTCATACCTACTATAGGCTTGATCAAGCATAGGTTGTAGTCTGTTGCATTGCCTTTTTTAAAACTTCATTTACGCTTATTTTATCACCTGGCCTAATTGATGTATTTTTGGTGTATAAGAAATCTAGGGTTGTGAGCTCTGTTAACAGGGGCCCCCCATCATGGGCCAAGCTTTGCCAATCAGATAAAGAACACACACCTCTTATCAACACCAAGGAGACTAATACATCGACAATGAACTGGAATACAGTTAGTTCAGAAACAACTTCATCTTCCCACTTAAATCAATTTGTACAGATTGCTGCAGAAGAAGTATCTTCTTCTGGGAAGCCTGGGGAAGTTCTTACTTTTCTGCAATATGTCAAGAATAAGTACCCAGCACTGGTAAATTTTCAGCTCCCAGACACATATTATGATGAAAAAGAAAAGGCACCACCATATTCTTTTGAGACTTTAGAGCAGTGTATGTACTTCTCAATTTATGATGAAATGCGTCTTCCATTATCTTCGATTTTGATGAATATGGATGACAGAGCTTCCACTGCTGGGGAGAATTCAAATATTGTAATAGACACTGGATCTGTGTTGCTTGGGAAATATACAGCTGATCTTGTGCTAGAGATGTCAGAAACTTCTTCTATGTCTGGAATTACTTCTAACGAGTCTGCTTCTGTGGAATCTACGTCACAGCATTCAACATATGATGAATTTGGCCCTATGGACTGTGATGGTGTTCATCTTTCTTCTTGTGGGCATGCAGTACATCAAGGGTGTCTTGATCGATATTTATCTTCATTGAGAGAAAGGTGTGTTTCTTTTAGACTTATTAGCATATCGTATTAGGTTTGTCCTGTGTACTTTTGACTGTAAAGAATATAAAGTAAATCCATATATGTGTCTCCATTCCTGATGTTACCTACAAATGTCCAGTCCTTGGGCATGAGGTTGTGTTCAGATGTCCCATGCTGTTAAAGAATATGTTCTCCTTATTCTAGGCTTGAGTTGACAACCCCACCGGGCTAGCTTTTAAGGTTGAGGAAGATTTAATTCATTTCTAACTTCGTATCAGAGCCTTGATGACTTCGTATCTAAGATTAATTCATTTCCAGTAAAGATGTTTAATTTTAATTCAGGGTATGGGCCTGTGCATTAATCCACACATCAAGGCCAAAGGTTTCTCACGTGATGGAGCACTTAGAAATATGATATCTAAAGCCTAGAAAGAAGCAACCTTAAAATGTATACCTTTGAAGCCACTATCCTCCATAGTTTTGTACTTTCCAACTGTATTTCAACTCTGGTATACAGGCCAACATGTGATCTCCAGATCAAACACAAATCTTAAATTTGCACTGCACCAGAATTTCAGTCGCATGGTTTGGGTTGTAGAAGCAGAACAAGAAAATGGGGAGAAGGAAATTAATGGTCATGTTCGGAAATTTGGCTTGTTTGCCTAAATTTCTGTACTTGCCCACCAACTTGCTATTCTATCCGTTGCATAGTTTTATTTGTAGTTGACGCATTTTTTATAGGTGGATAATGGTAATGATTTGTTACCACAGAACTAAAAGAGGATTTTGGGATTGAAACAGCTATAACAAGCTTTTGGAGTGTTGTGTGATGCCGTTGGACCATATTTTGATAACTGGTTTAACTGAATAGAAGCCAAGTTTATGTAGAAAACTGCTCTTTGTGTTATATTTTGTACGTAATGCATTGAGCATCTACCCACTTGGTGTAGAGCTCGTGTTTCTTTGAGTGGTTTCTCTTATTGTCATGTTAAGGGGTTAGGATCCCTATAGTTCATTATTACCTTCGTGTATTCTCTCATATGTATTTTCTTTTTTGTTGGAGGATCAATTGTTTTCATATCCTTCATTGGGTGGTATGCTGTGTTATGTCACTGTAAGTTCTTGCCTCGGGGCCTTGGAATGAATAGAGCCTTCCTTCACCATAAATTTTATGTACCAACCTACCAAAAATGTTTGAGAATTTAAGTTTAGTCATTATTAATCATTATTTGTACAGATGATTGAGTTCTTCAGTCAAATCAAAGCTGATGAACTTAAATGTTGCACACATATATAGGCAATACAGAAAAGATTACAAAGTAATGAGTCAATAGTCATTTTTTCTTGTTTTGCTCTGGAGTAATTATTGTTTTTGTGACTAACAGATCTGTCAGAAGAATCGTTTTTGAAGGAGGACATATTGTTGACCCAGATCAGGTTTAAGTCTTTTTAAATACCTATTTTCATTTTGTTATGATGCCTGTACAATCTTTTCACTCTCAGCCTTTTGAAATGTTCATTCCTTTTTTCAAGGGAGAGTTTCTCTGCCCTGTGTGCCGCAGACTTGCAAATTGTGTCTTGCCAACTTTACCTGGAGAATTAAAGAAGCCTTTGAAGCAGTCTATCATCTTGAGTGCTGGTTCAATAAATACTGCTCCCCCCTTGGCCGAATCAAGTGAATTGACTTATTCACTTCGCCTGCAGTCTGGCTTAAAGCTTCTGCAATCTGCTGCCACTGCAGTGGGGAAACTTAAATTCCTAAATTCTATTCCTTTGCATCACATTGACAGAACTAGGACAAATCTTGAAAACTTCCTGCGGGTACTGTCAAAAATGTATTCCCCTTGCAAAGAAGAAAAGTTATCAAGATTTTCAAGAATAAACCACTCAATGTTGATGTGGGACACTCTTAAGTACTCTTTGACATCTATGGAAATTGCTGCACGATGTGGAAAGACATCTTTTACTCCAAACTATGCTCTTAGTGCCTTGTATGAAGAACTCAAATCTTCAAGTGGCTTTATATTATCCCTGATGTTGAAACTTGTTCAAAAGACACGAAGTAAAAATTCTCTTCATATTCTGCAAAGATTTAGAGGTGTTCAACTCTTTGCAGAATCAATTTGTGCTGGGTTTTCTCCAAGTTATGCAAATAGTGACAATTCTGGGATAGGTATGATTCTTGTTCTTAGTCCTAGTTTGTTTGCTTCAAGCACAAAATGATATACTATTAGTGTATTTAATTTTATACTACTTTTCAATATGGAACTGGAAGAATACAACTTAATGTTTTGTTGTTCTCACATTTAACAGGATTACTTTTTTATAAATTTATTAGTTGATTAAGATCAATTTTTATAATTTGAAATTTGTTAGGCTTCAAAGCTCTCCACTCGTGTGGAATTTAAAAAGCTCGCAGCTCAATTACTTATTACATGAATAGAATTGTATCTTTATAAACTTAAATTGATAATAGGTATTGTATCTACCAAAAACGGGCCCTTATTTTTCATGTAAGCTTCTAATTTAGTTTCTTAATGCTAATAATAGTTATGATCCATCTATTTGTGCACATTATATGCAATCCACCCTGTTGAAATTTGCTTAAATATATTCTTTTGATTCTTTTTTATTCTACAGTAAGGTAGTTCTTGATCTGCAGACAAAATTAAATGGAGTGGTTTTGTTTTGCTCTCCTTGGTTCCTTTTTCTATTAAAAAGAAAATGCTCCACTCTTGTTCCATTCATAACTGTATTTATATATTACTAATGTTATCATTTCATATCTACTATATATCCACAGGTGACATGTTAAGTATCTTGAAGCATATTGAAATGGATCTGTCAAACACCGACAGCTTTTGGAGGCAAGCTTCAGATCCTGTACTTGCCCATGACCCTTTCTCAACATTGATGTGGGTTCTCTTTTGTCTACCACACCCATTTTTGTCTTGTGAAGAATCCTTGTTGTCCCTAGTTCATGTTTTCTATACAGTATCTGTAACCCAGGTTGGTCACACTACTTCCAACTTAATTAAATGTGCTCTCTTTCGGTGTGTCTATTTCTTAAACAATTTCTTTTGGATGCAGGCTATAATTTTGTATCATGAGAAATCTAAGCATAAATCATCAAGGGATTCAGATCTTTCAGGTTGTCTGATTACTGACATATATAAAGTTATGAATGAGTCTGCAAATGCCTCACAGTACATTGTATCAAATTATTTTGATCCTAATGTTGATATTAAAGATGCTATTCGGAGGTTTACTTTTCCATATTTGCGAAGATGTGCATTGTTGTGGAAGATACTCTATTCTTTTATTCCACCACCATTTTGTGATGAGGAAAATATATTGGATAGATCGTGGAGTGTCCCACAGGACACAGTGGGCAATGCCAACATTGAGATGTTTGAGGTCACTAAAATTCATGAACTCGAGAACATGTTTAAAATTCCCTCTCTTGATGTGGTTCTCAAGGATGAACTTTCAAGAGCTACAGTCTCTAGTTGGTGTCGTCATTTTTGCAAGGAATTTGAATCTGGTAGAATTCAACAAAATATGCATGTAACACCTGCTGTTCCGTTTGAGTTAATGAGATTGCCCAATATTTATCAGGATCTTTTGCAGAGGTACTTTTAATTATTATGTTGTGTTATGTAGGGTACCATATTCCTATTTCATTTACTCTTACAACATCTATACAAGCAGGTGTATCAAACAGCGGTGCCTTGCATGCAAAACCGTTCTTGAAGACCCTGCTTTGTGCCTACTATGTGGTAGATTATGTTCTCCAAGTTGGAAATCATGCTGCAGGTTCATTTCTTTCCAGTTTCTTCATTTATTGAACTCTTTATGCCAAGAATGCATTTTGAGCATTTAATGTTTTGTCTCTATTTTAATTTTCTACATCGGTTCAGATTGAACTGAACTACTTTCTCAAGCTTATTGGTGGCTGGAATGTCATTAACTCGGGCCTCTAACATAACTTTCTATGCATGAAAGTGTATTTTCTATTTTTCCACCTTTGCAGATTTGTTTCCGTCACCATTTCATCTTTAGACTTGAAGTTTCCTTTTATATTTTTATGATGTTATCTTGTAGTTTTCTATACTATTCTCTCGACTACATTTTACAAATGTGGTAAATATTTCGAGTTAGGAGACCAAGCTTGTTACAAATATAATTAATTCTCGGTCCCCGTAACGATTTATTGAAAATATCTGCTAATTGATCTCTTGAGTAAACGATTCAGTCTTAATGTCTCCAGATACAATCTTCTCTTGAATGAAATGACAATCAACTTCAATGTGTTTGGTCCTCTCATGAAAGACCGTATAGAATTGTATATGTTCTGAATGTATTGTGTGTATAATGTAGACCACACAATATGTATTTATACTATTGAATAAAATCAATTACAATAAAGACACATAATAATATGGAATCAATCACCCTAATTTACAAGATTACGTAGCGGTTGATTTCCTAGAAATATGTAACAGCTGATTATATTCCAACAGACAGGATTAGAACTAATATAAAGAGCATTTTGATTGTTACATATAAGTGTCATTTGAGTGACATCTCCAAATTGTAACTCTTAGCAATTGCTTAAGCCAAATAAGCTCACAAGTGGTTGAAGCCATAGCTTTATATTCTGCTTCTACACTAGATCTAGCTACAACACTTTGTTTCTTGCTTTTACAAGAGATCAAATTACCATCAATGAAGGCACAATATCCGGATGTAGACCCTCTATAAGAAGGAGACCCTTCCCAATCAGCATCTGAATGACAAACCACTCTTGTGTGATTATTGGAGCCATATAACAATCATTTTCCAGAAGATCCTTTAATGTACTTGAATATGCGAATGACTGCATTCCAAAAATCTTCACATGGGAAATTAAGAAATTGGCTTACCACACTGACTACAAAGGAAATGTCTGGACAAGTAATTGTAAGATAATTTAATTTCCTAACTAACCTTCTATATTGTTTGGGATCCGACACAGGCTCCCCCTAATTTGGTAGAAGTTTAATATTAGGATCCATGGGTGTGTCAACAGGTTTTGAATTCATCAATCCAATTTTCTCCAAAATATCCAATGCAAACTTTCTTCAAGAAATAACAATACCATCGTTGTTGGATTGTGCCACCTCAATCCCTAAGAAATATCCGAGTGTTCCAATATTACAAAGATGTTTCATCTGGGAGATTCCATGGTTGTCATTGCCTGTAAGAACGATGTCATCAACATATACTATCAAGTAGACATATCCAGCACTTGAGTGATGATAAAAGGTTGAATGATTTGCCTCACACTGAATTATACCAAATTGTTTAACAACATTGTTAAATTTTCCAAACCAGGCCCTAAGAGACTGTTTTAGGCCATATAAGGATTTGTGAAGACAACACACTAACCCAGTAGACTCCCCCCTGAGCAATAGATCTAGGAGGTTGTTCCATATAAATCTCTTGCAGATCACCATTGAGAAACGCGTTTTTAAATCCTAGTTAATAAAGAGGCCATTGTTGAAAAGTAACCATGACTATAAATAAACAAACAAAAGCCATCTTTGCCACGGGAGAAAAGGAACATCATAATCCAACCCAAAGATTTGTGTGTAACTTTGCCCACCAGATGTGCTTTGAGACATTCAATAGTACCATCAGGACCAACATGATAACAAAAACCCACCTGTAACCAATAATAGATTTCCTCGATGGTAATGGGACAAACTCCCAAGTTGCACTATTATGAAGAGCACTTAGTTCATTTAGTATGGCCTGATGCCAACCAAGGTGTGCTAAGGCATCATGAACAAATTTTGAAATAGTCGTAGAAGAAATAGACAAAAGACAAGCATACAAAGGTGAAGACAACCTATGATAACTTAAAGCAACATAATGCAGAGAGGGATTACGTGTAGAACGTATATCTTTTCGGAGGGCAATTGGAAGGTCACATGTTGAAAGGTCAAGCTTAGGTGTTGGCAGGTCAGACTCGGTTGTCGGAGCTAGAGGAGACAAAGTAGTTGGCATTTGAGTTGAGTCACTAGGTGGTTGTTGAGAATGATGACGATGACTATAAACCTGAAGTGGTGTTGGACAAACATCCTTGGAGGACCACAAATCATGGGAATAGTAACAGTACTAGGAATATGAATTGTATTAGATGCAGACGTATTGGAAAGAGATTCACTTTTAAAGTAAAAAGAAGATTCATTGAATGTGACATTTGCAGAAATAAAATAGTGTTTAAGACAAGGAGAAAAACATGTGTATCCTTTTTTTGATCGGGTAAACCCTAAAAAAACACATTTGTGTGATCAAGGAGACAACTTATCAAGATCAAGATTAAAATTGTGAATAAAACACGTAGACCCAAAAACTTTTAAAGGTAAGGGATGAAGAGGTTCACGAGGAAATAAAACGGAATGAGTATTTTATTATCTAAAACCGAAGAAGGCATGCGATTAAATGAGATAACACAGTAAGAACAACATCACCCCAAAAATATTGAGGAGCCTCACCATTGATTAAAAGAGTGCAAGCTGTTTTAATAAGATGTCTATTTTTACGCTTAGCCACCCCATTTTGTTGAGGTGTATACGCATAAGAAGTTTGATGTAGAATGTCATGAGGAGCCATAAATTGTTTAAAAGAATGAGAAAGATATTCACAGCCATTATCATTGCTCAAAATTCTAATAGGAACACCAAATTGAGTTTTAATATCATTAAAAAAAAGAATGGAATATGTTAAATAATTCAAAACGATTTTTCATTAAAAATAACCAGGTACACCGTGAATAATCATCAATGAAAATAATAAAGTACTAAAAGCCTAAAGTAGACGTAACACGACTAGGTCTCCAAATATTAGAGTGAACTAAGGTAAAAGGGGACGAAGCACCGTGTGAGACACTACGAGGAAAGGAACTACGACTATGTTTAACTGACACGACTCACGAAATTGGACAACTTGGATAAGGCAGGAACAAGTTGCACCATAATTGCATGAACATGTGAAGAAGGGCGGACAAGATAAAGACCATGAGACTGACATCTGGTGCCAGTCACCTGTCTTGAACTCTGGTCCTTTAAACAAACAAAAGTTTAGGTAAAGGAAATAACACAATCAAGTGAACGAGTTAGACGACTAATGGATAACAAGTTAAGAGGAGACCCAGAAACATAAAGAACATTATCAATGGACAAAAAAGGAAGAAAGATGAACAGCCTAACACCACGAGCTAAAACCTTGGACCCATTAGCCATTGTAACATAAAGTAAATTATCCGGAGAAGACAAAGAGAAAAACAAATATTTGTTACCAATAACATGATTTGTGGCTCTTGAGTCAAATACCTAAGGACCAATAGATGAAGAGTGAGTCAAACCAGCGAATGATGTACCTATGTGGGCAACAAAAGCAATGGAAATAGAGGGCTTACAATCCTCACACCATTGAAGAAATTCATTGAAGAGAGCAGATTTGTCGGTAGGAGCAGATGAAGGGGGATCCAAAGCAGATGATTTTGAAAGAGGATCAGTTTGCAGCCGATTGAGGAGGGCGACCATGTAAAACATAACACCTTTCAATTTTGTGGTCTAGCTTGCCACGATGGTCACACTTGTGACGCCCTTTGCTTGACTTGTGAGAGCGATTGCGATCATCATGTTGAGATGCCGAAGCAAAGAATCAGTGGTAGAACCAGGTGTATCCTTGGAAGGGTTAAATGGCACACACCAAAGGGTGGAACAATGAGAAGTAAAATTAGGTATAACAGGAGAACCCAAAATTTGATCACAAACATGAGAATATTTATCAGCAAGTCCGTGTAAAGTCAAAACCATGAAGAACTTTAACCGTTGCTCTATTTCTTCTGCAGGAGTAAAGGCGGAAGGTAAGACTTCATTAAATTCATGAAAAAGAGTATTCATCTTACCCAAATACTCAGCCATAGTGTTCCGAGTGCGAGGAGCAACAACATCAAACAGGTCGTGACAAGAACCATAGGGACGTTGAGTATCATTAGTGTACAATAATTTGGCATGTTCCCAGACTTCATAACAAGTACCATATGCACGAAACATTGCTTTGAGAGAAGAGTGGATGGTATTCTTGGTAGCCATGTATAAGTAAGCCTCAATTCGCTTCCAACGAAAGAAATCATCGAAAGCAACATTAGTTCTTTTGACGGTAAGATGATCTACCCATGACTCAAGCCAAAGTTTAACGTCTGATTCCCAAGTCGCATAATTCTTTCCATCTAACATATCAATGGGCAAGGACACATTGACAAGATTAGGAAAGACGGATAGGTCAGACACAATGGAGGTAGAAGAAACCGTTGAAGCGGAAAATGAAGCAGAAGACGCCCTTAGAGGAGAGAGGGAGAAACCCTAAAAATCCAAAGTGCGCCAACGAAGAAACCAAGCACAGATCCAGGAAGTCGAGATAGAGGTGAGTTCATCGATGGTGATTGATGCTGCAGACTATCGAATAGCGGGTGGGAGCGTGTTAGACCTTTGATGACGACGAAACTGACGATGTTGGAGTCGCCTAGCCGTGATGAGCAGAATGGTGTGGTCGTTTGTCAAAATTGGTGCTCCGGCGATGGTGACAACGGCAGATGGCGGCGGCAACGATGGGTGTAGAGATAGAGGCGATGGAAATTTTTTTGAAAAGAACCTTAGGCTTGGATACCATATTAAATATAGTGAAAATAGGTTTGAGATTAATATTCCTTGTATTGAAAATACACATAGGGTACTTTATTTGTAATAAAGGAAGTAATTGCTAAGCCCAAAATACATGTAAAGAATAATAACAAATGGATTGAAGATAAAGATAGTGATAAGATATCTAATGATATATCTAACAATCATCGTAGGAGTGAGTTCTATTTATCAGTTGCCGACTACTTATGGAATACAAAATTAGGTGTTCAAGGTGAAATAATGTTCAAAGGTATTGGAAATTGATGGCATTTTTAATTTGGTTTTGTTAGGATGATTCTTTTTCTTGGTGTCGCAATGAAGAGGATCGGGTCTTTCTCCTTTTGTAGTTATATCTAGTCTCTGCTATTGACTGGTTCGCAAGGATTATAAAAGTAATTTTTTGGAGACCCTTGTCAATGGGCTGCTTAACGTAACTTTCATTTCATGTAGTCTTGTGATATATACATGTTGCATGATGATAACGGTCAAATTAGGAGAATTAACTGGTCTACAGCTTTTGTAGTTGTATTCTATTTCTTAGTTTTGGTATTATTCTGAATAAGAAATTTTCGCTTGACCTTGGTTCTATTTTTCTAGTGCATTTGCTTATTTGTGTGAATTTAAAGGATTTTTTTAATCTTTAGGGAAAGTGGATGCCAAACTCATGCAGTAACATGTGGAGCTGGTACTGGAGTGTTTCTGTTGATTCGGGTATCATGTTCTTACTTGAACTTGATTGAGTTTTGAATAACTTGTCTGCTTCCGTTGTTATTCTTTTTGGCTTTTCATCTTGCCCTTTGAATCTTCTTTTTGAGCTATCTTGACACATCTCTTGCTTTTTATTAAGTAGTTATTTTTCTTGGATACTGAATATATAATGAGTTGTATTTGTGCTTGGCAGAGAACAACAATCCTACTACAGAGATCTGCACGTCAAGCCCCCTGGCCTTCTCTTTACTTAGATGCTTTTGGTGAGGAGGTAAGTTTACCTTTTGTCAAATTTACGGACATACAGAACATTATTATTTTTTCTCTGCAACTAAGAAGCTGGTAGAACCTAGAAAGTTATGTATAATTGTTAAGAAATCCCATGCTCGAGATGAGTATGCCTTGGTGTGAGAGCAGTGTGTTGGAAGTTCCACATCTAATAGAAATAAGGTCAAAATCATATTATATTTGTGAGTGTAAATCTCACCTTACTATGATTGAGTTAGATTTAAAGTTCACTTTTTAACAATAATTATTTAGAAAGCAGTTAAAGAAATATTTAGCTAGTTATAATCGTAAGGTTAGGCTCTCAAAGAGTGAAAAGGTTACAAGAACGGGAGCTCAGTCTGAAATTTTGCTTTAGTCTGAAATTCTTGTCTTGGAATTCTGTTTAAGCTGTCAGGATTTTGGCACTTGATATGTAACTGAACCTAAGAAGTTCAAATTTACCGTATTTACTTTCTTTAAATTTCTCCATTTGCCATGTTCTTTGCTTCAGGATTTTGAAATGTCACGAGGCAAGCCACTTTACCTGAAAGAGGAACGCTATGCTGCTTTAACTTATATGGTATGGAAATATTCTGTCTTTATTCCTTATCTTTCTTTCAATTTTCCTTATCAATTAACATTTTAAACAATGGTTTTTTATCTGCTTAGGTTGCTTCTCATGGTCTGGACCGGAGTTCCAAGGTTCTGGGTCAGACTACCATTGGTTCCTTGTTCCTGGTTTAATTCAATTCCACATGTTTACTTATAGTGTTAAGGTCTGATGTTTGAATTTGCAGTTCAAAATCCTCTTTTTCCTCCTTTGCTGTCTGCTAAATCTGTTGGTGGTGTGACCTTGTGCATGCAGATCTTTTTACTGGACCTGTGGAGGATGGAAATTGGTTCTAGATATGCTAATTTATCATGTCATACACTCTGACTAATCCGAAGATCACTACTCCATTCTGTGTCTTCTGTTAGAAATATACAGCCCATTAAGGTGTGCATGTTGTAATTGAAATTTGTTTGTAGCAATTTTAATGTCATCTTTGCCATGGAAGGATGTTGGATAATTGGATGGCCTCTTTTCACTAATATTTGTAACTGCCTCAAATGATTAAGAAAAAGTTCAGATTTTCTTATTTGGATAAAGGTTAATAGTTGTTGGACTGAGACTACTTGTTTATTACACCAATTAATTCAAAATCATTATGGTTTATAGGAAGGAATGCCATCCAGTGATCCATATATCCCTAGAAATTCAGTGATAAATTAGTTAGAAGTCTGTTAGTGAAGGAGTTAACTTAGTTGAGGGTGCTGAGATGGTAGAAAAATATAATAGGCATATTGACTATAATTAAGAGGGGAGGTTGAGACATCTAGTCATTTGTGACAAGGATAGACTCCTTAAGAGGGGTGAGGGGAGAATCCGGGTCTTTCAAATGTCCAGTTACAATTTATTTTTGTATTTTCCCTAGCCTAAAGCTGCTACTATATCAACATAGCAATTATGATTTAGAGTTCCTCAGAAAGCATTATTATGAAGCTTTGAAATGTCTGCTATGTTATGTGCTTCTGGAGGAATATGCTTTAAAAAGAAAAAAATAAAAAGATACAAAATATTACAACCAACCATAGGGGGCAACACCAAACCTATATAGCAATCAGGAAAACCTATATTCCGGTAGTCCTTACGGTTCTTAAATAGTTCTTGGTAATCCAAGTAGGCAATCCTTCTCCATTTTGGGCTGTAACTAATTTTCTCCTTTGCTATATTTGAGCCAAACATGAATCCTTTCTTATATTTAGTCCTACTCGCTGATTATCAGTTGTATTTTAGTCCCTTTATTAATTTTTTATTATACACTTTTTACTTGGCACCGAAGTAAAGTTGTCTGCAAATTTCATGAGTTTATACTTATATGACTATTTCTTTTCACATATCAGTAGATTGATACAGTTGCTGGGTAAAGATTTAAAACTTGGCTTCTGTCTGGGAATCTACCTGCTGGTCATGGCTGTACATATTTGGTCGGTGCTGACATAGCTGCAACTTTCTTCTGCTCCATGCTTACCATAAAGTTCGTTTTCCATGAAGTTGGTGCTCTGGTGTACATATATCATCATACTAGTGAGAGGAGCAATTGCTTCAAGGTATACTTCGTGGAATTATGGGCTTATCTTACTCATCAGTGGTTTATAATGTCTGAGGACAATCATGTTGGTTCTGTGTCTATTCTTCTCCATCTCGTAAGTTTGGATGTTGGTTGGGCCTTCCCCTCTCTACGCAGGTAGGGGAAACAAGACAATTGCCAATTTATGGGCATATTGATACAGGGTATATATACTCCGAATTTTACTGTCTATGTTTCCTGTTTAGTATATTTGAAGAACAATGCTAATAATAGACTGATTGTAAAATTTGGGTTGTTTTTCATTTTTAAGTGTCGCTTGTGATAATAGTATCGTATTTTGGTGAATTAAATAAACTAGAGAATTGATTGGATTGGAGTGTAAGCCTAGATAAGTATATACACTATCTAGCTATTGCTGGAATGCCATTTGAAGCGATTTTCAATTTGAGCTTTTTCGTAGGTATGTAAATCAAATAGGGCTATACTGTGTTCAAATGTTTTTATCAATTTTCATATCTGCGTTACTTGTACAGTGCAGGCTCGTTTGCTGAAAGAAATTTTCGAAGTTGTTTTTAGAATCAGATGAAAAAAGCAGACTTCAACTGTTTAAAAGGAAATTCTAAAATATGACGAGTGTGTTTTTATTTACTGCGTTTAGGTATCATAAGTAGATACAATTGCAGTAGTGGAAATCGAAGGAATTGTGCATATTCAACTTCTGTTTCTTTCTCAGAGCCACGAGGGTTGCCTGTATGGTTACTGTTTAACTAACGTTAAATCGCCAATAGCAAATCGTAAAGCTCTCCTTTTTGTCGGGCTTGATTTTTCATATATGGTTGAACTTTAGGCAAATTGAACTTGAGGCGTTGTAATAAAGCATCACTGTTAGTAACTAGTTTTTGAACTGACACAGAACACTCATATCTTATCACAATTGGTGGGTGGATCTTTGCCATATAATGCCTTGAATTTGAATGGAGACATACCACCAACCAATACCTTGATATAGAGAAGAATTGTATCAGGATTTAGCCCATGGTAGCATTAAATACCAAGTTCTTGGATTTTTTCAAACACAACACCTGCCATACATTTCCAATGTTTCGTTTAAAACTTTTGTCTGTCCATTTGATTATGGATGATATGAAGAACTTATGCCAACATTGTCCCTTAGGCTTAGAAGAGATGCAGCCAAAAAGAACTGATAAAAATCTTCCCTTGATCAGAAACAATTGATCTCGGTATTCCATATAACTTTACGATATTGTTAACAAAAGCATTAACTACAATCTTGTCAAATCTTTTAGTGGAATATGAATTTGGAAATTCTATCAACCACCACCATAATACTAAAGAAGCATGAGAAAGGTGAATTTGTGATGAAATCTATTGAGATATCATCCCAAACATGCTGAGGAATTAGTAGAAGTAATCCAATGGGTACGCTTGTTCCATTATTAGCAAATATGGCATTCAAGCACAAACTTGTGAATTTATTGTTGCATCCCTAGATTCATCAGTAATTCTAGTCATAATCTTTGACACACTTGCAAGATCTTTAAATCTCGAAACTTTTTGTATATTTATGAAAATTTCCTAAACTCAAATGTAAGGGTTTTTAAATCTCGAGAGTTTTTGTATACTTATGAAAATTTCCTGACATCAAATGTAAATAAGAATTTATTTCATATAAAAAATATTTATAAATAACATAATAATTTAATATTTATAATGTTATAATTTTTTATTTTTACATTATTATTAATTCATCATATTATATTTTTAATATTTTTTTCTAATATTATTATTCTTTTACCATAATTCTAATTGATTATATTTTATACTTTATATAAAAAGTTGTTGAAATTAAATGTTAGCTTAATAGTTCAACATAGGAAAAGGGAGACCCAATGGTCCAGAATAATAAGAGGTGATTTTGAAACCTTAATATGTTTTATGCCCCTGACCCTAAAATTAAGGCAGAGAGAAAAAATGAGGGTAGTGAGATATGGCAGACCCAGAAACCTTAATCCTACTAAGTTTTCTTCACGAAAAATAAAATAAATTCATGTTGAATTGTCAAATCATCCCAAACTTACAAGTTTATTCGATTGTATAGAGTTCGTACTTGTTCTATCGAGTTCACTTAAAATCAAGTGTGGTTTTAAATTGATTTGACATCCATGACTAGGAATGTAAACTTGTGTGAGTTAATGGTGAGTTATAAAGTTCGGACACATCATATTAATGACGTGTTCCGTGTCCGACATGTATCAAATACCAACACGCGTACATATTTGTACGATATACATATCAATAAAGTGTTCACTTTCAAAGATATTTTTTTGTCTTTGGTATGACTCTAACACAATGTTAATAACCATAAATTCAATGACTTTCAAAAAAAACCCATAAACTTGTAAATTTTACATAAATTTCTATTATAATTATAAAAATAAGGAAAAAAATTTATGTGATTACTATTTTTTTTACTTTTTTGAATATTAGATAGATTAGATTATTTTTGTATTAGTTGACATTGTGTTAATTAAAAACTTTAAACTAATAATGAAACTCCTTGAGAAGGCATCTACATGTATATATCCTTTTATCAGTTTAGTAAAATCAAAACCCAAAAGTTTGGGTCCATTATTGTTGTTTTGGTGTTTTTAAGTGTTGTTCTAACAATTCTTTTAGGCTATTTTGATCAATTATTTTATGTTTAGAACATGTATTCAGAAACATACATATGATAGTCTGAAACCTACATATGAATTGATATTACAGATGGGACATCAGAAAAACCATTTATCTGAATGTTTAAAATTATCCTTTTGTGATTAATAGTGAAAATTAAGGACTCCCAAATTTCTTTATGACATTGTATTAGAAGCATGATATGCTACATATTCGACATTGCAAAGAAATGTGCAATGTTATTCTGGGACTCATCTTCTAGTGCTTGCATCTTAGTGCATTCTCCTCGCCACTTCAATTTCAATTGCGAAAATCCTATTGTGAATCGTTTCTTGTGTTCGTTTATCAATTAAGCTCGTTTAGATCTGTGTTAAATTTCGTATTTGTGAAGTGTTTTTAAAGTTGTTGACATTACTATTCATACCAAATGAAATGCCGATAAATCAAATGTTAATTATTAGTTACAACAATCAACAATTTGCACCAATATTAGAAGTTAATAATACAAGAGAAAAAGAAAATAGGAAAATTAAAACAAAATAGTAATGTTATATTATGTGATACATATGAAATATTAATTATAATTTTTACTATTTTAAAAGAACCATGTTTTGTTCTAAATATAATAATTAATAAGATCTTCGCCAAACTATTTATATTGTACAATAATAACTAAAAACTTAAATTGCTGTATTTTATCTACTAAAAAATTGGTTGTGCTTTGTCAATACAAAAAGTGTTTAATCGTTATATTGGTGCAAATTGTCGATCGTTGATTCGCTGTAACTAATAATTAACACCGTTGGAAGCCTTGAACGCACAAGTAATCTTTTCTCAAAATAGTTTCTTCCATAACAAAGTAATACTACCTGAATTTGAATCAATTGGTTAAGAGAAAAAAAAAAAAGAGATATCTAGCACACAATTTTTAGTTCATAATTTCTAATTAATTTTTTTACTAAATTTTATATAAAAAAAATTCAAATATTTTACAGAATTATCTATAAATTGTGTTGTGCATGACACACGTCACATAAATTTAGATTTTGATTTAAAAATATCATTTTGTAAAAGAAAATTAGTGTAACTTGGAAGTCTTATTTGTTATTGATTGAAATATTTTTTCATAATAATTAGTTATATTATTACCTCCAAAACATTATTAATTTCTATTTCTCTTGTTTATTGTATTTTAAAAATTATAGTATATAGGATAAACGATCAGCTATATATCCAATACATAACAATAACTAATACCTACAAATATTATTCTTCAAATTTACATATTTCTAATACAATATAAGAAAATATCTATATATTTAAATAATGATTGTTACTTGTTACACACTCTATTAACCAAATATCAAAATCTAAATATATTATTAATTAAGTTTAATAAATTATTCTGATAATTAATGTATGAACTACCAATTTATTCTCACAAAAAAGCATAATTGGCTAAAATGAAAAACAACTTACACTATTTCCTTTGATTTAAGACAAGTTACTCTAAGGATTCTGGAAAATTAAAAATGAAACATATTCACATTTAGATAAAATTTCAAAATAATACTCTGAGGAGCAAACTATTTTAAAGTAAAATAAAATTTGTAATCTCACTTATGTTTATATTTTATATTATGTATAAAATATAACGTAATTCGTACTTATTTACAAATAATTATTTAATTAGAATAAACTTTTCTTTTCTAACTATTTCAGTTATAATTGTCAAGAGGTGGAAATTTTTACTTTTACTATATTTTAAATGTTATACTATCATTAGCCATATAAAAGATAGTAAAGTCTTATACATTTTAAATTGCTTTTATTTATCTTACCATTTATTTAATACTTCCTAAAAAATATTAAAATCAAAACCAATCCAATTTAAGATTATCAAAAATTAAACCAAGCAAAATAAATGATAAATTAAAAGAAAAAACTAAAAATCAATAACTAGAATGACAACATCCAAAAATAGCTAACAATATTCAGATACTTCAAGAAAAGATACAGACATATGTAATATGAACGAGTCATTAACAAATTTATATAAAAGACTTAAACATCATCTCTAACTCGAACCTTAAAAACAATAAATTTATAAATTTTTTATATCTATATATTATTCAGAATAAACTCATACTAAACATCAATTTAAGGTCTAATTACAACATTCTTAGGTAGATACACATTATCGGCTAGTATCTCTATCATTCGGTGCTAGAACTACATAAGTATTTAATCTCATTTACTGCCAAATAGAGTTGGTGTTCTTTCCTATCTATAAGCATTTTGCCACTCCACTGAAAATTCCTTTTGTCCTTATCGTACAGGAGCTTGGTAGTTTGCTGCAACATTTATTTTTCTTTTTCTTTTATCAGACAAACTACGCCAACAAAATAGTTTTTTTTTTTTTTTTCTAAAATACCCAGATTGCATTTCAGGTTGAGCATGTTCTATTTCCATATGCAGCACCTCAGTGATTATCAGAGTAATTTCAATGTAAAGTGTACATCAAACCAGCTGGTGCGATAAAGTAAGGATTACACACTTATTAGTAGCTCGGGCCAGAAATTATTTAGAAAAATGATTGAAGGAATCTAAGAACATTGATGACACTTGAGAAAATTTATTTTTCCTAAGACAACTGTACAAATATGATAAATACAACTAGCTATATGTATCCACAAGTAAATGGAACTTTTCAATTCTTATTCTACACATACCAGACCCCTACTGTTGCTGAATTATGTTGTTGAGGTGTGGACAAGTGCATGTCATTCTGACCTGTGCACTGAATTCTTTATAAAATTGGTAAGCATTTCAAACAATTTAGAAAACAATCAGCCAGTTTCAACACCAAGTCCAATCATGATCCCTGCGTCAATTCAGAGAAAGAGTTATTAGGATTCATAACTACGAGACTGATGATGATTGATTGACCATCAGATAACAAAAACTGCAAGAAAAATACTATCTCCTACCAAAAGAGATAAAGGTAAATAAATAAACCTGTTCAATCGTATTGCTAAAACTATTAGAAGTGAATTTTAAGTCTAACTCAATCCCACAAATCAAAGAAAAAGATATACTAAAATGCGTAAATAAATTCATGTGTGTGGCACAAATCAAAGAAAAAGATATACTAAAATGCGTAAATAAATTCATGTGTGTGCATGCACACAGGCGGGGTGGGCGTATGTGTATTTGTGAACTAAATGAGAGATCTAAGTTAAGATCTCTTAAGCTCTTAAACAATTTAAGGAAAGAGAAAGAAAAATATAATAGAGTTTACCCTAGGATTCTAATATAATAGAGTTTACCCTAGGATTCTAGTTTATGAATAGATGCACTACAAAACAACCATTGTTTAGAAGATAATATAAATTATTCTCATACTATACTACACCTCAAGCTCGAGCATACAAAATTGTACGTTCTAAGCTTAAAACATATAATTGATTTTGACATTCTCTCATTAAACATTTGAAGAGTTCTTTGATTATCACAATATATCCTCATTTTTTTAATTTCAAAAAACCTGAGCTCTTGAGGAAATTGTTTTATCCACATAAGTTCACAAGTGATTGATGTAATTGTCCTATATTCAACTTCAGCACTTGATCGAATATCTTATTTCTTAGTCTTCCAAAGAAATAATATTCCCTCCAATGATAACAGATTATCAAGCAGTAGAACTTCGCCCACTCACAGCATGACAATATCTAGATATTAGATACTTTCTTTATCTTCATATAGTAGACCTTGCCCGAAACTCTTTTTATGGTAGATGAGAATGTGAATGACAACATTCCAGTGATAAATGAGAGAAGCCTGCATAATGACTAAGCACACCAACCGCAAAAGATAGTTTAAGCCAGCACAAATATTTTGTATCTCTTTGGATCTTAGAAAAGCTCACTTTGTTATGCCAATGGTAGCATTATTAATAACTATATCATTAACATACACAATTAGAAATACCCATTTTCTAGGAGATGTATGACAAAAAAAAAAAACTGAATGATTTGCTAACTGCATTTTAGCCCAAAGATGTTACTATAACTAAATTTTCCAACCAAGCAACTGGAGATTGCTTGAAACCTCTGAGAGACTATCTCAATTCACAAACCAACTCAAACTTCCTGGTAGCAAAACCAAGAATTGCTCCACATAGGTGTCTTCATATCACTATGAAGAAAAATATTCTTAATATCCAGTTTGTTGAGGAGGTGAATGGCGAGTGCTGGCATAGAAAAATGGATAATAGTCATTTTTGCTACAGGAGACAATATAACTGTAATCCTAACCATATATCTAAGTAAATCCTAACCATATAATATATTTTTTTGGCCCAACTTTAATGGCGTACACCCATCTACAACCAACTGTCTTCTGCCCAAAGTGGAAGAGGAACTAAGTCCATGTCTGATTATATTCAAGAGTTTGAATTTCAGCAATCATGACTTTTCATCCAGGATAAAAGTGCTTTGGTCACATTTTTAATAATAATAATAATAAAAGATGGAGAAAATAAATGAGACATAGGAAGGAAATAACCAATAATAACTTAGAAAACTGATAAAAAGATGAGGATTCCAAGGTAGAACAAGTGCATTTTCAAAAAGCAATGAGCCAATAGGAATCTTCATTATCATGGATCATGGTATTAGGTGACGATGGTGAAAGAATTGATGAAAAGGACTCACCATGTAATATTGGACGAGTCACTTTTGGCCAACGGTGATGATAGGTTGCAACAATGATTCTAGTGAGTTAGCTTCCAAAGTAGGACACGAACTGGGACAGGTGGGTTGACTGAACCAGTCATGAGGAGCAAGTAACAAGGGTTGAACCACTAGTAAGACATGTTGTACAGAGTCAACTTCTTAATGATTAGGGAAGAAAGACGTCTCTTTAAAAAAGGTGAAACTTGCAAAAATGGTATTTTTTGTTTCAAGAGAATAACAATGGTACCTTTTTGGAGGCGACAATGTTCTAGGAACACAATTTAATGCCTCTTTCAAAGACTTTGTTCAGATTTGGAAACATGCCATGTACAAAACACAACCAAAGACACAAGAAGTAGCACATATAGAGGATCACAACAAAATATAACTTGTCCAACGTCTGCTTGATTTCTCCTTGTGAGTCAGCTAAGAACATCTTTAACTCCTCAACAAGAGATTGACCTTCAATGATGAAAAATGTCATGCCATTTGTTTGTTTGATAGATGCCAATTTATGGGCAGAATCATAAAGTCTTTAAATGTCATTTACAAAGATATTATGTCTTCTTAAAGTATTTACATGTTTTCAATAATCTAAGGGTTCCACATATTGTCACAACAAGGCACAAAGTTGTACAACACTTTATAATATTTCACTGTTGTCTTTTTCCAAGTGATCACAGTGTTAAAAAGTGGATTTTAAGTCTACAAAACCAACTTGTAAGGTGAGGTTTACTTTCACTAATATACTATGCAATTGCCTTATCTTTAGTCGATGTGGAATTTCCAACACACACCCCTCATGCCGAGGTATATACATCTCATTCGTAGGACTAGATGTTAATGGATGGTCCGATAGTGGCCCAATAGCGGGTGGAACTATATGTCCAACAAACACAAATCTTGTTAGGATATGCTTTAAACAATGGCTATGATACCATGTTAAGAAGTGGATTTTATGTCTAACTCAACTACACAAAACCGGCTTATAAGATGAGGTTTGCACCCACTTATATATTATGAAATTGTCTTATCTCTAGTCGATGTGGAACTTTCAACACACAGAAACATAGATGAGAAAACCAAAGCTGAACATATGCAGACAAAAATTAATAATGTTTACCATTAAGTCTTTTTGAAGTGATTGTTGTAGACCTAGATGAGCATGTAGGTCTAGCATATAGATGTTTCATAACCAAAAGTCTAATAAAAAGGGAGAGAAGCACGCTAGGTTTCAAGAGAACCAACACTTGCACAGATCCATAAAGGGTAAGTATGAGGGTTGGAACAAGGATAAAAAAAGCTATTGAAACTAACGGAGGCAACAGGGTAAGTATGAGGGTTGGAACATGGATAAAAAAGCTATTGAAACTAACGGAGGCAACATAATGGTATTTTGGTGACGGGAAGGTAATGCGTGGTCTACATGCACCTAAGTGAGACACAGAAAAGTGGTGCATAACAAAGCATGAGAGAAAACCAGCCTTAAGGAAAGAAAAAGAAAAACATAATAAAGTTTACCCCTAAAATTCTAAGTTCATATGTATAGTACAAAATAGCTTTTGCTCATAAGATAATACAAACTATTCTAAAACAACCAAAGCCTCTCTTCGTATCATTTTGGTTAAAAACATTTTCTAACACATAATGAGCTAATCTAACCATTTTGTGTCTTGCAAAAAGAAGCGAGATTGAAATGAGATCACAATTATAGGTCAAAAGAAGAGATCTGATGCAAAAAAGATTATCACAATCAACTTTGATAACTGAAGGCATAAATAAACAACTTCAAGTAAACAGAATGAGATAATCATATTAAATAACATCTAGTTTGAGCTCATAAAATTTGTCCTCTCATTTGGTGGAGAAATAAGACTTCAACAAATTGTATAAGAAAGACAACTATATGAATCGGATAACAAAAATATCCTTTCTGTTGCAAACTTTCTGACATAAAAAAACTAATGGATTGAGTTTGTTATTCTGGATCAACTTCATCCTACAAGAAAGCTTGGTTATTCACTAGTAGACAGTCATGTATCTGATGCCTTAAGGCTTAAGCAGAAAGATAATATAATACATTTAAAGAACAATAATTAGCAATGACTTACAATTTTTTAGCACTACGTGGCAACCAATTTTTTTTCATGGAGACAATCTTCCGTCATGACATTGCTTCTCTTGTCATCATTCTTCTCTTTGTCAAAAGCAAACTCCAGTTGTTTCTCCACTGACTTAACAATCCCTGTTCGCTTGGATCTTAACCTATATGGGGGAGATGCATTGAATGTCTTATTACTGGGAATGTCAATCACATTGCCATGGCTTGCCGGACTCCTGGAGAAATGCCTAGAACCAGAATCATCATTGGTTCTCTCTGTTTCATTAGAAGAACGTGTATCATTATCTACCTTCAAAACTTTACTGGGACTAGTGAGTGCTTGGAACCCAGTTTTCCTCCTCCTCAATATGGAAGGAGTATTTGGAAAAGTATTGGCAGCCCTTTTCAAAATTGATTCAGGTGTCTCAGTGCATAATTCATCACCCTTTACACGAGGTGGGGTGAAGAAACCAAGAGGTGACAAAGTTGGACTCGAACAAAACTCATTCTGCTGGCAGATATAATTTAAATAAAGAGAATCTATGGGAACTGAACCATGTAACTGTGGTGGCTCATAACACAGAGAACCACAGGTTGGACTTTCTTGCAAAGATGTTCCAATTAACCTCGTAGTGCTCATGTTACCATTGTTTGTACAATGCTCAAAAGTTGAGTTTCCATTGAGTCCAGAATTGTCAGGTCTTGGCCCATAAGTTATTGCCCAATTAGCTTTTGACACTTGTTCTGAGTTGCTACAGCTAAGATCGATGTTGGAAGATCCAGGCTTGCATTCTACACAGTCAGAATCGGCAGATTCATTTGCAGGAACACTTGAAGAATCACCAACTTCTCTAACTGTTACCGAGGACTCAAATTGATTCCTGCCACTGTCATCTAGCTTGCTAATGGCTGTAGTTTCAGATGATGTTTCAACAGCTGCATTTAATTCTTTATTTGAATAAACAAGTATTGATTTACTAGCAGAACGTCTAATTGTATCTTTAACAGTAACTTGTGGACTATTCTTGGGAATTGGTGGAAGTCTTCCTGTAGCTAAATAAAAATCTAACTTTTTCTTTAAAGAACTATTCCAATGATTCTTTATTGCATTATCAGTCCTGCAAAAGAAAAATCACAGGCAAATATTAGCATGCGTCGCAATAAATCAAATGGCATGCCATTCCATCACAAAATTTATCTTCTACCTGGACGTCTAAAATCAACATCGAGTGCCATCCCTCTTACATAACTTATATATTCACTGAAGTATCTTTTGTCATTCTTTTTTGCAGGGATTTACTCTAAATATGTTTTGAAAAAAAAAAATTAACAGCTTAGTCAACTCCTTAAAAGGTGGACAAATCTTCAGAACTTTATGTTCCGGATTAGGTAGCTTTGTTGCATCTATTTTATTTTATTTTTATTCTTTGTTTCTTGTTTGTCTTACATTAGAAAAATATAGGAATATTTCCCAGTAATATTTTCTTATCTTAATGAATTTCTACTTTTATTTTAAAAAGTATAACAATATATCCTTTCAAGATATTAATACTGAAATACATCCAGAATACCACCACCAGAAAAACAAAGCTGCTTTGGACACTAGCCCAGGTGATACTTCACCATTCGAATAACTCAAAGATTACATTCCATGACTTTTTCTATGACCATTGACCTCAATTTCCTTTATAACAACTACCGAATTGAAAGAAAACAGACCTTCCATGAAGGACCTTAGCTATTTCAGCCCATTTGTTCCCATGTATGCGATGAGCATTCATCAGGGCTAATTCCTCCTCCAAAGTCCAGGCATCCTTCTTTATCTCAGGGTTAAGATGATTGTGCCACCTGAAAACAGTTTAAAAGAAAAAACCAGTATAATCTGAGTAGTCCATCTTAAAAGCCAGTCTTTGTATTCATATTGTCAGTCTAAACAAAAGGACATTCACATGAAATTAAGATCTTCAAAAGTTGTAGTATGCAAGAAACAAATCTAAAATTTACATTTAATGATATAGAGGGAAACATTTATTTATCAAAAAAACATTCAAAAGATACAAAAACTTGCACATGATCTTCAGCTAACTTACCGCTCTCGACATTGTTTGCCTATTCGACCAGGTAAAGACTGGGCTATCAAAGACCATTTTGTTGGCCCATATTTTGTCACCAATTCAACAATTTTATCATCCTCCTGTAAACCAAGAGGACTTATTAATTGAATAAAATTGTAGGAAAATTTATAAAGAAGGAAAGGACAAAGTTTCCACCTCTTGTGTCCAAGGTCCTTTAACAAGTTCTGGATTAAGAACTTTTTGCCATCTATGCAAACACTGGACTTCTGATCTATCAGGAAAAAACTCAGCTGCATTCCACATTTTAAATATGTCACCAAAATGAGCATAGTGTTTTCATGAAACCCACATGACCAAATTCCTAGGTTTATATATATGACAATAGTCCATCACAGAACAAAAAATGAATATATTGAAAGATCCAAAAACAAGTTTGAAAGGTTTAGTTGTTTCATTCTAACTTTTTGAGCTCTAAAGAAGTGAAAAACATCGGGAATCCATGTTGCTTGAATTTGTTTCATTTCTTCATATGCATAATCAATCTTTGAGTGTGTTTCATTTCTTCTAACATAACCAAGACAAGAGAAACTTGATATTAGAGCCCTAAGATCTGTTTTATTGGGTATTCTTCCACTTAGAAAGGACCTGAGAAAATCTACAGTGACAATAAATCAGTAATCAACATAGCTCATAACACTGTCAAGCATGATAGACTAAGAACGTTGAAGTAAATAGGCATCTTAGCTAGGAAAAACTTGATATTGGCTTAACAATTACTCTACATGTAACCCACTCAAGAACAGCTTGCACAAATCTCATGAAGGTTGAGCAGCTCCACATTTGACAGAATTGTAACCAAGATGGGAATGAAGAATACATATTCACTATCTTGCTCAGGACCGTAAGAATCTGTATGCTGTTTAAAGAATATAATATATATATATATACATATATTATATATATATATAATATATATATATATATATATATATATATATATGCATGTATGTATGCACTTTGTTATTGTATAACTAGTTTTTAATATGCAATTAGTTAGTAACCGGTATAAGTGCCAAAGAAATATGTATCCCATCCTAATTTTCAAGCCTAACTAAAATTATCCTCAAGAGTTGTGCCTAAGTTGAATAATTATTTTTTTTTCAGCATTCTCTTGCTTCACTCTGCTATAACAATAAAAGCATCAATACTAATAACATAATTTGAATATAAACAAGTTTCATTGTGTAACGTTTCATGTTCCTAACGCCAGCTCAATCTATCCCAACACAGATGATGGATGGACCTGCTTTACATATTGAAAACACTGACACAGAACTTTGCAAAACAATATATTATCACGATTCTAGTTCATGCTAGTTAAATTAGTTTGGAGATCCAAATCCTAACTTTTCATTCATATATATTGGTTACGTTCAAATACTCACTCCAGTACCAATCAGCATGCATTGCAGTTATAACAAGTTATGTCAGAACTCTACCTACAGTAAATATTAACAAATACCTATTTTCTTCCAACTTTTTCCCTTAAAAACTGCCACAGCATTCCTTAATGTTTCATCCTGTATCATGTTAAATAGAATATTAAGAAAAATAATAATAATTATGATGATTAATTTCTATAAGACGAGCAATAATTGAAAAGATAGGCATAACAGTTTTGAACTACACTTGCACAAATAAAACCAACTGAACTGAATTCACTATTTAATCAGCTTGCTAACAACCAAATATTTAACCAAAAAATTGATAATTAAACAAGCACGGCTGTCTCCAATGAGTAAAAACTAACCTCCTGTGCTGTCCAACCACCCTTAGCACGCCTGATAGGACCAGTTGTCCTCCTGTGCCAAAAACATTCATGTAACGAAAGTCAATGCATATAGATCACAGCAAGGATCAAAGTGGAGAAAATTTTCCACAGTATGAAGGGACAGTCACTCCACATAGATATGCAGCAAAGAACACTACCATCAAGGTAGAGCTTAATGATCACAGTTCATGACTGTTACTGCAATGAAAAAGTAAACAACTTAACGGATGTTACCGATGGGAAGGTGATGTGGATGCAGGGCTACATATCCCTGGAGACTTGTGAATTGCACTGCCACTGCCTTCAGATACAGAGGAGCAGGAAGCAGCAGTGGACTGCTTATTCTCCTGGCAACACTCCTCCGATTTCACCACCTCAGCCATATGCTTCAAGAGCTCAAAATCCTAACAAAAAAACCATAGCATACATCCTTAGAAGAAAATTCGTTAAAAAAGAAAAAGCAAAGCACAAATTCTCAGAACAACCCCACCATACGCCAACCGTCAAAACATCCTAAAAACCCAGCTCAAATTGAATTTTTTCTAAACTTTCACAGTGAAACACAAATATAAACAGAACCCAGATCTTAAAATCTATCATCAGATCAAAACCTTCAACACCCCTTCCCAAAAAATATCTCCCATGAAACATGGTAACGCCCCACCCAAACAAAATCTATTCGGAGGAGTCCTTTGTAGCAAAAGAAAACTGAAAGACTTCGATCAAATCAATAGAAGGAAATTAACATCCGAATTTTGCAGAGTAAATAAAAAAAAACGGAAACAGATAAGAAATAACAATAAATCGAGAAAAAAAAAACAAAAAAGAATCGTGACTTTTCCTAACAGTGAAGTACCTATGCTTGCAGAGAAGTGGCGGGAATCGAAGTGAAGCTCATAGAAGAGAGACCACGATGGCTTCTCTCCCTTTCTTTCTCTCTTCTCTGAGCTAAGGTTTCGAAAAATCCTCGAACGTTGAAACAATGGAAATTAAAATTTAGTTTTAAAATATAAAAACGGAGTTTTTATTTATTTATTACTTACTTCGTAAATGTGAGTATGTGTAACGAATATATACATAAGAATAATAATTAAAATTTAGTTTTAAAATATAAAAACTGAATTTATATTTATTTATTACTTACTTTGTGAATGTGAGTATGTGTAAGGAATATATACATAAGAATAATAATAATATGATTATAAATAAATAATAGTATATCATAATAAATGTTTGAGCACCGACGTGAAGTTGCCGTGAACTACCGTTACTTGTGCATAATGTGGTTTCAGAGTTGTCAGTTAACGGCTGGTTTTGAACGTTACTTAGGGAAACAAAAGTTTGAAACTCAAACGGCACTTAAGGCGGCGATAAAGGTCGAACAAGTTTAGAAACCAGATTTGTGTCTTGGTGATTTTGAACCGTAGGATGAGAGGGAGGGGTGGAGATTTGAGGTTTGAGAAGGAAACGTTCTACCTGATCGGAAGGTTAAAACAATGTATTAATTATTAGTAACTAATACAATAATTAATTAGGTTGGGATGACACAGCAACGGCTAAAAGCAAGGGGTTATTATATTAATGTGTCATTTATGCAATACTTTATATAATAATACCTTTTATTTCTATCTTATTTTTAACAAATTGTATTATATTTTGCATACTTTATTCTACATATTTATGTTTAATATGAGAAATAACTTTTATACTAACTAGCGAAAACACAGGCGCTTCCGTGCCTGTGTGTTTGCTTTTTTTTTATTATGTAGCTATATATATAATATTAAGAATAATAAATGACAATTTATGATGAGTATACTACATAGATTGGTTGAATAAGAAAACAGTAAATTACTAATTCGTAAGATTGCATATGAACTAATATTTAATACATTTGATCAAGATTTGAGTTAATGAGCTATATGTGATGGAGTCAATGGTAGTTGTCTATAAATATACAAACTACTTTAGTAGGTGTCTATAAATATACATTCGTTAAAAAACTGAAATATATATTTACTACATACATGATGTAGAAAAAAATTAGTAAATGAAAGTATCATACATTTACATCCTTAACCATTTCTTTAATTGGGAGGCCAAATAAAGATTGATGTCTAAGACCCATATACAGCTGCTACTTAAGATGTAGTTGGAAGATTATACTATGATTGATTCGCAGGACGCTCTTTAATGAATAAAGAACATATCTGAATATTTGGTTATTAAGTAAGTTGTCATCGTTTCCACTGCGATAGAGGAATTTTCCCGGACTTGCCCAGAATATCTTGGTTGATTACTTTTCCACCATAATAAATTGAAAAAGGATAGGAAAAAAAAATGAAACAATAAAAAAACATGAAAAGTGAATAATCATAAATTGGACAATTGGGTATTCAATAAAGATTTAATAGAGATAATCATAAATGAAAAGGAACAATGGAAAATACCTTTTTTGTTTTGTCCAATAAAGATAAATAGCATCAACAAAGTGAGTGTGAAAGCAAAGCCAATAAGCAAGGTAAGACAACTTCATGAAACGAACAGTAATGAAATGATGTTGTTGCAGAGAAAAACAAACGGTAGAATAACAGTTACATGTTAAATTATTTTAAAAAGACGAAAGAATAACCATTAATAAATAAAGATGAAGAGAAGAAGCAAAGACATCCGATTTTATAAAAATCTTGTAAAAGTAACGGTCAATTTTTAAAAATTTAATAAATTATTATATTTAAAGGGTAAAATGGGTATTTTGAAATGTGGACACAAAAAGGGGAATCCCCTTTATATATTGTTATAGATTATAACAATTAAAGACCTATATTGATATGCACTATTTATTACGAGGTTTAATTTGGAGACAATAATTCACTCATTTTCCATGCATGTGACTATTTATGATGAAAAAAAAATTACTTAAACTGGAAGTATTATCATTAAAATATTCACTATTTATTAGTGAAAGTCACCTTTCACAAGCATAAATTAAATATTATAAGTTTTGGGACATTGTAAAATTAGTCATACCATGAAAATTATTTATTAGGAAAGTTTATCAAGAAAAGATGACACGAAATTATATTAGTCAACATTTAAACCATTTAACTTAATTTCTTGTATAAATTTAAATTTATATTTTATTAATCAAAATTAACAAACTAAATTAAAGTTAGATTAATGGAAACATGATGTTACGCATGTGTTCACTTTAATATAATAATAAAACATAATAAAGTTATAATTATAAAAATAAATATAATAATAAAAAATTGTTTTTTTATTTATTTTATACATGATTTTTTAATTATAGATAATTATTTTAATTTTAAAAAATATTAAATTTTAAAGAAAATGATCAAATAAAAAATTACTTAAAAAATAAAATTAGTAAATTAATTATTTTAATTTAAAATACAGGATAAAATTGTAAATGAAATATGAACACCAAAAAAAATTATCTAAACTATAGATAATTAATTTGGTCTTTTAAGGGACTATTTATTTGATTACATCAAAATCTAAGAACTGGCTTATTGATATGTTATTGGGAATTTGAGTTCATGGATGGTAAAACATAAATAAAAGGAGAATTTTACTAAATCAGTCAAGTTTTTCTTGATAAAAATAAGGTTCACAAAATGTTATTATTAGAAATTTTGTATACAAAAAATCTAAGAACCAATCTCTTTTATTTTTGAAATGTGCGACTTAATCTTATAAAAGTCATTTTATGACCATGTTTTTAAGGCAAAGTATATACGATTTTTACTGACTTATAAATTTTTTACTGACAATTAATTTTAAAATAGCATTTTTAATAAAATATTATCTCTCGGTCATTTTATTTTTATCTCTAAAGTTTAAATTTAAGTAGAAGCTAACTAGAACTAATTTAACCATTTTAATGGCTGAATCCATAAAGCTGACATTTTAATAAGACTAGATAAGTTTGATTAATAAATGAATGGATAAATTATATCAGAACATAAATAAAATAAAAATATATAAATTATGTTGAAAATAAAAAATAGAGTCAACCATACTAAATATACTGTGCTGATAAAAGAAAATACTAAATATAGTTTGATTAATAAATGAATGGATAAATTATATCAGAACATAAATAAAATAAAAATATATAAATTATGTTGAAAATAAAAAATAGAGTCAACCATACTAAATATACTGTGCTGATAAAAGAAAATACTAAATATGATGTGTTATTGACACTTGTATCTAAAATATCAAAAATTAAAATATTGAAATTGAAACCTTTTTGACTAAAATTAGGTATCCTACAATTTACTAAATTTTACGATTAATTCCTAAAATCACTTATTAAAGTAATAGAGTATACAAATTTGTGAATTTATCTATAAATTTTTATGTTTTTTCTTATAACATATTTATTTACTATTCTTATATTTATTACATAATGAAAAAACAAATATCATCATTAATTAAAAACCTTATAAGTTATCTCTCAAATCATCATAGTTATTTTGGATTTAATCATATGTTTGACTATTAATAAGTCTTCTTTGTATGAAATAGTATTCTCACTACAAGAAAATTTCTATTTTGCTAGAGAAATTAGCGAGGGAAAATATTTGTAGCTAATTCCTCGCTAATTTGTGAGAAAAAAGTGAAAGAATAAAATTGTAGCAAGTTTGTAGCAAAATAGCTACAGATTAGCCAGAATATATATTTGTAACTAATCTCTCACTAATTTGCGAGAAAATGGCGAAGGAAATAATTTGTAGCTTTTTCGTAGTAAAATAACTACAAATTTACTAGAACATATATTTGTAGCTAAGATGTAGCTAATTTGCGATGAAATAGCGAATGAATTAAATTGTAGCTGGTTCGTAGCAAAATTGTTACAAATTTACTAAAAAAATATATTTATAGCTAATCCTTCTCAATTAAAATATACTATGATTATTTTTAATTTTAATATAAATATATATTTTTTAATTTAAATTTTTTGAAATTATTTTTAGTTTAGATATTTTAAAATTATTTTTAATTTAAATATTTTAAAATTATTTTTTTAAATATAATGGTATATATTGAAATATAAACTATAAATATAAATATTAATAAATTAATTAAAATATATAATAAAATAAGATAGGAGATTAAATATACAAATTTCAATTTTACTAAAAGAATTAAAAGTTTAAAATAAATATAAATTACTTTATATTTATTATATTACTTTAATAAAATATTATTAACATTATAAGAAATTAATTAAATATAAACTTATCGAGAAACTAATTATAATTAGTTATTTACTATATCATTTGTTATTTTTCATGAAAAAAGTATTTTTTACCAGTTTTTAAATATAATTATATATATTGAAATATAAATGATAAATATAAATATTAATAATTTAATTATAATATAATATATTATATACTTTTAAAAAATATTAAATTATTGATTATTTAGTGTTATGTTATATTTTTAATTTTAATATCGTTATTGTAAAACATAATTTAAAATTTATTTGTGTTTCTTAAGTAAAAGTTTAATTTATTTTCAGTACCTCCGTATCCAATATAATTTTCAAAGTATTTTCATAAAAACTCTTTCTCTTTCATAAAAGCTTTCAGTACTTTCCTTCTGCAACCTTTTTTCTCTTTCTCTTTAAGTTTTTCCTCGCTGCTTGAATTTGTTCATCTTCTTTTCGTAGCATCACCTTCGTATGGGGAAATCTAAGAAGAAATTTCCTCGCTGATTGAAGAAAATGTAGAATTTGTTTCGTTTATCTCCATCTCATACTGTTCACTGTGGGTTCTATCTCTTACCACCGTTCGATCATCTCCGTCTCACTGTTGTTCGCTGTTGTTCTTCCTCTCACCATCGTTCGAGTAGTTGCATCTATTGTTTGCTCCTATAATCGGTAATTTACTCTTCTATTTGCTTTTCAATCTTCAATATTCCATCACTCATGACAATAATTTTCGTTTAAGAGCTCATGGGGTCGTTCAAATGAGAAAGTTGTTAATGATTATTTTCAAGATGATGGATCAATGGGAATGACAAATATTGTTTTGGATGACGAGGAAATACAATTGTTTGATGATAATGCCCCAATGGAAGAGGTAAACATGGATGATGTTCATTATCCGATACACAATGTGCATAATGATCAATTTTTCAATGATAATGATGAGCTTCTGGATGAAGATATAGAGTTAAATGATTTAGACGAGGAGTTGGATGATTCAAATAATGATTTAGATAACTCAGATGATGAGTGGCTATGAATGAATCTACGTAAGTTTATTTAATAGTAGTGATATTGTGTTTTCTTATGTGATTGCTTATGAAAGTATCTTTTACATTTCATAAGGTAAGTAGATGTGCATCAATCACTTACTGCTATTTCTGGCTATTCTTGATTGGATTTGAAACAAATCTTGAGTGAATTATTCTACACTACACTCACTTTAGTGTTAACTTTCCTGCTGTTTTGGATTTGTCAGGGACAATTGCATGTGAAACATTGTTGTGGATTCTTGTCGCTCAACTTTCCTAGTTTTGTCTCATTAACTTCCTTCTTACTGGTTGGATCATTAATCTTCGAGCTATTTTACATTTACTTTGATTTTCTGTACAAGTTGGAGTAATTAACCTTATACTGTTTGAATGGTTATCCCTACCTGTGTTGATGGGGCTTTTGGATTTTATACTTGCATTTTAATTTTTAGTGCAGTTTTGTAGTTTCATGTCTTTTAACTCATTTTGATTTCTAGGCATTGGATGTTTTCAAGTGAATTCTTGCGGTCACTTTTCAAATATCTAGGCATTGGATTCTACATACCAGGAAGAATGGATGCGCAGAGTAAGTGGCTCTCTATAAATAACCTTGCTTTTACCATATTACCATTCTTGTGGATGAACCAATGGAGGTGAAAGTTGGTATAGTCTATAGAAACTGATAGAGTTTGGTTTTAATAAGCATCTGTATGATTCATTGGTCTTCTTTCGTCATTCCATATTAGAGTGAGTGTGCGATGGTACAGTCTCTTTCCATATAAGAGTGAGACAGTAAACACACAAAATTATAAGTGAGTCATTTGTTAATTAATTATAAGTGAGACAGTAAACACACTTTACCTCTGTCATATGATCTGCATATGGTCCTTCCCTGCTTTTGGTTGCAGTCTGACATTGCACATGATTCCATACCTTATTTAAATTTTTTACTAACTTCTATTCATGATATCTTTTAAGGTTGAAAATGTTCATAAACATGTTAATGCACTCTTCATCATCAACATTTTCAAATCAACACCATTAATTAAACTCACATTCTTATTTTTATCATGTAGTATCCTTTCATGACCACAAATTAAAATCACAGATTAGCTACGGATTAGCGATAACAAAATTGCGACAAATTAGCTACGGATTAGCGACAACAAAATTGCGACAGATTAGCGACAACAAAATTGCGACAGATTAGCTACAGATTAACGACAATAGAATTGCGACAGATTAGCTACGGATTAGCGACAACAAAATTGCGACAGATTCGCTACAGATTAGCTAGAAAATTTAAAACTTTTTCACTTCAATTAAAGATGGAATAGAGAGGGATTAGCTATGAATTAGCTACGAATTAGCTAGAAATTGTAAAACTTTTTTACTTTAATTAGAGAGGGAATAGAGATGGATTAGCTATGAATTAGCTACAGATTAGCTACGAATTTTATCCCTCTCTAATTAGCTACCTGTATTTAGCTACGGAAAATTCCCTAACAAATTGATAGTTAATCTATCGCAAAATGGTTTAGCTACGGATTAGCTACGGATCAGCTACGAAATTGTCCGTAGCTAATATATAAAATTTTTGTAGTGTCTTTATCATCACAAGAAGGTGAAAAAGAATAGGAGGGAAAATAATGTTTATTATAAACTAATCATTTTTTTTCTCAAGATTACAGTTATCTTGGTAGAATAATTAGAAATAATATGTCCATACACTAAGAATTTGAAACATTTAATACAAGGAAACATTAGGACTATATGATTTATGTGAGGAATTAGAAGTGATCTCTTTATAGGACTTGAAAGAACTTTGATGATGTTTGTCTCTACTTTGGTCCTTCCAATATGAGTTATAGTAGCTATTACAACTAATTTTTTCGTAAAAATTGATTTTCTTTTACATCTTTAGTTGCTTACTGAACCAAGTTTTTCAAATAGTGATATTCGTATAACTCTACTAAATCTTGTTGTCCTTATGAAAACCACTAAAAAATCTAGACATTTTTTGCATTGTGGCTTTGGACATGGTAGTTTCCATGTCCTTATAGTATTCATGATATGATCTTGAATGATCATAATTTTGAGTTTTCTTTGTAATTTTGTCTTTTATATTAAATGTGGAAAATAATTAGGGATGGCAATGTGAGTCAGGCCGACTTGTTTAGGCCCAGCCCGCATAAAGGCCTGCACGTCGTGGGCTGGCCCATCCCGCAAAATTTATGCGGGCTGCAATCACTGGCCCGCCCCGCACATCACATGGCCTGTGGGCTGGTCCGCTTTTTTTTTTTTAATTTTTATGATAAAACTTTCAATGTTTAAAAATTAGGAAACTTTAAGAAATTCACAAAATTAAGTAAAGACTTTGGGGAGTTGGATGATAAATTGATAATTCAACATTTTCATCATATTCATATTCATACTATGACATGCACAATGTATTCTTTAAATTTTAGCACATTAAAAAATAGGTTTAATTATGCCTTTAGTCCCCATTTTTATAGCAAAATCTTAATTTGGTCCCTCTATTTTTCTTTATCTCAATTTGGTCCCTGTTTTGGGAAATTTGATCTCAAATTAGTCATTTCTGTTAGTGGTACAGTACAACGTTAAATAGGATGCCACGGGTCAGTTTTTGAATTTTTTGAATTTACTTTTGAATTTTTTTTTTATTTTTTTGAATTTATTTTTTTTTTAAATTGTCACGTGTCAAGTTGTCGTCTTGTCACGTGACAGTGATAGAGTGATGTGGCAGTGATAATGCCATGTGTCAGTATTATGCCAGATGTCATTTCCTCATTCTCAATTTGGTCCCTCAATTCTAATTTTTGTCTCAATTTAGTTCTTATTTTTGTAAAAATAGTGCAATTTCGTCCCTCTCCAAATTGATACAAAAAATAATTTTTATATAAATGTTATACAAATATTTTTATTAAATTTGATATTTTTATTCAAATCGATATTTTTATTATATATTTTTAACATAACTAAGTTTATTTAAATTTGTGTTTCACATTCAATTTTACTTAAAATTATTTTCAAGTTTTAAATTTATATGTTTTTTATTGTTACATGAACTAGTTAAATTATTTTTAAAATTTTTATAATTGTTATTGTTATTTTTACACCAATTCAAACCTTTGTGTACAAATTATTGAACTTTACACATTTTAAAAATATATAATTATTTGAAATATAAATTCAAATAAGAAAAATACTAAAGTAGGATGTAATAAAATGTCAATATAATTTATGATTTTTTTCTATTAACATTATTTTCTATTAACAACTTTATAATAATATTAAATAAAGTTCCATGTAAAATATTAATTAAATAAACTTAATTTTGTTAAAAATATTTACTTGAAATATCAATTTTGCTAGAAATATTTGTGTACATTTATATAGAAATTAAATTTGATTTCAATTTAGAGAGGGACTGAGTTCCATAAATATTTTGATTCTCCAGAGTAGTAGAGTTGTGGTTGTTGTCAGCCATAAGTCCTTAAGATTGTTGCAAATGCTGACAAATCGTGAATAATAGCACTTCTTAAGGTGTGTATATTCACTGCCCTTAAGGACTTATCTGCGGTGTATTGCACAAGCCCCCTAGGATACAACAAGAACTTCCTGAATTTTCCTCGAGGATATCAGAACTAGCAATGTACTCTTAGAAGAGTGAATAATTAAACTCAAAATAAAGAGAGGAAAGAAGAGCTAGAAAATATAGAAGAGAAAAAAAAAAATTCAAGTGGTGTGTTTTAGAGGAGGCAAATGACATCTATTTATAAATGGAAGAGGAACTTACTAATGGTACAAAACCCAAGGCCAACTGAGAAAGCAATGGCAACAAATTAAAACCAAATCAAAACGGTTTGTGAATAAATGACCATATCCAAACTGGAAATGCAAAGATTTTATGACTACAGTAACGTAAAAAAAAAACTTTTGAAATGTTATAATGTGTATTTTACAACAAAGATCAAGGGAAATAATGTTATCATCGAGATTGATATAACTAAGGCCTTTGATACCATTTATTAACATTTCTTAATTCAAGTGTTGCGTTGTTTTGGTTTTCATGAAGGTTTTTTGACGTGGATTCTTCATATCTTGTAATTTGTTCATCTTTATATCTAGGCTACTGTTGGTTTGGTTGGTTACTTCGCTTGTGGTAGAGGGGTTAGACAAGGGGATCCTCTCTCTCCTTTATTTTTTTTGTTTTGATGAGGAGGTTTTGAGTAGGGGCATTTCAAATATTATTTCTAAGAAACTTATGCTCCTCATGGTTGGTTCTAGGATGCAATTTTCTTCCCATACTCTCTATGCTGATAATATATTTATTTTATGTAGAATAGATACAAGAACCTTGCAAAATTGACATCTTTCTTGCATGAGTATGACATTTTCTCTTGCCAATGGGTGAGTTCTACTAAAAGCCACATTTACACTGCTAAAACTTCTTCGCTTCTTCTTCTTTCATTAAATGTCTCAAGAGGTTTCTCTCTTGTAATCAAAGATCTCCTCCTTTTATTTATTTGAATGTGCTAATTTTTGTGAGGGTGCATAAGGCACAATTTGTTTTAGTCATTGGTTGATAAGATTTGTAATAGTTGTTAAGACTTTGGCAAGTGTACCAAGTCGCGCAAGTAGTAACCGGTAAGACCGGGATATCGTTTCCCAAGAGACTCATGTATACTAAATATTTGCGTAACTAGTGACTAATTTAAACTAATGAATAAATTCATAATTTGGGTTTTTGTATGAAATTAAATTTTGCCTAAATAATTAAAATTGAACTTGGATATTTGAAGACTCTAGGAAATGGTAAAGACTAGTGTACCGTACCTAGCCAAACTCGACCAAGTAAACAGTGTGCATATCGAGACCGCCAAGTACCCAGGCTAGGCCGAGTTAGCACTTCATATCACCAACATAAGCCATCTAGGCAAGTAGTCGCTCTAGACCGACTACTCGAGCATATCTGGTAAGGTTAAAGTCCAGGCCGACTACTCCAATAAACTTAAGCAAAAATCGAAGCCCCCGCATTCAATAGGTCTCAAGGGCCTGGGTTGGGGCCTAGGCCCACTCATGGCCCAAACTAGAGCCCAGGTCAAGACCCAGCCCATGAAATGGTCAAACGTCATTAATGTTCTATAAATACACGTGGACCCCATCATTTAAAGGTACGCATTCATTAATCACTGATTTGACTCTCTAAGAGCTTTGACTTACTTGAGCTTCGGAGACTCTTCTACAGGTAACCCCTCCTGGGTTCAAGTTGACATGTATCGACCGAGAAGAGGCCAACTGAAGAGATAACAGACTACATGGTAAGGTGACGCTTGTGCCTAACCTATCTTATTTGTTCTTCTGCAGGAACAATTGGCGCCCACCGTGGGGCACGAGACGAACACCTTTAGTACTCGTTTTTTCTCTGAAGATGGTTTCTACCCGCAGTAGAGCTGGAGCGAACAAGCAAGCGGACGCTAGTCCCTCTGGACCTCCCAGCATCACCCTTGACTTGGCCGCCATCCTAGACGACCAGGCAAAGATGCAAAAGGAACTCGCAGACCTAAAGAAGCGCAGTGTTGAGGAAATGGAAGCGCTAAGACAAGAGAACTCTCACCTCAGGAGAAGGATCGAGGCAGACGCCAACCTGAAGGGAAAAGCCAAAGAAACCTCTGAAGCTGTGAAGTCTCCGGCCTTCCAGCCTACAGAGGAAGAAAGTGAATACAATCCCACCCCCCACACCTTCACCACCACCCAACAGACACCCGTTACCTCTACCCATCCCCATCACTTTCCATCCGGTCAACCAAGGCTCACCGCACCCCCAACTCCCGCCCCCACCATCCCAACCACCCACGCCCCCTACAACATACCCACCGCCCTCCATACCACACATATCCCACCCTACAACCCAATATATCTTCCCACAACCCACATCCCTCCTCACAACATCACCTCCACCTTTCCTGCTATGATCAACCACCTACCCCCACCCCACATGCCCCCCCCTCACCAGCCCAGACGCCGCCACCCATTCACGGATTTTATCGTCAACACCCCTCTCCCGACCCAGTGGGAACCATTCAACCTGGATCGCTATACCGGCGAAACCGACCCTGACGAACACCTGAAAGTCTACATCACCCACGTCGCCCTGTACACATCTCAAGACGCAGTCTTTTGCAAAGCTTTCCCCACTAGCCTCAAAGGCCCTGCCCTAGAATGGTTTACCACCCTCCCGCCCTACTCAATTGATAGTTTCGACATCCTTTCCCACATGTTTTCCACCCATTTCGCTGGAAGCCGCCCACATCAAACCACCACCATATCCCTACTGGGTATCAGACAGGAACCCAATGAACCACTCAAAACGTTCATCGATCGCTTCAGTAAAGTCGCCCTTCGTACACCACACCTCAACCAGGAGATGATACTCCAATGTATGACTCTCACCCTACAGCCCGGCCCCTTCGCCAACAACGTCTACCTCCACCCACCCACCTCCATGCACGAACTCAAGCTACGTGCAGCCGACTATATACAATCCATCAACCATATCACTCATTTCCATCACAGACGTCGTATGCCCCCCATCGTATTCACGGATGACGACTTCCACGACCTCGACCACCAGCAGGACGACCCCATGGTCATCACCGTTGAAATCGAAAATTATGCCGTTAAGAAAGTACTCGTGGATCAAGGCAGCTCAGTTGACATCCTCTACTGGGCCACCTACCAAAAGTTACAACTTCTTGACACCACCATGATACCATATGATGAGCCCATATACGGCTTTTCCGGCGAACAAGTATCCACCCGGGGCTACATAGACCTCCATACCGTCTTTCGGGAAGGAATCCAAACCAAAACCATCCCAATCCGCTTCCTTATAGTCGATGCGCCAACATCCTACAACATACTCCTGGGCCGTCTTTCCCTCAATACACTTGGTGCAGTCGTCTCTACCCCTCACTTGGCCATGAAGTTCCCAGCCCCATCCGGCGACATCTTGACCATCCACTGTGACCAACGCCTGGCACGCGAGTGCTATATGGCAAGCTTAAGACCACAACTCCCAATCCAACAAACAAACCATATCGAACGACCACCTAATTCCCGCATAGCCCTATCCGGCGAGGACCTTGACCCCAGAATAGGCCGGGATGTCCGCCTCAAACCAGTCAAGGACACCACTCCCCTGGAACTCCCCAATGGCCACTCCATCAATTTAGGCACCGGTTTAAACTCTGATGAGCGTGCCACAATCACACCCATCCTCATCAATAACACAGATCTTTTCGCCTGGTCAGCCGCCGACCTCCCTGGAGTAGACCCCCAGGTGGCATCCCACAAGCTTTCGATATATAAAGAAGCCCGCTACGTATCCCAGAAAAAGCGCAAGCTTGGGGAAGAACGCAGACAAGCGGCCAAAGTAGAGGCCGACAAGTTACTGAGCGCAGGGTTTATAGAAGAAGCTCAATATACCACTTGGCTTTCTAACGTTGTCTTGGTAAAGAAAGCCAATGGCAAATGGCGGATGTGCGTAGACTACACAGACCTGAATAAGGCATGCCCTCGCGACGCCTACCCCTTACCCAACATCGATCGACTCGTAGACAGCGCAGCAAGAAACAAGGTGCTTAGCTTTTTAGATGCATATTCAGGTTATAACCAAATCCCCATGGCCACAACAGATATGCACAAAACCGCCTTCATCACAGACGATGCCAACTACTTCTATAGAGTCATGCCCTTCGGCCTTAAAAACGCTGGGGCAACTTACCAGCGACTAATGGACAAAGTCTTCAGCCATCTAGCAGGACACTGTGTCGAAGTCTACGTCGATGACATGGTCGTCAAGTCCCCAAGCCATCATCAACATGCTAAAGACTTAGAGGCAGTGTTCTCCGCCCTGCGCCAATACAACCTCTGCCTAAATCCCGATAAATGCGTATTCGGCGTCGACCGGGGTAAATTCCTTGGTTTCATGCTAACCCAACGCGGCATAGAGGCTAACCCTGAAAAATGCAGGGCTATCATCGAAATGCGCAGCCCCACTACTGTCAAAGAAGTCCAACGCCTAATCTGCCGCCTCACGGCCATTTCTCGCTTCCTACCCAAACTAGCGGAACAAACTCAACCCATAATCCAGCTCCTAAAGAAATCCGCCCGGTTCACGTGGACTGATGATTGTGAACAGATCTTTCAGAAACTCCACAAACCAGACATCAGCCAACCCCTGCTGGTATATATCACGGCCACCGACCATACCGTCAGCGCAGCCCTTGTCCAAGAAGTAGAAGGCACGCAACATCCTGCATATTTCGTGAGCAGAACACTACAAGATCCTGAAACCAGGTACCAAATGGTAGAAAAACTAGCCCTATCCTTGGTCCACGTCGCACGCCGTCTACGCCCATATTTCCAAAACCACACCATAACCGTCAAGACCGATTACCCAATCTAAAAAATATTACAAAAGCTGGATCTAGCCGGACGCATGTCATCATGGGCCGTGGAGCTGTCAGAATTCAACATTCGCTATGAACCCCACGGCCCCATCAAAGCCCAGTGTCTCTTAGACTTCGTCAATGACCTACAACAAACACCCGTTGAGGACCAGTGGACACTTCATGTAGATGGCTCCTCAAACCCAAGGGGTGTCGGCGCTGGCATCATGTTAGAAGGCCCCAACGACATCCTCATCGAGAAATCTCTTCACTTTGCTTTCAAAACATCGAATAACCCAGCCGAGTACGAAGCTATCCTCGCCGGCCTTTCCCTAGCCCGTGAAGTCGGCGTCAAGAAGTTAACATGCAAAACCGACTCCAAACTCACTGTAGGTCATCTAAACGACGAATTCCAAATCAAAGACCCCATCCTTCAACAATATTACCATCTAGTCCGCGCGATTATTCAATCCGCCTTTGAACAAGTCCGCGTTGAACACATCCCAGAACCGACAACGTCAGGGCCGACATCCTTTCCAAATTAGCCAGTACCAAACTCAAAAACCGTAATCGATCCCTACTACAACAAACACTATCCACACCTTCCATCACACACACTTGCCAAACGTTAACCCACACCCCATCAAACAACATCACCCCCACCCAAACCCAAAACTGGACCACCCCTTACATTCAATACCTCAAAACCGGCAACCCACCCCCCTCGACGCGGACAAAACTTGGCTGGCCAAGGCCGCCAGGTACACTATGGTAGGCAATGACCTCTACAAACGCGGGTACGGCCAACCCCTACTTAAGTGTGTCACGGCAGAGCAAGCCCAATATATCATCAAAGAACTACACGAAGGAATTTGTGGTTATCATTCAGGCGCACGCACCATGGCCACAAGTGTTCTCAGAGCCGGATACTTCTGGCCCACGATAGAAGCGGACTGCCAGGATCATGTCAGGAAGTGCAAGCCATGCCAGAAGCACGACAACCTTATCCATCAGAAACAAGAACAACTACACCACATACTGTCCCCCTGGCCATTCGCTAAGTGGGGAATGGACATCCTCAGCCCCTTCTCACCCAGCAAGGGGCAAGTAAAATTCCTAATCGTAGCCGTTGATTATTTTACCAAATGGATCGAAGCCAAGCCATTGACCACCATCACGGCCCAGCAAGTCCAGCAGTTCGTGTGGAAGGACATTATATGCAGATATGGTGTACCACATACCATCATAACAGACAATGGCCGACAATTTATCGACAAGGAGTTAGCCAAATTCTACATCGGCTTAGGCATCAAACACATCACAAGCTCTGTAGAACATCCACAAACCAATGGGTAAGCGGAAGCAGCAAACAAAGTTATTCTCATAGAGTTACGCAAGAGGTTGGATACCGCCAAAGGCCGATGGCCTGAAGAGTTAATAGAAGTACTATGGGCTTACAGATGCACCCCTCAATCATCAACAAACGAATCCCCATTCAGCCTAGTCTACGACGCAGACGCCATGATACCGATAGAAATTGGCGAACCATCCCTGCGCCGAGAACTATACGACCCAACTCACAACCACCAAAACATGGCCTTACATCTCGACCTCCTTCCTGAACTCAGAGAAAAAGCCCAAATACGCAATCTAGCCGCCAAACAACGAGCTGCCAGGAAATATAATGCAAACCTACACCCACGATCATTTGTCGTCGGGGACCTAGTATGGAGAATGGCCAGCAGTGCTAGAAAGAAGGATGGCAAGTTCTCCGCCAATTGGGACGGCCCGTACCGCATACAAGAAGACGCAGGAGGAGGGGCTTATCGCTTGGAACAATTATCTGGGGAAGAGATTCCCAACACATGAAATGTATCCCACCTCAAGTTCTACTTCAACTAAATATGTATCATAGTTGAACCAATACTTGTAACCACGGGTGTACTCTTTTTCCTCACTTGGTCTTTTTTCCCTAAGGAGGGTTTTGGCCAAGGAGGTTTTAACGAGGCACCCCTATTCAATAAATAAAAAGAAGGGTTCCCTACTTTATGACTCTATGCCTTTAATCTTGGTTCATTCGTTTAAGTTCCCCACCCTTACCCCAAGTAAGCGGCCTGAGTCGAACACCCTTTAATCTTGGTTCATTCGTTTAAGTTCCCCACCCTTACCCCAAGTAAGCGGCCTGGGTCAAACACCCTTTAATCATGGTTCATTCGTTTAAGTTCCCCACCCTTACCCCAAGTAAGCGGCCTGGGTCGAACACCCTTTAATCTTGGTTCATTCGTTTAAGTTCCCCATCCTTACCCCAAGTAAGCGTTCTGGGTCGAACACCCTTTAATCTTGGTTCATTCGTTTAAGTTCCCCACCCTTACCCCAAGTAAGCGACCTGGATCGAACACCCTTTAATCTTGGTTCATTCGTTTAAGTTCCCCATCCTTACCCCAGGTAAGCGGCCTGGGTCGAACACCCTTTAATCTTGGTTCATTCGTTTAAGTTCAAATAAAACGGTCAGAGTCGAACAACCTCAATAATAAAACGAATTCGCCAAACATCACATACATCAAAACACCCGCTCATAATTATACCATACCGCTAACGCAACACTATCATACAAGTTATCGGCATCTAATAACAAATATAGCATACACAAGGCATTCATCATATTAAGGGCAAAGTAAAATAATGTACGCATTATTACAAACAGAATTCAAGTTCCAAATTATAAAAATATGAAGTTCCTACATCCCCTTGTTCTCATCACCCCCCATGGCAGCTCCCGCATCCTTCTCCTCCTCTGCCGCCTTCTCCTCCACCTGCTCAACATCCCCCTCATCCTCCCTCACCAACTTCCCACCAACTACGTCCTTATCTACGTCAAATCTAGAATCCAAGACATCCACATCTGGATGGAAGAAGGCCGCCTACCGCAACCCCTTCTCGAAACCATTAATATGCTCTTGGATGACGCTATTCTTCAAATCGTCAAGCTCCCCAACAGCCCCATCATACTTATCCTTCAAATCTTAATAGTCTTCTTCCAACTCCCCTATACGCTTGTTTAGCTTTTCCTCAGAGTCCAAGCAACGCACCTTCCATGTTGCCAACCTTTTCCTTTCCGCTTCCCAGCCTTCTTTCTCCTTTTCTAAAGCCGCCTTCTCCTCCTCAAGCTTATCCACCTTACCCTGCAACTCCCCCACCTCCTTTACTTCCCTTCTGTAAAGAGACCCTACACGACGACTCAGGACTAAGGCCTTGCTTCCAAACTCTACCATTGTTCTCACAATATGATCCACCTCCATGTTATCAATAGAGTTAACAACGGTATCCGGAAGGTCGATCGAGATATCCTTCCTAACGGATATCTCTGACAACTCGATCAACCCGGCCTCAGGCAACTTCTCTCCACTAGCTGACCCCGCCCCGCTAGCCGTCCCAAGAAGAGCTGCCCTTATCTTCTTCACGTCTTTGCCCTTCTCGGGTCGAGGCGGAAGCTCAGCTTTCCTTTTCGTCCCGCCGTGTACATGCACCTCCACAACCGATTCCTGCAGGTTGGGAACGTCAGCTTTCCCAGCCGCCTTGGCCTTAGCGGCCATTTCCTTCCTCAGTGATTGAAAGAGCGTCAAATTCTTCTTGCCAGATTGCGCCATATGCCCTGCAATAACATATCACAACTCAGATCAAAACAACTTAGCATTATTAACACAACTTAAGTAATAAACATATACCTTCAATATCTATTATCGGATGCACCGAATTATAAACCCTAACTAGACCCTTAGTGGGCAACTTATCCACAAACTTCAACAACACCCCCACCACCTCCCTATCACTAGCCGACAACTCCTCCACTCCCATGTCTTTATATCGAGAAGGATTGTTGGTCCAGCTAAAGGGAAACTTGGTACTCCCATCCACATTCAAAAAATGAGATTTACCCCCTTCCTTGACGATGACTTTGAAGTACCCGTCCTTGAAATGCTTGAATGACTGGGAGAAAGCATCCATTCTGCTGATGTTGGGGCGACTGATTAAAGAGAGCCAAGTAGTCGGTCTCTGGGGTCTGGTGTCATAAAAATATAAGAAAGCATAGGGAGTAGGCTCCAAATATAAGGACTTGCACAGAATGCAGAAGGCCTGCAAGTAGGCCCAACTATTAGGATGTAGTTGGGTAGGTGCCACATTCAACGCCCGCAGCACACCCATAGTGAAATCGTCTAAAGGCAGTCGCACGTGAAGCTGAGAGAAGTGGTACATATACATGTAGAAGAATTTTTCGGTAGCCCCCTCCTGCCCGTGGCATACCCGGTCGACGACACTCACCCTCTCCAGCGAAACAATGTCTCCACTGACACCCTTGGACATGACGGGTGTGCAGTTCAGCCAAGAGTTAAACAGACGAGACCACCTGAATAAAGATGATTGATCACGGACATCAGCAGCAACCCACCCATAACCGCCTTTCGCCGGCCAGTTACTCTCCTCCAACTCTTTGGGAGAATCCTCTCAAACCTCCCTCACTACCTCCATCGGCATCCCGCTCGTAACAACTCCAGAACTTGTACCCTCTCCGCCAAGTCGTCCATCCTTACTTCTATCTGACTCAGTACTTTCACTACTACTAGACGAAGACACGCTACCACTACTGGACATACCTGATTTCATTTTTTACGCGCACCCGGTCGAAATTGAGGACTAGTCGGACACTTTTACGCGCACAAGGTCTTTAAATTCAGAATTCACAAATGAAACAAGTAACCCCTCATCTGTTTGCAAACACATATTTATAGCCCACAATCCCAAACGACGAACCTCTTCCCGCCAACACCATACCACAGACCAATAGACACCATCATTGCAAAAGATATGACACTTCAAAACGACGGCGCCAAAACTTTTTCGATTTGACCAACTGGCACCCTTTCACCTACCTTCTGACGGTTACAAATTCTAAGCCTTAACATTGTTCACCACACTTAAAGGCTGGGGGACTGGTGTATCACACCTAGCCGGTTCTGCTAGCTTATCAACACATATCATCCTTGACCGACAACCCATATCGGACAAGGCTGGGGACTGGTGTACCGTACCTAGCCAAACTCGACCAAGTAAACAGTGTGCATATCGAGACCGTCAAGTACCCAGGCTAGGCCGAGTTAGCACTTCATATCACCAACATAAGCCATCTAGGCAAGTAGTCGGTCTAGACCGACTACTCGAGCATATTTGGTAAGGTTAAAGCCCAGGCCGACTACTCCAATAAACTTAAGCGAAAATCGAAGCCCCCGCATTCAATAGGTCTCAAGGGCCTGGGTTAGGGCCCAGGCCCACTCATGGCCCAAACTAGAGCCCAGGTCAAGACCCAGCCCATGAAATGGTCAAACGTCATTAATGTTCTATAAATACACGTGGACCCCATCATTTAAAGGTACGCATTCATTAATCACTGATTTGACTCTCTAAGAGCTTTGACTTACTTGAGCTTCGGAGACTCTTCTGCAGGTAACCCCTCCTGGGTTCAAGTTGACATGTATCGACCGGGAAGAGGCCAACTGAAGAGATAACGGACTACATGATAAGGTGACGCTTGTGCCTAACCTATCTTATTTGTTCTTCTGCAGGAACAACTAGAAATGCAATGGATTGATATTGTTGGAGTTAGACTTCACCTACTTCACTCTCATGTATATTAAGCAATAAGACTCTTCTCCATTAATTACTAATGTCAACCCACAAGTTTACTCAAACTCTAATCCCTTAGTTGAATGAGCCTAGGTTTCCTTATTTAGAGTCAATTCCTTGATAGCATTCACACAATTCAACTATGGGGCACAACCTCTCACAGGGTATTTGGGTTCCACAATTGTCAACATATGCCAAATCATTGATCACAATTAAACTCAAGCATCACTATATCAAAATGAGAACAACCACAAGCTCATGCTCACAAGCCAATTCAACATCATTTCATAACAAGCACAAAAGATGATCATGAAAAGTACTAATTCAATGCAAAAGATTAGTTCACCACAACCAAGTTACAAAGTTCTATACTAAGCTACAAAGTTAAATACTATCAAAAGAAAGTTAAGACTGAAAACTAAAAGCATAAATAAATCAGGACTATCAACAAAACAAGTCCTGCAAAAAGTGAATCACTCTCTCCAAGTGCTTAGGCTTCATCCTCGCCCTCTTCGTCTAGATCATCATCCTCATCATCTGCAGCAGTTGAGGCTCCACCTCCTCCAGTAGTAGTGGCCTAGGCCCCAGGCCAAGCAACAGTGCCAGAAAAATCCTCAGCTGATGGGGTGTGCAACTCGGGAATCGTTAGGGAGATGCCCTTAAGCATGTCTGCATTAGCCATCCCCAGCCGGTATAAGGCTTGCATCTGGGGTTCCAGGAGCTGAAGGTGATCAAGCTTGGCCTCTAAAGCCTGCAGCCTCATGTCAATGGTGGGAGTTGCCTCGGGCTCAGGCTCAGGCTCTGGCTCTGGCTGATGGCGCCTCCTTGGTTTGGGAGCAACTGAACAGAACCTCTAAAAATATGAAAAGTCAAGGTCCTGTGTTGCTTTCTCCAACGGGGGTACAGAAATATCCACCCCTGCCAAGCTACAAAGATGGGTGATGAGAGAGGGATGGCCAAGAGCGGCCTTGCCAGCGGCGTTAGCACACCGGTGGATCTCATTTGCAATAAACTGCCCTACATCCATCACCCGACCTGTCAGGATGGTATACATAATGGTGGCGCGTCCCTCTGTATGATCAGACACATGGGAGCACGGGGAGATGTTGGCGTGCACAAATGCTGACCAGAAACGGGCCAAGGGGTGAAGGGAACCTCTCAGAATCGTGCCCCTGTGAAATCCTTCACCCGCCAAGCAGAGTGCTTGGATCAACTCTCCAGACGCCACGCCCTCATCATCCAACACTGAAAACTGGCACTCCACATCATCAGCCAGCTGGGTGCCCAAAAATTCATTGATCATGTCCGCATCAAAGGGCACCCTTTTCCCCCGCACATAGCTGAGAAAGGTGGGAGCTGGTGAGGTGGTAACCTTGGCATTAGCATAGAATTCTTTTACCAAGGTTACACTAAAAGTGCTAGGATAGCTACCCAGCATTTCCCAGCCATGCCTGATCAACTCCAATTGAAATTTGTTGACCTCCCCGGGCTTGAGAATCACTTTCCTCTCTACCACCAACTTTCGTTGCATGACCACTTGGAAGCAGTCCTCATTATCCTTTGTGAGGAAGTAGTGAGAGTAAATTCTCTCCTTTCGCTTTTGCCCTTTTGAAGGGTTGCCAACGATGGTCTTCATTCTTTTGGGATTTAAGGAGGATGCCATCTGCAAAATAAACATTGGTACAAAGAGGCAATTTAAAGTTAGCATTGGAGTGAGAGATTCAATCAAAAAGAGAGTTAATTGCATCTAAAGACTAAACTAGACAACAAAACATAGATTCATTCAGATGCCAAAACTATTGCAGCTCTAAAGTTTGACAATCTAAAAAGAAATTGAATGAAAATGGGAAAAAAAGAGCAAAAACAGGGGCCACCGCCTGGCCCTTCCAAAACAGCCGCCAGGCGCCAGCTTGCAGCAGTGGGCACTGCTAGGCGCCACCGCCTGGCGGTAAAACAGGTCAAAATGACCACCGCCAGGCAGTACATAACAGGACAGCCATAAAATGTGGTCAACGAGCACAGAACAACAAGGAACAATTACAATGGCAGCACAAGAACAGAAAACAAGAGCATGTATGACAAATATCAACAGAAACAACAAGTATATGAAAGCAAAATAAACCCTAAGCTGATGAATCAACAAAGGAGTAACAACACAAAAAGCAAAAATGCTAAAATGAAGAGAGCGCAAGAAAGCCATTTTACTTGAGTGGAGTGCAAGAGGAAGTGCTGCAAGAAGAGAGATTGGAGTTTTCGTGAAAGAGATTGGGTCGTGGTTTGTGTAGGGCAGCGCCTGGCGAGAGCAAAGGTGGAGTGTGAGTGAGAGTGAGTAAGGCACGGGAATGGGGTTTGGCAAGAGAGTGAGTTCAGATTGGGGGTTAGCGATTTGAAATTAGGAGAGGAGTTGGGAAAATGAGAGTGAGATAGAGACTTAGGGTTTTGCAAGGTGAGAGTGTGAGGGCAATGGTGCCAAGCGTGAGTGGAAGTTAAGGTGAGGGGTTGGGCCAGTTGAAAAACACGATTAAAAAGCCCAAACAGACCTCGCGCAACGTTACCGCCTGGCGGTAGGTCACGAGCCGCCAGGCGGTATACCGGTAAAATCACTCTAGGGATGTTTTCTGGTGTGGCGCCAGGCGGGCGCTAGGGAGCCGCCAGGCGCTATGCTTCTGCAGTGCTTCCAGTGGTCAATTTCATATATATCGCCAGGCAGGAGGGAGTGTAGCGCCAGGCGACTACTGCAGTGGTGGAGATTTTTGTGTTTTTGGCTATTGGTTGGGTTGGTTTTGACTCTATTGTACTCCACCCAACATTTAACTCTTGCAAGCATCTTTTTCAAACTTTTCCAACTTTAAATCAAGCATTCACACTCAAGCAAAACATTCAATTCACATAACACATGCACACTTAACTTAAAAACACAAATTCACTACACAAGCTATGCTACTATTATTCTCACAAACAACCAATTTTAGACTACCACATTCTACGATGCACAAAGGTTGAATTCCATCTAAAATGCAACAACAAGCACATGTTATCACATCCTAAAACTAAACATGCTTAACAACATTCTAGGCTATACTTCCACAAATTCACAAATGCATGCAACAAAATTAGCACAAAGTTCAAACATCAATTCAAGCACAACAATCTATGCTAACACACTTCACACATGCATAAAAACACAAAGCTATCTTAAAAAAGAAAATTAAAAGCTAAAATGAGTTTAGAGCACTGGGTTGCCTCCCAGGAAGTGTTTGTTTAACGTCACGAGCCTGACAGATAAGGCGCTTAAGCTTGGTTGGTGCTTTTGGTGTGCTCCTTCCCAACCTCACACCTATACAACTTCAATTGAGCACTAGTCACCAATTTAGTCCTTCTAGAATAAGGAGCTTCAATTTCAATCCTTCCATCAACTTTGATGTCTCTAATAACCCACAACCTTGACCATTTTGATTTGAATCTTCTAGGAGAAATCTTCAAATTTTCCTTTCTCATCACAATTGGTTGGCCGGGTCTAAGCCCATTAGTCCCCATCAAAGAGTGGTGGTGAACTAGAGCATCATCTTTCTCTTCCCTCTCTTCATTCACCTTCGCAGAGAAGCAATTGGCGCAGTTTTCAAGCAACTTTGAAGCTTGCCAAGGTCTACTAGTCACAGATAAGACTTCATTGACACCCTTAAGACTAGTTTGTTCATTAGTCGGTTCTTGCACAGCTTCAAGAACGTTGAAATTCACTTCCTCATCTTGGTCCTTCAATTTCAGCGTTCCCTCATCCACATTGATGACAACCTTGGCTGTCTTCATGAATGGCCTCCCAAGAATGAGTGGTACCCCTTCATCTTTCTCCATTTCCATCACCACAAAATCAACCGGGAACTTGAGCTTATCTATCTGCACCACCACATCTTCCACCACGCCATAAGGGTATTTGATGGAGCTATCTGCTAGTTGCAAGGTCATCCTTGTTGGATTGGCTTCGAGACCACCAATATTTCTAAGCATAGATATGGGCATCAAATTAATGCTAGCCCCTAAGTCAACAAGAGCTTTCCCCATATCTTGATTTCCAATGGTACAGGGGATGGTGAAGCTACCCGGATCCTTGAATTTTGGAGGAAGATTTTTTTGAATAATGGCACTACAATTCCCTTGCACTTCAATGGTTTCCTCTTCTATGTACTTCTTCTTTTTGCCAAGGAACTCCTTCATGAACTTTGAATAAAAGGGTATTTGTTGCAGTGCTTCAGAGAACGGGATCTTGATCTCAAGTTGTTTGAATATGTCTTTGAACCGAGCTAACTGTCTCTCTTTCTCTTTTCTTGAAGGATTTTGAGGATAGGGAAGGGGTTTCAAACAACTTTCTCTTTTTGTCTTTTCTCTTTATCCTTCTCTTCACTTTTATTCTTTCCTTCTTCCTCAAAAATCTCTTCATCAACTTCTTCCTCTTGAATCTTTTCTTCATTCTTTCTCTTTTCTCTAGCCCCCACCTTTTCTTTACAACCTAGTCCAACCTCCTTTCCGCTTCTAGTGAAGATGGCCTTACATTGCTCTTTGGGGTTGGCTTCGGTGTTGGCGGAAAAAGAACTTCCTTGTTGATCAGCCAATTGCTTGGCTAATTGCCCCACTTGCACCTCCAAGTTTTTTATTGATGCATCAGTGTTCTTTTGATTTTGAATTGATATTTGCAAGAACTATTGCATCATGTCCTCAAGCTTTGAGGTTCTGTCAGTCAAAGAGGGATGTTGGTAAGTTTGTTGATGTGGGGGCCTATTGGAAGGTCCTGCTTGGCCCATGTTTTGGTGAGGTTTCCATCCTTGATTATAGTTCCCTGGTCGGCCTTGATTGCCCATATAACTAACTTCCTCTTGAGATGTGCTTGGCATAGCACATTGCCCATTGGTATGGTTTCCTCCACATAACTCACAACTTTGCACTTGTTGGAGTTGAGCTATAGAGGCATTTTGAAGCTCTTGAGAAAGTTGTGACAGTTTCTTCATGAGGGTCTCCAACTGCTGAGTCATAATCTTGTTTTGAGCCAATAGAGCTTCTTGAGATTGAAGCTCCAGAATACCCTTCTTTTGAGAATGGGCTCTCTCAGTATAAGCTTCATTATTATTGGCTGCCATATTCTCTATTAACTCATAAGCTTCCTCTGGCGTCTTCCACTTGATACTCCCACCGGCAGAGGCATCTAACATCAGCTTTGATTGGGATTTAAGACCTGCTAAGAAAAGAGTGAGTTATGTAGGCTGATCGAACCCATGAATGGGAGTTTTCCTCAGCAGTCCCTTGAATCTATCCCATGCTTGGCCCAAGGACTCGTCCATATCTTGTTGAAAAATCGAGATTTCTTATTTTCCCTTATTAACCTTGGAATGGGAAAAATATTTGCTCAAGAACTTTGCAACCACATCATCCCAGTTAGTGAGGCTATTTTCAAGAAATGAATTCAGCTAGGCTTTTGCAGGTCCTGCTAGTGAGAACGGGAAGAGACTCACTCGTATGGCTTCATCAGGAACTTGATGGATCTTCACAATATTGCATATCTCTAAGAATGTAGCCAGATGAGTGTAAGGATTCTCATGAGACAGGCCGTTGAACTGATTACTCTGCACCAGATGAATGAGAGTTGGCTTCATCTCCATGTTGGTGGCATTGACGTTTGGCCTAGCAATATTGTTGAAGTTGATATGGCTTGTGAACGCTGCATAATCTTCCAAAGTGTGTCTTTCATGACCTCTACCATCCCCATTAGGATTTTCAGCCATTTCTTCTTCTGGAAAAGAGTCAAGATTCTGAGAAGTAGACAGAAGAGTGTCTGAAGTAGAAGAGTGATGGGCAACTTGTTGTGCTTGAGCTCGTCTTCTCCTTGTGGCACTATTGTTTCTGCGGGCAGTTTTCTCTATCTCGGGATCAACAAGGAGTGGTTCTGAAGATGCAGTCATCTTTGTACGGATCCTACCCTGCATAAACTATAGAACAACCACAAAAAAAAGCTCGAACTACAAGTTAGCCCAAATAATGTGTATCTATAAGTAAACCGAAAGCAATAAATATGAATAAAAGAATTTAATCTAAATAAGTCAAAAATCACACAAAAGTCTAGTATTAGACACGGGTCCCCGGCAACGGCGCCAAAAACTTGTTAAGACTTTGGCAAGTGTACCAAGTCGCGCAAGTAGTAACCGGTAAGACCGGGATATCGTTTCCCAAGAGACTCGTGTATACTAAATATTTGCGTAATTAGTGACTAATTTAAACTAATGAATAAATTCATAATTTGGGTTTTTGTATGAAAATAAATTTTGCCTAAATAATTAAAATTGAACTTGGATATTTGAAGACTCTAGGAAATGGTAAAGACTAGAAATGCAATGGATTGATATTGTTGGAGTTAGACTTCACCTACTTCACTCTCATGTATATTAAGCAATAAGACTCTTCTCCATTAATTACTAATGTCAACCCACAAGTTTACTCAAACTCTAATCCCTTAGTTGAATGAGCCTAGGTTTCCTTATTTAGAGTCAATTCCTTGAATCCCTAAATAAACAAACTCGCTTTACAAATTAGGGTTTAAGACAACTAATGGGTCAAGTTCCATTCCTAGATACAAGTTCCATTAGGTATCTTGTTCCAATTCAAGGTTTCAAGAGATATTTTCCAATACCTAATGACCCAAATATCATGCAATGAATGGGTAAAACAAAGCAAGCTTTAAATGCATAAACAAAGATACTAGAAATCAATGGAAGAAGCATATATATATTCAAACCATTCAAAAATACATGAAAGTTCAGTGGCTACATCTAACCCCAACAAAAATGGGTTTAGCTCTCCATTGTCATGGAGAGCTCAAGCTTACAAAATGGAAAATGGAAGAGAAAGAGATACAAAGAGGAAGATGGAGTTGTTCCCACAAGCCCTAGCACTCCTCCAAGCTCTCCAAATCGCGTTGCTCAAGCTCCAAAATGTCCAAGATCCGTTTCCCCTCTCGAAAATAGAAGAAAAAGAGCCAACTTGCCACATCAGCGAAAACTAGCGCCTGGCGGAAGGGTCTCACCGCCAGGCGCAAGCCACCAAACAGGGGGCAAGTCTTCCCGCTGCCGCCCAGCGGTGGCCAGCAGTGGCACCTGGCTGGCGCTTGTCTAGCGCCTGGCGTTGGCGGCTGGTTGCGCCTGGCGCTGTCTCTGTGTCACCAGGCGCTTCCTGTTGATATTTTTGCTCTTCTCCTTGCTATTCCGGGTCACTCATTTGTCTGGACTTTTGGAGCAAAGCTTCCAATCTACAAAAAGGACACAAAAAATAGGGATTAGTGGTATTTTTAGATCAATGTAACTCACAATGTATTTATTTACAAAAGTAAGGTAAAATTGAGGATTAAGTAGGTTAAAAGATTTGGAAGAGATGATTTTGCTAATGAAATATAGCTTGGATAATGATAAAAATTAACATTATCAATAGCCTTGCTTCTTGGAAGGCAAAGTTGCTTTGTATGATGGGAAGAATTCAACTAGTAAATTCGATGATATTTGGCTTGTCTTATAGCTTTTAGGTTTATAAATGGTCTATTAAGTTTCTTTTTAAGGTGGAACAATGGATTAAAAATTTTATTTGGACTGGGAACACACAAAAATGGGGACTTCTCATTGTTAAAGGTCTATCTTAAGTAGTTCTAACGTGAATGGTGATTTATAGGTTATTAATATCCATTTGAAAAATAAAGCTTATCTATTTTTGTTTAACTTGAGAGTTTTCTTATGGCACAACGACTTGGGTTGAATTCATGCATATTCATTTTCTTAAGTTTAAATATAAAAAATATATGTTCTTTAACCCATCGTCAATTTAGAATGATATTAAGGATGTCTATGATGTTGTTCTCTAAAATACTTTTTGAACACTAGGTAAGGGTGTTTGTATTAATATTTAGAATGATCATTTATATTCTGACATTTGCATATCCAAATTGGCTTGTATTTCTTATTTTGACAAAGTAAGATTATACATTGTTGTTAACTCATTTTGGACATGTACTCACTAGACCTTTTCTCCTTTTGTTGTCAATTTATGTGATTTTCTTCTTTGATAATTAATGAGGATAAGGATGTGCCTAATTAGGTTCTTGATGATACTGACATCCTTTCTCAAAAAGTTGCTAAAAACTTGTACTCTTCCGGTATGAAATTTGTGGATTGGGGGAATTTGATTTGGTTGGATGTTGTGCCAGCAACTAAAACTTTGGTTCTTTGGAAGCTATTGTGTGATCTACCTATTGATTTGGAGGTTCAATAAAGGGGTGTGGTTTTACGCCCTGAGTTTTGGTTTAGTTGGATGCTTTAGTATTTTTAAAGGAAGTCAGAGTGAATCTAGGTAGTTTTTCAACTTTTTGAGTGAATGTAGGAACAATGTTGAATCTTTCTCTCATTTATTATTTCATTGTTCTATTTTAATGCGATTGTGGGAATGGTTGCAGGCTACTACTATTTAGTTGGAAAATGAAGCATATCTATCACATGTTGCTTGGATTTTGATTTCTTAAGTCTAAGTATAAAAAATATATCGTCTTTAAATCGTCGTCAATACAAAATGGTATTAAGGATGGATATGATGTTGTTCTTAAAATTACTTACTAGGTAAGGGTGATTGTATTAATTTTTAAAATGATTGTTGATGTTCTAACATTTGCACATATTGGCTCGTATTCCTTATTTTTTATAGAGTAAGGTTATTTCATTGTTGTATTTTTATGCAGTTGTAGGAATGGTTTAAGGGAGTTTTTCAGGATTTGCAGTTTTCCTATTTAGATTTAGTTGTTCAATTTATGAAATCTCTTTGTAGTCCTTTGCTTAAAGTGATTAAAGTGGTTGTCATTATTGCGATTATTTAGATGATATGGAGGATGAGAAACCATAATAGATTTTAGGTTCCAATTGCTTTTACTTTTTCTATTTTTCAAGATAATGAGTTGGTGTGTATGGCTGGAAATAAGTCTAAAAAGCATATAAGTAGTATTGTCTATGATTTTTTTGTGCTAACTTTTTTCAATATTCAAACTAGAGAGGGTATGAAGGTTTCATTTACAAATGTAATATGACAAGTTCCATCTTTTAATTGACTTACAGTGAATATTTATGGTGCAACTAGGGATTGTTTTGGTTTAGTTGCATGTTCGATATTTTTAAAGGAAGTCAAAGTGAATGTGGGTAGTTTTTCTAGCTTTTTAGGGGTGCAAACTTCTATAAATGTTAAGTTCATAAGGGTCATTTATACTTTGGAGCATGCTTGAATGGAGGATTTTCAAAGCTTGTGGTTCGAGATTGATTCTACTTTAGTTTGTCATGATTCAATGGACTAACGAGTGGTTCATTGGAGTCTTAAAGGACAATGATATCGATGCTTACATTTTTGTAAGCACGTGTAGTTTAAAGTTTCTCGTATTTTTTTGTGAATAAAATCATTTCACTGATAAGTTAGTTAATGTGACTTTTATTCATAGAGAACAATATAAATTTGTTGTTTTAGCTCCATTTGTTTTATTTAATTTTTTTTATAATAGATATAATTTATTTATGTTTTATGAATTATAATTTTCATGATTTTCATGTAATTTTCCATGTGATAACAAATAATTGATGATCATAACTCTTCATAACAATATATATACTCTAAGTTTATTTAGAAAACTATTAAAGACTCTTGTGTAAGAAATCGTAAAACTATCCAAGAATATAAGAATATATATATATATATATATATATATATATATATATATATATATATATATATATATATATATATAATTGAACTCAATTTTTTTACCAAATATAAACTACATAACTCTTATTAAAAATAACCGTATAGAATACTTAATAAATATTGAGTTAAGTATGTTTTTAGTCCTCGAACTTTGACTAAAAATTAGAATTCATCTCTGTCTTAAACTTTGATATATTTTGGTCCCTAAACTTTAAAAATGAATGAATATAGTCCTTTTAACCTAATTATGTTAATTTTTTTTTTACATGTCGAACGCTTTTCATATTAGTATTGGAGTTTTTTACACTGTTTGACACATTCTTGGTTCAATATCTATTGAAAAATATGTTCGACACTTCAAAAAAAGTTAACGTAATTGTGTTAAAAGGACTATATTCATTCATTTTTAAAGTTTAGGGACCAAAATTTATTAAAGTTTCAGACAGGGACGAATTCCAAATTTTAGGTCAAAATTCAGGGACTAAAAACATACTTAACCCATCAATATTTATTACACGCCATATTTTTTCGGAAAAAAAAAATCTACATATTTATAAGAGCATTGACAACATATTTTTACCAAAGAAAAAATCCAGAAAATTTTACCTACCAAACAATATGTTGTGTTTAGAATAAACTATATGTAATGTTATAAGGAAGCGATAATTTACGTTGAAAACTTGAAAATCAAATGTAAATTGTTTTTGAAATCTTTCTTCGCATGATGCATGGATGCGAAGATTTGGACAGAAACATTAGCAATGAAAATTATGTTAATTGTCATTGACAATGGTTAAAGAATAAACAAGCATTATTAGAAATTTATTATTTAACAATATCACCTTCTTACTAAATTTTCAATCTACCTATTTATGAACAATGCCGATCAAAAACAAAAAAACCTATTTATGAACAAATGATATCTTTGCCTATTAATAATCTTAATATTATAATATGAATATCTTCCCAAATAAAGCTGAGTTTTAAGCTTAAATTCATAGTATATGGGTCCCACAAACAAAACGGGACCACGTATTCCATCATGGTCACATTCAAATGAAAAGTGCCTCCGAAATTCACCGGGCAAACCCAACGGTCTTGTGTTTTTAAAAACCTCTGCCACTCTCCATCTCTGTGTAATCACGAACTTGAATTTCACCAAAGATTAAAATCTTCATCAATTCTCCATCAAATTCTGAACCTTTTTCTGCCTCATGGCTGCTACACCAAAACCCGTCAAATCTTTCACTCCGAAGAAATCCTCCGACACCTCAATTTCAGTTTCCAAAGTGAGGGTTATCGTCAGGGTCAGACCCTTCCTCGCACACGAAACCTCAACAAAAAACGGCGACCCTGTTTCGTGCATATCCGTCTTGGACCAAGAGTCCGAGTTTCCCCAGGAAGAGGTTGCTGTTTATCTCAAAGACCCAGATACCAGGTCTCATAAAGTTTCCACCTTTGGATTTTTCTGTGGGTGAAATTTGGTTTTGATGATGTGGGGTTCTAACTGTTTCCGTTTTTTATCTTTTACCTTAGCCGGAATGAGTGCTACCAGTTGGACTCTTTCTTTGGGCAAGAAGATGACAATGTGGGACAGATATTCTGCAGAGAAGTGAGCCCCTTGATTCCGGGAATGTTCGGTGGATCCAATGCCACAGTGTTTGCTTATGGGGCTACTGGCAGTGGGAAGACATACACCATGCAGGTGTGAGTGTGATATTTCAGGAAACTTGTTCTTCACTTTGTTGCAATAGGGTTTTTACTTCATGGAATATTACAAGCTAACCTCTTGTGATTAGCAATGTCAATATGTCATACTTTGCCCGTAGCAGGTGTTCTTTTTTTATACATTTTTTATCTAGATGTATGACTTAGTTTATCTTTGAGCAATTTCTGAATTTTGAGCTAAGAGGATTAGGAGGATTTCAGATTTGTATTATGAGGTTCAGCAATAGCTTTTAAATTAAGTAGATGTAAAATAATTCTGCTTGCTTTTAAATTTTAGTACTTGTATTGTATGTGATTTTTCTTTTTATACTTTTTAGAAGTTTCTTACTTTTTTTATGTTGTATACACGCGATGAACCGATGCTTGGTGTTGCAGGGAACTGAGGAACAACCTGGGTTGATGCCACTGGCAATGTCTATGATCCTGTCTATTTGCCAGAGCACTGGCAGCACAGCACAGATCTCATACTATGAGGTCTACATGGACCGATGCTACGACCTTCTGGAGCTAAAAGCGAACGAGATTTCAGTTTGGGATGACAAAGATGGACAGATTCACCTCCGGGGACTGTCTCAGGTTCCTATAAACACCATGTCTGAATTTCAAGATGTTTTCTCATGTGGAGTTCAGAGACGCAAAGTTGCCCACACAGCTCTCAATGATGTCTCTAGTAGGAGTCACGGAGTGCTTGTGATATCTGTGTCCACTCCTTCAGCTGATGGCACCGGAACTGTTGTATGTGGGAAGTTGAATCTCATAGACTTGGCAGGTTACTTCCATGCTCAATCGGTATAAGGGATCAGAAGCACTTATTGTTATAACTTATAAGCTTATGTTATTAATGTTGAAGCAGGTAATGAAGACAACAGAAGGACCTGCAATGAAGGGATTCGTCTCCAAGAGAGTGTAAAGATAAACCAGTCCTTGTTTGCTCTGTCAAATGTGATATATGCATTGAACAACAATAAACCTAGAGTACCCTACCGAGAAAGCAAATTGACCCGTATATTGCAGGACTCTCTAGGGGGAACAAGTCGTGCACTGATGGTTGCTTGCCTGGTAAAGCTATAGAGTTTATAGTTCTTTTCTTCACATTTTCTGTTAGTCCTCTAAATTTTCTGATGAGCTTGATTAAAGGTTTTATAAAAGTTTGTTTGTGAAACCCAAAAGAAAACATTATTAGTTTGCTTCACTGTTAACTATGGTTAGATTGAAAATTTTACTGTAGACTATTTTGATTTCAGAATCCAGGAGAATACCAGGAATCTGTTTATACTGTGAGTTTAGCTGCTCGATCAAGGCATGTCACAAATTTTGTAACTTCAGCTCACAAACAAGAGACCCCAAAAGTTAAAGTTGACATGGAAACAAAATTGAGAGCTTGGTTAGAATCAAAAGGCAAAACAAAGAGTACACAAAGACTTGGGCCATTTAATTCTCCTCTTCTTAAGAAAAATCCCGTTTCCATTGTTACACCTGCTAAGAGATCCATTACCTTTAACAGTTCAGTGAAGAAGGGGGGAAGAACTGCCATCAACTTCGATACTAAACGTACCAATGAAAGGTGACTGTAGGGTACCTGTGCTTATTATAGAAAATCATTCTCTCATTGAGTCTGTTACTCACTTCTTCTAAATGTTTTACTTAGCAGTGCCTTTGCTGTGGCTTTTGGAAATTTACTAGATGTTGAAGCTTCAATTGATTCATGCATGGAGGTGAGTATCCAAAATAACCTATGCGACGTCATGCATACTGAAAATACAAGCATTATCACAAGAAGCAAGAAAAAGTCCAACAAGGAATTCGTTGTCTTCCCAGATTTTAAAAATTTTCATGACAGTGAAGAAACCTTTGCATCTTTCTCTAAATATGATAATACTCAATGCTTTGCAGAATGCACCATCTGCTGTCAAGGACAATGATAACAAAGAGACTGAGCATGATGCTAATAAGGCTGCCTGGGAATCATACAAAAATCTACCTGGTATGCTGCTGTGAAATTCTTGATAATATTTGGCAATATAATAGGGAAAATTTAAATTGGTACTTTGGTATAGTTTCTGTGCTTGTTAAAGCTTTAATGCAACATGACTTTGCATGTAGCCGAGCCATCGAGAAAGGGAGTGAACTCTAATAATGAGAGTAAAGATGCAGCACAGAGTCCTTTAAGAAAAGCCCTCTCTCCCATCAACATCAATGCTATTCAAGAACCCCTTGAGGCATTGTCTTTCACACAAACACCTTTTCTGACAACCTGCTCTAATAAAGGGATACAAAAGGATGCCACTCCACTTGGAAAATTTAGCACACGAAGTTCTACACTGAAGGTAGGCAGAGGTTATCTGACTCCACTAACAAATGAACTTTTTGAACCACATTTCTCACATCTCTTTTCAATTTGCAGAACTGTCTAGTTCAAGAATACCTCGATTTCTTGAACAATGCTAGCAGGTAAAGCAAACACTTTCCTTTGTATCATGCCTACTATCTAAAGCATAACAAGTCTGTGTAACCTTCTATTAAGGTATATATTAACATTGAGTTCAATTCTGATTGCAGAGAGGAACTACTTGAGTTAAAGGTATATTCCAGATGGTCACAAATACCCCATAGCTACTTCTTTTAACTGTTTTTCTTTCATTTTGTAACTTCCGTGGATTCAATTCCTTCAGGGCATAGGAGAGAAAATGGCAGAATACATTATAGACCTCAGAGAAGAAACTCCTCTTAAATCGGTTAGTATAAAGAATATTTATAATACAGATACTGAATTAAGTAAGCATAATAACGCTTTTAGTGATGCTTTGTTTTTGGTATTTTGCAGTTAAATGATTTGGAGAAGATAGGTCTCTCTAACAAGCAGGTATGTTAAGCATGCTACATTAGCTGAAAATTTTCTTCTAAAAATTGTGAACAAAAATTCTAACTTCCACCACTTTCTGACAGGCCCATAATCTGTTCACTAAAGCTGCAAACAAGTTATTTGAAGAATAAGCTGAAGATTCAATACTTAATTGAAGTTCACTATCAGTGTTTCTATTTTATACGCTAACATCAAGTGCAATTTGCATTCCTTTCAGCTAGCAACCTATTCTCAGCTTGTTTTGTGTTCCTGTATGTTGTAACAGCCTAATCATAACATATTTTATGTGAGATTTATATAACTTTTCATATTCATGTAAAAGGTTAAGAATCTCGTGTATGAATTTGAATTTTCTATTAAGTCTTAAGTGTTTTTCTTTCTAAATCTCCAAGATACATTAATAAACATTACACTGATTTTAAGTTTTAAAATATATTAAAAACATTTTTAATACATCAACATCAATACATTTTAGTCTGTGCTCATTTCGAAAGATTTCCTATTCGAAGAGATGAGCGAACGCTGAAGTCACATATTCACTTATAATTTGTGCTTTTACATTGTCCTCATTTTATTTACATATTACAAAATGTATGTGTCACTGCATCACGCTTTATCCGATTTCACTGTGTTTTTTTTTTTACATATTTTGTTTTTATTTAAAGTTTTGTCATCTGTTATTTAAAATAACTAATAAATTTAATAATGAGAAAAATAAAAAATTAATAATATTATTTATTTTTTAAAATCAAATTATTTTGAATCAATCACAGTTCATTTCAAATTACTAACACCTACTAAAGTTTTAGTCTTACTAAATACATTATATTTTCTATTAATTTTAAATTATCCTTTCTTCCTCCATCCCCACACTTAAATTTTTCATAGTGTTTTTAGTGTGAGTGGGGTGGGAATTATTGATGTTTATTTACCATGCAACTTTATTTATGTAGCAGCAAAGTAAAACAAAATTTAAACTCTTCAGATTTTACATGCTCTCTCAGATCTGATCTACACCTGTTTATTCACCACAGCAAAGCACACAAGCCAAAACAGCACCAAAATACCACTAAATAATAAAAGCTTCTAGGTATTTTTTAAAAACGTATAAGAAAAAGAGTAAATAATAAAAAAATATATAATAAATAAAAATTCAAAAAAATAATTGAAAAACTGATGTGGGCTTAACCCATTCCAGCTCTCTTTCTGAATCATCTTGATATGTTCACCTTTAATTTATTTTGGGGTCAGATTCATATATGCACCCCCCCTTTTGCTTAATGTACCATCTTTGTATGGCTTGACATTGTGAAATCTGCACCTTCACCTTTATTTAATGTACCACTAAAAGAGTCAATGGACTCAGAATTCGAATTTTTGAAAGACTACAGGTATTGAAAGGATTGACTCCATAGCATAGGAAGTACATTATTAAATACTATATCTATATTAATGTTCTTGTTGTGGAGAACACCAGGTATATAGATAGTTAATCATATTGCCAAACATTAATTTTTAAACGTTTTCAATAACTACCAATTATTCATAACATTTTAGAATATTACAGCAGTAATACTTTATGTAGATTTTTTTTATTAATCCGATGAAAATTGTAAAAATAATATTACCTTGTTTTATTAATCCATCAAAGTTGAATAATAATAGGAGTAGAGTAAAATATTCTTCATTCATGAATAGAATATTGAATATTTTATATTTTTGGCAGCAGAGTAGTAATTTATAACTGTCTATGAATATATTTTTCTATGAGATAAAAAAAATTAATTTAATGATAAATCGTGATAAAATTTTTGAATAATATAAAAATAATCTGTTAAATTCTTAATCTTTGATGTCAAAAGAATTAAAATATGGAATTATTAAGATTTCTAATCTTAGAAGAAAAGAAAAAGTCTTTTATATTCTAATCTTGAATAAACTTTAAATTACTAATATATTTTTATTCTTACTTTTTTGAGGGTTTAATAAATTAATTTTAAAAATTTTAAAAATTCAATATTATAAAACATTGATTTAAGTTCATACAAAATATTTCTTTATATTTTGTTCTATAAAAGTTTTTAAATTTACTGTGCTCCTCAACTTATAAAATATTTAATTCTTTAAATATTGTATCTTATAAAATAAAATAAACGTTATTTACAACTTTCCTTTATTAGTTTAATTACAACTTTATATTCATTTTATAAGTTTCACGTTAAATAAAATGTTGAAAATGATTAAGACACACATACTTTCCTTTATTAGTTTAATTACAATTTTATGCATTTTATTAAGTTTCAAGTTAATTAAAAAGTTGAAAATGATTAAGATTGTTCGAAAAGAACCACTGTAGCTGTAACTATCACAGTAGTAATCTGCCAAAGGTTTCAGAAACACGCACATGGAACTCAAACTCTCAGTCTTCGAGTAGAAGGGGACCAACACCAACACCGACCACACCATGTGTTTGAAAAAATGCCATTCTAATTTCATATGCTACCTCCAAAAACAAATGGAGAGAGAAATGATCCTTTTTTTTTTCATCAAATTCACACCCACACACTTTCATCACTCAAGTAAAAAAGTGTAGTTGAATGATTGTCCTTTAAATTGTTTATATGGAGCATAAATAAAATTCTTGATAAAATAACAGAAAATTAAATACTCACTTTTTCCAGTAATATAATATTATAAGCAGAGACTGATAATTCTGATTAGCCAACTTTACACAGAACAAACAAAAGTAACCATGGCTAGATAATCCCATCACAAGTCCATAGCAATTGAACTTGTTCAAGGGCAAGACATGGCCACTTTATTCTAAAGGGTGTTTAAACCTAACACCAGAGAACACGAAAACAGACACAAAGACTTACATAGTTTTAAGCTTTTTTAACTACGGATAATAGTTAATTATTGTAATTATTCCTGCCACTAATTGTAATTAAGGTTCATCTCTGCTTCAAGCTTTTGCTCTGCAAGCTCACTTGCAAGTACAGGGGTTGCATGTGCAGTTTGCTCCACACTTGCAGCCATCAGTCTCACCAGCAACACCCATTTCAGCACCTTCGAATTGAACCCTCACAGGTGCCACTCCCATCACCAAACTCTCGGTGCTTGTTTGCTCCGCGTAGCTCAAGTCTGGGTACATCTTGCAGCTGCACAACAATCAAAAACCAGAAAATAAGAAAACAGAAAGTTTAAGGGAATTTTAGACAACACAAATGGTAAAAACTCCTCTTATGATCATTTTTTTTACACGAAAACACTGCGTTTCTCTCCTCTTAACATTACACAAACATTAAAATGGTTCATTTCCATCATGATCAAGTGAATTCACATTCAACCTATTTCAGGACTCCCAAAAACATTTCCCCAGAAATAAAAGCCTCGTGGAGATTCTAACAACCATAGATCAACTCAAAGGGTACCCAAAAAGCCAAACAACATCGGAGCACCGCAATCTTTACACAAGTGGAAGAGACAATCAAAGTGGTCGGAATTAAACATGCAGAAACCCACGTAAGAAAAAAAAAATAACGAACTTCCCTAGAAATTCAACGGAGGGTTACCCAGATAGCAAATCAAAACACCCTAAAAACCTTCCTCTGTAAGGAAAATACAATTCTACATGTTGTGTAGAAGAAAAATAAATGTTCAGATTATCAGAATATCCCCATGCAAGAAAATTAACAAAGCGTGAACTTTCATGCAATTTAACCAAAAGGGTCATCAGAAAGCAAATCAAAATCCAGGAACAAAACTATCCCAACAAAAAAAATTCCGATATTTGAAAAGGTGACACAACAAAAGCACGAAAACCTCACTCACCCTCCGCAGCCGTTGCCGCACTTGCAGGAGCTTCCGCAACCACAGTTACCACCGCAGCAAGAAGACATTTTCTCGGGTAACAAAAAACAAACACAGAAGAAAAGAAGATAACGACGAAGAACAAGTCACAAGAACAATTATCACACACAGGTTCGAGTTTCAAGGAGGAGCCATGATCCCAATTTATAACACAATTGAGTGGAGAGAGAATGGAATTCCCACCGTCCACGTGTCTATATCTGACGGCGCTTTTAATCCTCTTCGGATCTCCACACACGTCGACGTCGTTTTCGACACATCATCATCGCTATTATTTGCAGTGGAGTTTTGTGGGGTTTTCTCGTGTGTTCTAAAATGTAGGCTTGACAAACTGAGAACCATTGGATGGGACGTTAGATAGCGGTCAACAAGGGAGAATCAAGGGTGAGAGTTTAGTGATGAAAAACGTGAAAATATCTATGGGAATTGTGACGACGTGGCACTGGTTCAATCATTCTTATCCTTTTCATAATTAAGTTTAAGTTTTCAATTTGTAACTTCATTAAATTTTGAGTTATTTTAAAAATTGTATTTTTAATGAAGTTTCTCGAATATCAGTTTCTATCAAAATTGCTTTTTATATTCATAATTTAAATTTTTTATATTTTTTATTAGACAATGTGACTGTTAATTATGATTGTGTAATATTCTTATTTTGTTCCTTTAGTAATGGTAACGTGAGAAAAAAAAATTATAACATATTTCAAATAGACATTATTTGGTATTAACTAATTAATAATAGTCATTATGATTTTATACTCATGATATTTGAGGATAAAAAATCCTTAATTATCAATAGTTTATCAAACTCAAGTATGTATTGTGTTGTTTTGGATTTCTTGAAGAAAATAGGTGAAGAGAAGAAATGAAGAAGAAATTTCTATATATAATCACGGATGTCAAAATGGGTCAGGTCCATTGGGTCGGCCCACCAATCCGTCAAGAAAATGGTAAGTCGGATTGAAATTTTTAGTCCGTTAATTCGTTGTAATTCGGTCCGCCTAGTCCAATTTAGCTGGCAAAAACGGTTCAGCCCGCCAATCCGTTTCTTTTTTATATTTAAAATTAAAAATAATTAAAAAATAATATTTTTTATATATTATATAAATAAATTTATATATATATATAATAGATTTATAAACAAAAATTTATAAAAAACTAAAAAAATTAAAAAGAAAACAGGTTCGCTCGCTGACCCGTCCTAAAATGAATCGGGTCGCAATATTCAGCCCATTTATGGGTGGCGGGCCAACCCGACCCGTTTTCGCCGGACCACAAACGGGTCGGGCCAAAACGGGCCGGACTGACCCGTTTTGCCATCCCTATCTATAATCGTATCGACTAGATTTTATTTTGATTGAAAGTGTAGTAGAAATAATGTTTTATTTTAATTAAATTTTATTTAAATGAAAATTCAATTAAGAAGATAAAGGTGAGAAAAACATCATTTATTTTTAATTGAATTTTTTTAATTAAAATCTCGTTTATCAATTTTACTTTTTGTTTATTTTTGTTGAAATACATTAAATAAGGTGGAAAAATCCATCACAATTTTATTAGGTTTGATTTTTTTTAATTGAGATTTAAAAAAAAAAAGAGAACAGATGAATTCAATATTAATAATAAGAAAAAAATTTTAATTGGATTTCACAATACCAATAATAAGGTAAACTTTTAATTTTATTAAAAAAATTAATTAAGATAGATGAAAAAAAAATATTGTATTAATTTTTGATCAGATAGTGTTCACTTATAATACAAAACGATGGATCATTTATCTGAGACCGTGAACATGTGGTATAGTAAAAAAAGACAATTTACCATTTTATGATTTTACTCAACCATCCTAACAATATTGCTATAATATTACTATGTTATGATCATGCATGATATTTAAATCACAAATACTATTTATAAAATCTTTTTATGTTATAATTTAAATATCAAATTTTATTAAAATAAATATATAAAGATAAAGTAAAATGAAAAAGGTGAATGATTAATATTTTCAAACTGAAAAATAGTGTGAAAAAACAACAATAATGAAAGTTAATGAGAATCAAAGTAGAATTTTAGAAAGTTAGTATGAAAGGAAGTATTTGTAATACAATTTATACATGAATTTTGATATAAATACGGTTTTGAGTTATAAAACCAAATTTGACTTAAGATAATATTAAATTGTAATTATGAATATCATGACCGATTCTTAGAGATGTTAAAATGGGTTTTATCAGTCCGCCAAAAAAAAGTTGAGTCGGGTTAGAATTTTCAACCTGTCAACCCGTTTTAGTCTAGTCCGTCTAATCCATCAAACTGGTGGATCAGTTCGTCTTAGTCTGCTAACCTTTTATTTTTAATTTATTTCTGTTTAAAAATAAAAAATTAAAAAATAAAACAAAAATTGTATATTATATAAACAAATTTATATTTATATAAAAATTATAAACAATTTTTTTTAAATATTAAAAAAATTAAAAAAAAAGTGGCCAGTCCACCAACATGTTCTAAAACGAAACAAATTGCAATATCTAATCCATTTTTCAGTAATAGACCCATCCAACTCAACTTATTTTTGACATACCATTTTATATATTTCTTTTTCTGTGAATATCCATAAATCGAATATCAAAATAGTATATTTATTTTTTGTGTGAAAATAATAACCTCCACATCATCGCTCAATGATAAAAAACATTAATTACAATATTATTTTTATATTAATAAGAAGAACTTCAAGTCATATAATTGTCAAATGTGAAGCTAATTAAATGCGAAGTCAATTAAGGAAGATATCAAAATAAAATGACGATTATATTATTCAATTAAAATAAATTAAACTATAATAACTCAATTAAAAAACTAAAAATTTCCAGTACAACAAACAAATTTAATATGAAAACTAAAAATACTCTAATTTATGATAATTTTCAAACTTTATAATTTTTCATAATCAACTCATTTTTAAATAAATTCGTTGAAAAATAATTAAATTTGTTTAGGTGTAATAAAAAAAACAAAAACATTTGAATAAGTAGCTAAAACGAAAAATTATTATCTCGTACATAAACGTATTTATAAACGAAATATTTGTATAGATTTATAGACGTATTTATTTTTTATGTTTTAAATTTAATTGTTATTATCTCGTATAATTTATAAAAAACTTTTATAAAAAATAAAAAATATTTGAATCCTTAAATTTAAATTTTGCGACATGCTCGAATACTATTACTTTTCACTCTTATAATACAACTTAACTTGAATATCACATCTTAGAGTGAATACCTTAAATTAAATTAATAGTAATAGGTTACCATAACTGAAAAATTTACCGAATTTAAATAGTAATTTAACAAAAGTCATATTTTAAAATACTAAAATATAGTAACTTTTAATATATATATATATATATATATATATATATATATATATATGTGTGTGTGTGTGTATATAATAAAATAAAATTTATATTCAATTCTTTAATAATAAAAAATAGACTTACACAAGCAAATCGTCTCGATATTGTGAAACCCAGAAATTTGACCATATTCCAACATGACCTTTCACTAAAAAATATTAAAATTAAAATTATGTATTAACTATAAAATAATAATAAGTTTTAACATATTATATATGCTTAGGTAATGTGTGCCCTCGTTCCAAATTTGTATTTCAATTAAAGATATGATATTCCCACATCTGCATTGGCTTTTTTCATTCCTAGAAAAGATAAAAAGTGAAAAAGAAAACACAATACATTCTTATCTCTTTTTTTTTTTCTCCTCTTCTTTTGATGTGTGACAGAGACATGTATGGCTATAAAAATAAAAAGAATGAGAAAAGTTAGTAATAGTTATTGCAATGATGATTACTTAGGATTCTATGAAAAGCTATTATGCAAATCCAAAGGGAATAATGGCCGTGACCTAATTAATTCAAGGTCAAATAAATAGGTAGGTGTAAACTTTTATGATTAAAAAAAAGTATAATATTTTTTTTAAATCTCGATTTAATAAAAGAATATTAATATATTTTAGTTTTAGGGTAATAGAAACATCTTATAATTTTAGAAGAAAAAAGCTTAAATTTTATTTATATCTCATTAATCGTTGAGATAGTGAGCACGAATTTGGTAATTCTTAGTAGTTATTTATATATGTTTATTAGTTTTGCTTGTTTCTTTATTAAATTAAAATTATTAGTGATTTTCTGAATTTAATTATACACTAATTCAGATTTTCGATATATCTAATAATTACTCATATCAAACATGTCTTCAAATACGGTTTTGTTAACAAATTTCAACAAAAATAATAGAATTACAAATTTTATTCTAATGTTGCATTTTTCTATGTACTAAAAATTAAATATGACAATATTTATTATACCAAATTAAGTATATAACTTTTTTTTTCTATTATGATAATTTAAAATTTTACCTTACTAATTTAAATATTTTCAATTTAATTTTATTAAATTTGGAAACAAATCATCATAGTTATTTTTATTAGATCGTACTAAAAGTTTTCATGATGATCTCGTCAATATTATTTTTCTCAACAAGTCTACATTAAGTAATGAAATATCATTTATTTACTATTATCATCGTGTATACTTAATTATTTTAATTATATTATTATCATGCAAAAATATATTATCTTTTTGCAAAAAATGTTATACCAAATAAAAAAAACGTTGACTTAAAAAAATTACCAAGATAATGAAAAAAACTGTTAAATCTAAAATTAATTTTAAAGTGTTGAATTTATACACTTGCGTCAAAGCTTTTATCAAAATTTTATGTATAGAAAAAAATAATGAATATTTTATCATGTTAATATTTTAAGAATAGTATATTATTTAAGATGTAAAATATATGAGTTTGTAGTAAGCTAAGTGTGGGTAAAAATGAAAACAACATAAACATATACACATGTAATGGACTTTTTGTTTGTGTTGATTGTTTTGTGTGTAACAATTATTAGGTCTGAAATCTCTTTATTCTTAGCTTTGTCTTTTTGTTGTCCAGCCATATCAAAGGTACTTAAGCTAAAGGGTTATTCTTCATGCTAACTTTTATTCTTTTGCTTAAGGCATTTAGGGGTCTAATTTAGTTACTCTACTAAAAAAAACTGTTTTTGTCTTTAAGTTTTATGTATTTTTAAAAAATCAAATTGTTAAACTTACGATAAACAATTAAAATATAAAATATAGAAACTCAATAAAAATTATTGTTAATGAATTAAAGATACTTTTGGTTCAAACTGACACGTTAAATAGACCAAATTCAATTTGAGGAAGATTTGAAAAGAAAATTGTATTTCTTTCCATCCTAATGTTGTTGCTCTACAAAATATCTGAATTAACATAACACGTTAAAGGAAGTTTTCTTTTTTTTTTTTTACCTTCATTTAATAAAGTTTTATTTTTATATTTGCAGTGCTTTATAAACATGAAACACATTCTTGGAAATATGTTAAGGAAAATAATACTTTGTGATTTCTTAAAAGAAAATTACACTCATTTTGCAATCATTTCAATAATATAATAATTTAGTTTCCCAAATTTGTAAAAAAAAAGTTATTTTTTAATTCATCCGCACTACCGCATGAAAGTGATACCAATTTGGATTTGAAAGAATCTTACACTCTTGTGATAAGAGCTTTTCGCAAAATGATAACTGACAAAAAAAAGTTAGTCACTCACAAAAATAAGCACTCATACCCAAAATTGTTTGCGTTTTCAAATTTGGAATAATGAAAAATGTAGTTTTTGATGAATTTAAGAACCCAACTTTTTCCATGTTTTTTTAATTTAGTGAAATTTAATAATTTAATTTGAAAATGGTTATTTTGAAATAATAATTAGGAGAAGAAAGAAGTGTGATAGGGTTGGAAAAAGAAAAAGTAAAAGAAAGAACCATTTTGCATCGGTGTGGGCCCTTAATTTAGGGTTGCCATTGTATGTGGGCACCGAATCCATTTGAATTACACCATTCTTCTTTGCTTCTTCGTCTTCTCTTACATCAATCACACACACATTAACTTTTTTCTGTTTTCTATCAATGAAACAAATAAACAAAGTCTCTGCTATCAACAAAACTGAATGCAGCAATATCTCAAAACATAGAAATGGTTCTACTCAAAACAATATTTGAATTATTATTTAGAGAAATAATTGAAAGAATATATAATTTTTGCTTTTACTTTTTTTTAAAAAAAAATTAAAGATTAATTACTTTTAATTTTATTTACCTTTTAATACATTATGAAAACAAAACAAGCTTATATATATATAAGTTTTATTTTATTTTTAAAATATATATTAAAAATATAAAAAATTATAAAATAAATAAAATTTAAAACAAAAATTACTTAAAAAAATTACAACATAATTAAAACAAAAAAAAAAATTAACTAAAGAAAAAATAGTTCAAGTAAAAAAATTTTTAAATAAAATAAAAATTCTAAAACAGAATAAATATTCTTTTAACTTAAAGTTTAATTATTCTTTTAATTTTATTTATTATTTAAAACATATATAATTATGTAATTAATATATATATATATATATATTATTTTTCATTTAATATTTATTTTTTTCAATTATTTTAAATTTTATTAAAATTTAAACTTTTAAATTTCAATTTTATTTCTTTAATTTATAATTTTTTATTTTTTATTCCACATTTTAAAAATAAAGTAAAAGAACATTTAAAGAAAATAAAAAAATTATTTAACATAACGGATGTCGATATCCAAATATATATATATATATATATATATATATATATATATATATATATATATATATATATATATATATATATATATATATATCTTTTTCCTTTTCTTTATTTTTTTTCTAGTTCATTAATTATGTTTAATTTTTTTATTGTAAGTATTTTAATTTTATTTTTTAATATATATTTTAAAAATAAATTTTAATATTAACACACACATATATATATATATATATATATATAACATTTTTTCTTATTTTTTATTTCGTTTATTAAAAAATTAATATTTTTCAATTTAATTTATTTGAAAATATAAGTTTTAATATTTTAAATAAAAAATTAATTTTATATATATATATATATATATATATATATATATATATATACATATATGTTAATTTTTATTTCTAAAATATATCTTTTTTTTCCAATACATTACATAAAATATATATATATATATATATATATTTATATATTTTTTAAATTTATATTAAGAAATATGAAAACGTAAGAAAAAATAATAAACTAAAAAAAGATTTAAAATTTAGAAAAAACATAATTTAAATAAAGTTAAAACACAATTAATATTTTTGTTTTAAAAAAGTTAAATATTTTTTTTTATTTCGTTTTTTTTTTAATTATAATTATTTTTTCTTTAGTTTATTATTTCTTTGTTTTATTTATTATTTGTCTTTTAATATATATTTAATTTTATTTATATATAATATATTTTGGAAGTATATATATATATATATATATATATATATATTTATATTAAAATGCGGAAGCATGAAATTTTACTTCGATGTCAACTTATGAAAGTATTCTTCATCAAAAGTCAATATTCATAAACAAATATCAAAAGATATTTTTGTGATTTTAAAATTATTTGGAGATGCAGATAATTTTTGTAGGTACCGAAAGAAAGTCCCAAATCTAATTCAGAAAATATTGTAAAATGTATAATTTTGGATTAATTGTTGAAAACATCCAAAATACTTCTTTTGTTACATAATGATATTTCTAAAATAATTTAAAATATATTAAATAGATAATCGATTCAACTTAATAAATATTAATATATCTTATTTTTATATAACAAAAAGTAAAAAAGTTAGTCTTAATACAAAAATAAATTTTAGTTTTATTAATTTTATTAATGATTGAGATAACCAAACAAGTGCTTAGTATTTAGTATTTAGTAATAGGTAGAAAATTATAATAATTTTATAATTGTTCTAACCTTACATATATTTTAGATTCACTTAAGAGCTTTGACTAAAAATTAATTGCATATTAATACTATTTTTTTTTCTTTGTTTGAGAAATGTGACAACTATAAACAATCATACTTAATTATTTCAACTATTAGTAAAATTAAAAAAATTAACAAAAATATTTTTCTTAAACATTTTTTTATTGTTATACTAAAAATAAAATATTATACACTAAAGGGACTATTTACCATATATATATATATATATATATAATATTTATTCATAAATAAAACTTGTAAATATTTAAGCTCTTAAAAAGACCAAAGAAGGTTCACCTAGTTTAATCTACAAGTGACTAACCATAGCTTTCCACTTTATTCTAATTTACAGTGGCACACTCAATTCTAAATAAGAAAATCATATCTAGTGAGAAATGTGTTAATTATTTTTACTAAAGATTTTACTTTATTTTAAAAAGATATATACCTTTTTAATTAGATATCTTTACATTATTATTATTTTAAAATTTAATTAAATGTATTTATATATATTACATTGTTATATGTTTATAAAATATATAAGCGATTCTAATATTTATTTATATTTTAATTAATTTTTTAATAATCAAATTTAGATTTTTTTTAAAATACAAATTTTAATTCTTTAAAATTTCAATTAATTTTTCACAAACAGGTGTGTAATAAATAATAAAACACATATTAACATTTTAAATGTGACTATATTTAAATTTATTTTACTTTATATTCAATATGTATTCTACTTCTATTCAATATGTATTATAAATAAATATACGACTATTTATATGAAAAATTAATTAATATTTTAAAAATTAAATTTAAATCATTAAAAAAATGAATGAAACATAAATAAATATTAAAAATATTAATAAATTTTTTAATAAACTTGTAATATTGCATTAATATTTAGAACTTAATTACTATAAATAATATCAGTTACAATACTAATGTTACTAATGTTATAAATAAGTACATTTAAATATATCTATCTATAATATATTTTAGAGTGGGGGTGTTTTAATAAGAAAATTTTCATTTATAACTATTAAATATGTATTGATGAAGAGAAAAAAGAATGATTGTAGTACGGTTTTCATATTGGAATAATTATAATTATTAAATATATATATATATATATATATTTATGTTTCAGCCACTGAGGTTTGTTATGTACTCTTGAGGGCTTATTTTCTGGTTAACCCGTATTGTATCATATTCAAAAAACACCCCTACAAAATCAAAGACTACTTGTCACCAAAAATGTAATGTAGGTCATCATCACTCCATATCCATGCAGCCTCAGCCCTCCTCTGCTACCCTTAAAATTGAAAACTGCATTATTAACTACGAAGAATAAGGATAGTTGCTCATAAAAAAATTAAAAAATACAGAAAGTACATATAAATTCAATGTGCAGCACAGGAAAGATAATATTTCACCTATATAATACCAAAACTCAGCTGCATTCCACATTTTAAATATATGTCACCAAAATGAGCATAGTGTTTTCATGAAACCCACATGACCAAATTCCATGATTTATATATCTGAAAATAGTCCATCACAGAACAAAAGATGAATATATTGAAAGATCCAAAAACAAGTTTGAAAGGTTTAGTTGTTTAGTTGTTTCATTCTAACTTTTTGAGCTCTAAAGAAGTGAAAAACATCGGGAATCCATGTTGCTTGAATTTGTTCATTTGTATAATCAATCTTTGAGTGTGTTTCATTTCTTCTAACATAACCAAGACAAGGGAAACTTGATATTAGAGCCCTAAAATCTGTTTTATTGGGTATTCTTCCACTTAGAAAGGACCTGAGAAAATCCACTGTAACAATAAATCAGTAATCAACATAGCTCATAACACTGTCAAGCATGATAGACCAAGAACGTTGAAGTAAATAGGCATTTTAGTTAGGAAAAACTTGATAGAGGCTTATCAATTACTCTACATGTACCCACCCAAGAACAGCTTGCACAAATCTCAAGAAGGGTTGAACAGTTTCACATTTGACAGAATTGTAACTAAGATAGGGATGACAGAATCTGTATGCTGTTAGTTAGTAACCGGTATAAAGCTTATTGAGAGACATTTACTTCCTTGATCGGTAGGACTAAAGTATGTAAATCCATAGGTTATTCAGAGACATATGTATCCCATCCTAATTTTCAAGCCTAACTAAATTATCCTCAAGAGTTGTGCCTAAGTTAATAATATTTTTTTTCTGCATCTCTTGCTACTCTGCTATACCAATAAAAACATCAATACTAATAATATAATTTGCATATAAACAAGTTTCATTATGTAACGTTTTCATGTTCCTAACGCCAGTTCAATCTATCCCAACACAGATGATGGATGGACCTGCTTTACATATTTACATATTGAAAACACGATACATAACTTTGCATAACAACATATATCACCATTCTAGTGCATTTTAGTTAGATCAGTTTGGACATCCAAATCTTAACTTTTCTTCATACATGTTGGTTACGTTCAAATACGCATTCAAGCACCAATCAATCAGCATGTATTGCAGCTATAAATTTGAAAATCAAATATAAAGGTCATAACTCGAAACTAATTACAAACAACACATACCTGCTCCAAGTTTTCAACCTTTTCAGATAAATCTCTAATCATATCTTCATTATCCATGTTTAATGTTTTCACACATTTGTTTCTTCGTCTTCCCTGATTCAACTTCTGAAAAAAAACATAAAAAGTAAAAGCAAATAAATAAAAAATTTCAATTCTTTTTTTAAATAAAAATAAATAAAATTACCTGACAATAGTAACAACAACAATTCCTCATTTTCTTGCATCAACGCTTCTAAGTCTGTGGAACGCTTACAATGAAACATTTCAATCTCCTCTTTAATGTCTTTCAAGAGGATATTCATGACCCGACGATCGTATCGCAAGTTGTCTTCAAGAGCATTTATATGATTATTGTGCTCTTTCTGCTGGGTTTTAAATTTATCATAATCCATGCCTATCAATGATAATTAACAATTTTCAATATCATCATAGAAATCTAAATAGTAAAAATAGATAAAAAAAAGAAAAGAAAAACAGGACTTATTCATATATTATTCGAGATCGTGTAATAATTTTTCAATTGCATGATACGTAACTTACAAAGTAAGAGAGGTAATTGTGATGTTCAAATGAAACAAAGGAAGCAAATTGATGATAGCCCATATATGAGAGATAATGAAAGTGTTAAGAGTATATAAAGCAGTGATAAAGAAGAGTAGTTGCCAAGCTGAGTAACGATGGCGTGTGATCCAAGTGGGGGCATTAAGGTGATGGAAGAAGCAATATTGAACTGAGTTAAATAGACTTAAGTGGTGTGACTGTGTACTTCTATAATAATATTGGTATACATTTGTATCAATGTATCTTAAAAAAAAATCGCACAGCCCAAAAACAGAGACCAAACACTTCACGGCCTCCCCAAATTATAAAACAAACAAGTATGCAATGTCCTACAAACCAGCTCCAATTTTCTCTCATCTCTGCCCATGCATCCTTTTTCAAACTCTTAAAACACAAGACTTCATTCTTTTGGAAACCAATATTTGCCGAAGGCAAGAAAACTAGAGCAACAACTACTAGCTGCCTTTTTAACATAGCCTTGCTAGATGGATTGTTTAACTTAGTCCTTGTCTATCATTTTACTAAGACTCTACCTCAAAGTTTAGGGAATTAAGTGCATAACATTCAGTAATGAATTACTTTCTGACAGCTAAATGCATTTTTGTAAGTCAACTTTAGAGTTCAAGAATAAAACAACCATGAAAATACAATATTTACAAGTATTCTTCCCTTTTGAAAGGACCTGAGAAAATCTACTGTGACAGTAAATCAGTAATCAACATAGCTCATAACATTGTTAAACATGGTAAGACTAAGAACGTTGAAGTGAATAGGCATCTTATCAAGGAGAAACTTGATATTGGCTTATCAATTGCTCTACATGTACCCACTCAAGAACAGCTTGCACAAATCTCAAGAAGGGTTGAACAGCTTCACATTTGACAGAATTGTGACCAAGATAGGGATGAAGAATACATACTCACTATCTTGCAGAGGGGCGTAAGAATCTATATGCCGTTAGTTAGTAACCTGTATAAATCCCAAAAATCATGGGAGTACAGCTTACTGAGACATTTACTTCCTTGATCAGTAGGACTAAAGTATATAAACCCATAGATTATTTAAAGAAATATGTATCCCATCCTAATTTTCAAGCCTAACTAAATTATCTTCCAGAGTTGTGCCTAAGTTGAATAATATTTTTTTTCAGCATTCTCTTGCTTCACTCTGCTATACCAATAAAAGCATCAATAACAATAATATAATTTGCATATAAACAAGTTTCATTAGTAACGTTTTCATGTTCCTAACGGTAGTTCAATCTATCCCAACACAGATGATGGATGGACTACTTTATATGTTGAAAACACTGATACATAACTTTGCATAATAATATATATCACGATTCTGGTGCATTTTAGTTAAATTAGTGTGGAGATCCAAATCGTAACTTTTCATTCATATATATTGGTTACTTTCAAATACTCATTCTAGTACCGATCAATCAGCTACAAATTTAAAAATTAAATATAAAGGTTAGAACTCTGGACTAATTACATTAAATATTAACAAACATTAAATAAAATATCACATACCTACTTCAACTTAACAATCAATTTAGCATGCTTTGAAAATAAACCTGCAATCGTATCTGTAGTACTCTTTTTTGATGTCTCCATTTCAGCATCCAGCATTGAGATACGGTCATACGCTTCCCCCAACAACCTTTCTCCCTCCATCTTATCAGTTTTCAGCTTTTCTAAAGTTTTGTTTATTTCCTTCATCTCCCCGCGTATCATTTCTCTCTCTGTTTTCATTGATTTAACATCTGAAAAGAAAAACACATCAAAAATAAAAACAAATAAATAAAAAATTTCAATTTTTTTTAAATAAAAATAAATAAAATTACCTGACAATAGTTCCTCATCCTCTTGCCCCAAGGCTCCTATGGCTTCAGAATGTTGAGCATGACTCGATTCAATCTTGACGGAAAGGTTTTTCATGAGCATATTTATGGACCCGCTGTATTGCATATTGCGTTCCAGAGCACTTATGTTATCACTGTGCTTTTTCAGCTGAGTTTTAAAGTTATTCACATCCATTCCTATCCATGATAATTAACAATTTTCAATATCATCATAGAAAACTAAATAGTAAAATTTGATAAAAATAAAGAAACATGACTCATTTATATATAATACAAGATGATTTGTAGCTTCCAAAGTAAGAGAGGTAATTGTGATGTTCAAATGAAATAAAGGAAGCAAATTGATGATAGCTCATATATGAGAGATTATGGAAATGTTAAGAGTATAGAAAGCAGTGATAAAGAAGAGTAGTTGCCAAGCTAAGTAAAAGAGGCTTGTGATCCAACTGGGGGCATTAAGGTGATGGAAAAAGCAATATTGAATTGAGCTAAATAGACTTAAGTGGTGTGCACCGTGTACTTCTATAATAACATTTACATATATAGTTGTATAATTGTATCTTAGAAAAAAATCTCTCAGTCCCAAAAATAAAACCAAACACTATACGGCCACCCCAATAATAATAATAATAATGCTTCAACCATCACCTTTTTACACTTACACTTGTCTAAACACTCTCATCTTTTCTAACTGCACCACTTTATTTCCTAAGCTCTTTATGTTTTCTCTTCCTAAATATTATGGAAATCTTATGGAGTACCAAGAGGTTGAAACCATGCATGGTCTCATTTAAATGGATTTGCTAATGCGTCTGCAATGACATGGCCTTTTCCAACCGACCCCTAAAACACTGTTGCAAAATTATTCCTCTATGGATGCATTGATATTGCATTTGGAAACTTGAAGTCAGAAGAGGAAAGTATGAGCTTATGAACTTCTAAGCCTGAAACTGGTTCAATCATTTCAAAAACTGAGGGTGGAAGAAGTCCCCAAATTGGTGAAAAAGGTAAAAGACTTTAATGTCAAGCTCTATTCAGTTTCAAATCATTAATAATAACTTCCTAATTTATTTTTTCTTGACAGAAGTAAACCTCCAATTGAATTTACTGGAAAACCAAAACTAAGATAAAGAAACGATGAAGTAATCAAAGCTATTTACTTTGATGGGAAAAACATACACAATAACACAACACAATTGACTCATCATACACAATAACAATCCATAAACATGAGAAAAGCAACGCAAACCTAATCCAAAAACAACATGATACAATAAACAATTTGAAATTGGATGAACACAAAACCGCAATTCAACAGCAGAATCATTCAACACAATCAGTCCAGAAACAGCGGAAAATCACAACGTGAAATAGGGCAACATCGAAAAATTTGGGTTTTCCATTTTGAGAAATCAAACTGACCTCAAATTTGCAGTTTCGTCGATGTCGAGAGTCGGTTTGGAAACGAAACTCTGGATCGAAGGATGAAGGTGAGGCCAACTTTTCGTTCTGCATTTTTAAAGTTGGGCCCACCTACGAACTGGATCCAAAATAAGTAATTAAATATTAAAATCTTTAAAATTAATTTTATTGCTATATTAGTATTTTACAATTTTATTAAATATAACTTCGTCACTATTAACAATTTTATTTAAAATAATTAAAATTTGTAGTAGTTAATATACACTTAGAAAAATGTTTTTTTAGCAATTATTTTGTGACGGTCAAAAAAATTGTTAAAATTATATTTTATTCCGGTTAATTTTTTAGCCGTCACAAATTTATATGTATTATTTTAAATTTGGTTATTTTCTTTACAAGTTACAATATTTTTTATACTATAATAATTTGTAGCATAGCTCCTTCATTAGTACGAAGTCTTCTTCTTTCGTTCTTCTACTAATCTCTACACAGTTTATGAAACAAAAATCGTGGCTCTACTGAACTTTTCTCCCTTCTAAACATTCTTCCGAGCATGAACTGAACGACAGCAACGAGGACCGCGAGCCGTATGAGTGTTCGGAGGCAAAGGATCTGAATCCAATATACGTTGTAGATGTTACGGTTACGATTGTGATTTGAGTATGGAAATTGTATCTGACGTTTTGAGATTATTGTATTGTGGTGTCGATTATTGATGCAGATTGAAATTCGAAATAGTGATATGTTAGAATTTTTATTTTTTATATCATGTTTTAGGAAATATATGCATTAAAAAAGTGTAACAACTAAAATTAAGGGGTAAAAACATTATAACAGGGTTTAAATTTAAATTATAGGGGTAAAAACATTATAATAGGGTTGAAACGTAAACAAAAACATCAGCGACTAATGAATTGCATCGTAAGGATAAAAAAACACTTAAAAGATGCTTTTAGTATTGACATACATTATAAAGAATTTAAATTTGCTTACAACGAGCAGAGGTGTGCAAAACTTCTACAAAGTACTAAAGGTTCCAGAACTATCGGTAAATAACAGGTGTTCAAGAACTGTCAGTACATACTAAGGGTTCTAAAACTGACGATAAATACTAGGGGTTTCAAACCGCCGGTAAATACACAGGATTTCAAAATCGCTGGTAAGTACTACTTTATCAGAGATTAGTTGAAACTACCAGTAATTCAATAACGACAATGGTTTTTATAGGGAAAAAGTAAAAAACGGATAACTTCTTTAGCAGTGGTTAAAACATCCGAAAATGCAAAAAATAACTCCTAATATAAATTATTTTTCTTGTAGTGATTTTTAGAGTTGTCAAACCGAGTAACTTGGCTCGACCTGATCCAACTCGGTCCGATCCACCACGAGTTGTCCACTTAGTGAACCAATCTAACCCGGCTCACTTATTAGTGAGCTAAAAAAATTTGAACCCAGCCCGACCCACCATGGGTTGACAGGTTAAATGGATTGGTTCACTGACTCACTTAATTAAAAAGAATACAATTTTTTTTCTTTAGCTCAAAAAAACTAAATTATAATTATGAATAAAATCTAAATAAACATTAATAGAATCAAAATACAATTCAAAAAGATGTTAAACTCCAAATACAAATTAAAATCACAAAAATACAAATTACCAATGTGTTAGATAAAAAAACAACCTAATTTGACTTAAATGCAAAACCTAATATAATAAAAAATATTTATATGATCTTTTATATCCGGATCGATAAAAATAAAAAAATATTAAAATAACGATTTCAATTTCGATCTTTGTTAAATTTAAAATTCCTAATTAAAAATGTCAAAATCTGTAAAAGTATGTTTGAATTTAAAATTTAAAATCCAAATTATTCTACAAAAATTAATTCTTTTTACTATATTATTTTAATACTCTTAAATAACTTTCACATGTTTTTAACATATGAAAAGAGTCTGTATTTAGAATATAAACAAATTCGTAATAATGAAAAATTCAACAAATTTATTGGTTCTTAAAAATTAATATTTTAGTATAAAAATTCATTATATTTAATAATAATATAATAATATCATAACATTATAATAATAAAAATTAAATAGTAATATAAAATATAAAATAAATAATATAATAATAATATTGATAACAAATTACATAATTAAACATTAGAAATAGCACTTCATTAAAATTGCAATATAACTACGTCAAATTTAAATAAAAATTTTAAAAGTAAATTTAATAATGTAGGTATAGATGTAATATTAAAAGTGAAAATAATAAAATTTTAAACTTTTGAAGATAAAAAAGAAGTAACTAAACATTTCAATTTCATTTTGTTTCTAAAATTTAGATTCACATTGTTAAAGATAAATTTAAAATGATAAAAAAGTTTGAATTTGAGAATTGAAATTACAAAAGATTGTAAAACTTTGGTAACAAAATTTGTATTTGATATTTAAAATGAAAAAACGGTAAAAGATTGGAACTTTCATTTATTGCAAACCTTTTTCAAAAGAGTTCACATTTAAAATAAAAACAAACTTTAGCAACAGAAAAATCTAAAACATTTATGCGTTATTAAAAATATAATAATATATTAAAATAAATAATAATACTTAATAATAATAACATAATATTACAAATATAATAATAAAATTGAATTATTATATAAAAATTAAATAAATAATAATTAAATTGACATCTTTAATAAACTAAAAATAAATTAAATAATTAAATATTTGAAAAATACTCAATTTAAATAAGAGTATACTTATGTTAAACTTAAATAATAACTTAAAAATTCATTTCTATATTATAGACATAATCATATTATTAAAATGTGAAAATCATGAATTATTTAAAAAAATTTAAATATAAAAATAAGTAACGATTTCAATGTCAATTTATTTTTTTAATTTTAATATCATTTTTTTTAAATTAAGATTCATATTATCAAAAATATTAAAAATTTGAAATTCAGAATATATGATAATAAAGTTTAAATTTAGAATTTGAAATAAAAAAATTGTAAAACTGTGGTAATAAATTTGAATTTAAAATTCAAAATCCAAAAAATTAAAAAATTATAATTTTTTTAATGAATATTTTTAATGTTTTTAAGTGTACTTTCGCATATTTTTAACCTATGGAGAATAATTTGCATTTGAAATGGAAACAAAATCTAGAAACCGGAGAATTAAAAATATTTTATTTTTCTTAACATTATAATAATATATTATAATATGTAATAATATTTAATAAAAATATTATAACAATACTAATATAATAATAATAATTAAAATATGATGTAAAATAATAAATAAATTATTAAGTAATGATGTCATTAATGTACTAAAAATAAATTAAATAATAAAATATGTGAAATAATACTTCATTTAAAATTATAATATATTTATGTCAAATTTTAATAATAATCTAAAAATATTTAATAAGAGGTGTATAAATTAATCTTATAGGATTGTGATTTTTTGTCAAGAATTGTATTCTTTTATTTATTTTTTTGTTTTTAATCTCATTTTAAATGCATTAAAGTTATACGTGTTCAACATGTGAACATTAAAATGAAGTTATCCATATTGAAATTCAAAATATTTACGTTTCAAGTTTGTCCTTTCTGTTAAGTTTGGGTTGACGCCGTTAGAGGGAGTGTCACATGTCAGTTTCTCAATTTTTTGATTTTTATTTTTATTTTTTTGAATTCTTTTAAAAAAATCAAAAAAACTGCCACGTGTCAAGCTGTCGTTGTGCCACGTGGCAGTGACAGAGTGATGTGGTAGTGATAATGTCAGGTGTCAGTGTTATGTCAGATGTTATTTCCTTAGTCTCAATTTGTCCCTGTATTTCAATTTTTGTCTCAATTTAGTCCTTATTTTTGTAAAAATAATCCAATTTCGTCCCTCTCCAAATTAAAACAAAAATTAATTTTTATATAAATGTTATACAAATATTTTTATTAAATTTGATATTTTTATTATATATTTTTAACATAGCTAAATTTATTTAAAATTGTATTTCACATTCAACTTTACTTAAAATTGTTTTAAAATTTTAAATTTATATGTTTTTTATTGTTACATGAACTAGTTAATTTATGATTTTTTTCTATTAATATTATTTTCTATTAACAACTTTAAAACAATTCGGGTACCAAGTTGAGATTTTGACTCCAAAATGGGGATCAAAGACATGATTAAACGAACATAATATTATCAAATATTATATATTAGGAGGATGATTGTTTCTTCAATATCAAATACTTTGAAATAAATTATAATTGTTTACATTTTAGATTAGAATACCAAATAAAATTTCATGAGAACCAAAACTTTCATGAGAACCAAAACATTTATTAAATTTGCAAACATTAATGAAATCTAGTTGATAAAGTTTAGAACTATTTTTAAAAAAATATGAAAGGAAAACAAATATTCAAATTAAAATATATTTTAAATGTTTGTTTACTTAAATTTTTTAAATTCTAATGAATCTCTTTTTTATACACTAATAAAAATTATAATACATTACTTGATCAAAATGGCGCAAAAAAAATAAAAATAAACATAATAATAAAATTTTGACATAAATCTTGTATCTTTTGAACTCCAATATATGTTGGATGGTGATAAAAAATATTCATGAAAATTACATTAAATTTTTATATTGTAGTAAATACAATTTATTTATACAATTATAGTGAAAAGGATTACAATATGATTGATAATGAGTTAGAAAATAAAAAATAATTAGATAAAATATATCAAAACAATATTTTATATGATGAAAATAAACAACAAATAAAAATATTAAAAAATTAACAAATATGTGTCTTAAAAACAATGAGAGATTATTGAAAGAAATTGTATAAAGAAAAACAAATGTATAATTAAGGGTATGATAAGATGAAAAATACCTCAGAGATCTAAGAAAACTTATCAAATATCAACATATATATACTCAATGGTTGAGAAATAACAAAAATTATTTTAGCGAAACAAAATAGTTCTTTAAATGAAACAAAAATGAATAATAATAAGTAAATAAATTTTTTTTATATTACATAGTAAATGAAAAATTTATGCTATTAAACACTTAAATTGAGAGTATTAAACATTCTTATGTAAAAGGAAAATATACAATAAATAAAAATATTAAAAAATAATAGAAATATTCAAATGTGAGACATAAAAATGGCGGGGACGGGTATTATGGCGGGGATATGTACATCCCCATACCCATCACCATACCCAATTGAAAAAGTCGGGGATTCCCCGTACCCATACCCAGTCAATGTGGGGATTCCCCGTCAAAACGGGGACGAGTTCGGGCAATACCCACGGGGCGGGTGTATTTGCCATCTCTAGTTTTATTTATATCAATAGAGCAAATTATCTTTATTAACAATTTAATTTTGATGAAATTTTTTTAATCTATTTTAAACAATTTAAGAAAAATGATATCAATATTTTGAAAATCAAAACTAAATTGAAATTTACAAATTTGAAGGATTAGTATAATATTTAAAATAAAACAATCAGAAAAAAAAGGTAATTTAATCTAAAATTTATTTTGATACTTATATATGTGGGCTATGATATTGTTTAAATGTTTATTTTGTCCTGTTACATGATGGGATGGATGCATATCACAGAATTTGGATTCTCTGTTGAGTTTTTTTGTGTTCTTCCTCTACTTTGCCTTCATAATATATTGATTATCATTAATTTTAACGTTTTAAAATATATTAAAAATATATTTAAAATATCAATACAATATATTTTTAATGCTCAGCAAAAGACATCACAAAAAAATCAGTAAAAAATCTAGTCAGAGAAGCTACTTGATGATCCCATTTCAACCAAAGCAAGAGTAAACCTTAAAAAAATATTTATCATATATATTGAAGAAATATACTTTTAGGATATTATTTGACTCATGAGACTTATTTTCAATTCTTTTTTAGTAGAAATGTTTATCAGGGTAGGTGAGCTTGCTCAATTATTTATTTGCTACTATAGATGAAACGGTAGGTTCCTTACTAAAGTACGATTCTCCTGGTCAAAAAAGTAATATTAGGAATGATAATGGAGCTTAACCAAATAACTAAATCAGAGTTTTAAATTTGAATATGATTCATTAGAAAGATGACATTCAATGCTGAGAAGATACTCCTATTTACCTACAATACACGTGTACATAGTATAAGTAGATAGATTCTTCATTGGATCCAATTTGTTTATGTAGTTCTGGCAAGTAGAAGAATTAAAAGACCGTAGATAGCAAAACCTTAAATAATAGGGATAAATGATTATAATTAAGGTGGACATAAAATCTAGTTTGTTTGATCCGATATAGTTTTGATCTGAGCTGTTTCACTAAAAGTTAATTTTTTAGAATCTTTGAGTTTGAATTCATATTTCTTAATTTTTCAAATCAAATTTTTTATTTTATTTTTATGAATTTTAAATTTTGGACAGTCTAAATTTAAATTTAGTATTTGGATCAAACTATAATCTACTAAAATCTGAACCATGTAAGTTCCATTTTCAGTTATATATGTTTGGGCCTAGCTATTTGTGGGCCTAAGGTCGGCCCAGTAAGGGGACCCCAATACACAGAGCCAACTTCTCACTCTCACTTGGTCACTTTTTCAGAAAACAGTTTCCTCTCCTCTCTTGTCTTCTGTTAGGAGCTCTGTTAGGGCACGCTCTTCATCCACCTTCGAGCTAACGAAACCCATCTAGTACCTTATGGTAAGTTGAACTTCAGAGTTCTTTGGTCTATTCCCTCCTCATTTCGTTGTTTGGGCATGTTGGTTGGGTAGGGTTCCAAGTATTTACCTCGTTTTGCCCTGGTTTTCACTTTTCAGCTCACTACTCGAGTTCCTGGAGCTGTGGTACACCCCTTAGTTAGGATCTGTTGCTTTTGGTGCTCAAAATAGAGGTAAGGGAAGCTAGGGTTTCAAGTTTAAAGTTATTATTTCATGTGTCTGTTCTGCTCCATGTGGTGGGTGCTTAAATGGTGTTTAAATCATGTGCAAATAGTTGGTTTACGTTCTGGATATTGCTCTGTGTTGTTTTTCTGCCTTGCATGTGTGGAATAGTGGGGGAGAAATGATATTCTCGCCCAGGCGAGCTCGTCTCGCCTAGGCGAGAATACCAGCAACTCGCTCAGGGTTCTGCCTCGAGCACTCGCCTAGGAGAGGGGCTGCGTTTTAAGTGACAGGCCAACTCGCTTAGATGAGACAGCCTCACCTAAGCGAGATATCGTGAAACCTCCTAGGACCCACTGTTGTAGGCTCGCCTAAGCGAGAGCCCGTCGCCTGAGCGAGACAACTTCTCTCGTCTGGGCGACGACTCCTAGCTTGAGCGAGGCTGCTACAACGGGTGGCTTCAACTCTGTTTTTCTCTCTGTTTTGATGGGTGAATTGTGTGATTTATTTACTTACCCTCTTCCAAAACCTGAAGCATGTGAATATATATGGTTGCTTGATTTTTATGAACTAAAAGTTGGTATGTTGGCATGAGTAACACTTGGATTTTGGTTGGTTGGTTGAGAACTTGCATGAGAATTGGATGTATGAAATAAAGGTTGTGGTTATGGTATAAGAGACATGAACTGTGTATGTGTTAGGAGTAATTCCATAAGTCTCGTGGGGAGATCTCATGGTGGTGTGTAGTGTATATGTTAAGATATGGATTCAAGTAAGGACCGCATCCCGAAACTCTAATGGGTTAGTGAGTCTCAGGTAGAGCAAACTGACCCAAGTGGTGAAAGCGGCGGGAGGCCCTAGTCTCTGGCAGGATAATGGCCTTAGACGCTTAAAGGCTAACCTTGTGTGTGGTAGGGTGAAACCCATTGGCAATGGCTCTGCAGAGTAGTAGAGGCCACCACAAGTGTAAGCTTCCAGTGAATCCGATCTTAGCATATTTATCCGGATAATTGAGTCATAGTGTCCTGCTTGTCTGTCATAACATGATTCTCGGTGCTTACTGATTTGCATGCTTGGACTGTCTTACGTACTTGTCTGCTATAATATGTTAAATTTAAATTACACTAGTTTACCCTTGCATTTTGTGTATGTTTCTATTATATTTTCTCCTTTGCGATGATCACCTTTTGGTGAGAGTAGACGAGAGGGTCAACATGCAGCAGCACTGCCACTGCGCTGGCGCCTGGCGGCCAACCCCGTGCCGCCAGGCGGTGCTTGCCATATGGATATTTTTTCTAGATGTTCCCAACACTCTTAGCCCAACCAATTTTCTTTCTTTATGAACTCTCATCACTCGCAATTCCAATCCAATCACAGTCACAACAATTCAATATTTAATTATAAGGCTTAATTATCATTTTGGTCCTCTAATTTATTGGGTTGGTTCACTTTGGTCCCCTTATTATTTTTAGGTTCAATTTGGTCCTCTAATTCTTTAGTCCCCCAATTTTTTAAGATGATTCAATTTTGTCCTCTCTAATTTGATACCAAATTAGTAATTAAGTTTAATTACAACTTATATATACATATTAAAATAATTTTTATTATATTTATAGATTAAATTACTCCATCTAACTATTCAAATTATTATTTTTTTTACATGTATAGAAACTTTCAAGTGTAAAAAATTACAAGTGAAAAATATAACAAATGAAATAACATGAGTATTTAGGGAGTGATTTGATGTATAAATGGTAAAAAATTATTTAAACATGAATGTATAAATTGTAATTAAGCTTAATTATTAATTTGGTCTCAAATTGGAGAGGACAAAATTAAATCATTTAAAAAAATTGGGGGACTAAATTGAATCAAAATTGTAAAAAGAGGGACTAAATTGAAAACAACCAATGTTAGTTTGACACGTGGCACAATCGTGACCTGCCACGTGTCACAACCATAAGATGACACGTGTCACAACTATAAGGTGACACGTGGCAGTTTAATTTTTTTTAAAGAAAATTTAAAAAAAAAATTTAAAAAAATTTAAAAAAAAATAAAATAAAAATTTGAAAATTCCACAAAATGACACGTGGCATGTACGGAGACGGTGTTAAAGTTGACTTAACGGCAGGGACCAAATTGAACCTTTTAAAGAATTAGAGGACCAAATTGAACCTAAAAATAATAAGGGGACCAAAGTGAACCAACCCAATAAATTAGGGGACCAAAATGATAATTAAGCCTTAATTATAATGATCCACTATTCCTATATCCAATTCACAGTATCCCCTTTCAAATCATAAATACCGATATCACACATTCAACCCTAAACTCATATGCACTGTTCCATTCGTTTAAGCCCTCGATTACGTGATTATATCCACTGCTGATCATCAATATTACTCCATAATAATTACCACTGACCTTTGCCCCCACCAGATTCAACCTAAAATGCCAGAAAAACCCAGAACGAGTCAGATTGCCCCGCGCCGCCTGGCGGTTTAACCAGCCAACCCAGTAATTGGTTAAGACGCCTTGCGTCGCCTGGCGGCCGGGAGTGTGCCGCCAGGCGGTTCCTCTTCCAGGAACCCAGAACACACAAAAATGCATGAGTCGCCTGGCGGTGGTTCGTCACCCGCCAGGCGGTTTCTGGAAAAATCCCAGAAACGCAGAAATTTAAAGAATTAACAGTGCACAACCATCCAATATACCATACATCAGAATTATTAATAATAATTATAAAATTACGGAGTCCAGCTCCCCTAACCTGGATCCTTAGCTTAAATTTGAACAATTGATGAAACTCTCCCTTGATCACCACTAGCCAACCTCGGGTTCCCTCAATTCCGCCTCCAAACTCCCTCACGTCAGACCCCTCTCACTCACCCTTGTCTTTATTTTTCTAAGTCTAATTTCAGCCTTGCCAAAACCTTGCCTAAACTCTAACTTTTGCCTTTTAAACTAGTATTTTAGGTTACCCAAAACATTAAAACGAAATTCAGCTCATTTACTTTTTAATAACCATCCATCTCGTGAATGCAGTCCCCCCTTGACCGTACTGATTCCCATGGTTTCTGTTAACCTTTCCAATTCCCTCTAAAGTCACCATTAGCAAAATAAAAATAAGCATAAGTTCCATTTAGAATTTCCAAGGTTTGAACCCATGACCCCCATGGTTTCTGTTAACCTTTCCAATTCCCTCTAAAGTCACCATTAGCAAAATAAAAATAAGCATAAGTTCCATTTAGAATTTCCAAGGTTTGAACCCATGACCCCTTTGTTACCACTCAAGTGCATAACCACTTCAACCAATCATGTTTCATGCTAACCATCACAATTCAAGCATCATATCATAACAGAACATGCTTTCATAGATTGAAATAATAATATTAACACAAAAAGTATCATGCATAGGACTCGAACCCAAGTCCTCTCACACAATCAAAGTACTCTCAACCACTTGAGCTAGTACTTTTCCACGTCATACCAACCATAATTTAATGCCATAATTATTTTCCCTCCCGTATTTATTAATTAATTAATTATGTAATTAATTAAATTCTACGGGTCTTACAATACTCCCCCCTTTTTAAATTTTTCGTCCTCGAAAAAGAGAACTTACCAGGGAAGAGATGAGGATAGGACCGCCTCATGACATCGTCCATCTCCCATGTCATTTCTTGAGTTGCCTCATCCCATAGGACTTTCACGATTCTGATTTCCTTCCCTCTGAGTTGTTTTGTTTGAGAATCCAAGATTCTCACTGGTCCGGCTCCAATGGTCAAGTCTTCCCGTATCTGCACATCGTCATCCTCCAGAACATGTGTAGGATCGACTATGTATTTTCTCAACTGTGACACATGGAAAACATTATGCAAGTTTCCCAAGTGTGGTGGCAATGCCATCTCATACGCTGCGGGACCAATCCTCCTCATGATCTGATATGGTCCAATGAATCGAGGTGTCAACTTCCTCGATTTAAGTGCCCTGCCAATACCTGCAGTAGGGGTCACTCTGAGAAATACGTGGTCCCCTGCCTCAAACTCAAGCGGCCTCCTCCTCTTGTCTGCGTACGACTTCTGCCTGCTTTGAGTCGCGCGCATCCAATCCTGAATCACCCTCACCTTCTCGGTGGTCTGCTGTAAGAACTCTGGCCCAAGAACCACTACCTCGCCATCCTCCTGCCAACACAATGGCGTCCTACATCTCCTACCATACAGAGCCTCGTAGGGAGCCATTCCAATACTGGTATGGTAACTGTTATTATACGTGAATTCTACCAACGGCAACACATCACTCTATGTACCCAGATGGTCTAAAACACAGGTTCTCAACAGGTCCTCCAACGATTGTATAGTCCGCTCAGACTGTCCATCTGTCTGAGGATGATAGGCGGAGCTCATCCTGAGCTGAGTACCCAAAGCGTTCTGCAACGACTGCCAGAACCTCGATGTGAACCTCGGGTCTCTGTCTGACACAATACTCGTTGGTACTCCATGTAATCTAACAATCTCTCGCACATACAAATCCGACAGCCTATCCATATTCATCTTCTGATTAATCGGCAAAAAATGAGCACACTTCGTCAACCTGTCTACTATCACCCAGATTGAGTCGTGCCCTCTCACTGATCTCGGCAGGTGAGTGATGAAATCCATGCAAATGTTGTCCCATTTCCACTGTGGAATGTCTAGAGGTTCTAACATACCACCCGGTCGCTGATGTTCTATCTTCGCTTTCTGACATACCAAGCAAGAAGCGACGTAATCAGCCACATCCGTCTTCATACCCGTCCACCAGAAAGAGGCTTTCAAATCCTTGTACATCTTAGTCATACCCGGATGTATGCTAAGACGACTCTTATGCCCCTCATCTAGGAGCATCTTTCTCAGAACCCTGCTGTTTGGAACACACACTCTCTCCCTGAACCGTAGAATCCCATCTCTGCCCATTCGGAAATCCTTCCTCTTCTCAATGCCCAACTCACCAATTATCAGCTGCAGTTCCTGATCCTTACCTTGTTCCACCCGGAGCTCATCTAGGAACTCATTCGTGATCCTCAACATGCTGCATCGTATCTGTCCAGGCCCCATTTCCAACCCCAGATTCATGTCCCTCAACTGTTCTATCAGCTCCAACTCTCTAATCATCATAGTTGATACATGAATTCTCTTCCTACTCAAGGCATCCGCTACGACATTAGCTTTACCAGGGTGGTACAATAGCTCAAAGTCGTAGTCCTTTAAATACTCCATCCAACGCCTCTATCTCATATTCAGCTCTTTCTGATCAAACAAGTATTTCAAGCTTTTATGATCGCTGAATACCTGGAACTGCGCTCCATACAGTTAATGCCTCCATGTCTTGAGGGCAAACACGAATGCCGCTAACTCCAAGTCGTGTGTCGGGTAATTCTTCTCATGCACCTTCAACTGTCTCGATGCATAAGCTACAGGCCGTTTATCCTGCATCAGCACATAGCCTAACCCCTGATACGAGGCATCACAGTACACCTCAAATGTTTTAGTCGTGTCAGGGATTGCCAATATCGGTGCGGTAGTCAGTCTTCTCTTCATATCTTCGAAGCAGGCTTCACACCCCTCTGTCCACGAGAAAGGCTGGTCCTTTCTCGTAAGCTGTGTAAGAGGACTCACCATCTTGGAGAAACCCTCCACAAACCGTCGATAATACCCTGCCAAACCTAGAAAACTCTGCACCTCTGAAACTGTTTGGGGCCTCTCCCACTTCACCACAATCCCTATCTTTGCCGGATCAACGGCTATTCCTTGGGTTGAGATCACATGGCCCAGGAATTGTACCTCTTCCAACCAGAATTCACATTTCGATAATTTCCCATACAACTGGTGCTCTCTGAGAATCCCCAACACTACTCTCAGATGCTCTGCGTGTTCTTCTATGCTCTCAGAGTAGATCAGAATGTCATCGATAAACACTACTACAAACTGATCTAGGTATGGCCTGAAAATCCTGTTCATGTAATCCATGAATATAGCCGGCGCATTGGTCACCCCAAATGGCATCACTACATACTCGTAGTGACCATACCGTGATCGAAAAGCAATCTTCTGGACATCCTCCGGCCTGACAAGGATCTGATGATATCCAGATCTCAGGTCTATTTTTGAGAACACCGCAGCTCCCCTCAACTGATCCAACAGATCATCAATCCTCGGCAACGGGTACTTATTCTTTATCGTTAGCTTATTCAGCTGCCGGTAATCAACGCACAACCGAGAGCTACCATCTTTCTTTTTCACTAACAGAACCGGTGCTCCCCACGGTGATGCACTCGGTCAGATGAACTTCTTTTCAAGTAGATCCTCAATCTATTTCTTTAGCTCGGCTAACTCAGCAGGCGCCATTTTGTACGGTGCCATAGAAACTGGCCCAGCGCCAGGGATGAGATCAATGGAGAAATCCACATCCTTGCTAGGCGGTAGTTCTGGAATCTCATCCGGAAATACATCTGCGTATTCATCCACTACCGGAATCCTGCTGATCTTCTCGGCCGTGTTCATCTTCTCTGCCTGAGCCACAATCATATAACATGTAGCTCCAGCCTCAATCTCCCTCATCGCCTGATTAGACGATATAAGTTCCAACCCCACCGTATTTGGAAACACTATCTTGCACTGCCCGCAATCAATGACGACATGGTTACTCGACAACCAATCCATGCCTAGAATCACATCTAAACCCTCCATCGACAAACAAATGAGATTCAGCCTGAACCTACGGCCTGCCACCTCCATAGGGCACCCCACGCACATAGAAGTGGTGGATACCTCTCTAGACGCTAGCGTCGCTACTAAAAGCTCGCACCCTAGCTCTTGCATCGTAAGCCCGAGCCTCCTCACACATTCATTAGACACAAACGAATGAGTGGCTCCCGAGTCGAACAACACCACCACCTCGTGGTCACACAACAAACATAGAAACTGTAAAAGGTTACCTGACTGTTTCGCCTCTGTGGTCGTCAAAGCAAACACACGCCCCGGTGCTTTGGGTCGATCTCCTACTGGCCTCTTAGCTGGTGCACCACCAGCTGGTCTTCTGTTAGGACACTGACTTGCAAAGTGCCCTGCCTGCTGACATACGTAGCACTTACCAATGCCACTGCCTCCACCTGTACTGCTGGCAGGTCTAGTACAATCTCTCCTCAAGTGCTCCGCGCCACAGTTATAATAATGTAGCCTCCCCCAGGTAGTCGGCGGTCTGCTATAAGGTTTCCTCTGTGATCGGACATCTGGGGTAGTCCTCTGTTGTTTTCCTCCACTACTCGACCCGGTCTCCAACTGCTCCACAGTCTTGGCCTGCTCGACCAAAACTGGAAACTCTCTAATCCGAAGCGGCACAATGAAGCGGCGTATCTCATGTTTTAGTCCGCCCTCGAACTTCCTACACCTCCACTCCTCGGTGACTACTGAAGTGTAGAAATGCGCCAGATATTCGAACCTCTCAATGTATGCCGCCACAGTCATGGTCCCCTGCTGAAGAGTAAGGAACTCTGCCTCCCGCTCGTGCCTCGCACTGTCGGGAAAGTACTTCTCCAGGAATCTCGTCCTGAAGGCAGTCCATGTCACCTGCTCCTCACGGGTCTGCATCCCCTGCCACCAGTACTCTTCGTCTGCCACCAGGAGAAATGTGACAAACAACAGCCTCTGCTCATCCGTGCACCCCAGCACTCTACAAATCTTCTCACATTCCCGCATCCAGGCATCTGCCTCATCAGGAGTGGCCTTGCCAGAGAACTTGGCCGGCCGGTGTTCCATAAAATCCTCCATAGATACTGGTCGGGTAGGTGCCACTACAACTCTGGGTGGCGCCGCTATGGGCTGCATCGCGTCCACCATACGATGGATCGCCTGAGCTATGTTATCAGCTCCAGTTGTGTTCCTCCTCCTCCTGTTAGCCATAGCTCGTGCACGCCACATATTATAGCTGTTCACACACACACAGCGCATATTAGGATTTCATATCCAGAAATAACAAATAATCACAGACAATTAGTCACGCAAACGTAACACGGTATGCTCACTCCCCGTAGACCCCAAAAATCATTTTGAAAACCATTGCTCTGATACCAAATGTAACATCCCGTCAGGATATTACTGATTTATAAATAAATAAATGAAATAAATAAAACAACGCGTTTAATAATACCTCATTTTCCCAAAACGCGGAAAAATTTAAAACTTTATTAAATGAGCGGATAAAGTTTACAACGTCCATTATAAAACCAAAACCACAATATTATCAAGTCACCCATCAGGGTTTACAAATGTTTTCAAAAACAAGTAAATAAACGTAAGAGTTTCCCCAAGTCAATCCCCTCTCCGCGACTAAGCTGCACCAGAGCCACCTGCATCACTAACATCTGCTCCCGTGTACCGCGTACACGATCATCGCCACACACACGCAGATAGGGTGAGCTTAGCAGATAAATCACATATATACAATGCTATAAACATACATGTATAACAACATGCATACATATCACAACACTTAACTTAACTTTCCACATTGCCCTATATTTTTATTCCTGCAATCTGATCCCCTCAATCAGTTTATTCGTGTTCTACATCGTCTGATGATTACTTCAAGGTGACTTACTTCCATACCTATCGGCCACAACCGATAGAGCACGTGCGGGAAAAACATGCTACGGATCATACACCGCAACGCCAGGTAGAGCTCCCGTATACGAACATAGTCCGTATCGTCCCAAGACTACCAAACTCGTCAGCCAACAACTGCGGAGGGCAATCTCTCTGGACCCATCCGTACTGGCCACAACCAGCACACTCACACTGGCAACACACGCCAATCCGAGCCACAACTCAAGGGATACGTTCCGAGCCACAACTCAAGGAACTCCAACGACCCCACCTTTAAAGCACCATTAGACGTCACGTAGATCACACATACACAATCCAAGTTCAAAGCTGCAGCAGTGCGAATCGCCTGGCGGGGGACACGTGCCGCCAGGCGCTGCCAGCTTCCAGACCGCCTGGCGGGTGTTGCGTACCGCCAGGCGCACAGCGCCACAAAACTCTCCTTGCTGCAGGTATCGCCTGACGGGACTACCCTCGCCGCCAGGCGCTCCACACCTCGAGAGCTCACTATAACCCCGCTACCGCCTGGCGGTCCGCATTCCACCGCCAGGCGCCGTGACAGTACTCGCATTCTGGTTTCCTATTCAAGTCCCGCACAATTTCTTACCTCAATTCCATCTGATTTATTCCCTTGTATCATCCAACTTAGCTACTTACTAACCACAGCGTAGTTCAGTCCTCACTCTCTAGCTTGTTACTAACATTTACATAGGGTTACTCTTATGTACAACAGTTGATCAACTCCCTATGCTCTCTTGCACCCCACTTATCCAGAACCCAAATCCCTATCACGCCCTAATACAGAAGCAGACTTCAGATATCTAATATGATTAACTCCTAAGGGGTTTCCACCCCTTGTAGTTTATGCACAAAACTCCATCGTCCAGCTTGCACAAATGTCCCAAAAATCTCATCTACTGATTCCAACCCAATGGAACCAAACCCAAACTCAAAGCACGATGTCTCAACATGCAGCAGCACTGCCACTGCGCTGGCGCCTGGCGGCCAACCCCGTGCCGCCAGGCGGTGCTTGCCATATGGATATTTTTTCCAGATGTTCCCAGCACTCTTAGCCCAACCAATTTTCTTTCTTTACGAACTCTCATCACTCGCAATTCCAATCCAATCACAGTCACAACAATTCAATATTTAATTATAATGATCCACTATTCCTATATCCAATTCACAGTATCCCCTTTCAAATCATAAATACCGATATCACGCATTCAACCCTAAACTCAAATGCACTGTTCCATTCGTTTAAGCCCTCGATTACGTGATTATATCCACTACTGATCATCAATATTACTCCATAATAATTACCAATGACCTTTGCCCCCACCAGATTCAACCCAAAATGCCAGAAAAACCCAAAACGAGTCAGATTGCCCCTCGCCGCCTGGCGGTTTAACCAGTCTCACCAGGCGCTTCATCAGCCAACCCAGTAATTGGTTAAGACGCCTTGCGTCGCCTGGCGGCCGGGAGTGTGCCGCCAGGCGGTTCCTCTTCCAGGAACCCAGAACACACAAAAATGCATGAGTCGCCTGGCGGTGGTTTGTCACCCGTCAGGCGGTTTCTGGAAAAATCCCAGAAACGCAGAAATTTAAAGAATTAACAGTGCACAACCATCCAATATACCATACATCACGAATTATTAATAATAATTATAAAATTACGGAGTCCAGCTCCTCTAACCTGGATCCTTAGCTTAAATTTGAACAATTGATGAAGCTCTCCCTTGATCACCACTAGCCAACCTCGGGTTCCCTCAATTCCGCCTCCAAACTCCCTCACGTCAGACCCCTCTCACTCACCCTTGTCTCTGTTTTTCTAAGTCTAATTTTAGCCTTGCCAAAACCTTGCCTAAACTCTAACTTTTGCCTTTTAAACTAGTATTTTAGGTTACCCAAAACATTAAAACGAAATTCAGCTCATTTACTTTTTAATAACCATCCATCTCGTGAATGCAGCCCCCCTTGACCGTGATTCCCATGGTTTCTGTTAACCTTTCCAATTCCCTCTAAAGTCACCATTAGCAAAATAAAAATAAGCATAAGTTCCATTTAGAATTTCCAAGGTTTGAACCCTTGACCCCTTTGTTACCACTCAAGTGCATAACCACTTCAACCAATCATGTTTCATGCTAACCATCACAATTCAAGCATCATATCATAACAGAACATGCTTTCATAGATTGAAATAATAATATTAACACAAAAAGTATCATGCATAGGACTCGAACCCAAGTCCTCTCATACAATCAAAGTACTCTCAACCACTTGAGCTAGTACTTTTCCACATCATACCAACCATAATTTAATGTCATAATTATTTCGCCTCCCGTATTTATTAATTAATTATTTATTTAATTAATTAAATTCTACGGGTCTTACAGCAATGGCTCTGCAGAGCAGTAGAGGCCACCACAAGTGCAAGCTTCCAGTGAATCCGATCTTAGCATATTTATCCGGATAATTGAGTCATAGTGTCCTGCTTGTCTGTCATAACATGATTCTCGGTGCTTACTGATTTGCATGCTTGGACTGTCTTACGTACTTGTCTGCTATAATATGTTAAATTTAAATTACACTAGCTTACCCTTGCATTTTGTGTATGTTTCTGTTATATTTTCTCCTTTGCGATGATCACCTTTTGGTGAGAGCAGACGAGAGGGATGTTCGAGATGGATCCGGGGGTAGCAGCGGTGCAACTTAGATTATTCTGTCCTGGCGACTCTTAGGAGCAGTTTCACGGCCATGGGGCCTTTTGTAATAGTTGCCTTGGTGGCAACCCCATTTGCAAAACCGTTGAACTTTTAGATTTTCTTTTGGTTATGGCATGGTTATATGTCTATGATTCCTTTTAAGTACTCTTATGGATAACTGTAATAGTAAATCCGTACGTGTTCTGTTCATCTGATTGCTTCTCATTATTATAATCATACGATGTTTTATTGAGTAGATTATTCTATTTAAATGGGATGTCACGAACCGCATATGCTCCTGTCATAGATTATGCCTATACAAACTCCTAAAATTATGCTCAAGGAAAAACGTCTGTATGTCTGATCCTGAAATATGCCATGGATTTGCTGTGTTAATTTAAGTTTACTATTTTTATATACCAATTATTAATTTTAGGGCTTAACAGGCATGCATTGTCAATGTAAAAGTTTTTACGCCGTCAACTAATAAAAAATCATGTTTTGTATTATTTTTAAAGTAGTTATTCTAGAAGTTGATAAACTTACTATATACAATTATTTGTGATCAGGTAATTGTGTAAAAATCTTTCACTATTAGAGCATATATTTGAAACTTTAATTGCTCCTTCTCATCTGGCATTTTCTTTTAAATTTTAATGCTTTACAAGTGTTTAAAATGTTGTGTTCTTTTAAGATCACTGCTCTGTAATATCTGAGAATTTTTAATGAAAATATGAATTTGGAAATGGATCTGAAAATTGAATCCAAATATATTATTTAGATATTTAGAACTTGATTTTTGGATCTGGATTTTAGGAAAATTCAAACCAGTTTCAAAACAAAAGTAGATTTGAATCTAAAATTTGATCTAATTTATTTGATCGTGATTGGATTTTCAAAGATCTGATCCATGATTATTCTTAATTAAAACTTTTAGCAATTCATCAACAATTTAAAAGATGGCAAATACTAAAGCAGAAAATAAATTGCTTTAATTACCAGCATTCTTTCATCTGATAGCAATAAAAATTTGACCTAAAACTGTATGAAAGTAAGTAGTGACATCAACTTATAGAAGAATAACACTTCCATACCTATAAAATGTGCTTATATATGTATAGTATATATCTATGTTAAATTATCAGTTTAAAGAGTTTATCTTAAAGAAAACTTAAGTAAAAATATAATACACCCAAGGTGGATGCACTAAACTAATATTAATTGATGATTAACTACTGCAATCAGTTAATTTGATAGCTACCATTAAAGAAAGAGAGGATTAAATGGATGTTTATATTAGCATATTATGTCAGAACACACAAGAGTTGACAGATACTGAAAACATTCTTATTCCCTTATAAAGTGGTTAAAATGGACCTGAATAATATATGTGAAAATAACCATGGAGTATGATATAATAAAACTAATAATTGGAAGGTACAGACACAATCATTACTACAAATTCTAATATTACATGAGAATTTTCTTGTAAATTTATTAAAAAAATTTGCAAGAAAAGACTTTTTCCTACTATTTTTCTAAGAATTTTAATTGACAGGTAATTCCTTCGTGGGTAATTATTTCCTACAAAATTATAAAATTCGCAAGTATTTCCTACAAAATTTGTTGCAAAAAGTGTTTTATACAAAATATTTTGCAAAAATATTGGCAGCAATTTCCTGCAAATTTTTTTTTCATAACAAAATTTATAAGTATTTCTTATGAAAAGAATTTCAGAACAAAATTGACAAGAAATATGGATTTTTTTAGTAGTGAATGTTGATGATGATTCCCATATCCAGAAATGGACAATGTAAATTTTCAGGTCTTAATTACTGTTATCTTCACTCTGCAAGTAAATCAACCATAACATGGCTATTCATTCCTGCAATAACTTGTTATAGAGATACACAAGATTCATGTTTATCTCGGGTTGCTTCAAATTGTTTGTCTCGTGTGTCTTTGACTTATCGAATCCAAACAAAACCAACAATAAATAAAAGTGAAAACATTAAAAAAAAAATTAGAAGAAGAAATAAGAAGCCTAGAGTCACAACCACGGATCACAACGGGACAAGGGCGATGACTGTCAGGATGAGTTTAGGTTAGTTGTAAGTTGTCGTTTAGGTTAACTATTATTACGTTGATGTTTACATTTTCAAAAGTCGATACAAAAAATAAATAATTTTAAAATATAAGAATTGTGATTTTTACTATAATTCGAAAAAATAAGTTTATTTTTACTGTTGGAGAGGATTTGTGACTTCTTGAGAAAATAAGTTGATTTTGTAAATGATTTTGTAAAAAGTTGACATCTTACGCCCAATGTCAGCCAACGAGAGAGCACTTCTTGGTGTAGCATTTGTGGTATCTTGGGATGTCAACAAAATGGGTAGGATATGGATAATAGCTCTCTCATACCCTACTTACTGGATCAATATTCGTCTCGTCTCCGTTCCCATATCCGTGCGTGTATATGTTATTCGAGTACCCTTATATTTTTCACGGGTACCCGTGAGTATTTAGAAAAAAATAAATAAATATTTAACAATATAATTTAACCAAACATTCAAATAAAATATAATGCATAACATTCATAAATTTTCAAACATAGTGCAAATAATTCATTTAAATAATGCTGAATGACAGTCTACAAAGAAAGAGAGATTGTATTTTGAAACCAATAGATAAAAAATAACTCATTCAAAATCAATGTGTTAATATTTTAATCATGTTTTTTTTTATACTTTTTAATTTAAATTAGAGTATAGCGAGTATGGGTATCCACGGGTATGAATACTATGAAAATATAGGTATAAAAATTACATGTATCCATTATCCATGGATATCCATTTTCAGTATCAATTTCCTACCTGTTGTGAGTTTTATTCGGGGGTACTTATGGGTATAGATTTTTTTGACATACCTAGTGGCACCTAACACCCAACATGAGTGCTTAACATGTGTGTTTTTGGTAACTTGGAGAGCAAGGGTGACCGGCCACATGACACTCCATGAGTGGAGAGTATTTCCACTTTCTAGAAGTGGCTGCATGGCACTCTAGGAATGGAGAGGATTTTCCACTTCTTTGAGTGGCCCCAGGACACTCTAGGATTGGAGTGGATTTTCCACTTCTTTGAGTGGCCCCAAGACACTCTAGGATTGGAGAGGATTTTCCACCTCTTTGAGTACCACATGGCACTCTCCTATTGGAAAGGATTTGTGACTTCTTCTCCAAGGTTTCCAAGTTCATATCTTTAGGTCATCTTTATGACACACCTCCCCTATAAATAAAGTGTTTATACCATGCATTTTTCACTTTGAGATTAGTATTGTTATCTATAAATTTTTATATGAAATAAAAAATATGTAAAACACTACTAAAGATAAGTATATAAAAAAGAATGAGTTAAAACAATAAAAATTGATTTCGGTTATCATGAAAATAAATTCAATCGTAGACTTGTATTATCTTAAAGTCTCAAATCTCTTTCTCTTCTTCAGTAAGTGCTTAAATTTGAATTTTAAAATTTAACCTTTTCATAAATGTGCATAATTTATTTTGAGATTAATCATTAATAAAATAGTTAAAAAAAGTTATTTGGAAGATCAAGCATGTGGTTGATCATGATTTAGGAATTATCTACTTAAATCTATTTAAATACTAAGAAAACAAACTACTAGAGATATTATCCAAATACCCATATTTAAAATCGTGATAGCTGTCCAGAAATGTGTTTTTTTTGTCATTTCATTGTTGTTATGTTTACCAACCTACCCCTGCTTTTGTTTTGGGAATCAGCTTTTTTACTGGCAAATTGGTCTTTGCAGCACACAATCCTCAAGCAGGAAAAATGTAGCTGAAAACGTTTCCAGGTTGTCTGTTTTCTGTATTTGAAGTCCAAAAATGCCTTCACACGGTTAATGGTCTTATCTCCTTTTTGTGTCTTTCTAAAACCCTGGGAATATGATCCTTCTTTTATGTTTGTTTTCTCTTCGGCCTTTATCGGTAATATTTATTCTTATGATTTTTTTAGATGTTTTGATTGTTTTTGTTTTCTGTTTAACTTTGATACTTCTCCTTTGATGATGTATGGTTTTATCTTGGGTTTGATTCCCTTCAAAACTATTTTGATGCCCTAATTGATGTGAAGACTATCGACTATCAAGTTGGTGCGTACCATTAGTTTTTTCATTTTCGAAGTTTTTGGATCCAACAAGGTTTTTTTTTTATGAATCACAATACAAGTCTTGTCTGATTCTTTGTGATACTTGTGATATTAGAGGTTTGTTTGATGTTACGTTTGAGATGTGCCACAAGCATGGCATGATGCATCGGGATCTTAAGCCGGAAAACTTTCTATTTGCAAAAACTACAACTTTGAAGACTATAGATTTTGGGTTGTTAGTGTTCTTTAAACCAGGTAATACTTTTAGTTGGATGGTACATTGGTTAATGATTTTATTTGTATTGTTGCAATGTTGCGCATAACGATGCTTAAAACTTTGCCTTTTTTTTCAGGGGAAAGATTTAATGAGATAGTTGGAAGTCCATATTACATGGCTCCCTCTGAGGTATTGAAGCGGAATTATAGGCTAGAAGTAGATATCTGGAGTGTTGGAGTAATTTTATACATCTTACTTTGTGGTGTTCCACCATTTTGTGCAGGTTAGCTTTATCTTACGCATGTTGTTTTTTAGCTTTTCAGAATCTGTGATCTTAAATTCTACATTTTTAAGTTATTGAGGAGTTTATGCAACCATTGTTTATCGTGTACTATGATATGATCATACTTTATAATAAAGAGAAAAGAAAATGATGTATAACTGTTGAATTACTTTTTTCAGTTCGGCAACAACAAGTTATAATAACTAAAAAGAATGCCAGTAAACTGGTTGGCATTCTTCATGAGTTTGGAACCTCAAAAGATTGTCATCCTATGCCATGGTCTTCAACCCACCAAGGTGAATTTTCCCTTTTAATAAATTGTGAGCTCAATTTTTTTCATTATGTAAATACTATTAAAAATCAATATGACATCTCATTTCATTATGTTTACACATTAAATATCTTGATTAATTTTTTTCATTGTTTAAAGATTTTTCTATGTGCAGGAAGACAATATCATGATAAATCTTGCTTCTGCTCTAGAGAATGCAGGATTCAGTTCTTTCCGCTTTGACTTCAGTGGAAATAGGTAGATATGTTGTATTATAGGACAAATTGTGAACCTATTTATTTTTGTATTCAAATTATCCAACCAACTTCACTTTTTGTTGTGAATATCAATGTTACTAGATTCAAAGTAGGAGATGTTTTTAGTAAGTACTTAACACTTCTCTCAACTCGAAAGAAAATTAGAAAGAGCTTCATATTTAAATTTCATATAACCAAAGCTTATTTATTTGAATTATTTACACAAATGCACCCTTATTAGTTATATAATAGCTATATCATATTCCGATATGTTGATATACTAATATAATGATATATTCAACTTATGCAGATACTTCTTAAGGAGCTGAAATATTCACCAAATTGATAACTTTATTTGATTTTTGTAGTTTTTCGGTATTCATTAGGCCAAAGTGTGAATGAAGTTACAAAAGAAAACTTTGAGACATGTAACACGATCAATGTTTTGGCAACATATGAGAATGTTAACACAACGGTGCCATTGAGAAAAGGTGGGTAGAGATATTTTGTAAGTGGAAACAAGTTGTATTGTCTTGGAGGAATGAAACTTCATGTTCATGTTGAAGGTTATGATGGCAAAGCACTTGCTCCAACTATAGCACCTAAGGCTGTGGTTGGATCTGATGAAAACATTGTCACAGTTCCAAACTCTCCTTCATCAAAGAAGAGCACACATCTTTCAACTGGAACTGTCAATTATTCTGTAAAGAATGCACTTCAGTTGATTTATATTGCTGTTATGGTTGATGCATATTTTAGTGTAATGAATGTGACTAATGGAAAAAAGACATTCTCTCTAGCTTTAATAAATACGACCATTTAGTTTAACATCTGTTTATCTATAAACCCTACTCTATGTAAGGTTTAATTTTGTATGATCTGTAGTTTATTCTGTCAACGAAGGTACAAAATTTTCAAAGCTGGAGCATGGAGGAGGCATACAGTGGTTGTTACGGAGGATAGAAATTCCTTGGCCTTTGGATGGGACAAGCGTGGACAGCTAGGTTCGGGTCTTGTGAGAAATGGTATGTTTTTTCAATTATCTATAAAATTCTGCAGTTTTTTGCTAATATATTTTAAATTACACCCATTGTTTGCTTGAATGCTAACCTGCTCCATGTTTTTTATTGCCATCGTTCTGATTTTCATGAGTGGAAATGTAGTAAAGCTTTCGATATTTGGGTATTCAATGATGGAATAGAAGTTATGGTGGAATGAGTAGAATGAAATTGTATTCTTCCAATTTGTCCTTATTATACAGAACTCATGGTCATGACTGTTCAAGAGGATTCTTTAGTAAGAATTGTTCCAGCAGGTAAAATAATATTTTGCATTCATTCATTAATCAACTCCTAAAACTTAAAGATCAAGCTAAAGATTGCATGATTTGATTGTTACTACAGTTAAGGAAGAGAACAGAAACAAGCTTCGAGATGCTGCCCAAGAGGTATATATCAATCTCACGAACTATATTACTATGTTGTTTCATCTTATTAATTATTTTTTATCATCATATGCAAATGATGATATGTTATGGAATGAATGATTTAGGAACCATCTGTGAGACATGGAGTTTGTGACGTGAGGCAGATAGAACTTATGAGAAATAAGTTTATCATAAAGGAGGTGAAATATGTTTCAGATGTATATATAGTATTAGTTAACTGATACTTGATATGTTTTTTAATGTTCTATGTTTTGATTGACACGATTTTACCAAATTTATAGTTAGTGTAATTATATGTCCATGAAGAAATAAAAGATATATTGATATGAAGTGATTTAATTACCATATTTATTCACAACTGTCTCTAAAAAGTAAAAATTTTATAGTGATAATTTTTTTTTCTTAATAAATAAAATTGAAATCTAAATTTTAAAATTGTAAACAAATGGTTAACTTACCAAAAGAATAAATGATGACTTTATCATATAAATCAATGATAAAAGTTAAAATTTACAAATGGGTTGCATTACCACTTATATAAGTTATGCGTATTACTTTAGTTCTATACAATTTATTTTTAGTTAATTTGTTATAAAAATAATATAATTAATTATTTAAATTTTTTATTATCAAATTCTTTATTTAAATATTATATACATAATTATAACACTTAAACATAATTATTTAAATAAATAATTTATTTAAATATAATATTAATTATGTTAATTCAATATAGAAAAATTATAAAACTAATAAAACCAAATCATAACATATAATAACACTAGTTAATGTAACAAAGATTTTATTATTTATACTAATACTAAATTTAGTAATTAATTGTGCTCATATGTAAAACATAGGATTGATTCATACAATCAATCATAATTATTTTTTAAATCTTGTTATTAGCTGACTAATTAATTCTAGGTATAAATACACATTTGGTACCCAAACTTTTTCGGAAAGTTCAGTTTGGTATCCGAACTTTAGGAATGTTCAATTTGGTACCCCAATTTTCTAAAGAGATTCAATTTGGTCCTCTCCGTTAAGTTGGAGTTAACACCGTGTCTGTACAGGACACGTGTCAAGCCATGAAATTTTTATTTTTTTTAATTTTTTTTTTCAAAAAAATTAATTTTTTTTCAAAAAATTTAAAAACTGCCACGTGTCAGTTTATCATCGTGCCACGTGGCAGCTTACAATCATGACACGTGGCAGTTTAATAGCTGTTTTCAATTTAGTACCCCAATTTAAATTTTTGGTTCAATTTAGTACCCCAATTTTTTAAAATCATCCAATTTCGTCATCTTCCATTTGAGACCAAATTAGTAAATAAGCTTAATTACAACCTATATATACATGTTAGAATAACTTTTTCTAATATATACATCAAATCATTTCACCTAAATACTTAAATTATTTTATTTTTTACATTTTAACCTTTGTAATTTTTTATACATGAAATTTTTTACACTTGTAAAAAATAAAATAATTTGAATATTTAGGTGTAGTGATTTGATGTATAAATTCAAAACAATTATTTTAACATGTTTATATAAGTTATAATTAAGCTTATTTACTAATTTGGTCTCAAATAGGAAAGGACGAAATTGAATCATTTTTAAAAATTTGGGTACTAAATTGAACCAAAAATTTAAATTAGGGTACTAAATTGAAAACAACTATTACACTGCCACATGTCATGATCGTAAGCTGCCACGTGGCACGATGATAAACTGACACGTGGCAATTTTTAAATTTTTTGAAAAAAAAATAATTTTTTTGAAAAAAAAAATTTAAAAATAAAAATTTAATGGCTTGACAGTGTCCTGTACGGACACGGTGTTAACTCCAACTTAACGGAGATGACCAAATTGAATCTCTTTAGAAAATTGGGGTACCAAATTGAACATTCCTAAAGTTTGGGTACCAAACTGAACTTTCCGAAAAAGTTTGGGTACCAAATGTGTATTTATACCTTAATTCTATTAATTATTTTTAATTTTTAATTATGAGTGAATTTTTCAAATATATTTTATTTTAAATTATTTCTTTAATTACTACTCAACAAATCTGGAATCAATATTTATTTATACGAGATTCATAATACATTATTATATATATATATATATATATATTACTTTTAATTATAATAATTTATATTTAGTTTCACATTTTTTATAATTTCATATCACCAATTCACTTTAAATATTACTTTAAATTTATGTTTTTTGTTAACAAATTTTAACATTAATTTTATTTTTGTATTTATTTTGTACAGGATTTATAATGTAAAATATATCTACATTTTATGCATCTTATACGTTGTTATTACATCTAACACAATATTAAACTTATTGAATTTAGAAAACAAATATATACTAAAGAACTATAATATTATTATTTATAAAACATTAATTATTCGATCTATAGTTTTTGTTCTTAATAATAATAAATTCTAAAACTTATATTTTAGTTTGCTAAAAATATAAATAATTATTAAATTTTTTATATTATAACCTCTCTTTTATTAATATTTTAATTAGTTAAAACTATACATAATTTATATTTTAAAATTATAAACAAATGGTTAACTTACCAAAAGAATAAATGATGACTTTATCGTATAAATGAATGATGAAAGTTAAAATTTACTAACGGGTTGCATTTCCACTTATATAAGTTATGCGTATTGCTTTAGTTCTATACAATTTATTTTTAGTTAATTTGTTATAAAAATAATATAATTAATTATATAATTTTTGTATTATCAAATTCTTTATTTAAATATTATATACATAATTATAACACTTAAACATAATTATTTAAATAAATAATTTATTTAAATATAATATTAATTATGTTAATTCAATATAGAAAAATTATAAAACTAATAAAACCAAATTATAACATATAATAACAGTAGTTAGTTAATGTAACAAGATTTTATTATTTATACTATAATACTAAATTTAGTAATTAATTGTGCTCATATGTAAAACATAGGATTGATTTATACAATCAAATTGATTTATACAATTAATTATGATTATTTTTTAAATCTTTTCATTAACTCACTAATTAATTCTATTAATTATTTTTAATTTTTAATTATGAGTGGATTTTTTTTATTCCATACGTTTTGAAATCCTTTAAATTTATACATTTATAATTAACAGTTGCATGATTAATTTCTAAAAATTTTTTATCAATTAGTTTATTTTATTAATAATTTTAAATTTCTTTAATTATGAACTAAGTTTTAATCGGTAATTAATAATATTATTATAATTATTTTTTTTTTGTTATTATTATTTGAATCAATAAATATATTTTATTTTAAATTATTTCTTTAATTATTACTCAACAAATCTTGAATCAATATTTATTGAATATATTTATTACATTTCACTATTTTCATTTACAATGTTAGTTTTAATATTACTTTATTTTTATAAATACAGTGTAGATGAACTGTTTTAATCATAGTTATTAATTGATTATGGAAAAAAAAAATTCAAGAATCAATTCACGTCATCTTCCTTAATTTATAATCTATTTATCAATAATTATTATTCATTTTAATACTTTTTCTCGATTATTAATGTTACTTTTATTATTATTGTTTGTTATTATTAAATATAATTAATTGTTATATTTTATTTTAATTTATTTTTATTTATTTATCAATTTATTAATGCTATCATTTTAATATTCAATGAAGATTGAATTTATATTTATTGAAAATTAATAAATTAATAAATTTATTATACTTTATTATTTTCATATTTAGAATATTAGTAAAAAAAAAAACTATTTTCGCTTGGACTTGGTTGAGTACACAATTACATAGTTAATCTTAAATTTGATTCAACAAGTAATAAATAAATATACCATTAAGTTACTGTATTATCTCTGTTGTAATTGTGTGACATTAAACACAATAAAGGTTTATCTTTAAAATCTTTATAAAAAATATTTATCCATTACATTTATTTAAAGAAATTAATATTAAAATAATATTATTTAGTTTTAATTAATTTGTTACTAAATAATAAATACCCATAATTAATATTTTAGGTTTTTTTTATCATCAAACTCTCTTTTAAAATATTATTTTATGACGATATATAATTATAAACTTAAATATAAAATAAAAAGAAAAAACAAAAGAAACATTCCGATGCATATCTAACTTTCTTTTTCTAATTTCATTTTGCTAATTCTTTTTAATTATTGTTTTAAACTTAATTTAAACTTGGCGTTGTATTTATTTTATACCAGATCTGTACAATATATCTACATTTTACTTTAATAATGACTGTGAATATATATTTCATTTTAACATAATATATATAATATATAACTAAAATTTTTAATTATAAATTTTAATCATACAACGACGATGTTATTTTACTATACATAATTAATAATATATTAATATTATTAGTGTTAATGTGATTATTATTTAATGAATATTTAATAATATAATTATTATTTTACTGTTACTATTGTTATTATTTTTTATTATTATCGTTATTTTGTACGAGATCTATAATTCTAGACTATTCTATTATTATTATTATTATTTTAATTAATATTATTAGTATTAATAAATATTTTGTATTGTTAATTTTGCATTATTATTATTTCTTATGTTATTATTATTATTTTTTTACGGGATCCATAATATTATATATATATATATATATATATATATATATATATATATATATTACTTTTGATTATAATAATTTATATTTAGCTTCATATCTTTTATAATTTCATATCACCAAATCACTTTTAAATATTAGTTTAAGTTTATGTTTCTGTTAACAAATTTTAATATCAATTTTATTTTTGTATTTTTTTTTACATGATTTATAATGCAAAATATACCTACATTTGATACTTTGTTATTACATCTAACACAATATTAAACTTATTGAATTTAAAAAACAAATATATACTAAGGAACTATAATATTATTATTTATAAAACATTAATTATTCGATCTATAGTTTTTGTTCTTAATAATAATAAATTCTAAAACTTATATTTTAGTTTGCTAAAAATATAAATAATTATTAAATTTATTGTATTATAACCTCTCTTTTATTTATATTTTAATTAGTTAAAACTATACATAATTATTAAATCAATTATATTATAACCAAAACCAAATATTGTTATTTTAAATATATTGTTATTGTAAACCATACTATAACCCTAAACATTCTTTCATAATACTAAGACATTAAATTTGTTTTTTTAGAAACAACAAAATTCACTTTTTGTCCTTTCTGATAATATAAGATTAAAATATGAATTTAATTGAGATCAATGTCTAATCTCTCAGAAAATGTGGAATATAAAACTGATCTAAATATTGCAGAAATCATAAAATATGCATAATTTATCCAAGCAAGCAATGTGTTTTAATGTCCATTAATTGTGCTATCCTTTATATAAATATTGAGAAGGGATTTGGTGTTATTGATTTTTGTATTTTTGTTACTATTTTGACCTTACATATTAGTTTTAAGCATTATCAATATTTTATGAGGAGTATGTTTGAATTTATGATATAGTTATAAATTATGATAAACTTGATATCAAAAGTAAATTATGATAAAAAATTTATAATATTAATAATAAAAATTAATAATATTAATAATATAAGTTAATAACAGTGAAATATGATAATAATATAAATAAGTGTATACTAATAATACACAAATTAAATAATAAATATTAATAATGATAATAATAAATATATTTTTTATCATAGATAATTTGATTTTTTACAATTTTATCTATTAAGATAATTTTAAGTTATTCTCAAATTCGTTTTTAAAGTTAAAAAACATTAGTAACCATTAATTTTTATCTATTAAAATTTTCTTTTATCATTCTTTTATAATTTTTATTTGTTATAATAATTATATTTTTTTTATGATAATTATAAAATTATTATACTGAACATATGATAACTATTATATTTCAAAAACATTTAATTTTTAATTGCAATAAATATTTATTTCAATTATTCATTTATCCAAAAACATTGCCTAAAACAATTTTTTAAATTCATAATCATGCATATTATTATAATAATCTACATGCAAAAATATATTAATATATATTACAATATAATACCATAATTATTTAATTATTCTTATAAGCAATTGTATTAATATATTTTTATCTTTTATAATTTTATTTTATCTATCATTATTTATTCAATATTAAAAAAATTAATTACTATAATACTTTAATATTTTATTATGTTTAACTTTTATTCTTTATATATATTTTTTAAATAGTTTAACTTTTGTGTTATTAGATTATCTGCTACTTACATTTATTTGTATTGTCTGATATTTTTATTCTTAAAATATTTTTTGTTTTTTTTTCTCAATTTTTATATTTCTTTTAATATATATATATTTACAAGCTAAATGAATACAGTAACATATAAATTTTTTACCAAAAATTTACAAATAAAAAAAACTAAAACATGTCATTTAATGTAATATTTAACTAAAAATTTTAATTCAAAATTTTAATCATATATGTCAATTTTAAATTTAAACAAAGTTATATTCAAATGTTATTTTTTAATCTTAATCATTCAAAATAAATAATAATATTACACTTTATTATTTTCATTTAAAGGGGTAGTATAAAATAATTTATTTTTTTAAACTATTTTGTTACCAAAAATACCTATGATTAATTATTTAAATATTTAGATATTATTTATTATTATTTTGCATGAATAATATATCTATATTTTATTTATATATATATATATATATATATATATATATATATATATATATTTCATTTTAGTATAATATATAATTCCAAAGTTTAATTGTAAATTTTAAGCATACAACAATATTTTTTTAATATTGATATTATTAATATCATTTTAAAATATTATATATATATATATATATATATATATATATAACTACACAATTATTACATTTAAATATAATTATATAAATAAATTATTTATTTAAAAATAATTATTGTTATAATTGTTTTCTTAATCTTAATTTAAAAGAAAACAGAAAAAAATTGATAATACCTTGGCAAACACATTTTTTATTTAATGTTGGTCTACCAAACAATAATACCTTAGCAAACACATTTTTTTTTATTTAATATTGGTCTACTAAACAATAATAACTAAAGAATAACAATTCAACCCTAACCACATAATATGATCTATTACATTAATGTTAAGAATTTGATGTTAAAAAATACTACTTATTTATAGTTAAATGACTATTATTATAAAAATATACACAAAATTTAAGATTTAACTTTCTTATATTATGTAATTCTAAAATTAAGTATTATATTTACAATCAAATATATTATAACACTTAATAAGATAATATAATTAAACTTATATATAATTATATATACATGTTAAACTAAATTTTTATAATTTATATATCAAATTACTTCATCTAAATACTAAAGTTGTTTTATTCTTTACATTTCATCTAAATACTCCAATTTTTTACACTTAGGTGGAGTGATTTGACGTATAAATTCTAAAAAATTAGTTTAATATGTATATATAAGTTGTAATTAAACTTAATTAATAATTTGATCTCAAATTCGAAAAGACAAAATTGGATCATTCTAAAAAAAGTGATTAAATTGAATAAAAAATAATAAATAAACCAAATTGAACATTTTTAAAAAATTGAAGAACTAAATTAAACCCTAAAATAATCAAGGGACCAAAATAAACTAAAACAACAAATTATACAATTAAATCAATAATTAAACCTTTTTCAACTATACTAATTATTTATTATTTTTCTTAGCATATAATTAAAAATAAAATAAAAAACAAAAAAACCGTGCATATGCATGGATATAATTCTAATAATATTTAACTCCAACATTTATTACTATTATTTGTATAAACAATAATATTATATAATGACATATATAAAATAATAATTTATTCAAAATATAACTAATATTTATTTATTTTACAAATACAAAATTAAAAGGAAAAGAAAAAACACACCACTCGTGCGTAAGCACGAGTATAGCACTAGTTATTTGATAAAGGAACATGCATAAAGTATCTACAAAAGACAACTTAAGTTTATACTAGAACAATAGGATTTAACTTCGACTTTTAGTCTTTTATCTTATATGAAGAAATGTCAATTAGGTCATCCTACTATTTGATAAAGACAATAAGACTAATGTGTCAAATTGAACTACTGAATCAATGTTCAAAAAGAAAAGGAACCGATGAGTAGTATCAAAAGATGAAAAGTCATGAAGAGAGAAAAAATATAAATTAGAATTGATTAGTGAAATAATAAAGATAATTCATCAATCTTTTTCTTAAACAAATGATTTATGGAAAAATTTGTTAGCACATTAAAATCTTTTTTAGTATAGATTAAAATTAATAGTCACTCAAAATATTTTAATTAAATTAGTTTTACAATTAATTTAATAGAGATATGTTAGTACCCAAAAATAATTTTGGAGAATTGTTTTAGGGTCCTAAGGTAAGGACATTACCAACTTGAGCTTTAAGTCAATATATCTATATTATTATTATCTTGTTCATTCAAATAACATTCACCTGTATTTTTATTATCTATATTAAAGTCTCAATTTTTTTTCTTTTTTTAGAGTAATAACATATGTTTTTATATTATGAATTGATTTTTAAACATGTATACCTTAGAATGCATGAACACAATGTTTTAAAAGTGAAAGAATAAACATCGGTATAATTTAATATTTTTTAATGATAAAAAAATATTTTGTTCTATTAGAGTTAGGGGCTTACCTCTTCTCCTATATTTGTTTACTGTAAGACCCATTAGTTTTCTGTCCTTTGTTTTTTAAAAAGGGGTTGCCCCAAAATAGTTGGGCCTAGGGCTGGCCCATGAGGAGCCAAGGACCTAAACTGCCATAACCCCTTTCATTTTCCTTCACTTTTCAGAAACCAGCCTTTCTTCCCTCCTGGAGTTACAGCGAACCTTGGCTAGGGTTTAGTCTTTGGCCTCCGTCAAACTTGTTCGAGCTCATTCCTTTTCACGTAAGTTGTCTCTCATCCTATACATCCTTTTTTTAGCATCGTGTCTTGATTTCCAACTAAAGTCGCTTTTAGTAACTTTGTTTCATTTTGTTCCTTATTTCTCCAGCTCACTAAACTGCTCTAGGAGCTGCAGTACTCTCATGTTCGTACCTAGGAACCCATCTGCTAGCCCTTTCCAAGTAAGGGAAGCTAGGGTTTCTTGCATTTTAAAATCCGTTGCTTATTTTGATCTATCTCGAGTTGGTATGAAGTGTGTGATGTTGTACCTGCATAAAAATGCTTTGCTTTGTGTTTTAGGACATGAATGTATGACTGCTGCAGGTACGAACAGTGGCGAGAACCGATAGTCTTGCCCAAGCGAGCTAGTCTCACTGGCAAAGGCTCACCCAGACCTTCTGCGCGAGCTGTCGCTCAGGCGGACCATCTTTGTTTTGAGCGAGAGAATGCCTCGCTCAGGCGAGGAGATCTCGCCTCAGCGAGCTAGCGTGAATGGCCACTGTTCCAGTTTGTCGAGCTCTCGCCTAGGCGAAGGGAGCTCGCCTGAGCGAGAGTCTCTCTCGCCTGAGCGAGACCCTTTAACCTGAGCGAGAAGTTGGGCGAGGATACTGTGATTTTGCTATTTTCTCTGTCCTTGGATGATTGGAAATATTTTGATTTGCCTTGTTATATTAAAAGCATGAGGAGAATGATTATGCATGAGTGGTATGATGCATGGGTTGTAAATGAGAGGTGTGGTATGATCTTGGCATGTGATTTTATATGAGATGGTTGGTAATTAAAGTGGCATGGTATTGATATGACATAAAATTCTACACTCATGGTTGGGGAAGGATGAGTTGGTATGGATTCAACATTGAATATGAATGAAGATTGGTTATAAAGGTTGGCATGAGGTTTATGTGTATGATAAATATTACTTGGTTGTTTAAATATGATTGGTATGTGGTCAGTACGTAAACCCATGAGCCTCTAGGTGAGACCCCATGGTAGTGCTTTAGTAGTCGGGACGTAATTCCATGACCCCTGTTAGTGGGAGTTCATGGTGGTGCCCCCTCTATATAATTTAGTAAGGATTCAAGGTAAGGTTGCATCCTGACACTCTAAGGAGTCAGTTAGTCTCACTTAGAGCGGACTGACTCTTGTGATGAGAGTAGTAGGAGGCCTGAAACTCATTAAGGGCTAACCTTGTGCGTGGGGTATTGAGACATTGTAACATTTGTAACACTTAGCTCAGGGGTGAGCAGAGAAATCCACCACAAGTGCAAGCATCCGCTGAATTCGACTAAATTATATGTATCCGGATGAGTCGAGTCTGAGTCTTAGTGTATTGGTTGCGAGTCAAAACATGATTTGGTTGACATATATTCATTTGTCTATGAAATAGCATGTATTTGTATGATTAAATGTACCCAGGCTTACCCTTTTGCTTGTTTGGTTGCTTTATATGTGGTTCTTCTCCTTTGCAATGATCATCAATTTATTGATGTGAGCAAATGCGAGAGGTACTCGAGGTCAACAAGGAAGGGATGATTCCGCTGCATAGTCTACCTGGACTGGACTTCTTTTATTTGGGCTTTTCCCTAGGGTTGTGGCCCACGTACTGTTTTGGCTTTTGATGTATTATCAACTACTGTTATGTCCTTGATTTCTTATTTCTGTTTTTGGCATGGTAGTGTGCCTAGTTCCTCTTTTGTCTTTGTTTGAACAACTGGATGGAGTGAGGTTTATACTCCGGGACCGCGCCATTATATTTCTGTGTGATGCCTCTTTAATTAGGATTATAAATTAAATGGGGTGTTACATTTACTAAACCAACAACATAGTTTAAAATTTAATTAATTCTTGAAACAAATAACATCGTCAAAAAGCAAACTTTTATTGATTTTGAAAACCATCAATATTTTCTTCTACACCCGCCAATTTTCAAAATGACAGTTTACCTATATAAAAGTGACTTCTGCATTATTAATTCCAGAATAGTGTTTTAGAATTTTTGGAATGTGTGAAATATATCTTGGAAGACATTCTTTAAAACAGATTTCTAGAATAAACTTTCAGAAACATATTTTGGAATACTCCTTACATGTATTTTGGAAATAGCTTTCCAAAATATATGAAATATCCGGTAGCGGAGACAACATTAACAAGGGCGATGATAATAACATTAGTGGTGTGATGCAATGACGAAGGATATTTGAATATTTTCCTTGATATGTGGGGGGTGCACGATGGGATGTAGGAACCAAATGTCCCCCATTTTTATTAGAAATCCAATTCATTTAAAATCCATTTTAATGGATTTGGATTTCAATCTAATATACATTTTATATATTTTATAGTTTAAATATTTATTCTTTAAATCAAGATTTTTAAATATGGATAATCCAAATTTTCAATTTAAATTTTTAGTTGGGTTAGACTAAAGGTTAAGATGGACTAAGCTAAATCCAGACTCAAACGGGTCGTACTCGACGAATTATGCAAACCGAGCAAGCCTGATGACCCTAAAGGGCTGGGCAGGCCCGACGACCAGAACGGGTTGGAGGGCCTAACGACTCGGACGAGTCGTTGCGCTCAACAACTAGAATGGGTCAGGCAGGCCCAAAGACAAGGGGTTAGACGGGCCTGACGACCTTGACAAATCGATCAGGCCCGACGACTCAAAAAAGTCGGGTGGGCCCGATGACCCGAATAGGTCAGGCGGGCCCGAAGACCCGGATAGGCTGGGTCGACCTGAAGACTCGGACAAATCGTGTCCAACGACCTTTACGAACTAGGCAGGGCCCAATGACTTTGATGGGCCGATCGGGCCCAATGATCCGGACATGCTTAATCGGCCCGACAACTCGGACAGGCTTAGTCACCCCGACAACTCAGATAGGCTGAGTCTGCTTGATGACTCGGACGGGTCGTGCCTAGGGATGGTAAAAATACCCGCGCATGCAGATATCCGCGAATAAAATCCGCGACAGGTAGTTAGTTCTCGCGGGTAGCAGATATTTTAATACCCGCTTATAAACGGGTTGGGTACGGGTATCATACTATCCGTACCCACGGGTACTCGTTACTCGTAAAACACTAAAATTAAAATTTAATTTATTTTTTATTAAGTTAAATTTAATTAAAATTAAAATTATATTTTATTAGGTTAAATTTAATTAAAATTAAAATTTAATTTAATTATACTTTATTTTATTTTTATAATTTTATATTAAAAATATTTATAAAAAATATATTTTTTTTAAATATTTGCGGGTATCCACCGGTACCCGCGGGTTTAAAAAAATCTGCAGGTATTTTTTAAGCGGGTACTCGGCGGGTAAACGACGGGGTAACGAGCGGATTTTTTTCGGGTCGGGTTGCGGGTAGGCACTATTCGTACCCGATCCAACTTGTTGCCATCCCTAGTCGTGCCAAACGCCATATACAGACCGGGCAAGCCCGACGACTCTAACGAGCCAGGCAGGCCTAATGACCTGACCAGGTAAGGTCGGGCCAATACAAAGACTTGATCGTGTCGGGTCAACACGACGAGTCAGACAGGCCGGTCGACCCGACGACCTACACATGTCAACATATCATTGTCATTTTATTATCATGTTTCTCATTTTGATCCTGTGTACTATTTTACCTAGGAATATATGCATACACCACACATATGTGCATATATATATATATATATATATATATATATATATATATATATATATATATATATATATATATATATATATATATATACACACGAATGATTTAGTTTATATGAGAATAAATGTACAGGAAGCGGTGCAGGAAAACTGAACCAAAAATTGAAGTCGACTTCTGTAAATTATTGAATTTTGAAAGTCAACTTTCGTAGCAATGCTTCAAAGGATCCACTTCTTGAAGTCGACTTTCGTAAGTCAACGCCACTTTCGTAACCAGTGTGACATCCATAACCAATCTTCATAAACCCACATCCGGAAGTCGACTTTCGTAAGTAATTGATTATCGGAAGTGACTTCCATAAGAGAACGCGATATCCGTAGGCAGAAACTGTCACCGAAAGTCGACTTCCGTAAAGTTGCTTGACGCATATCAACTTCCGATGAATTTAAGTGGCAAAGTGGTTGTTTTTCGGATGTGGGTTTACTCACCAAATGTCGACTTCCGGTTTATAAATTTTTTTATTTCATTTTAAATTTTTTTAATTTTAATATTTGTGAAATATTTTAGTTTTTATATAATTTCTTGTGTGGTTATGTTGTAATTTTTATTTGTAGTTAATTTGAATTTGAATTAATTTGAATTTTAAATAAATATATTTTTCGATAATTTTAAATTTAATTAATTATAATTTTAATGTTTTGAAATTTGTTAATTACAGACATGGCTGGGATAAGAGAAGCATTTGTACCTCGTAGAGGCTCAAGTTCTTCACATGCTGAAGCTTTTGACCAAGAGCCTAGACGTAGACCTACAACATCTATTTGTAGAAGAGGCAAGGGTCGTTATGAAGATAGTGGTCCATCAGTTCATGGGGAAGTTGGTTCATCAACAGGTCATGGAGAAGTTGGTCCATCATCACCAGCTCCTGCTGAGTAGGAAAATGTAATCCAACACGAGGAGGTTGCTACGGACCAGGACCACAATGTTTTAAGAGGATTTCCAGGAGGGCCCGATGATACTTCTTTGTTCACTGGATTTGTTGATCACGTCACATGTGCTATTTGGGATGGCACGATTAGTATAATACTTTAATAATTTCTTGGCTTAATTACTATTTTGATGCCCTAATTTGTTCCCCTTATTATTTTTTGGTTCAATTTTGTCCTCTAATTCTTTAAAAAGGTTCAATTTGGTCCCTGCCATTAAGTTGACGTTAACACCGTCTCCGTACATGTCACGTGTCATTTTGTAGAATTTTCAATTTTTTTTTAATTTTAATTTTTTTTTTGAATTTAAAAAATAGTTAATTATGTTTTTCATCCCTCAAGTTTTGGTAATTTTTGGTTTTAGTCCCCCACCTAACGTTTGCTTTATTTTAGTCCTCCACGTTTTTAATCTCATGGAATTCGTCCTCAATTTTAAACTCCGTTAGTTTTAATTGACACCTGTCTAACGGATGGCCATGTCAGGATCCCGTTTTCATTAGTTAATTTTTTTTTGCACGTTTTAGTTAAACATTAATAAGGCACATGCACAATTAGAGGTTAACTAAAATCTGAGCTGAGGTTTTTGTTAGAATTAGAAAGGTTTCTTTACTTTACTAAAACATCTTAGCTGATGGAGGGTTATGTTAGAATTTCATTAACTTCTTATCATTTGTAAAAAAATCTGAGCTGAGGTGATTGGTAAGAACCCTAGGGACTAAACATGGTCTGGTGAAGGAAGAGAGAATTCGTAATCAAAGGTATTAATTGTAATCACAGAACGACGAAGAAGGTGGTGCTAAGTGCTTGCATTTGGTGGACGAAGAAGTGAGGTTAGTCGTTTATTGTTTTTAAATTTCTTTCGTTGAATGTTCACTTTTCTCTTCATTGTTTTTTTCGTTGAATGTTTGATTTGGTTGGTTTTTGATTTTATTTGAAATGTAGGGTTGGAAATGGGGTTTGCAGTTACATTCCATGACATGGGTAGGTTTGAAAGGAATAAAGGATTGAAGTATGTGGGGGTGAAATCCATGTGGTTAAGGGTATCGATCCAGATTTGTGGTCATTCTTTGAAACATTAGGCATCCTGAAGGAGTTTAAATACGCTGGAGATGTTAAACTTTGGTGGAAGGGATCAAAAGAGAAGTTGTTAAACAATCTAAGATTGTTAAGTGATGATAAGGAGGCATTAGCGTTGGCTAAGTATGTAGAGGATAGGAATGAAGAGGTAGATATATATATATATATATATATATATATATATATATGTATATATATATATATATATATGTATATATGTGTATATATATACATATATATATATATATATATATACATATATATATATATATATATATGTATATATGTGTGTATATACATATATATATATATATACACACATATATACATATATATATATATACATATATATGTATATATATATATATATATATATATATATATATATATATATATATATATATATGTATATATATATATATATGTTCAGAACGTTCCTTGTCAACCCGAAGTAGTTCATTTTATTACTGGTCTTGAAATGGATGAAGAACTGGGTCAGGCAGAAGTTGGGGTTGAGGCACAATTGGGGGTTGAGGCAGAAGTAGGATGTGAGGGTGATGTGGTTGGTGAGGTAGAATAGGGGTGTGAGACAGAAATATGAGTTGAGGGTGGTCTGGTTTGTGAGGTAGAACATGGTTTTCAGGCAGAAGTAGGAGTTGAGGGTCACCTGGTTGGTGAGGCAGAACAGGTGTGTGAGGCAAAACAGGGGTGTGAGGCACAAATGGGCATTGAGGCACAAGTAGGGGGTGATAAGGATGGGACTGGATAGCCAAATGTGGTAGTTGAGGATGTGTCTGATAAGGATGAGGTTTTGATGCAAATAAACTAGATGAGAGTGAAGAAGAAAGGGTAGCAGATGACGATGATGGTTTTGGGATAGACATTGAGCCACCTGTCAGAAAAATTGGGCCTGTTTTGGATAGGTTGAAAGAAATGAAACGAAATTCAAGCACTGTGCGGAGTAAAAAAATGTTGGAGCTGGTTCATTTGTGACTAATGCTGAAGTTGGACAACATGACATAAGTGATGAATATGATACTTATGAGTTGGATTCAAATGTTGATAGTGAGGAAGGTGTTGGTCGTGATAGGCCCAAATTTTCTAGATATAGAGCTGAAGATATGACAAAGGACTTCAAGTTCAAATTAGGAATGGAATTTTCGTCTTTGAAAGATTTTAAGCAAGCATTAATGGAGCATAGTATTTTAAATGGTAAAGAAGTTCAATTTGTTAAAAATGATCAGAAGAGAGTTAGGGTTGTTTTGTAAAAAAAAATGTGGTTTCTTAATGATGGCAAGCAAGGTTGGTGGTAGGGAAACCTTTCAGCTTAAGACATTGGTTGGGCATCATAGGTGTGGCATGGTATTTGGGAATAAAAATGCTAATAGTGACTAGATAACACAAGTGTTAATAGACAGATTTATGAATGTGGGTGTAATGATAGTGAGTCAAATTATTGACGAGATCAAGAAGATATACAGTGTTGGCATAACCCCTTGGAGGGCTGGGAAATCAAAGCAAAAAGCAATGGACTGTTTGGTAAGGGATGGACAAATATAGTACAGTCGCTTAGATGATTATGTAGCTGAATTGGTGAGAGTAAAGGCTGGAACATTCAAAATTAAGATAAATCAGCCTCAACCAAGTCTGCCACCAAGGTTTGGTTGTTTCTGCATGTGCTTAGAAGGTTGTAAGGCTGGTTTTTTTACTGGGTGTAGGCCCTTTATAGGGGTTGATGGATGCCACTTGAAAACAGCTTATGGTGGTCAACTTTTGGTTGCAGTGGGCAGGGACCCCAATGACCAATACTATCCACTTGCATTTGCTGCTGTAGAGAATAAATGTAAGGAGACATGGAAGTGGTTTCTTTCACTACTGCTAGAAGATATTGGGGACATTGAAAATCATCGTTGGGTTTTCATCTCAAATCAACAAAAGGTCAACAACTTACTTGCACTAAAATTATATACTATTAATTGAGACTATATTCTTATACAAAACTATTCATTTTTGCAGGGACTTATGACAATATTTGATGAAATCTTGAATGGGATAGAGCACCGTTTCTGTTTGAGGCATCTTTATAGTAATTTCAAGAAGAAATTTGGTGGTGGGGTAGTTATCAGAGACCTTATGATGGGGGCAGCAAAGACAACTTTCTACGCAGGTTGGGAAAAAAAGATGGGTGAGTTAAGAAACATTAACCCTGAAGCGTATAACTGGTTAATTGGCATTCCTAGAAATTCATGGTGTAAGCATGCATTCAACATTTATCCTAGATGTGATGTTTTAATGAATAACTTGTATGAGTCATTCAATAGTACTATCTTATTGGCTAGGGATAAACCAATCATTAGTATGATGGAATGGATTAGGTCATACACAATGAGTAGATTTGTAATTTTGTCCTCCATAATTTGAGACCAAATTAGTAATTAAGCTTAATTACAACTTATATATACATGTTAAAATAATTTTTAATATATTTATAAATCAAATTACTTTTTTACATGTATACAAAATTTCAAGTGTGAAAAATTACAAGTGAAAAAATGTAAGAAATAAAATAACATGAGTATTTAAGGAGTAATTTGATGTATAAATGATAAAATATTATTTTAACATGAATATATAAGTTGTAATTAAGCTTAATTATTAATTTGGTCTCACACCGGAGAGGACAAAATTGAATCATTTTAAAAAATTGGGGGACTAAATTGAATCAATTTTTCAAATAGAGGGACTAAATTGAAAACAACCAATATTAGCTTGACACGTGGCACAATCATGACCTGCCACGTGGTAGTATTTTTTTTTATTTAAATAAAAAATTCTTAAATTGACACGTGTCACAACCATAAAGTGACACGTGATTTTTTTTAATTTCAAAAAAAATTTAAAAAAAAATTTAAAAATTCAAAATTCCATAAAATGACACCTGGCATGTACGAAGACGGTGTTAACATCAACTTAACAGCAGGGACCAAATTGAACCTTTTTAAAGAATTAGAGGACCAAATTGAACCTTTTTAAAGAATTAGAGGACTAAATTGAATGAAAAAATAATAAGGGAACCAAAATGAACCAAACCGACAAATTAGGGGACCAAAACATTAATTAAGCCTAATTTCTTTGTTCAAATTAGTGGATAAATTTAAAATATTTGTATAATGATTTTTAGTAGGACCAAGTGAACATGTAGTTAGTGTCTCATGGCAAGAAATTGAAAAGATTTGGACTTTGTCATGAAGTTGTTGAGCCATTTGTTCAAAATTTTGGGTTGATGTCATTGTGTCATATATGATATAAATATCCTGATAAGAACCTCATTTTGGCTTTTGTTGAGAGGTGGCACAAAGAGACCAGCAGCTTTCATCTTCCTTTTGTGGAGATGAGCGTGACACTAGATGACATCTTTGTCCTCCTTTATTTACCTATAGTAGGAGAGATTTTTAGCAACGAAGCAATAGACTTCGATGCTGCTTTGCAGTGTGTGATTGATCTTTTAGGCGTTGAACAGACGACGGGGTCATTTGTGCTCAGATAATGTCGTGGTCCCCATGTAAGACTTAGTTGGTTGAGAGACCTCTACACTGAGTGTTGTGAGAATTAGTAGTGGTAGTTTGCGGCACAGGCGCATTTGCTGCATCCTTTTGGCAACACCATTTTTATGGATAGGAGCGATACCTCCATAGCGTCTCCTACCTGAATATGTTTGTAGATCTGCAATTGTGTGAAAGGTTTGAATGTGGAGTTGCTACACTTGCACATCTTTATGAGCAGCTTGGCGATGCAAGCCTTGCACACACCAAACAATTAACTGGATATCTTACTCTTTTATAGGTACAAAATTATTTTTGCAAAATTATTATTTGCTTTGGTCATGTTTATTGCTTTATTGTTGAAAACCCTTTGCATTTGTTTGTAGAGTTGGATATATGAGCACTTCCTGTGATTAAGAAGGAAGCAATTAATAAACAACTATGATGAGCAGAGACCTCGAGCGATGCATTTTTTGACACTCAGACTGAATTATACGTTGCATGAGGTCAGAGCACAATTGGACGCACTAATGTACGATGGGGTTGTGTGGAACTCGTATGCATCACATCGAGTTAATCGTCCCCTTATAACCATCACTTTATTCTCTGGCTTCATCCGGGTGGGTGAAATTGGTCACCGTCATCTATCGGAACGTGTGTTGCACCAATTTAGGTTTTTGCAGCATATCCTGAGGTATCCACTTGCTGTTGGTGATGTCGACTTAGCAGATATTGATGCTCGATGGATACGCTTCACGGGTCATGTCTTGAAAGGTGTGCTTCCAACAATGTCTCCTCATGCATGTGTGGACGGCTACCTGTAGTGGCTTAGACAAGTATCTCATTCGTATGTTGGTGATGTCGACTTAGCAGACATTGATGCTCGATGGTTACGCTTCACGAGTCATGTCTTGAAGGGTTTGCTTCTAGCAATGTCTCCTCATGCATGTGTGGACGACTACCTGTAGTGGCTTAGACAGGTATCTCATCCGTATATTATTTTGGGTACTCATGACGATTGGCCTAGTCTAATTCCTCGACTTTGACGACATGTACCAGATGATCTTCCACCACAGAGAAGATCACTAGCTTCATCATTTAATTTATTTGTAAGTATCTCAAAACTATATTTGAATACATGTAAAATTTTTAATATACTTCATTTGATGTTGTCATTACAGGGCTCTATTCTTACACAGGATGATAGACTGTCGCGATGTTAGTGAAGGACAGTAACATGGGAACGCACTAATGAGGCGTTGCAGATAGGTCAAAATGTGCGAGGGAGGTGCTTAGCTAGTTCTGGATAGGAGACCTTTATATATTCTTATATGAACAAGATTGTATTTCCATTCGGTATATTAGTTAAATAGTCATGAACTTTTGACATTTTGTGTTGTAGAACTTCTTATTTTTTACTTGCATTATGTTTTAATGTGCTTCTTTACAATTATTGACATTGTTGACTTAATGGTGATTGCACTAAGGCTAAAATATATTCGTCCCTTGGTCAAAAGAGTTATAGTTTTATATATATGCATAACAATTACAAATAGTTTTTAATGTCCATAAGACAAAATATTAAGTTACAAAAATAATTAACCTTTAAAAATTAAAATAAAAATACAAATATTAGTCGATGCCTAGGTCCACATGACTAGTATTGATACTCATCAAGTGCACAAATGTCTGCATCCTATTAGCGTAAAACACAGACCAAGCTCGAGCCTTAGGATAGCCATGTGTAAATGATATGATATCTACCATGGGTATAGGACAATTCATCACGTCATAAGATCCCACTAATCTTGTATTCATCACGCCATTGACTAAGTTCTTTAAAAAGATCATGTGGGATTAGGGGCCACGATTCCTCACCCATCCCTAACAAGGCAACAATACATTTATACCCACAATGACCATCAACAACCACATCAACAACATTGACAATGTAAGGGTGATAGATAGGATGGAAGTGATTTAACATGGGAATTGCACTTTCTTCTGTAGATCCAAAAACTTCATTGCATTTTTTTTTAGATTTCGTGTCACTCTTCAAGGAATGACCACTCTGTGGGGAAAAAAAGGCGTCGACATGCTCAAAGTAGGATGGATCACGCTTAGTAGACCGTTCGGATCAATGAACTTTTTTATGTTGTGCACCTTTGGTTTTAACTTTTTGCATTGGAGCCACCATTGATATCATTGCAGGACATGCAATTTCAAGTAACTTTTATTTGATTGTTACTTTTCCTATAATGTCGACTTCACTGAAAAAATTGACCACCATATCAATTTCCTTGTCAATGCATAATCTTGGAAGCGATTCATTTGATGAAATATTTGAGAAGCTTAATCCAGTCCACAATATATGAAGAATGGTCGAAGGAATCACCCCATAGACATATCGTGCTAATTCATAAGCACATGGCATATGTCGCTCTTAACACATATCCACAACTCCCACTATCAAATCCTATATACATGACTCGTTCAACGTCATCAACAATGAGTCGTAAAGCATGTCTTAATACAATTTCAACCAATCTTTTATACATGCCTCCCTTATACTCCCTTATACTCGTCACTGATCAGATTTATACTTTTTGCAAAAGACGCCTTGATTTCATTATGTTAGCGGATAATCACATTATGAATTACATCCCAACCCGAGCATAAGTCTCCCATACTACTTCCAGAACTTTCTTCAGGCTTTAGTGACCTGACTCAATTCTATTATAATTAGCATAAACAATATCATAAGTGAAGTAAGAAGATAACTGATGAAAATGACAATGAAACATACTTGTTAGATGTTGTGTTTTTCTAAATGCATTACTCGATTTGTCCATGCCTTTACAAAGAATGTTTTGTAAGGAATTATCCAACTTTCATTGACATATTCATATAATAAAGGCCATGAAATACAAACATGATGAATGTGGTCAACATAATAAGTGAAGGTTAACTCATCTTCATAATACATAACATTTTTCCATGCTTCCATCATAACATCCCATGCGTCAACATAATTCACTAACATTTTGCACTTCGTTTGCACATTTTTCTAAATATGGAATCAACATAGGAGATGATAACAATCAGGAAAAACACTATCAATAGCATTCATTAAAGCAAGGTCCCTGTCGCTTACAATTACTAGTGGATCATCCTTAAAGGTCATGAATAATCCTTTAAGTCTTTTAGGGCCCAAGTAAAATTAGATTCTTGTTCACTAGATATGATTGCAAACCCAGCAGAGAAAGTCAACCATGTATATGTCACCCCCACTATCTCAAGTAATGGCAATTGATATTTGTTGGTTTTGTAGGTGGTATCCATCAAGAATACAATATTAAATGCATTCAACAATTTAACGGAATCGGGATGTGTCCAAAACAGATCACTAACCACCTTAGATTTGTCTTCACATCTACTCCGATGGATGTAATTATCACGATCTAACAACATCATCAAGTGTTGTAATTCAGGTCTTGAACCTGTCAACGATCATTTATAAATGTATCTTGCATTATAAACTTGTTTTATCGTTGTGACATTACACTCATTATTTTTATTCAGAGTGGGTAGAATATTTGCAGGCTTGACTTAACTCTTAGACATATCAACAAGCAAGGAATGTTTATAAGATTTTAACCTCCCAGCAAATAGGTGACCAACTAGCGTCTAAGACACATCGTGGTTATGATATCCGCAAATTACCTTCAACATCCAACCATCTCCATTACTAATTGGTTTGTCTTTGAGTTTAAATGGACAATCACATTTTTCTTGTGCCAAAAACACTAGGTTGAACATCAGATTTATACTTCCTATACTTACCATCCCTTTCATAGCCTAACAATACATACGTTTTCCTCCCAGGTTGATAAGTAGCTTTGTCAGATCTTATAGTGACAACAATAAAACCAAGATGAAATGTTATCCCTCAAACCCACTAAATCAACTCATCTCGTGTTGAAAATATCTTATCAGTCGTAAAATTATTTGTATAGTCTCTGTCACACATCTCATTTATAAAAGAAGAGAAATTTAAGATGAAACTCGAATTTACTTGGGACTCCATGAAAGTCAAAGGGAGATCATCAATCTTAGATAACTTTAACCACATATAATCTAACATTAGTATTCAATACCATTTTTTTCAAAATAAAAAATAATAATAAAAAGAAAATTAAAATATTCGTAGAACAATAAAATAAATATAAAAAAAACATAAATAAATAGTAAACTATAAAAAAAAAATACCAATTCAAACTAAATAAAATTAAAAAAATAAAAAATAAAAATATTCATTGAAAAATAAAACAATAAACCATAAATAAATAGTGAACTTAAACAAATAACAATTAAAACATAGAAAAATATAACAATAAAAAATACAAAAATAAAAAGAAATATTTATGTAACTAAAAATTAAATATAAAATATAAATAAATAATAAATGAGCATAAGTATTAAGTTATTACTCAAACTAAAAAAATTACCAATTAAAAAAAAATCTTTGTATATTATCCGAAAGTGAACTTCCGATAAAATACACCAAAGATAAACAATTGAAACAACACAACCATGACATTCATGTTTTCCCCTACTCAATGTCTTCAAACCTCATGGTTGCAAACGTCACGGACAAAGAAAAAAAAAAGACAAAACATGCACCTCACAATATATTGAATTCCTTAAACCTCTGCACTATACAAGTAAATAAAACCAAAACTGGGAATGGACATTCCAGATGTCCACATTCGGAAGAAAATGGAATCAACACACCACTTTTGAAAATGATAAATGCTGGAAGTCGACATTCGGTTAATTTTATTTTCAGATGTCCACTTCTAAAAGAATACGATGAAAAATATCATTTTCGGACAGTTAAAGACTGGAAGTTCACATCTGATTACAAACAATTTCGGATGCCCACATCTGAAAGTATGGGATTTTTTTTGTTGCTTCGGAAGTCGACTTCTATATATAAATATTATTTCGAGAAATCATTTCCGTCACAGTAAGTCGAATGTGCAGATTCATAGAAGGTTAAAAATCCAACTCAGTTTTTTTTTTCATCAAACATTTCACTACCTCAAATATAAACTTATCATACCAAATAAATCACAATCAGACGTTGCAATGCGTACCTTTTTTCTGAAATGAAATGAATCAAGGTTTTAGATAGTGAAATAGTAGTGGACCCGACACCAACTAACGGATGAACTGCAACATCCACTTCATTACAACAAGATACAAAGAAAGATTATTTTAAACTCTACGATTGAAAGTGAAAGGGCGAGAAACACTTGGGGTGCAACGAATCCATATATACCAAATACTATCAATTAATAACTTTGTTAAGGCAATCAACTAACTCTAGAACTTCATAATTATTTAATTATTACGTTACCTAATTCACTTTTTTATTTTAATTTGAACACTTTTTTTTAATTTAACTTTTCAAGGGAATAAATGAAAGAGCACAAATACTATCAATTAATAACTTTGTTTAGACGGTCATCTAACTCTAGAACTTCATAATTGTTTAATTATTACGTTCATTTTTTTATTTTAATTTAATTTTTCAAAAACATAAATGAAAGAGTATGACTCTTTAAAGGTGCAGAAGAAATATTGGAATGCAGGAAAAAACACCCTTAATTTTCTAATAGGCCAGGCTAGTCCAATCAACGCTATAAATGGGCTGAAATCCTTTTTTTGTACATGACTCAATCAAGAACTATTTAAAAAAATATTTTTCAAAATCTAATTCTGAAAAATATTGTAAAATGTATAATTTAGAATTAATTGTTGGTAACATCCAAAAGTACTTTTTTGTTACATAATGATATTTCTAAAATAATTTAAAGTATATTAAACAGATAGTCGATTCAATTTAATAATTATTAATATATCTTATTTTTTATATAACAAAAAGTATAGTCTTAATACAAAAAAAAAATAGTTTTATTAATTTTATTGATGATTGAGATAACGAAACAAGTGTTTAGCATTTAGGATTTAGTAATAGGTAGAAAATTATAATAATTTTATAATTATTCCAACTTTACTCATATTTTAGATTCACTTAAGAGCTTTGACAAAAAAATAATTGCATATTAATACTATTTTTTCTCTTTGTTTGATAAATTTAAACTATTAGTAAAATTAAAAAAAATTAACAAAAATATTTTTTTAAACAATTTTTTATTATTATTCTAAAAATAAAATATATTACATTAAAGGGACTGTTTACCTAATTAATATCATAATATTTATTCAGAAATAAAACTTTTAAATATTTAAGCAAGTCCATTATAAGGAGGCCTTTTTCTTTTGGCAAGGGTATTAATGGATTGTTAGTAAATTAACAAAACTTAATTTCTTTTGGCTCAGAATGATAGAGTCAGTTTTCACATCACAATATTGCTTTCATTTTCATCATCAATTTCATTTCAAAACTTTCTAAACTAAATAAAAGATATAAACATTGTACGGACCAACCAACCTTAAAAAAAACACAATCAAATTGTAAAAGTACACTGCCTAACCAACTTTGTTTTTATACTACCGAAACAAAAAGTTTTATAATTTTCAAAATATTTAAATACATTTTTAAATATCTTAGGAGGTAGGAACAAAAAAAGATGGTGATACAGAGAAACTATTTATTGGACTATGCTCATGGTTAAAAAAAATTAAACAACTCGTAATCATTGTTCAAAAAAACTAAACAACCCGTAATCATTTTAAAGTAAAGATTTTCAGCCAATGAGGTTTCTTGTAGGCTTATTTTCTTGTTAACCCGTATTGTATCATATTCACACACAAAAAAACCTTACAAAATCAAAGACTACTTCACCACTCCACCATATCCATGCAGCCTCAGTCCTCCTCTCCTCCACTTAAAATTGAAAACTGCCTCCTCTGCTCCACTTCAAATTGAAAACTGCATTATTAACTAATGAAGAATAAGGATAGTTAAGGATAGTTGCTCACAAAAAAAATTAAAAGAATACAGAAAATACATATAAATTCAATATGCAGCACAGGAAAGATAATATTTCACCTATATAATACCAGGTCAAATGCAAATTGTTCACTATCATATACATAACAAGATGCCTGTATCAGAAAGAACCTACGTTATTTTATTACTAAGTGGTATTGTTAGTTTCTTAATGTTATTTGTCTCAAATAACAATTAAATTCCATATTCCATACTATACCATCACAGAAAATGTCTAGATTTGTAACACGGTTACACTAGATCACCATGACAAAGTGCAAAGGTGCCAAGTGTGTGTGGATAGGTGGCCATACTAGACTATCATATACATAACAAGATGCCTGAATCAGAAAGAACCTACCTGAGTTATTTTATTATTACTAAGTGGTATTGTTAGTTTCTTAATGTTATTTGTCTCAAATAGCAATTAAATTCCATATTCCATACTATACCATCACAGAAAATGTCTGGATTTGTAACACGGTTACACTAGATCACCATGACAAAGTGCAAAGGTGCCAAGTGTGTGTGGATAGGTGGCCATACTAGTGTATTACCAATAACTGCAGCCTATATATCAAATCATGATCCCACACATCCAAGCCTAGTTCACCCCAAATTATAAAACAAACAAGTATGCAATGTCCTACAAACAAGTACCAATCAATCAGTATACATTGGATATCTAAATCGTTAACTTTTCATTCATATATATTGGTTACTTTCAAATACTCATTCCAGATCAGCATACATTGCAGCTACAAATTTAAAAATTAAATATGAAGGTCAGATCTGGACTAATTACATTAAATATTAACAAACATCAAATAAAATATCACATACCTATTTCAAATTTTCAACTTTTCAACTTTTTAACCTGTTTAGCATGCTTTGAAGATAAACCTGCAATCGTATCTGCACTACTCTTCTTTGATGTCTCCATTTCAGCATCCAGCTTTGATATAACGTCTTCTGCTTCCTCCAACATCCTTTCTGCCTCCATATTATCAGTTTCCAGCTTTTCTAAAGTTTTGTTTATTTCCTTCATCTCCCTACGTATCATATCTCTCTCTGTTTTCATTGATTTAACATCTGAAAAGAAAAACACATCAAAAATAAAAACGAATAAATAAAAAATTTTAATTCCTTCTTTTGTAAATAAAAATAAATAAAATTACCAGACAACAGTTGCTCATTCTCTTGCCCCAAGGCTCCTATGGCTTCAGAATGCTGAGCATGACTCGATTCAATCTTCACGGAAAGGTTATTCATGAGCATACTTATGAACTCGCTATCGTGATGCATATTGCGATCAAGAGCACTTATGTTATCACTGTGCTTTTTCAGCCAAGTTTTAATGTTATTCACATCCATTCCTATCCATGATAATTAACAATTTTCAATATCATCATAGAAAACTAAATAGTAAAAATTGATAAAAATAAAGAAACAAGACTTATTTATATATAGTACGAGATGATTCATAGCTTCCAAAGAGAGGTAATTATGATGTTCAAATGAAACAAAAGAAGCAAATTGATAGCTGAGAGATTATGGAAGTGTTAAGAGTATATAAAGCAATGATAAAAAAGAGTGTTGGGTCCGGTATAGAATGAACTTAGAATCATGGAATCGACTCGATCATCAGATTTTCGATTCTAAGTTCATAACCCTAGCCCATTCCCATTTTGGGCGGAGCATATCTACTAATTCTTTGATTCCAGTTAGTAAGATAAGAGTTGAACTAAGAAATAGATTCTAGAAGCTAAAAAAGGGTATCTTGAGCAATTTCAATAATAGGGTTCATTGATATTCCTGGTATAGTAGATGCTATCACACATACAATCATACTTAATTCGATGGAATTGTTTGATCTTAAAGGGGACCTTGTACTTCTATAATAACATATATAAGAGGGGCTTGTGATCCAAGTGGGGGCATTAAGGTGATGGAAGAAGCATATTGAACCGAGCTAAATAGACTCAAGTGGTGTGCACCTTGTACTTCTATAATAACATATATAACATATATATAGTTGTATCATTGTATCTTAGAAATAAATCGCTCAGTCCCAAAAACAAAGACCAAACACTATACGGCCTCCCAATAATAATAATAATGATAATGCTTCAACCATCACCTTTTTACACTTACACTTGTCTAAACACTCTCATCTTTTCTAACTGCACCACTTTATTCCCTAAGCTCTTTATGTTTTCTCTTCCTAAATATTATGGAGTACCAATAGAGGTTGAAACCATGCATGGTCTCATTTAAATGATTTGCTAATGCGTCTGCAATGGCATGGCCTTTTCCAACCGACCCCTAAAACACTGTTGCAAAATTATTACTCTATGGATGCATTGATATTGCATTTGGAAACTTGAAGTCAGAAGAGGAAAGGATGGGCTTATGAACTTCTGAGCCCGAAACTGGTTCAATCATTTCAAAAAATCAGGGAGGAAGAAGTCGCCAAATTGTTGAAAAAGGTACCAGACTTTACTGTCATTGCAAGCTCTATTCAGTTTCAAATCATTAGCAATAACTTCCTAATTTATTTTTCTTGACAGAAGTAATACTCCAATTGAATTTACTGGAAAACCAAAACTAAGATAAAGAAACGATTAAGTAATGAAAGCTATCTACTTTGATGGGAAAAATATCGTCAATGGTTATTGTCAGATGGGTTACCAGAGTCTCTGCTGATGGGAAAAATACCATCAATGCCCGAACGAAATCGGGTGTTGACAATGTCAAATAAATCCTATTTGAAATTTTCTTGAACTCTTCCTTTAGCATGTTTTTTTCTTTCATAAATATTTTCAAAAAATCCCTTTTAATTGTATTTCTAGAAACTAAAGTGGCATCAAGATTCAAATAAGTTATCCAAGTTTTAAGCTCTTCATACCCCACAAAACTGAATGGTAAACCATGTCAGATAATCAAATAGGCACACAATTCACAAGAAACCATTTGATCTATTTTTTTGCTTTCAACTTTCCTTGCCCGTCCATAATCATTTGTCTCACATCCTCACATCTACCTTAACTTCAAGTGCCATCTTTTTCAATTTTGTATTTTTTGTTGCAGCCACTACACCTTGCCTTCTCTTTTCCATCATCACCAACCCCAATCCTAATAAAGTATTTCCAACAATCAGAAATTACTCCCTTATCCCTTCTCTTATTAAGTTCAACACTCTCATTATCAATATCATCTTCAACGTCAACCTCATTCTGGGTTACATGATCTGGTTCATCAACATTTGTGTCATTTCCCGTAGGTTTACTAATAGAATCATCCATGATTACTAAATCCTATTATAGAAAAAATTTGAAATCCTAACGAGTAACACAATTCATTCAAATTACAATTCACTCATACATAACAAACACTCGAATTACAAATTGTCATAATATTTCTAATATAAGGTCTCCAAAGGCGAAAATACCCAATTACAATTCAAAGTCAATAAAGGCTAGCTAGTTGTATGTGAAATTAAAACCAATGTCAATCTAAAATGTAAATCACGAGCTTAAAAGATTCTGCCATACCATACTCAGATTACAAATCAATTCAATCATGAAGCATACACAATAACACAACACAATTGACTCATCATACACAATAACAATCCATAAACACAGTGACTGCTACCTATATGAATTGAACGTTATCTTGAGATCAGAACATAAACTTAGGAGATTAACGAGAAAGGTTACTGTGATGAAGATGAAAGGAGAGAATATTCATCTGGTGAGCGTGAGAAGGGGGCGAAGAAAATGCCCCGTTATATCCGCACCATGCACACTAGTTGTCTAAAAAGGTTCCATGTTGAACAGAACAATCTCCATCCCTAGGCACCAGTACCAGTACCACTTACACTTGATACTCATCATAATCATAATGTTGTAATGAAGAGAGGACAAGGAAATGCAATCACGGAAGCATCACAAATAATAAATATATTCTTTTTTCATAATTTTTAGAACCAAACCAAAGTCAACAATATTAGCAGGAAAGTAGCAGTACACTTTGAACAAAATGTCATACCTCTCTTCCGTTTGTTCTCATTAATAACAAGATGATGGGGATTGATGCACTTTGGAGATAAAATTCTGATGGAATTGACTCATAAAATATGATAGATTGCAACTGCATGTTAATCAAACTTCGAACAAAATATTAATATCCTCCACAATATCCTAAACACCCAAGCCCAATAAGATAAAATCCGCTTTCTTGTGTTTTGGATTGGATTCATACCTTCTTCTTTGTCTCGTCAATTTACTCTACAACCCATCATGCTAAGTTTAATTAACTAAAACTACCGCTTACTTGATTACTTGATTTTTTTAAATGCTTTCAGCAACCACTTATTAAATCACCATGGCTATATACTCACTGATTCACAATAAGACAAAAAAAAAAGCAGAGTCTCACAATAAGAAAAGATCAAACAAGCATTTGTAATGAAAATTGGCAAATTGGCAGCAGGTATAACATATTTAAAAATTATGCAGACAACTTCAAAATAAATGAACTAAATGAAAAGCAATTGACTCATTTCAATCCAAAATGTAAATCATGAGCTTAAAAGATTATGCCATACCATACTCAGACTACAAATCAATTCAATCATGAAACAGACACAATAACACAACACAATTGACTCATCATACACAATAACATAACAATCCATAAACACATTGAGAAAAGCAATTTATGAGTATGTGAGTATGTTTCTTGGTTATCAGTAATTATGTATGCTCGCTTCTCATTCAGACAGGTTTTCTCTTTTTTTGGTTTCTTTTTGTAGGCTTTCTTCCACTGAGTATTTTTGATGTGGTATATTCGATTAGAATGAATTAGATTGGATTTTTTTTTTAATGTTAAATGCTATTTCCACATTATCTGAGAATCATATATGTATAGCAACATTTCCATAACAGAAAGTGTTGACACTAAAGGAAGTTCGGGAGATGGATTTTCTTTACAAGGTATATTTATTGATATGAAGTTAATATCAATATATATTGTGTCAACTATGCTTATACATGTTTCCATTTGCCACATTGTTTAGATGATTCATGAAATAATGTGTGATTATATTCTCACTAGTAGTCCATGTTCTGCCTATTTATTTGTTGTCAGTATCAAAATATTCTTTACTCTTCTCTGTTGTTGAACTTAGTTTTGTACATTATATATGGCTAGTGGCTACTATGGTATTTGTTCACTACATAAATGTTGAGAGAATATCATGATGTGGCATTAAGTATAATCTTTTAGTCATGTTACAAAGTATTAACTATATATGGGGTGATACAAGTTACTTGGAGAATATTTCAGTGGTATGTTTTTAATGGTTTTCTGTGTGTTCAGTGCTTGAAAAATTATGAAGGAAAATAGAGAGGAGTGTATTACTTATAAACAGATGAAATTATTCCAGTCCTGGGTACAAAGTTGTTTGTTAAGGAAAATAGGGAAAAGAATAACAAGAAAAGTCTAAGTGTTCAAGAGGCCTTGTGTTTTCCAAGGCCCCAGTTCTGAAATTCTAGCCCTCACCCCTCTCCATGATTTCCTACACTTAGATTCTTTCTCCACACAACCCACTCACATTCCTTCCCTACTGCCAGATTGGCAGTTGGCAGGTGTACCACAACTCCTTCTCCTTACATATTACAGTCACCTTAGTCAACTTGGCTTCAGGTTCTCATCACTACCTGATTTGGCTGTCTAGTCTGATATTCTTAACAAAATAAGATTAATGATAGCGAGTTTAAAATAGTGGCCATGGATTTAGAAATTTTTTAGTGTTAGCTAAATACTTATGATGATTCCTTTCATTTGTTTACTGATTTTGAATGTTAATACAGACATATTATCACCTTTGATTTTGAAGGTGGACTCTATTAATGAGGATAAAACTAAGGAATTATAAAACAAAATCTGTACAACAATTAGTTCCATTACTTATTTAAATTCATCAGAAATTCTAAATATTAGTGCTTGAAATAGCAGGGTTGGGTTCTTGAGTTTACCACAACACTGTATGTGGTATTTTCATGTGGAAATCAGAGTATTCCAAGAGCAGTGGTGTTTGACAATAAAACTAATGACCATTTGCTTTAGTGGCTAGTGGAAGAAATAGAGCTTAAAGGATAACAATTATGAATTTTAAGAAGTTGTGATTAAGTCGGGCTTAGTTGTTTTTTTTTTCATTATTTTTGGTACTAATCTTGTCATTCCCTTATATGTACAGCAGAAGAAGACTTTTGAAGGGGAAGAAGGGAAACTGAATCCAGGAAATTGAACTTAGTAGAGATGCCATTAGAAGGTTTGTCTATGTTGGGATGACCTGCCATTATCACAGGAAGGTGATTTTGTAGAGATTTTACATATTGTTTTTGCAAATGGAGGAATTCAACTCCTCTAAAATGTTGGGGTACTACACCTGTAGAAGAAATTCTCTGTATCGTAGGAAAAATGAAAGTACAGTACTTCATTTCCTTGATTCTCTTAATAGTTAATTTTAACTAGGTGGCAACGGGCCAACCCAACAGATTTTATATAATTACACAACTTCATCCAACAGAATACATCAAAATACCAAAATCGAAAAGAACCATCAGCTTCCTCAAAATTTCAGATCTAATCCAATAGAACAATCAATTCTTCCATTTCACTGATCCAGTCCATTCACGCTCAATCAAACATGAAATAAAAAACAGAGCAATCAATTCTTACATTCCACTTATCCAATCCAACCATTAGCAAAATCGTGACAAACACAAAGGGATTACCAATTGAGGTTAGAGTGGGAATGAAACCAGTTTGTTTGTTGCAACCAAGATTATCGAACTCGCGGGTTGACTCGTAAACCCGTACGAGTCTGCGAGTCATGACACTGTTGACGAGTTAACTCGCATATAAACTCGTTATTTGTCAAACTCGGAGTAAACTCGGAGTTAACTAGCTGACTCGTACCAGACTCGTGAGTTTGAGAACGAGTTACCGAGTTCAAAAAACGGGATGAAATGACAGAAAAATATGTTGTTGGCATTCAGATTTTAAGCCCAAATTAAAACCCCAACGACTCAAATCGAAAATCCAATTGTAAGCAGAGATCGAGACCCAAATCCCAAACGGAAAACCCTAATCGAACGTTGACCTATTTGAGTTTGATCTTCATTACCTTCGACGCCGTAGCTCCGCTCGTCCACGTCGCAGTTCCGATCACTTCGCGTCGCAGCTCCGTCGGGTCTCTGGTTCAGCGGCGTCACTGCTCCCTTTTCTTTTCCCTCTTTCGTTGTTCCCTCATGCGTACGCATTCCCTTCTTCTCTTTCTCCTTTTACTAAACATTATATCTTGCTTTTATTTTTCCATTTATTTTTTTTATTTTTCTGACTTTCGTGTTTCCTGCTGTTACGCGTGCATATATATATATATATATATATATATATATATATATATATATATATATATATATATATATATATATATATATATATATATATATATATATAATTTGCTTTAATTTCTTTTAAAATGTTCGTTTATCTTATATTTGAAGTCGTGTTTTAATATTTTAATTTATTTATTACATAAATATATCTTTTAATGCATTTTTTTATAAAATACATATTTTATTTTATATATGTATATTGTGCGATATATTTTTTATATATAAATGGTAATATATTAATACGTGATAATAATATAATATTATTAAGTTAATATATAAAATAAATTTATATTTACTAAAAATGAAGTGAATAAATAGAGAAGAGAAATCCTAGATAAACAAAAAGAAAAAAAGATAAACAATTTTATAAAAAATAAGTAAAAATAATTATTAATTTTAAAAAAGTTAATAAATAATTATATTGGAAAGGGTAAAATCGGTATTATAAAATGTGGATATAAAAGAGGAAATGTTTTTTTATATATTGTTTTATATATATATATATATATATATATATATATATATATATATATATATATATATATATATTATTATGTAGTTTTGTTTTTTTATTTTATTTATTGTATTTCTGGTTTTTTAGAAAAATAAATAATTTTATTTTAGTCGATTGAAACTAGTTTACAATGTCTGGAAGTGGGATTGGGACTGGGAGGACTTCAAATTCTTGTGATCCTAATGTTAATGCATCTTCACTTGCTAGACCTTCTTGACCTATAAGTAAAAAGGCTATTGGAGTCAAAAAGTTGAAGTTATTTATGTTTTGTGTTTTGTATTAATTAAATGTTTGTTGTAATTTGAACTTATATAACAATCATGTGTGTTGAACTAAGTTATTTTATAATTATTGAACTACTGATTACTATTTACATTAATGCGTGGTGATTAAATTCTAAATTGATATGATATTATATACAATTTTTCATACGAAGTAGGGGTGTAGTAGACTCTTACGAGTCTACGAGTCGGGTCTACGAATCGAGTCTATGAAGCTCTCACGAGTTTAAGTAGACTCTCGAGTTTGATAACCTTGGTTGCAACTCTGATTTGTCTTAGGGGAAGCGGAGAGTGAAACCCTAACCAGAAATTGCAACGGTGGCCAAGGATTCTGATGTCACAACACGGCAATGGGATGCAGGCTCCAATGGCGATGATGCACGATAAAGGGTTTGGTTGTGAAGGGGAACCAACGGTGGATGAATCGTGTGCGACGTTTAGAAGTTGTGGGTTTCGCCTCTAATGGATGGTGATTTGGGGAAGAAGAAATTGGTTGGAGGGTTTCGCAAATCACCTCTAATGGATGGCAATTTGGGGAAGTAGTGTTAAAGGGATATGTTTGTCATTAATTTGCCTTAAGAATGATTTTGTAATATCTAAAAAAAAATAAAAAGTTTTAATATGAATAAAGTAATTTTAAACATGGTTCCCTGTAGTCTCAAGTGGACTGCGAATGGCCACGACGTGGTTTCAAAAGTGTGACTCAAAAATACATATATTGAACCATAAAAATGCGGTTACTGTTACATGCCTTTGTATTTGTAATTTATTTTCCTTCATAGTCATTTTATCATCTTAATAAAAATAACAATTTTTAATAGCAATAGAGTATTTTTAAACATGGTTCAACCTCATTCTGAGTTACATGATCTGGTTCATCAACATTTGTGTCATTTCCCGTAGGTTTACTAATAGAATCATCCATGATTGCTAAATCCTATTATAGAAAAAATTTGAAATCCTAACGAGTAACACAATTGATTCAAATTACAATTCACTCATCATACATAACAAACACTCGAATTACAAATTGTCATAATATTTCTAATATAAGGTCTCCAAAGGCTAAAATACCCAATTATAATTCAAAGTCAATAAAGGCTAGCTAGTTTTAAAATATTTAAATTAAATGTAATTTAAAATATTTAAATTAAAAATAGTTTTAAAATATTTAAATTGAAAGTAATTTTAAAATATTTAAATTAAAAATAATTTTCCAATGTTTAAATTATTTTTGTTTTAAATATTTAAATTAATTATAATTTTAAAATATTTAAACTAAAAATAATATTTAAATATTTAAATTTAAATATATATATATATATATATACTAAAATTAAAAATAGATTTAGTATGATTTTAATTGAGAATGATTGACTACAAATATATTCTTTAGTAAATTTATAGCTATTTTGCTACGAACTAGCTATTTTTTAGAATGATTAACTCCCTTGGTCCATGTTTTTGTTGAAAAATATCAAATAGGTCCTAAGATTTTTTTTAGTCTCAATTAGGTCCATATTTTTGAAAATGTGTAATAATTAGGCTCATTCTGTTAGTATAGAGTTAATGGTGTTAAGGATATGTCACGTGTCAGCTCCACATTTTTTTGAATTTTTTTGATTTTTTTTAAAATTTTTTAATTTTTAATTTTTTTTTTTGAATTTTTTTTTTTTAAATTATTCATGCCACGTGTCACGTCAATATTGTGCCACGTGTCAAGTCAGTAAGGTGACACGTGTCAAATCATTATCTGAATCTCAATTTGGTCCATATATTTGTTATTTTTATTACATTTCAGTCTATTTTTTAAAAAAAATTTAAAATATATTTATTTTAACTTTTTACAAAATTATTTTAAAATTTTATATTTAAATTTATAAAATTGTTAATTTTAAACCAACTCTAACATTTGTATATAAATTATTTAAAACAATTTTGTAACAAGTTAAAATAAATATTTTAAAATTTTAAAACAAAATATAAAATAAACTTAATATTATTAAAATGTTTAATAAAAATATCATCATAAAATTTATAGAAAAGTTAAATTTGATCTCAATTTGGAAAGGATAAAATTTAAAATTTAAAAAAAATGGACTGAAATATAATTAAAATAACAAATATATGGACCAAATTGAGATTCAAACAATGACTTGACACGTGTCACCTTACTGATTTGAAACGTGGCACAATATTGATGTGACACGTGGCATGAATAATTTTCAAAAAAAATTTAAAAAAAAATTAAAAAAAATTCAAAAATTCAAAAAAATGAGAAGCTGACACGTGGCATATCCTTAACACCGTTAACTCTATATTGACGGAATGGGCCCAATTGTTACACATTTTCAAAAATATGGACCTAATTGAGACTAAAAAAAATCTTAGGACCTATTTGAGATTTTTTAACAAAAATATAGACCAAGGGAGTATTTTAACCTTTAAAATATTTAAATTAAAAATAGTTTTAAAATATTTAAATTAAATGTAATTTTAAAATATTTAAATTAAAAATAGTTTTAAAATATTTAAATTGAAAGTAATTTTAAAAATTTTAAATTAAATATAATTTTAAAATATTTAAATTAAAAATAATTTTTCAATGTTTAAATTAATTTTGTTTTAAATATTTAAATTAATTATAATTTTATTTAAATTAATTATAATTTTAAAATATTTAAACTAAAAATAATATTTAAATATTTAAACTTAAATATATATATATATATATATATATATTTACTAAAATTAAAAATAGTTTTAGTATGATTTGAATTGAGAATGATTAACTACAACTATATTTTTTAGTAAATTTATAGCTATTTTGCTACGAACTAGGTATAGTTTTATTTCTTCGCTATTTTATCACAAATTAGTTAGAAATTAACTATAAATATATGTTCTAGTAAATTTGTAGCTATTTTGCTACAAAGAAGCTACAAATGGTTTCCTTCACTATTTCCTCACAAATTAGTGAGAGATTAGTTACAAATATATATTATGGTAAATATGTAGTTATTTCACTACAAACACGATACAATTTTATTCTCTCGCTATTTCTTCGCAAATTAGAGAAAGATTAGCTACATCATCCCGCTCGGTTCCTATTACACTTCTAATCATGTTTGTTATACCTTTAATAGTTATTCTTTCCCCACCAAATAGTGAACCAACTAACCCACATCCATATACATCAAATTCTACTTTTTCACCAACTACACCTAACCCCAAACTAAAACAAACATCAACCACAGATAAAGGCACAAGGTGCTTCCATATGTGAAAGGATTGTTCACCCTCATCCCATCGCCGAAGTAGCTCAACTAGTAGAGGACTGCAGATATCTAAAGACCTCTCTAACTCCAAACACCATTTGAAAGGGGTGAGTCCTATACGTCTTCTGTCTCCATCAGTCAACACGTTGTTTATCTCCACAATGTGCTTTGTGTTCACAAAATTTATCGGCCGAACCTTCCATTCAATTTTACGAAATTAAATCATGCTCAACAACCATATTATCATGCACAAAATCGAAGACCATATAATAATTAACAGCACTAACCCTGTCTTCTTCTTCAACGTCCGATTTCCCCCCCCCCCCCCTCTTTTTCCCCTCTTATTTCCCCTTTCGAGCCATGCTGCAACAACATCGTAAAAAAAACCAATAAACAGACAAAATCAAATCAATGGACCTCAACTACAAAACCTACAACCAAATTCAGAAACAATTTTCACTTTGCCTTACACCGAAACACCTCCACAAAACATAAATTCACCTTTCCTCTCTGTTACCTGGCGCCGGCAACCGTAAAGAAAATGAACTTAAGGAACACAAACTTTTTTTTCATCATAATAGCGACACACGTAAAAAAAAAAAAAACCAAAACCAGAACTTCATCTGTTTACACAATGCAGTAACGCAATAATGGACGAAAGTGAAGGGTTTGGGCGAAAACAAAACTCCACCTTAAAAACGAACTGTCGACGTCGTCTTCGTTCTACCGCTTATTCCGTTGCGAAGTTTGGATTTTTTTAGGGATTCCGTTCTTCTACCTATGAGGACGCCCACGAACACCACAACAAACCTCGACGAATGAAATTTTCGCACACAGCCTCGTTCTCTGCTTTTCTTCCGCTGCCCAAGTGCTTTTCCTTCTGCTTCCGCTACCAACTTCGCATTTTTGTACAAGTGGGTTGAGTGAAAAGACCACCGCTTCTGCAAAAGCTGAAGGCACCGCTTGGTTGCTTCGACTGGGTTGAGAGATGGTTCGCGCCTGAGAGAAAAAAAATTCAAATGTTTCGGTTTCAGAGGTGGTTCGCACGTTGTCTTTCCTCATGCACACGCGGGTCGCAGCATGTCCTTCAGTTTCTTTTTTCAATAACATTTTAAAATAAAGCCATAGTGCCACGTAGCAGGTAAAAAAAGGGTTAAAAATTTCGGGTCAGAGTATCATTTCCCTAAATCTAAAGCTTTTATGTTCTTTCTTAATTGAATAATATAGTAATTATTATATAATTACTATATTTAAATGAATAAGTTTTAAATATATATATATATATATATATATATATATATATATATTGAAAAGCTTAATAATTTAAAGAAATAATTAAATAATTATATGATAATATATATTAAATTATTTTTTTATGTAAATATTTGAATATTAAAATGTATAATAATAATTAAATTGATACGTGGTTATAAGTTTATGGAATTGTTATAGGTAATGTTCAGGTAAATGAATATTTGTTGTATTGAAGAAAACTGATTCTATTTTGTAGTTGTGTTTTATTTTATTTTATGATTTAAGTAAATACAACCTTTCATGTTCTTGTCCATGTGTATATCCATTCTTGTTTGACATCCTTTTGTTATGTAATAACAATGTACTTATTGTTTATAAGAAGAATATTCAAGTAGAGTAGAAGTAAAACTAAAAACATAAAAGAACATGACAATAAAAAGATGCTATAGAAGTAAAATTGATTTCCCTGAAAAAACAAATTGAAGCTGAAATTATGTAGTGTACCCATCCAACTTTATTTGTTTTATTTTATTGTAACAATCTTTTAGTAAAAAAAAAAATACACTACATATAATTGGAGATGCAGATGTGCATTATTCATTCATACTTGAAAAAATATATCTTTATTGATAAAAGTACATTTCAATTTCTCACATGATAATATCTTCAAATAACTCGTGTTATCATTATAATTCTTCTTCCTACTCATCTTTTGTCTGTTATAATCATTGTTGGAAGTTAACCTTGATTAATATGCAATTGGTTTCCAATCAAAAATCAAAATTCATTGTGATCCAATACTTGATTAAGATATAAAGAATGTTAACAACACACTCTTTCTAAGGCATCCTTTATAATACACTTTATTATTGGTTAAATCTCATTAGAAACTTCAGAATGAGTGGGACTCAAAAAATAAGAAGACACCCAAATATTATGATTTTCATAAATTCAACCGATAGTATCTAGTGTAAAAAAAATGTCCCGCTAACAATTTTCTAAATGCATTGTAGTTGCCAAGTACCCAATGCAATTTTTCATATATTACACAAAATGATGGCTAATGCTCGAACTGTCCTAAACAACAATCACCTACAAAGCCAACATATCCTCTTCACTTTCAATTTTGACAACAATCTTTGGCTGCGCAGACATCTCCCATCGGCACATTGATAAAAGCTTTAGAATGAATGTATGCAATGCAGAGTGGCCTTCAAGTGCAATCAACAGAGAAGGAGCATTTGGTGCTCGATGAAGGAGCATTTTATAAAGACCTAACTTTGCATGACTGCCAAAACAACAGAGAGAAAGTTGTGAGTTCAAACAAATTATCAGGTTTTTGTTGAATATTAATAACATAAAAGTCCATAGAAATTTCCCTCCTTAGACAACTTCTGCATTCTATTCATGATAAATGTATTTTCTACAAACACATAAAGTAAGAAAACCAAATTAATTTGTGTTTTCAGTGAGCTTGTATAACGATACACAAAGGCCAAACCACTGATATCAACCTATAAATAGAATTGTTGATATAAATTATTAACTTGCGAAAGACACTTATTAGTGTTTCCAAAAGCAGGTTATCAAATCAACATTCAACTTGTGAATTACCAAACAAATTTTTTAATCATGAATCATATTTGTAAGCGATTCAGGACAACAAAAATAACTAAAACATATAAGCTATATCAAACATAATTTAGCCTGGTTATATTTGAAACATATCAAGCTTTAAACTAAACTAATCAGGAGAGAGGGGGCTAACCTTAACTGGACTTCCTAACAGGTAGTCCAGCTTAGATTTTGACCAAAGAAGAGGTGATTCCACTGAAAGCTGGTCCCTACCTCGTTCACGATCAAGCTCTCTGATGTATGGATACTAGAAAGATTTCTTCCCCTGTTTTTTTCTCATACATAAGATATAATGCCAAGCACGCCAATTCAGACAATTTGTTTGTTGTCAATAGCTCAACTGCAATAAGGGTGAAAGTAACACGGAATAAATTCCAATTTTAAAACATTTTAATAATCAATACATTGCTTTAATTACACTTGGACAACACTGACACACAAATTGTTTTTTCCAATGAGAAAAAAAATTCAAGATTAGGTGTTTTCCAAATTCATTTCCATGTTGCGCAAAATGGCCACACCTACTCCAAACACTTTCCAATGTCCCGCTAACACAAAAAACGATTGACGAAATGATTTGCTTGTTGAAAAAAAATGCAAGCATATGGTTACTACACATAATACTAAAAAAATGCATCACACCCTCATAAACTAACCTTGAAGTTATTTAGGCATTGTCCTTAAGACTAATCAACTGATAAGGTTAAGAAATTTGTTGGAGGGCTACCCAACACTCACATATTCCAACTCCATACAAACATATTCAGTTCATTTCTTAGGCCAATTTGAAAAAAAAAATGTAAAGAAGAAATCTAACAAAGTAGACACATTAATTGTTTTGTAAGTCTTGTAGTTACTCAAATGAAGTACCAACATTCGGCTAACAAAATATGATTTTTTTTCTATTGGCATTTAGTTAAAAGATGTGATTGAAGATTAAAAAAAAAAACTCAAATAGTTTGCTTGCCATTATCTGTAGTATCTGCACCTCGTTCACTTCCAGCCAGATTTATAAAAGATAGTTTGCCCACAAGTCTAGAAAAGTGGTTCCCATGTATCATATATTCACTTCGAGAGATTTATGATTAAAAGCTAAATGAACTAATCAGGTTAATCAAATAATTATAAATAAGGTGTATCATATCAAATAATTATAAATCAATGATCTAATTTGTATGTAGATTTGTGTATCAAAATCCATACTAAAATTATATAGCAAATTAAATGCCAAAGCCTTGTTTTTTCATACACGATCCATAGTATTATGCAGTTCCATGACTTGATGTAGAAAGGTTATCTCAGCCTTTAAATGACAACTCAAGAGATTCAACACATTAATTACTATGATTATTTATATCTTTTCAAATTTGTATATTTTAACAATGAAATCAGATAACTATGCAAGAAATAAGTCTATGGATGTATGTGAAATAAAGAAATATCATCAAACAACACACCTCATGTCATTGGCAATAAAAATTCAATAGTTTAAAAACAAATATGGAAAAAGAATACTCATATAGAATCTTAACATCTAGGCCTATTAGTATATAATAAAGACAAAAAAAAATTTATGTCTAACTAATTTGGAGAATTTGTGTCAACAAACCTGCAAAACTTCCCAAATCATCAAAACATCATTTGACAAATCATATTTAAACGATAAAAAAATTTATAAAGGCATTCAACTTAAATAATTTTAGAACCTAAATAACTCTAAAAAATTTGAATGCATACACATTTCTAGATAAATAAACTATAATTTTAGAACCCAAATAACTCTAAAAAATTTAAATGCATGCACATTTTTAGATAAATAAAATAAAATGCGTTCAAAATATTAATATCAACGTCATTAAAAAATATTTAAGATTAATATGCACAATTAAAAGGTGAATAAAATTGGAAGTAAATAACGATATTAGTATAGCTAATAAAAATAAAACAAATAATAAAAAAATTGAAAGTATAGATTTTTTTGAAAAACATTATTTGTTAACTTAACACAATCACTGTATTAAGCATTTTCTTAATAAAGTAGATAATATTCGAGTACACAACATTTTCTTGATTCTACAATACTTGCTTCCAATTATAAGCACTTGCGATATAACAGTATAAAAGAGGATTTCAATTCAAAATGGTGGAGCGAAAAACATATATGAAATCTACACTTTTTGTATATTATTTTTTTTTTCAAAATTAAACATTCAAAATGGTACGTTCTAAAATTTGTTGTGGAGTCATAATAAAACATTGCTTTTATAATCTAAAAATTAAACAATTTTACTATGTCATATATGTTAGTAGCATCTACCTCTCAATTTCAAATTCAAGGAAAAGCATAATACTGAGGAGCTCTTGTCACTACAACCAAAAGTAAACAAATTCAATGTAAAAAATTAAATTCCACACCTTTACAATAATATGACTAAAAGAATGAAAAATGAGTTCATAATGCTAATACTATACATAGGAATGCAACTTCTTAAAAAAATTAGTAAGAAATACCCAAGCTTTTAATTTGATCCAATATGAAGCAGAGGATGATCTAAGATTGTTTGATCCAATAACGTAAAATGAGACATTTCATGAGGTTTCAAAGCCTCAAACTTTGGCTTGAGGAGCAAAACTTTGGCTTCTAATGGGACTATTTCAACTTCCATGGATGAGTGTGCCTAACTATCTCAACGTAGAAATTAAACCACTTATGCAGTCATCACCACACTATGTCAGCAACAAATAACAATGCTTTGTTTCTTTATTACTATACATTTGTTAATTCTTCAATCAAGAGGAAATAAAGAGTATTGAGGTTGATTCATGAACCAAATGAAAAAAAAAAATTAAACACAACCTTCACTTTCATCTTCATCCGCAATGAAGATTTAGGGAGGGAATAAGACTAGCAAAGGAACACAACTTAGCCGGTATTTGAAGGGACTAATACTAAAATCCAATGTAATAGTCATGCACCCTAATTAAACACTAAAATCTTACCTGATGAAAGTTTAAAAAAACTTTGCACTTGTGCTCAAAATGACGTCAATCAACTATCGCATTTGTACTTGAGACCAAAGAAGGAGAACAACTAAGCAGGGGAAAAGATTGAGCAATATCAGAAATCATAACACCACGTGACATTAATAGTACAAGAAATTTTGTTTTCTTTTACACACATCATAACTTTTTCTATTAGGGATGACAACGGGGCGGGACAGGGACGGGTTTCACTATCCCATACCCATCCCCACAAAAAAAATTCATCTCCATCCCCATACCCAAACCCAATGGGTATCAAACTTTTGTCTCATCCCCATCCCCTCCGGGTAACGGGTATAATCTCGTACCCATATCCGTACCCGTATTCTAACAACTTCAATATTAATTTTTATAAGAGAAAAAATTACGGTAAAGAAAACATAATATTATCAAATATTCAATATTAGGAGGATGATTGTTTCTTCCATATTTTAAATGTTTGTTTAGTTCAATTTTGTAAATTCTAATGAATCTCTTTTTTATACACTAATAAAAGTTATAATACATCATTTGATCAAAATGACACAAAGAACAAATAATAAACACAATAATAAAATTTTGACATAGAAAATCAAATGTATAATTAAGGTATGATCAGATGAAAAATACCTTAGAGAACTAGGAAAACTTTTCAAATATCAACATATATACTCAATAGTTGAAAAATAACTAAAATTATTTTAATGAAACAAAAGAGTTCTTCAAATTAAACAAAAATTAATAATAATAAGTAAATAATTTTTTTTATATTACCTTAAATTGAGAGTATAAACATTCTCATGTGAAAGGAAAATATATAATAAATAAAAATATTAAAAAATAATAGAAATATTCAAATGTGAGGCATAAAAAATTTTTAATTAACATAAATCATTTTAACATAATTACATAAAAGTTATGATAAGATAAAAAATATATTGGGGATTCCCGTCAAAACGGGAACGGGTTCAGACAATACCCACGGGGACGGATTTATTTGCCATCTCTATTTCCTATATTTCTAGTAAGAGGAACACAAATTGATTTCCTATATTTCGAATAACAGGAACACAAATAAAAAAGCAATTTTGAATTCAATCATGAAAAGATCACAATAATCTCTACAAAGTTAAGCGATTACAACCTTCAAAAAATAAGAAAAATAAAAATAAAAAAATAAAAATAAAAAAATAAAAACTGGAATTTTAGAAAATCATACTGAAGTCATTTCAAATATACAAAAGAAAATAAAAAAAAATACAAAAAGTAAACAAACCATACCTTAGAAAACTATCAATATTTTACAAAAGTATAAAAAAAAATTAACAAACTACAAAGTCATTTCAAAGATTCGGGAAAAATATGACAACAAAAAAACAATTTAAGAAAACTTTACCATAAAAACTATTAAACCACAACAACCATCAAGCCAAAACAATGGCGCATGGAAATGGAAAGAAAACAATCACCACTATAAACAAAAACAAAACCTTAACAACAAAACCTATAAAACTAAATAAACACAATCCAAATAAAAAAAAATCACAAACAAAAATCCATTTCAAAGATGAAGGACCGACGGCAATAAGACATGCAAACAAATCAATCACATCAATGCAAAAATGGAAACAAAGAGTCACTGATCAAGATGACAAAACCTTGACAGACACAACAAAAGTCAAAACAAAACATATAAATATCAGTGCAGTAAGGGCTTTTTGTCCCGGTTATTTTCCTCATTTTGCTTCGGGTCTGAAATCGAGACATATTAGGACGACCTTTTGGCCTCGGTTGTTACCCAAGGCCATATAGTCCCTTTTATGCCTCAGTTGTTAGCAAACCAGTGTCATATAGTCCATTTTTTGCCTCGGGTCAAGTAGGACCGAAGCCATAGGTTTTAAATAATTTTTTTTAATTAAAATTTTCGCAGATTCTTTGGTCTCGATTATGGTTGGAACTGAGGCCATATAGTCCATTTTCTGTCTCGGGTCAAATATGACCGAAGCCATAGGGTACCTTTTTGCTTTGGTCTTGGTAACAACCGATGTCTATTCTACTGTTTTTTTTTTTTTTAAATAAATTTTCTGTTTTATTGTGATTCCCACATTTAAACCTGTATATTTTTTTCACAGAGCAGCACAAACCAAAACATAATATTTTCTCAAACATCTACAATCCAAAAATATTTAAAAAATAATTGAAATATACACTATCCGAATATATATATTCTAAAAAAAAAAGAGTTAAATTTCAAAATTAAGATGAACAAGAGAGAAAGCACAAAAAATTGCGAGACTTCGTCCTAACAAAATTTAGTTTTTTAATATTAGCTAAAAGCTTCTTCGATCACTTTTCTATTCTGAAATGATTAGTCACGGCATCTAGAATGAATGTAGGTGCCATTGCATATTACGAGAAAAAGTGCAAATAATCTGCTACACTCAAAAAGTTCAAAAAACTAAAATAAATGACACGTGTCAATAATAATTTAGATAAGAGTATTTGAATGATATCCCTGCCAATTTATTTACTCATAGTTATAGTTATAGTTATAGTAGAAGCCTGTAAATATTCATCTCTCTCGCTTTGTGGTGATGCTCGTTCGTATGCAGTAGAAACATGCTTTCTCCTTTCAAAAATGTCAAACTCTATGTCTTTAGATCTGTCATGCCTCTACCTCTTGCTCCAATTTGAATAAAATTTTTCCCTCTGTGCGTGGTACGCTTGCACTTTTTTCTCTCTTTCAATCTTCTGAATGTAGTTTTACTTTCTCTTTGTCTAATACCCTAGTTCACTTATTTTTTTCATAAATCTCGTGTTTTACGTTGCTCTGGACAAATTGTGGCGATGGAGTGGTGATTGGATCCGATTCATGCTTTGTATGTTCGATTGGGAACTTCCCTGATATCGTTCCTTAGTTGTTCTTCCTCTTCAATCCAATCCTCCATCCACAGCCCCTCTTCCATCGTCACCAAAGAGGAACATGAATTGCAGGAATAGGAAAAGCTATTCTTTGATGTCGACGACGACAAGAACAACGAGTTGACAAAACCCTAAGCCCAAACGCGTCCTTGAACCCAATCCCACAGGTCATCCGCCTATTTCGCCATGGCGGTCCTTTTCTCGTTGTGTGTTCGCTCTTGTTCTACTTCTTCTACGTCGAGGTGTCCTCCTTGGAGAAAGTTTTACTGGGGTTGATTTTCGTGGTCGTGGCACTGTACTTTGTGTCCAAGAACAAGGGTTTGATTTTGAGATCCTTTTCCGCGGTGAAGCATTTGTGGGAGGAGAATGTAAAGCGCTTGGGGTTTTCAAAGGTGGTGGCAGCGAGGCCGGTGCAGTGGTTCAACGGATAGCCGGCTGAAGCGGGAAGGAAGGCGACGAAGATAGTGAGGGAACGGGTGTAGTTTTACAGCAATGGGGAGTCGCTTCAGGGGTTGAGACACAGTTATGGTGTTTATAGGTTCTATATGGGATCGCTTGGGAGGATCTGGTCTGTTATCCCCTTTAGTTGTTGATTTATTGGTTCCACTACCACTTTATGAGTTTTCTGCTTTCTTCTTGCATGCCTAAGTAGAACTTAAACTACCAAGTTCTAATTTAGATGCCTTGGTTGTTAGATAACTGATTGATTGGTTTCTGTTGATGATTTATGCGGCTTGTTCGATTTGTCTACTAATGGGTTGCATTGTAAAGTTATTTTCTTCTTCAATTAGCATTCATTGTTTCTTGGGAGGTTAGAGTAGACAATAACGCCTGAGGTTTTAGATGTTGTTTTTCAAAAATCTTATTTTGGATGAATTGTTGTGCTGTAGAAATGGTGACAACCTCCTTTTCTCTCCAAGAACGTAAGCCATTAAACTCTAGTGTATTTTTTCTTCCCTTAATAAGCTAGCTCCCACCCACTAACTTTTCTAGTGTTGCACATGCAACACTTGCTGGTGAGTTTTATAGCATTGTTGATCTTTGCAATGTCTCTGAAACTCGGTACTTAATGCAGACCCCTTGTGCTTCCATGATCAATGAACGTCCCCATGTAAAAGCTTGGTGGGAAGATATCTCTTATAGGCCTGCTTTCAAGTAAGGTTGAGGCGGGAATGACTTTTGGTAAGAATCAAGAATGAGTGTTTCCCTGTTATGTGAGGTTCTTACAGCTAAGTTTGTTCTAGTATGTGTTCCAAGTCTTTTTTTTTTTTTTTTTTTTTTTTCATTTTCAAGTAACTAGAGTTAAGAAGGACTATGATTTCCTTTATCTTCATTTGATTAATTTAAAAATGTAATTAAGTTGTAGTTTTTAATAACATTTTTAATATATCTATTTTAAAATAGTGTTTGAACGTAATTTAAATCCTTTTGTATAATTAATTTCATGTTTATCGGATCAGTAAATAGTTTTACTTCCCATGTATGCTACTTTAATCAATTTATCAACTTTAAGTTAGTTTTTCACATGTCAACAAATAAAATAAATTATGTCAGTACAATAAATCGAAAGCTTTTATCAAAACCACTGAATATTATGCTGGAGGCTATTTTGGAGACACGACACATGGATTTGGAGTCTACCACTTTTTCAATCCACATCTGCTATTGAGAATTTGATGGTTGTGTTATCTCTTTTTGGAGCATGTTCACGTAAGCAGCTAATAACCTATGACCTATGGTTTTAATTTGTGAACTTTTAGATTCCACTGACTCACTCTTACTATGTTTAGTTGGTATTTGTTAGTACTTTTCTGGTTAAAATTTATTTGCTTTCTAATATTGAAACCTCAATTTTGCTTGGCATTGTTGTGTGATGAAAAGTACGGTTAGTTCTAGCTTCTTGGGGAAGTTCTTGAGGGTAGTACAGTGGGAATCTCAATTTTTAGCTGAAGGATTACTTTTATGCAAAAGGACTTTGATAAACAGTTTTCCATTTTATTTTATTATATTTCTGAAATGTTTCTTGGTCTTATTTTGTGTTGAATAGACAGGAATATGTGTGTGTATATATATATTCTTATTTGAGCAATAAAACCAATAAAACATGGCTACTAAAGGGGGTTGAACTTACGATTATAGTTTAGTAATTACTAAGACTGAACGCCCCAAGCAAATTTGAGGAATAATTTTTCTATATCTTGTAAATAAACCTGAAAGCAAATAATTAATTTTTCTATATGTATACTTTCAAATTTACATATCTTTCTATATTTCTCATCATTTCAGGGCAACATGCAGTGTTTTACTAAGATAGGAAGCTCTTTATCCCTTCAATATTTTCTTCATCTTTTCACAACAGGTAAGGTAGAAGCCATGCTGTAAATTCTTCTTTTGTAATGTGTATTCAAATTCCTGAAAACATGTTCCCAGATTTATCCAAGATCTCTCTTCATCAATCATCATTTGAAAGTTGAAGCTAAAACAGTGGCAGCCAATTGTCAAATTTTAATGCGTCGCTATTAGTTGCAATATCTGCCCTGCACTTGAATTATTATATTGTAGGTGTGGTGGTGGAGTGCTCATATGGGGAAACACATGCTTTGACTTAATTGTAGCATGATTGATAGTACCTGAAATATAAGATTTTATAATTGCTTTGAAAACATGTGTTAGACTTTTTAATTCTCAGAATATATTATTCTATTTTTACTCAAAACAAGAAGGTGGTATCTGAGGTGGTTTATCTTCAATACGTCAAATAGATTATACATACACATTGAAGCCTTGAGGTGATAAATCTTTTTTGATTGAAGAGAAGCATCCATGGCAGGCATGGCCAACAGTGAGATTTCACGGCTAGAGGTTCGTACCTTGATCTATCTATATTACTGTTATATATTAGCGTATGATGAGGCAAAACTCAATTCACGAATTCGGAATATGTTTGGATACATACTTGTTTTTATAAGCACGTTGTTGGTGATAACTGTAAGTCCTATTCGTTAATTTGAGAACTTGGATAATTGATTCCTCTGGGATGGTGTTGATTCATCTCAAACCAATCTGTCAGGTGAATTCAGCAACAGCTGGTAAAGGAGGGCTTGAAATATATTCATTGTTATATGTGCACTTAGTGGTGTTTATGGAGTAACAAATGCTCATTTTCAAGGTGGAATGGTGGGAGACCTGTCCTGCATGCAACCAGAGTTCATTCAGGTCAGCCTCTGTGATATAATTATTATGAAGTTATGAAAGATTCATTAAGCTCATGAATTTCTTTGCTATGGTTTTTTTGTTACAGTCATTCCTTGCTGGTTTGGCAGCATCTGGTGTATTTTTGTGGGAATGACAAAAGCAGCATCTGGTGTTTTGAACTGATATTTAATTTCAATGTTCATAATGTCAATCATAATTCATAGATGGACCATTGTTGAGGTGTTAATCAACTACTATTTGCTTCTGTAGGGATTTTTCTTTCAAAAATCAGCCCTTTACAAGTGTAATATGGCTGGGAAACCTGCTGTGCTTACACGCATTATGGATAGTGACTGACAACTTAAGACCAACTCGTGCAGAAGCCACTGATGTTGCCAATGGTGTTTTAGATGGTAACTCACCTTTCACATGATCCTGCTAGTTAAGGGGAGTGATGAGTACTAGGATGTCCAGGAAAATTTTATCTTCTTGTTAAGTTTATATTTATATATAGCTTGAAATTTTCATATTAGAATAGCAGAAGACCATGGTGCACCACACTACCACTTTTTTCTTAGCTTCAACAACATCATTTGATAAAACATGGCCTCTCTCCGTTTTCTCTTCTTGACTTTCTTCGTTGTGTTGTCACTTAACACTGGTGAGGTTGAAGCTAGCAGAAAACTTTTGTCTTCATCACTTCCTGATTTGGGAAACATTCCCGTCTTTGAGTTTCCACCGGGAACACCATGGCCAGAATACAGGTTGCCTCCATTTTTGAAATCTAATTAGCCAACAATTCCTTCAAGTTACTACTCTTACACTCCACCTTCCAACACAAACATGGCCAAAGCTTCTTCCAAGCCTTGAGAACATGCATACAATTTGGCATCTTCTTACATATACTGTTGTTTTAGCAGCAAAATAAAAAGGTTCATGGTAATGTTTTGGATTCTACAAGCAATTGGAGGGAAGCACTGGATGCGTTTCAAGAGAGTTACAGGTAATAATATCATTACATTTAATTTTACTGGAAGATTTTATTTCCTGAAATTAGAAAACTGATGGAACAAGAAATTTTTTGTATCTATAATGGAATCTGAGTAGCTGAATAAAACATGACCACCGTCTTCGTAATACTTGTATGACTTATCCCTGATTGGACTTTAGAAAAATTACATCCATATTCTTATCCTTTTGATTTATAATTGATTGGTGGGACAGAGACAACTTAGACGAAAACACAGACAACACTACTTTTTTTTTAAAAAAATTACTTGTACACACTTTTATACTCATTTAACATATTATTTTTCATTATAAAAAAATATATGTCAACCTACTATTATCCTTTGCTTTTCTTTTGTTATGAAAATCGAAAATAAGGATATGAATGAAAATTATAATAAAGAAAAAGGTAAATATATGTATTTTTAGGTTGTAAGTAATTGGTGAACGATTGGTAGTACAAGTCTTTGATCTCAGCATCTGTATCCACCAGAAAACAAAGCTCCTCATGAGTTGTTTCCTGCTACTGATATATAATTGATCACTTGTGATACCAAAACTGATTTTTTATTCAAATTCATTTGGTTATATATATATATATATGTATATATATGTATATGTATGTATGTATGTATGTATGTTGCACCACTTCATCATATGTTATGAAAAATGATCTAATGAGTGCATATGTTAACAAGTTTTGGCTGCAACATATGATTGAATTTGATACCTGAAGATCAAACACCTAAGCCAGGGCATGTAATCTGCAATTGAAAGCTCCAACCAAGTTCATCACCTCGTGAGTCATCAATTTTAAGTCCAATCATCTTTGGCACGCCCGAACACCATTTTGAAGACGATGTTCTCCATTAGCTCAAACAGCAACTGACTCAGATCCACAACCTTACCTGATGCTGCACAATTTTTCGGCGACTTCACCAACACTCTCAACTCCTCTCTCCTCAGTGGAGCAAACATCTCAACCTTTGAGGCACTCAGAAGCTCCAGAGTGCAAACTTTCCTCATGTTGCGCCAGTATGCACTGTACTCAGAAAAGGCCAAACCTTTGAAGCCATAAGAAAGAAATTCGGAGGCTTGGATTTTGGGTCTGCTGGCAAAAACAGTTTCAGGGGTTTTCAGGAACAGTTCTGCAGTTTGTGGAGAGAATCAGTATTTGTGGAGAAGGAATTTCCGGTTAAAATTCCCTGAAGTATTTGTTAGATTTTTCTTTCATTAGTTTAGTACAGCTCTTGTTTTAGCTTAGTCTAACATGCATTTCTAGGTTTGATTAGGTGAAATTTCGTACTTCTTTTATCAATGACTGATTACCTTGCTGCTTGCAATGCAATGGTAATTACAATGTACTTCTCTTGGAATTCTTCTCTAATGCATGTTTATCTGTCTCATATTTCCCTTTGAGTTTTCTTCATTTGCCATTCATTATGCAATTTGATCTATTGACTCTGCTCATTACAGTAATTTTTGTTTCCATAATGCTGAATGCTGAGTTGTATTGTATGTATGATGTCTATTACGCTCCTTTTCTGAGGAAGACAGGAAAATTCATGGGCTGTCATGGCTCTAGAAAGCACAAACATGTGTTTTCTAGTGTAAAATTTAGAGGATTTGCAATGATCATGAAAGAGGCAGAGTTTGTATTGGGTTGCTTTAGAAAGGAACATGTAGATTACATTATAGAATATATTTATAGTATGTTGTTTATCTATAGGTTGCGTGGTTCTAATTGTAGCAAATAATGAGAGAGCAAAGAAACAAATTTTGCAATATTTGCCTCCTTTTTATTTCATTATTCATCGTAAACATTATACATAAAGTAAGGTTGGTTCTCTGATGTTGATATATGATTGAAACAAGCACTTCATTGTAATAAACATCTTTAATACAGCGATGGAGAAATTTTTTAACTATATACCGTAAATAATTGTGGTTGAAAAAATATATTGGAGTGTATAAATGACAAATCATAATAGTTAACAGAGATTTCAAAATTCAGGATAGTTAACAGAGGTTTCAAAATCCAGGATAATTAACGGATGTTTCAAGACCTAGGTAGTTAGCGGAGGTCCCAAAACCTACAACACTTAACAAAGGTCTTAAAATCTTTGTTAAATACAAACTTAACGGAGGGTTTAATTCTGGATAATGTAAAACTAAACTTTCGATAAAATTATATATTTTTTGGCAGTGATAATTGTTCTTTTAAGGGATTTTGGAAATAGATTTTGAAATAAGTTTTTCTCTAACAACTTTTCTTCTAAGTTTTTAATGAGGAAAATTATGATCTTGACCAATCAAAATAAATGTTTATATAAAAGCGTTGAATATTTGAGAAATTATAGGTGAGGAATAAGAAACTCTTTGGCTGTCAAACAATCCCACCACAACCTAAATCATAAGAAAAGAAAAGTTTGAAAAGTAAAGACAAAGCCATGCCTTTTTGTTGGTGTCTTTCTAACCATCTTTAGTAGGATCATGGCTCTCATTTAAAACAATTTGGGATGATCTAAAAATATATGTCGGAGATGAAAGAATTCAAAGCATATGTAGGTACTTAATTTAATGTTGGTACTTAATTTAATGAGGCAATTTGAGTTTCAGAGGACGAAAAAGTCTAACACAATCAAGGAATGATTGAACAAATTGTTGGCTCATGCTAACAAGATAAAGTTGTTATGCGTGTTTTTGCAAATTCCAAACTGTTGAGAAAATTATGGTAATTATCTCATAAATGTATAAAGAACTTATTCTTTTGTTGAAAAAGTGATACATTCCCTCTGGCCCAAAAGTAACAAAGATTGATTAAGAAAGATTAGAAAATTGAAAATGTTCTTCTGGCCAAGAGCCGGCAAGCAAAAAACTACAAGAAGAATCATTCAGCTAACATTTAGAGCAATGAAAATAATTACAACAAACAAATGGGTGAAAAAAAATATTACCTATATTGCCAACATTTCGACAAAATGGGTCACCTCCATTCAAATGTTGGAAGACACATGCTCCTAATTGGGGGACTTCTCCCTGCATCCCCAAACATTCTTCTGTACCCCCAAAAATTACCATTTTGTTCCTAATAAGTATTTTACTGGTTGAAGAATTTACTACGGCTAGTTTTGTTTTTATTACCACAATACTGCACCCCCAATATTTTTGTTATGTTCTTTCTTCTATTTTCGTTCTCTCCTTCTCTATGTTTCTTATCTCAGGTGGTCCTTCTCTTTTCCATCTCTGAATATGCTCTCTCCAATGGTGCTTCCTATTTTCCCTCTCTTAAGGTTGTATCAGTGATCTGCTTCAAGCTTCTCCAAGCTCATTCCATATGTTTCATTAATTTTTTTTTGCTTTTAATGAAATGGATATCAATATCTGTTTCATATTTTTCTGATATGGATCTCGAAATTCGTTTCGAGTTTTATTTTGCTTTTTTTACAAAACGAAACTTATGATCCGTTTGAGAAAATTATAAAACGGATATTAGCATCAGTTTCTTAACTTTTTCTTTTTTGTCAATCGTGGTCTGATGTAGCACGTACGACGATCGTTAGACGAGAAGTCTTGTATGGTCATTGTAAGAAACTCCTGTTTCTCTCTGTCTAACATGGCTCTCTCCAAAGCCTCATTGTTGACGCACATCAAAGTCGTGGCGAACCGTCGTCGGCGCCGGCGCCCTCCCTTCTGCGTCTCCACTACATGGAAGAGGCGCATTACGAGGTTCAACTCTATTGGTACGAGATATCACGTGAAAAGCCTTCACACAGAAAACACGTGCTTGGTTAAACTTGTTAGGATTTGCACCTAGAATAAAAATGTGTTTCAGATGTTGGGTTTTGTTTTTTAATTTATATGGACGTCAGCTTGGCCCGAAACTTTTCATAGTGTGGTTTGATTAATATTATTATTAGTATTTACATGCCCAATTTAATTATCAATGTATAAATTTTATACAACAGTATTATGCGTTTTGCAATTCATGCACACCCTTTACACGCTAAAGTTTTTATTTTTAGTTCCCGTAATTAATGTATATTAGTTTATAATTTATGTTTACTTCATATAACACATGTTTTTCAACAAGGTTAGATATATTATCAACGATTGAAAAGATTTTGATACCAGTTCTCACGTTAGTGATATATTTTAAGAGTGAGTAATGTTTTTGGATTCAAATGTTTTACGTTATTTTGTTTAACATAAATTAAAGTCTTCCACTTTTACGTTGTACTCTTAACAAACATAATTAGTGCTAAATATTTTTCATAGAAGAGCTCTTTTATATTAGTGCAGAAACAGGATATAATCATTGACAAAACAAATGCCTTTGTTCCATTACTTAACCTCCATATCACACAGACACTTAACACACTCCACTGAAAAAAAATTTACGCACACCTCAGTAACGGAAGCTACTTCCACACGTTCTTTTAGTTGACTGTCTCTTTATTAACTTTTTTTTTCTTCTATTCATGATATTAAGATCGAACATTAACGTTCAAAAGAAACCTTGGCGGAAATAAACATTAACGTTAAAAACTGAGAGTTTCAGATAAAGATATCAACCACGACATAAATATCAACCAGTGGCTCCCCAGCTGGGTTCTATCGATTGGTGACTTTGGAGTTGGAATGCGTTCAACTCCAAATGAGGCATTGAGGGTGCACCAAGATTGGATCAACTCTCAAAATATTGAGAAGAATCTTGAACTATTCAAGGTTTTCCAGAATGCATTCTGGAACAGCCAGCAGAGCCGAGAGTCTTGTAGTTGACGAATCTGCTAGGAGCAAAGTTATGCCTCGAACCTTTTGGCAAGCAACCCTTGACTTCTATGCTTGCAGGGCTTTGTAGCTTGATTCTCACTCTTTGATTTCAGACTTTGAAGAAAGAAGAGGTTTTATTTATGGGTGGTGCAAAAGGGTTGCAATCTGAGAGCCTTAAATAGGCACGTGAATAGGTCATTGGTATGCTATTATTTGGGGTTGTGATGAGTTGGCGAGGTGGGTGCACGTTTGGTCTGTGCAGCAAGTGAAGAAGACAATTAACAAAGTTAGTCGTAGCTCATTATAGTTCTTCTGCAAACAGTTGCAGGGTCCTTCATCAGTTGGAGCGAAACGGATCCGCAATTAACAATCAACAAAGTTAGTCGTAGCTCACTATTCCGTTTCTTCTTTTTTTTTGAATTTTACTGAAACGGGTTGTGTAATCCGTGTCGGAGGTGTATGAAACGGAAATACACATTCCGTTTATGTTTTTTTTTGAAGTGTGCAGAAACGGATTGTGGAATCCGTGTCGGAGGCGTATGAAACGGAATACGCATTCCGTTTCTGTTTTTTTTAATCGTGCTGAAACGGATTGTGAATTCCGTGTCGGAGGTGTATGAAACGGAATACACATTCCGTTTTTTTTTTGAATTGTGGTGAAACGGATTTTAGTATCCATTTTGGGTTTTTTTGGTGGGTTTTTCAAATTTCCTGTCTAATATTTATATTATTGAACCATCACACACCAGTGTATGTAGTACGTAGATAACTTTTACTTATTATTTTGTTACCAGCATAATTCATTAACCGGAGTAAGAAACTATTTCATTCAAATTATTCATTAGCCTTCAGTTGTTAACAAGAGAATTTCGACAAAGTAGAAAATTGACATTTTGTGAAGTCACTCAAAATTATTAGGATTGTTGGTTACAAGTATTAGGGTTTTTTTAGAAGTGATGGGAATCACTTTTATCTTGTGTTTGATGTGTGCAAGGGTATGTGTGGATGCGTAAAAATATAAAACTTCCAGGAAACGAATTACGTAACCCGTTTCGGATAAAATTTTAAATTTTGTGGGAAACGGAATACGAATTCCGTTTCACAAAATCGTGAAACGGATTCTGTAATCCGTTTCAGAAATTTCTTTTTTTTATGAAACGGATTACAGAATCCGTTTCACGATTTTGTGAAATGGAATTCGTATTCCGTTTCCCACAAAATTTAAAATTCTTCCCGAAACGGTTTATGTAATCCGTTTCGTAAATGTGTGAAACGGATGCGGGAATCCGTTTCATAAAAAATTACGTGTATTTCTTCAAAACGGAATGTGAAAGCTGTTTCATATATTCTGAAACGGAATACGAATGCCGTTTCACATCATACACAGAAAAAAAAAAAACTTCAGCTCAAGACTCTAACCTGGACAGAACGAAAGTACCACACTTGGAGAGGATGCACGTTACTCACGATAACACCTTTCTTCAAACAACCAACAAATAGCTAACCTTGAACCACCACAAGCATAGAGAGTGAGACACTGACACACTGAGAGAAAAAACTTAAAAGAAATTGAATAAAAGTGATACAAACCTCCAAAAGGGGACCACACCACCGGACAATGAAAGAATGAAGCACACAAAATTGAAAGCTCAGGAGAATGAAACGAGAATGAAACTGTGAAAGGGACCACACGAAACGAGAATGAAACTGAGAAATTTTAAATGAAGGCAGAGTCAAAGAGAGACAAACGGAGAAGAAATAGTATTTGGGGGTGCAGAAGTTGGCGACACAGTAAATGAAATTTACTGCAACCACTCTCAGTTGTATCTTAATGAAGGGCATTATTGTAACTTTTGGGGGTACAGAAGAAGTGTTGGAGGTGCAGGGAGAAGCACCCTCCTAAATGTTAGCAATCAAATGATGGAATTTGAAGCAGTTATATGCATGAGCACAAATAAACAGTAAGAGGAAGAAGTTAAGATTATTGATCAAAAGGAGGATGATCAACTATTTGCAGCCACATGTTTTGCAAGTGTTAAAATATAATTTTTTTTATTATCATGTATGGGAACCATCTTTCTGATTAGGGTTGGGGTTGTACTTTGACTTTTTGTATTCTGTCTATGTGTTATCTGTATAAACATTGGTAAAACAGTAATCGTGAGAAGTTTTCATTGTTTTTATTTTTCTAAAATTTCTTAAGATGATTGTATAAATAAATTTTATACAAGCACTTGCATAAATAATTTGAGTTTGTCACTTGTATAAATAAATTTTATTTGCTATAATAATATACAAATTTAATGCAATTGACATGAATTTTTTTTATAACCATCCATCATATATTGAAGTTCAAAAAATATAAGATTTATGTTAAAATTTTATTATTATTAGTTTAATCTTTGTTCTTTGTTTGATTTTTATCAAGTGATGTATTATAAATTTTATTAGTATATAAAAGAGAGATTCATTAGAATTTAAAAAATTGAAGTAAACAAACATTTAATATATTTTAATTTGAATATTTGTTATCCTTTTATATTTTAAAAAATATATTTTTAAATTTTATTAACTAGGCATTAATGTTTGCAAATTTATTAAATGTTTTGGTTCTCATTAAATTTTATTTGGTATTCTAATTTGAAATGTATACAATTATAATTTCTTTCTAAATATTTGATATCAAAGAAACAATCATCCTCTTAATATTAAATATTTGATAATATTTTGTTTTCTTTACTATAATTTTTTATTATTTTATAAAAATTAATTAATTAATAGGGAAATAGTAAGAAGGTGTGTATGAGTATGTGTGTACAAGTATATACTCGTTACTTGGAGGATGAGTATGAAACAAAAATTTGATACTTATTTGGTTTGGGTACGGAGGGATGAGGATGGATTTTTTTATGGAGATGTGTATGAGATAGCGAAACCCGCCTCCGTCTTGTCCCGCCTCGTTGTCATCTCTAGATGTGAGACAATATCTCAAAAGATTTTGTCTCTCATTTGCAACATATAATAAGGAAGCATGACATGATTTTAGATATAGTAGACTAAGTGACAAAGTCAACACATTTCCCCCCAATCAATCTTATAATTTCTTTGTCGAAGTTGACAAATATATATAGATTAAATTGTGAAATTACATAAGGTGCCGTCAAACATAATATTGAATGGAGATTTGTACTTCACTTTTAAGATGCTTCAAAAAAGACTTAAAAACTATACTCCAACTTAGTTCAGCATACCACTTGCAGACCAACGAACAACTATAAACAACGATCTAATCATCAAAATATTTTTTAGAACTTATGTATTGGTATGAGAATTTTTCAATAGTAGAACTCACCTATAAAAACAATTATCAACAAGTATTTATATGACTCATTATGAAACTTTGTACGGAAGGAAATGCATTGGACCTTAATGTTATTGCAACAGGATAATGAAAATGTAAATATGATTCAAGAGAGACTTTTAAATAAACCAAAATCTTATGCAAATTAGAGACAAAGATCCTTGGAGTTCTCTGTTAGGGAACATATTTTTTAAAGAGTCAGACCTTTTGCTAGTGTGGGAAAGGATTATCAAATCAAGAAAGTTTATAGAACCTTATTGATTTCTTATAAGGATGTGCCCTGTTGCATATTGACTTGGTTTTTCTCTTCTAGTGGTCAATATCCACAATATCTTCCATGTCTCACAACTAATAGTGAATGTACTTGATCCAAACATATTTTAAAGTCTGATACATTACAAGTAAAGGATAACATGTCTTTTAAAGGTAGACTGATCGACATTGTAAGTTCCTAAGTGAAATAATTGTGTGGTAGGAATATCTACATGATTAAGGTGCTTTGGAATCTCACGTCTAGTGACTTTACCTTTGAGATACATGAAAATGTGTGTGAATCATGTCCTTGTCTCTCTTTGTTTTTTTGTAAGAGAACTTTTGAGGTCAAAAGTTTTTGTAATTGTGGATATACCCGCTCCCTTTATTCTCTTTCTTTTTCCAAATTCTTAAATTTATGCATGTGTGAAATTTTAGATTTTAATGACAATTTTGTAGTTGACTTTGAAATGTTGAACGACCATGGTTGGTTGTGCATGTTGGAAGAGAAAGTCACTTGTTATTGAGTTTTGAAACTTGGTAGGATGCTTATATTTTGTAATATTTGTTTGACATGTGTTTTTAATTGAAGATATAATGTCATTGAATGTTGTATTGAGCTTTAAATGACCTTTCTGAGTAAAAATTCTTGGAAGATGATTCGTATTTTGGTATTTGGTATTTTGAACTTGTTAAGAATGTTTAAGCAAATAAAATATGTTGTTGGTGGGTTTTGGTGATGTTTTAAGTTAATGTATAAAGTTCTTTGTACGGTTTCATTTAAACAATATATTCCTGCTTCAGAAAAAAAATGAGACAAAGATCTAGGTCTATGTCTCTATTATTTTCTCGCTTAAACAATAAATTGTTGTTCAAATGATGGTAAAGTTGTTCAAATGATGGTGTACTCATTCAAGCAAGTTGTTTCTCCTTAAAATAAGAAAGAAATCATCTCGTCTAAATATATATCTAGATCTAACAATATTTTTAAATTTTCATTAATTATTCAGCTCAGTTCAAGGTGTGATGTGATGTTATAGATATAAATGATGTTATACTAATTTAAATGTTATTGGAATGATTATATAATGCTTATATGATACGTAATCAGTTATGGTCACGATGTTTGATAATGTGTGAACCTTTATTTGAATGTATGTATAAAGTAAATACACCTATGTTTAACAAAGATGTCTAACTTTATTCAGTGTCTAAATCAAGTACATTAAAATTTTACGTTGTAAAATTGAGGAAAAATTAATACATATCTGGAACACATATATGTGCCTAGTCTTGTATTTCTTAAACTTATCCTGTCTTATGAAGTCAATGATTACATACCTTGGAAGCTTAGAATGAGTCATATGTTAATCTTTGACTAAACCTATTAAATCCGAGTCTTCTTAAAAATTGTTAATAGATAATTCTTATTTGATATCCTTTTGTTATATAAATGTTTGATGAATGATTGAGAATTTTAAATTGTTTACACTTATTACACAAAATTGCAAACCCACCCTATCAGGATTACAATTTATGGGTTGGGTTAAATTTTATTTGAATTAGGATTGAGTTAGAACATTATATTATGTTAAGTTTTATTTAATAGACTTAATTACAATAAATTCACAAATTTCACAAATAATAAATTCAATCAAACTTAAATACATAAGAAATACATGATAAATAATATTGTTTATCCCATAATATTTATAATTTTTTAAGAAACATTGAACAAATAATTATGGTGATATTTCTTTCTTAATATATAAGTAGTTGACTCAATCCAATTTTAATTTTAAACATTAGTGCCGTAATAAGTTTAATATTTTTACATCGATTGTTTCAACAAGTGGTCTAATATATGTCATCAAAGTGAAAAAAAGTATTCAGAAAGCTCATTATTCGTTAATCTTCATCTACCCCAACTTTTTGAGATTTTCTCTTATCAACCTTTTGCCATGCCTTTGTATCTTTCTCTTCAAAATTGGTTTTCTTCATGAGATTCCATCTACAAGTTATCATACAAACATGTCGAAGGTTCCTTGCATTATAAAAATTCCATCTCAAAATTGAATATAATTTATAAAAAAATTAAAATTATAAAATGTACCTAGGGTTCCCTACGTTAGTCCTGCATCACAAAGAAAAATCTTTTGTTGACGACAAGTAGCACCGATGGTAATAAGATCAGAAGCGACAACGAGCAGACTAGCGGTGGCAGCATGTAGACCCGCCTCAGCGACTTGAAAAAAATAACATCGTGGTTACCCAAGCAGGTGCGACGAGCAAACCAACAATGATGAACAAAGCAGTGGTGTGCATGCTAAGGAGAGGGTTTCAACGTGCAAAATATTAAATCGAAAGGGAAGTTGTAAAATTTTGACAATTTTTTTATAAACCGAGAAGGCATCTCAAAGTTGTAAAAAAATTGTCAAAATTTAATTATTAAAAATCACTTTCCTAATATTTTCCAATTGAAATTTGATTGGGTCATTGTTAAGTATGCTGAAATTATTCCTTCTCTCCATACTTGTGTCTCCTATTTTTTCAACACTCACATTTTTCTGTTGCTTTTTCCACCCTATGCCTTTGGGCTTTTCCGTCAAAAAACACAAAAAGTAGTAGTCTTCTTCGTTTTGCTTAACCAACCTTTTCATTGCAGCAATATCTTCTGTTCTTTTCTTTATTCCCTCATTGCCCTTGCCGTTAATCACAGATTGCGCCAACAACGCAACACTAATCGCTATATCAAATATAATACGATATTTAATTTCAAAACCTTCACAAATTATATTTTTAATAAAGTCTAAATTCTATCCAAACATTAAGGGTGGGCAAAAAAATTGGTTTACCCAATCTGGTCCAATTCTAAACTGAGCTGGTCCACTACAAAACTATTTTATAAATTCTGTTTTCTACTTTATATCATTATATATTTTTTAGATCAGATTTTTATTTTACATTTATAGATTTTAAACTATGGAAAATCCAAATTTTAAAATTGGATCAGGCTTTTATCCAAATTTATCTCAATCGTAATATTCTCAATCTCTCTATTCCAAGATTTCAATTCTCTGACCCCTAAATTTCTTTTGTCTTCTTTTGCTGTGGTTGATTGATCCAAGGTATTTGAATCTCTTCTCTCTTCTCTATTCCAATAATGTTTCTCGTTTTTCCTCCGTTCATTTTATCTAGTTTTAAGTTTGATTCATTCATTTGTTTGATTTTGTTTTAGAGAACAAATGACACTGTTGTGTTTAGGGATTCCTGGAGATTAAGATCAAGATTGACATCAACACTGACGACAACGTTGCTAGCCCTTGATCTATTTTCTTTTTTCTTCTCTCCTTAATTTTTTGAATGTGTATCTCTTCTGGTAAATGTGTAGTTTTCCAATGAAGCTAAAAAATTTGATAAATTGTTTATATGTTTTAATTTCTTGTACAAATTCTTCTACCACCTGTTTTCTCTTCCTTTCTTTCTGCACTTTCACGGCTCAGGCTGTGAGGCACTCACACATAGAGTGAGAAAGCACTTAGCAGTGTATGTAAAACAATTAAGGATCTTTAAAATTTAGGATTCTCACACGATAAAACATAATAGAGCACTAACCTTGATCCATGGGAGATACTGTGAATATGCGTTCTTCAATTTGTAATTTTTTGTGTGCTCTTCAACCACTGTTTCCCAATCTATCTCTTTGCCTTTCTTTTCTCTTCTCACATGTTCTTGATGAGATTATTGTGAAAAGAATCTTATAGCTAGAGACAGAACCCCAATCCCTTTTATTAATCAACGTCCATCAAGTTGGTTTTTATTTTATCTTTATTTTATTTTATTATCACTTCCCATAATAATAACCAATAAGTCTTTAAATTTTATTAAATCACAATTGGACCATCATAATATTTTAAACGAGTCACTAATAGAATTAATTCGTCAATTAATTCTAACATTCTCCCACTTGATTCATATGATGTCATAACATTATGTGATTTAATACATAAACATAATCCGCATTAAAAGACCTTGCATAAATTGGTTCCATCATTATTCATAATTAAAGATACAGAAATAATAAGAGTCATGCGGTCACACATCATTCGGTCGACATGATCCCTTCAATGTACTACTATATCATCCATTTCTCCTTAATATGACCTTAAAACGAGAAGTCCATAATAGGTTCAAACATAATGTCATTTTACAAAGTAATAACATAACATAATTTATTTTCTTCATCATAATTTGCATGCACAAACATAAAGAAGAAAACACAGATTTCAGAAATTTATACATTAGGGAGATCAGAGTGTCACATAAACATTAATAACATTAACAATTAACATTTAACATTCACTAGTAGACCTAATGCCCATATTCTTTACATGGTCAGCATACAATTTGGCTGGTAACCCTTTTGTTAAAGGGTTAGCAATCATAAGATCTGTGCTAATATATTCTATTGACACTCTACGTTTCTGAACTTCTTTTTTAACGACAAAGTATTTCAACTCCATATGCTTAGCACCTTTGGAATACTTGTCGTTTTTAGAAAAGAAGACTACTGTGGAATTATCACAATAAATTTTCAGCGGCTTGAAAATACTGTCGACTACTCCAAGTCCTGAAATAAAGTTTTGCAACCAATTAGCCTGAACTGTGGCCTCAAAGCATGCCACAAATTCAGTTTCCATGAAATCACTCCTCCGGCTAAAAGATACATATAACCAAATGTAGACTTTCTTGTATCCACACAACAGTCAAAGTCTGAATTTGTATAACCTATCACCTCAAAGTGATTAGTTTTTCTATAAGTAAGCATGTGATTCTTTGTTCCTTGTGGGTTTAAAACTTTCTTTTAGCTTTCCAATGCTCCAGTCCTGGACTACTTTGGTATCTACCAAGCATACCAACTGCAAAGCTAATATCTGGCCCCGTACATGTTTGAGCATACATCAAACTCCCAACAATAGATGCATAATGAATATTTTCCATTTGTTTCCGTTCCAAATCATTCTTTGGACATTGCATGAGACTAAACTTGTCTCCTTTCTGTATTGAAACGGGAGATGCTGAACATTTATCCATTTTGAATCTCTCTAAAACTTTATTAATATATGCATTCTGAGACAAACCTAACAGTCCTTGTGATCTATCACGAAATATTTCTATTCCTCACCCATATCTTTCGTTTCAAAGTTATTAGAGAGAAACCTCTTAGTCTCACTTAATAGACCAAGATCATTAGTCGCAAGCAAGATATCATCAACATACAGAATTAGAAATATAAACTTACTTCCACTGACCTTCAGACATATACACCGATCAACAGTGTTGTCCTTAAATCCAAAGGACACAATAGTATCATTGAACTTAAGATACCATTGACGAGAAGCTTGCTTAAGTCCATATATCGATCTCTTACCATGTGTTCCTTTCCTTCTTCAGCGAACCCCACTGGTTGGTCCATATAGGCATCATCTTCTAAATTCCCATTCAGAAAAGCAGTTTTAACATCAATTTGATGCAACTCAAGATCATAATGAGCTACTAATGCCATGATAATTCTAAAAGAATCTTTCCTAGAAACGGACGAAAATGTTTCCTTATAGTCAATGCCATCTTTCTAAGTAAAACCTTTGGCAACAAGTCGGGCCTTGTAACGTTCAATATTGCCTTGAGAGTCACGCTTAGTCTTAAAGACCCATTTACACCCAACTCTCTTGCATCCTTCTGGCAATTCCACAAGGTCCCATACATCATTATGTGCTATTGATTTAAGCTTATCTTTCATGGCATCTAACCACTTATCAGAATTATCACCATTAATGGCTTCCGAAAAAGAAATTAGATCATTATCAATACTTAAGTCATTTTCTGTCTCTTATAGATAAACCACATAATCGTTCGAAATAACATACTTTCTATCTCTGTGAGATCTTCTTAATACTATTTCTTGTGGTTGTTCTACTATTGGTTCATTGTTAACCTCGGGATCATTAATTTGTTGTTTTTCTTGATTGTTGTGAGTTTCTACAACATGTGGAACAACAACTCTTGATAAAGAAGTACTAGTTATAGGAACTTGTACTCTAACTTCCTTAATCTCTACATTTCATGAAGCTTCACTCCCACTGGTTTCACCATTCTCAATGAACCGAGCATTTCCAATTTCAACGATTCTTGTACTATGGGTAGGACAGTAAAACATATACCCTTTTGATTTTTCTGGATAACCAGTGAAATATCCACTGATTGTTCTTTCATCCAGTTTCTTTTCTTGCGGATTGTATATTCTTACTTCTGCCTGACAACCCCAAACATGCAGGTGTCTCAAACTGGGTTTCCTACTCGTCCACAAATACTAGGAACCCTGTTCAACAAATACATTGCAGTCTTTAAAGTATACATCCACAATTATACATGTAAACATGAATTACTTAACATACTCCTAACCATATCCAGTAAGGTTCGATTACGCCTTTATGATACACCATTTTGTTGTGGTGTGCCTGGCATTATGTATTGAGCACAAATACCACGTTTCTTAAGGAACTTAACGAATGGACCAGGGTGTTGTCCACTTTCATCATATCTTCCATAATACTCACCACCTCTATTAGACCTTATAATTTTCACCTTTCTGTCTAATTGCCTTTGCACTTCATTTATATAAACTTTCAAGGCATTCACTGATTGGGATTTATAATGCAGTAGATAGACATGTCTATAACGCGAAAAATCATCAATTAAGGTGATGAATTACTTCTCTTTATTGAAAGAATTTACATCAAACGGACCACATATATCAGTGTGTATGATTTCAAGAAGCTGAGTGCTTCTCGTGGCTCCTTTCTTTGTGTGTTTTGTTTGTTTGCCTTTAATACAATCCACACACACATTCAAATCAGTAAAATCCAAATCCATAAGGATTTCATTCTTTACTAATCTTTGCATTCTTTCTTTGAAAATATGTCTCAAACATTAATGCCACAAGTAAGCAGATCGTTCATCCACTAAACTATGTTTAGTGCCAACATTGTGATGCAAAGTCATATGAGTTTCAGCATATAAATTATCCAAATTCAATTTATATAAACCATCATAAAGTGTACCAGATCCAATCATAAAAGTACGCTTAAACAAACTGAAACAACCATTCCTAAACTTAAAAGAGTATCCAGCAACATCAAGCTTAGACAAAGAAATTAAATTCCTAGTGATACTAGGTACATAAAAAATATCCATAAGATCTAAGTGATATCTAGTGTCGAGGATTAAACGATAAGTCCCGACCGCTTCCACTAGAATTTTCTCGTTATTCCCCATGAAGACGAACTTCTCATTTGAGTTTATGGTTCAGGTTGTAAGAAATCCCTACATCACATTAGAAACATGAGTCGTACATCCAGAATCAATCCACCACGTATTATGGGAAACCTCAGTTAAGTTTGATTCAAAACATACGTAAGCATTATGCTCACCTTTCTTTTCGAACCAAGCTCTATGTTTTATGCAGTCATTCTGGAAATGTCCAGACTTCCCGTAGAAATGACATTTGTCATTTTTCTTTTGGATTTTGGTTGAGGACTCGTCAATCTTCAGTGGTCCTTTACCCTTTCCATGTTTCTTAGTAACTTTCTTTTCGACAGCTCCTTGATTCTTCACATATTGAATAGAGTGGCTTCCTAAGTTCTTCAGTCGAGTCTCCTCCTAAACTAGCATACTGTGCAATTCATGCACATTCCACTTATCTTTCATGGTGTTGTAGTTCATCTGGAACGGACCATACTCAGACGGTAATGAGTTTAGAATGAACTGCACGAGAAAACCTTCATCCAATGTCATTCCTAGAGACTTAAGTCTTGCTACGATATTTGTCATTTCGATCACATGCTCATGCATAGTACACGAACCGTCAAACTTCATGGTGGTCAATGTACTCATCAATGTCCTAGCGAGAGATTTATTAGCAGTTTGGGAGTGCTCTTCCACAAATTTCATAAATTCTTTTGCGTTATCGGTTTTGGGAATAGCTGACTTAATATTGCTTGCTATGGTCATTCTCATAAACATTAAGCTAAGTTTGTTTGACCTTCCCAAACTTTGTAATGGGTCTTCTCTTCATTGCTATTGGCATCCGTGATAGCAGCCTGCTTTTCAACTTGAAAAACTAGATCAAGATCTAACACACCTAAGTGAAATTGGACTTGTTCACTCCAGTCAGGAAAATTCAACCCATTAAAGACTGGAACAGACGTAGCATGCGAGTGTAAAGATACCAGAGCAGATACTGCAATTAACACATGCCTAATATTAATGCTTTGAGTCATAAATTAAACGTAAATACAGATTCAGACATAAACAATCATTCTATGCATACTAATGTTCTCCTTTTAGAGATCCAATAATACACAAACATAAACATAATGGTGTTAAGCATATTATAACATAATTGATTATTAAAATATGCATCAACTAGAATCACCTACTACCTTTGGGTATATAAATAAAACTAGTGACACATACAAAATTATCTACAATCATGTTCATTAATTATGTGAACAATTAATCAACCTTTGGGTGATCCTTAAATGCCTTATAATTAATGAATTTCAATTAACCCATTAACCAATTATTCATAATTTAGCATCCATAATATGGGTAATTGAAATAAAAACATTAATAATTTAAAATCACAAAACTTTAAAATTTTGACCACTTTGATGACTAACAAAATTTATCATACTTGATTTCAAATAAATAATTACACATTTAATTGCTATAAACTTTATATAGCATCCTCATTAATTTTGGTGACGTAAACCAATAAAAACATTACTCTACTTTTTCACTTTGCGTCACTGGAGAATGATTTCCATTCAATTTAATAATAAAAGCATTTATTCCATTTACCAAAAGCAACCAACTCACTCACGTTTGTGCGTCAGTTTTCAAAAACACATTCACCTCCAATTGGCATGTTCATTCACACAGTAACAATTTTTATGCCATTCATTACTTCATTCCAAATTAAAATAGAAAGCACTTTCACACGTTCACAGCTAACGGTTTTATACTTTCATTCAATGCCAATTAAAATAAAAACACGTCACAGTAAAAACACGCATACAATTCCAATTAATGGTAGCAGCAAGATGCAATATTTTAATGGCAGCAACATCGTTCATAAAATTAAACCCCTCGATTAATAGGCATCATGAATATAAACCCTCAATTAATAATTAGGGTTCATTAAGATTGGGGATAAAATTAAATTAGGGTTTATAACATTAGGGGAAAACATTATAAAGGAGAAACATCACATAATAGGAGAATCATAAATCCTACAACCTTTGCTCTGATACCACATGTAAAACAATTAAGGATCTTTAGAATTTAGGATTCTCACACGATAAAACATAATAGAGCACTAACCTTGATCCATGGGAGATACTCACCAGTGCAGTAAGGACTTTTGGCCCCGGTTGTTTTTTATATTCTGCTCCGGTTCTAGAACCGAGGCATATTAGAACGAGGCCAAAAGGGGATGGCTTTTGGCCTCGGGTGTGAATCGAAGCCATACATCTACTCTTCTGCCTCGGTTCTAATGTGAATCGAAGCCATTCTGTAAAAAATCTGGAGCTCTTGCAGTAGCGATGATCGCCGGGAGACGCGATAGTTTTTCGTCGTAATGGCTGGCTAATCACTGGGAGACACACAAGTCATCACTATGCACACATGCTGCAACAACCAAAGGTTCCAATGCAGCAACAATCACAACAAAATTCGTCAAATTTGTTCCTACCTCATTCACAGGAGTCATAACCACTAGGTTCACAACAACAATTAAAGACTCAGATTCACACTCACCCCACACAGTTGCAACATCGGTGTCTCTTTGTGACAGGGCAATGGTGTGTTTTGAACCCTAGATCTGTGAACCCCAAAGCAACAACACAAACGAATCAAAAACGCAAAAAAAAAAAAACGCGAAGGGAAACCCATTTTTCAAACTCACTGGTAGCGAGAGGCGACGATTAATCAGCTACAATGGATGGCGCGACAAAGGCGATGACGCGCGACGGATAGCAGCTGCAACTGGTCGACGGCAGAGCTGGACAATGGTGGTGGCAGAGAGAGCGAAGAGGGTTTTGTGCGCAAAGAGTGAAAGGGTTTCGCGATTTGGGAATTTAATAGGCTTTATGGTCTCGATTCAATTAATAACCGAGGCCAAAAGTCCCTTAACTGCTTCGGTCCCTAAATTGACGCTGGTGGCAATTTTAAGATTTTGCTTACTGAGCTGCCTTATAGGCTTTGATTCTTTTTTAACCGAGGCCTAAAGTCCCTTTATTGCACCGGTTTTCAGAGACCCGAGGTAATATAGTTGGACAAAATTGCAAAAATGACACCGCCTCATTATAGGCTTCGGTTCCGCTATAACCGAGGCCTATAAGGCGAAGTAAAATGTCAAATATGCACTAGTGACTGTGAATATGCGTTCTTCAATTTGTAATTTTTTGTGTGCTCTTCAACCACCGTTTCCCAATCTATCTCTTTGCCTTTCTTTTCTCTTCTCACACGTTCTTGATGGGATTACTGTGAAAAGAACCTTATGGCCAAAGACAAAACCCCAATCTCTTTTATAAACCAACGTTCATCAAGTTGGTTTTTTTTTTTATCTTTATTTTATTTTATTATCGCTTTCCATAATAATAACCAATAAGTCTTTAAATTTTATTAAATCACAATTGGGCCATCATAATATTTCATATGAGTCGCTAATAGAATTAATTCGTCAATTAATTCTAACAGTGTAATCCAACAGAACCAAACTTTGAAATAAAGATGAGAATATAGTTCCATCTGGTGTGCTTTTCATGGTTAAGTTTCACAGTTTCTTTTTAAAAATTTGCCTAAAAAACTAATAGTCATGGCCCAATTTGCTAAAAAAATCAATGTGAAACAAAAATATAGATTGTGTCTGCATTAACTTTGTTAGAAGTTAACTAATCTGTATTTAAGAGATCATGAATTGGTGTGCCAGAGTATTAACATGCTTCATATACACATATGTACATCGAAACTTTACAAATCATTCAAGAATGTCACTTTCGCTGTCCTGTAAAATCATTATTATTAGCAGTGGTGCATATTTAGTAGAATATTATATATAGTAGAATATTAAACATGATATAAGTTTGATATTCAAACAAGGGCAACCAACAATTTCAATTGTAATATAAAGTTTGCTTTGACGACGATAAAAATGATCAAGAGCAGCAGCCAATAGTTTCAATCTAAATTTCAAACAAACCAGCCAACAATTTCAATTTCAATTTCAAATACAAACAAGAACAAGCATACGAACTAACCTCTTTCAATGCAACAATGATGGCTCGGTGGAGTAATTGCTACGAAGAAGAAGATGCAACTTCTTTTGACCAAAGAGACTGCGAAGAAGAAATTGGAGGCTTACAGAAGCAGCGACGACAGTGGCTTCCACTGAGCAGAGCACCTTCCACTGAGCGGAGCACCTTTCACTGTGGCGAATGGAGCACCAATGATTGAACTGTGGCGAACCCTAAAGGGGCAGCGAGGACGACGCAAGCACGAGCACGGCGTGAGAACGACGAATTGTGGCGAACGGTAGTGCTCCAGTGCGGCAAGAACGATGGAGGTCGATGTGCGGCTTCAACAATGGTTCGTGGTGGAGGAGGCGAGGGAGGAAGAAGAAAATCAGGGTTCCCGTGGAGGTGAACGGCGGGAAGCGAAGAACCTTCGGTGGTTCTCAATATTGCCTGAACTGCGGTGGTTCGAAGGTGCGAGAATGGTGCGATGGTGGTCTCCAGGGCTCAACGGCGCGATGGTGGTCTACAAGGCTCGCGGCGAGAACAAAGGTGGTTTGAAACAGTGAGGTGCGAGAAGAAAGAAGAGAGAAAAGGGTTTTGCACGTTTCAGAAACCCACATATTAGACGGTTCTGAAAATAACCGATCTAATACACCATGCTGATTTTTTTTTAAAATTTAAAAAAGCAATATTAGATCAGTTTCATTGCATAACCGATGTAATATTTACGCATTAGATCGGTTCCCCTTATAATCGATCTAATATTGCTCGTTTTATTTTCAAAAATGCCCCCGCACCATATATTAGCTCGGTTGCGCCACAACCGATCTAATATGCTGATCTAAAATCACATATCTACACTAGTGTTTGTAATATAAAAGTGTGAAAAGTAATATAAAAGTATACATTAATATATATTGGTTTTTTTTGTTTTTTTCCCTTTTAATCATGTAATATTGTTTACAATGCTTTTTTTTTTTTACTTTCTTCCGAAGTAAGCATGTATTCAAGTCAAGTTTAATTAATTGTAAAATGCATATTAATGGCCATTTTCTTTACTAATACTTCTCTATTGATTTTATCTTATTCTTTTTGTGTTCTTAACTTAAAACTTGGTCTTTATTTTTACAAGGTTTGTTACATTGATGTAGGCAAGTGCCAATTCACTCGTGCATTTGGAAGCTTTTCTTTACATGCAAATTTATTTTGAATTTGCTTAGAATATTGTCAAAAAAGAATAATTGGTCACATGCCTTCTAACTCTCCTTTTTTCAGGTCTTCTTGAGGAAGAAAAACTCATCATACAACTTCATGGTATCCTTGGAAATAGGTACTTAATGATCACTAAATCAGACACAAATTAAATTCTTAACTTTGTTTACTTTTTAGTTAAACTGACTTCCTTACAAAAGTGTATATTTAGACCGAATCTCAATTAATGACAGATTTTTGGAATTGAAAATTTTGACGTGTTATGTTTAAAATGCTATATTGCTCCCTTTGCACCATGAAATGAGGATTGGAAAACACAAGGTTTAAGTGACAAATTGATGTTACTAAATCTTAGTGTCTTTCTCTTATACCAAACAGTTCTTAAAAAAGATATCCAAATTTCATGCTGCTATAATAAAATGATAAACTCTTGCGCTTGTTTGAAACCAAAAAACTAGATATTAGTATAAACAAAAACAGTATACTTATTTCATTACTTACTAGTTGTCCTTTATTAAGACTATTTTCATGCATATGAGCAGCAGTAACCATAATTACAGGCTATTATAATAACAAACACATGTACTTATTTCAGAGAAATTATTAGATAAGGTTATCACATATCTCTAGTTATACATTCTTGTTTAGAAACTATTATAGATATTGATGGATATCATAACTGCTGCAAACCATTTATGGTACAATTTTCAACAAACGAACCAATTCACAGGTGGACTGTTATAGCCTCTCAGCTACTAGGAATACCGTATTTGATTTGATATGATATGATATCTTTCTAGTTGTATTCTTGGTCGGTCAACATTGCAACATTTTTCTAAATATGCCATTAATACACGAAGATGATTGTTCCGTTTCAAAACTAATTGAGCATGTACTTTCTACTCCATCAATGTTAGTGTGGCTTTGCAAATATGAGACCCCCTTCTTATGAAAGATGGAAAAATCGATCAAAAACTTGGATTCATTTCATTCAACTAGAACCAAAACTAGATAAGAGAGGTCGATGCAAATATTGTGATATCTTATTTGATATGTGAAAGTAACAACTGCAATGGTATCATATGGGTTTGTGCTGTTTTGCTCTACCTGCATATTGCCACAGGTCGTATAAAGCTGCTGCAGGTTGCATATATAAGCAAAGTATAGTGTGTAAATCTTACTCCAACACTCCCACGCTTCACAACTTGCCTTATTATTTAATCTCCTTTTTTATTTTTAAATATAGAAATATAAATATCTTTGCTGATTGATGTAAAATAGTTTTAATTAAATTAAAAACGGGGAAGATAAAAAAAAATGAATACATGCAGTGGATCAAAATGAGGGTGTAAGAGTTCAAATCCTTTAAGCAAATACTCAAAAGTCCCCTCACATATTTGATATAAGAAAAATGTATCATACTTTAATGCTTGCATGGATTTTGACAGATTAATCTCTAATTCACCTAATGACTCTCAAGTGTCCCTCAATATTTTTTATAATATTTTGTGTATTTAATAATCATTATATTTTCATTCAAAATAAATCATTATTATAATTACTAAAAGACGGTTAAGAGAGTAGTAAATGTGTTAAATAACTTAATTCTATGAAATAATCAGTCTAAGCACTTGTCTAGAGAGATTTTGATAATCTTTCAGGGTTATAAGAAAGTTACGGACAATCCCTATACAACAACCTATATTAACTATAGTGACATTTGTTTTGGTTATATTTATTAAAAATATTTATATATATATATATAGATATATATTTATATACTATTGTTACATTTTTTTTAAATGTTACCATAAATAATATTAACAAATAATATTGTAACATTTTAAAAAATGTAACTAAAAATCATTACACTTCTTTTACTTTTAATAACATTCTTTTATCCTAATTATTAAAAATGTTATAGATCAATTTTATAAATTATAGGGATCTTTTTCAAATAAATACTATTATAACATATAATAAATTATATTTAAAAAAATATTATTATAAATTATTAATTTATATTAATAATTATATAATAACATTTATTACAATATTTATTAGTTTTATGTACTAAAAATATTATTATATATAAATTTGATTTGATGTAGTAATATTTTTTAAAATATATTACTAAAATAATATAAGTTGTAATATTGTAATAATTTGAAAGAAATGTTACTGTAGATAAATTAATGATACCATTTCAATACGAAAATGTAAGTGTAACGTCATTTTCGATTAGAAAATGTATTTTATAATTTCGAGTATATTTGTTTCTTTTCTTGAGTATTACTTCTTTCCTCTCTTGAGTTCTTTTCACTCGCTCATTTCTCGGCACTTTCACCTTTCGTGGTCGTTGGGTCATCTCTCGTCACTTTCATTATTCTTGGCCGCTGGCTCATCTCTTGTCACTTCGTGGTAGTTGGTTTTGCTCAGCTCTCGTTGCGGGTTCAGTTCGTCACCGCTGATTTTGATATGCTCTTCTTCCTCTACTAGTTTGGGTCTCAATGTCACTCTCTCATGTTTTGTTATGCTTTTTTTTTTCTGCCATTGTTATTTATAGCAATTAGGATTGAAATGGTTTCCGTCTTCTACACTTTTAATAGTTTCACTCATCTCTCACCACCATATTTTGCCTTTGATTAGGTTTTCTCGCTTTCTTAATTTTATGTCTACGAAAGTATATAGCTCTTCATGTTATATAACATGACTGTTTGTCATTGCTAGATAATCTTCAAAATAATATACTCAGCGGCAATATTTCACTGGTTGATTTTATATAAATAGTAAATTTTGTTCCTTTTGGTTTTGTTAGCCAATAGGCAATAGCTCATATAAGTCATTGCCTTATTGTATGTTATGGAGAAGGAGGAATTTATATCTAGGGCAATCTATGCTGCTATGTAATTTTAATGTAGACTTTGCGTTACTAAACATGTTGAGGCATTTATTAGAGAAGATGTTTTTTGTGTATTTTTAAGGGATCTCTCCAACATTGTTTTGTTGTCTTTTTGGGTCAGCTGTAAGTTGTATCATTCTGTATTGACCCTCTTCAGAGCCATGTCTTCTTAATATTAATTTATTTTACGATTAGTTTTGTTACTTTTCTTTCTCTTTGTATTTTCAATCATGTTACTTAACATTCTTAATCCATATGTTCAATCAGGTTAAATGAATAAGTGTGTAAGGAGAACAAATAATTTTCTTCTATTTTTCTTTGCTTACAGTCATATTTTTTGAATTGTGTACCATTTTGGGCACATGATATATGTCTGAGCCAAAAACGATTTAGGGTTTACGGTTTGAAAGGTCCTTCCGCTCACTATATGGTGTTCTGTTCAGGTCACACTTGTTCTAATGTTGACCATTTTTCTCTTTCATAAACTTTCAATTCCTACTCATAAGGATTTTTACATTTGGGAATTGTCTATTTTGTCTCTAATTTCTACTTATTGCAGCTCCTACTTTCATGTTCCTTTCAACAAAGTTAATTTAATGTTGAGCATTTTCTCTAACTGGCTTGGGACTTGTGAGTAACATATTGGTTAGTAGATCTTTAACTTTTAATGTCTTTTCTTTAATTTATAATGTTGGCATTGATCTATGCAATTCATTATTCAAGTGAGAAATTTTGCTTTTATCAATATAAATTCTCATCACTATCACATTCAACAATAAGATTTCATTATTTATTTTATCAATATAAATTCTCATCACTATCACATTCAACAATAAAAGAGAGAGTTCAGCAACGACTTTATATACATAGGGTCTAAAGGATATTACTTAAAATAAATAAAATTAAACAATACAAGAATAAATACTTCATTTATTATCAAACCATTTCTCTAAAATATGGAAAAATTTTGAAACTTTTAAAATTTTATATCCACACGGGAAAAAATTAATTGAGAACAGCAGTGACCCAGAATCATAACACATATCAGTTAATTTAAATGCACAAGGACAACTTCCCCTAACCTGGAATCCTTGCTTAAAGTTGGGAAAATGAGTGTTCCTTTGTGCACTCAAAATCACTACTCACTCTCTCAATTCGTTCTCCTCTCAAAAATAAAATAACCACAAATATATTATCACAAAAATAATAAATCAATTAACACACATGAAACTTAAACCTAAGTCCTCTCACACAATTAAGTACTCTCAACCACTTGAACTAGTACTTTTCCACACCATACCAATTAACATTTAGTGACAACAAAGTTTCCACCACCCGCATTTATTAATTAATTAATTATTTAATTAATTAATTTCCACCAATCTTGCAACTCACATATGATTATGATATAATTTACATTATTTATAATTTAAGTTAAATTATTTTTATATGTAAGGATAAAATAATAATCTAATATTTTTATCAATTAAATTGTCATTTTTAGTCTATTATATTCATCACATCATTTTCATAAATTTTGCTCTTATTCTATTTCAAATCTCAAGATCTTTCTCTTAATCCAAATAATCAATTTTTCATCTCTCTTTCCCTTAAAATCTATTTAAATTCACTCCATCAAACTCACTTTTAAAAACAAACACAAGCTAAATGAAAGTGGTTTTTCTCTCGAGTTCCCTTTGTTGAAGAATGAAGATTGGGGACAATAGCACGTGGGAAGAAGTGGAAGATTGGAAAAATGCACGTATAGCAAGGGCCGATTGCTTTTGCTGTGATTGTCAAGGACTCTTCTATCCAGCTCTGAATTGTTATATTTTGTTGTGGTTTGGTAAGATGAAATCTCGAACATTCCCTGTTTTTCTCCCGCTCATATTTCTAAAACCTTAGATTTATATTTCTTCTTTTGGCTTTTGCTGTTAAGGTTTTGTTCTTCTTCGTCAGGTGATTGATTGTTTGTTTCCATTTTCCTTTGCCATTGTTTTGGTTTGATGGTTGTTCTGGTTGTTTTTTTACATTTTTCGATTGGTGGATAGAAGTTCAGTACAGAAAACGAGTACACCCAAAGCCTTCTACAAATTTCATTTTGTGCTTTCCATTTGGCATTTTCCACATATATTGTGAGAGAATGTTCTGTTAGGTTTTGAGACCATGGACTAGACTGTTCACTTCCAACCTCCACCACTACTACGACGACGGAGGACAATCTTAACCTTCCTGTACCATTACCACCATTACCAGACCATTATCAGGTTGTTCTCATCTGACACTGACAGTGTATTCTTCAAATAAACCCTACCTTTTTCTTTTTTATTTATATATTGTTTCTTATTATGAAATCTGAACTCAATAATTTGTGTTTCTTATATATGGAATTTTTGAATGTTGCTATAGATCTGAAGAGTGGAGAATAGCACCTGCTTCTAATTCTCTCATGTTTAAGACCTATGCAAAGTTAAGTTTGGTGTTTCTTTATTTTTTTTATATTAGATTTGGATAAAGCAGACTATGTCGAAAATGGATGAGTGTGGAATTATTTTGTAATTGATTTATTTGTAATATTGTCATTCAAATTCGTTTTCAACTTTTTTTCCCCATCTTAGATTCTGTAAGGCTATTTCCAAAGCTTGGACTTGGTCATATTGTTATCACTCGTGAGATGACTCTTTCTTTATGTATTGATATATTTAATTTGGCATGTCCATTGACTTTCTTATATTCTTGTATTTTATAGGTTGATGGATTTGGTCCTGAGATTCTTGCTAATAGGGACTATGGTTGTGCAATGTCTACACTGATGCACTCTCTGCAGATAAGGTAACGAGTCTAATGTATCTTGATTTTCTTTGATATAAATGTGTGTGTTCGTGTTTATAAATTTGAAAAGGGTAGGCATTGATATTTTCATTTGTTTTCTTTTTAACTACCTTTCTCAATGACTTTTCTCTTTTAATATTATTATTTTAATCATAATAGGCGTACTTCTGTCTCACATCATTTTTGTTTATTGTGTTATAGTTCCATGTTGACAATCATCTTTCATACGTCTTATGCAGGTAATCTTTGGGGAGGTGGTTCCTGCATTAAAGCTGGCCTTTTTTGAGATAACAAATTACTGATGTAGTTCAGACTAGGGTGGAGCAAGGTTTGAACAATTTGAATTGTTTCTTTGTATATATTTGTGTGTATTGAGATCTAATGTCACATTGCTATTGCTATATTTTTCTTAGACAAATACCACGGGCCGATAAAGAATAGTCCTGAAGTGTATGCACTCTAGAAGGCAAAAACTCCTCTCTCTAAATGCTCAAGCTCTACCTAAATGATATATGCCAATCAAGTATACCTTGAATATCTATCTTGACTAATCAAAAGAATGGTAACGATCTGAGTGACCATGGTTTGTTTTTTGTACCTTGAATATCTATCTTGACTAATCAATCTGCCTTGTGTTTATTATCAGGATAAAGGGATTATTAGTTGTTATTTTGTGGTTACTTAGAGCCATTTCATCGAGTTTGTAGTTTGGGACAATTTTGCATGTATAACTTCAAGGTTGCGTTGCTTTCAGGGGATTATCAATAAACCAATTGGAGTTATTAAATATCCAGATGTTGTAAAAGGGTTACACGTTGCCTCAATCAGGTTATTTTTCAATCTTAATTTTAGTGAACTAGCTTTCACAAATTCTCCAGTTTTTGTCATACCTCATTTGCATCATCACTGAACATTATGATTTCTTTATCGTTTGGATTCAGGGCAATAGTTTTGATGTGATAATATTGAGTTTTGTTATCCCTATTTGTTATCCATTGGTTTCTGGCTTTCTAATGCAATGTTAATTCTTCCTGATTCAAAGTTTCTTGAAATTCATTTGTTTAATCATTTTACAGCTTTCATAGGTTCCTTGTGTTTAGGGTAGCAAGTTTCCACTTAAATCCCCACTAACCTTTGGTCATCTATTCTTGTATCACTAAACATTAACTTATTCTATTTCCTTATATCCATGTATCTCAATTTTTCAGTGATTCTTTCGTTTTATTTACTTTATTTGTATCTATATACTATTAAACAGTTCTTTAAACGTTAAATTTCTTAGCTTAGTTAAATGATATCTTTTTCTTTTTCCATTGTCATTCATTTTCAAGTTGAGTTAATAATGATTGAGTTACTAAATGGAGCATGTGAACCTTGATTACCTAAAAAATATGCAGACACTATAATCGCGGTGAGTTGGTTTAAGGGTGTCATATTTGTTTTTTGTTTGTTGCTAATGCTGAACTTGAGATATTTATTTGTGTAGAGGCCACCATTCAAGGTTTTAAAGGCAAAAGCTATACTGACGAAGAGATTGAAGTCATACTTAGAAGGAGTAGAAGTGTTGAAATATTATGAAATCTTATTGGTAAGTAAAGTAGTCATTTGTAAAAAAAGAAAATTATTGTTAAGAAGAAAAATAGTAAAAATTGAGATTGATGTTTTAGTTTAATAAAAGCAACTTACCATTTTAATTCAAATTAGGTTGATTGAAAAAATATTGATCTCTTCTACTTTATGATTTTTTGCCCTTCGTACTAAATGACAGTTGTATATAGTAATTTCTCTTTTAAATGTATATAAATTTAGACTTTCCAAAATAATAATGATTTTATTCTGAAACATGATTGAGAATAATTTGAAAATATTAAAATATTTATTTATATAATTCATAATTATATGATTTGTTTTTAAATTTTTTAATAATTGATCAATTAATTTTATTAATTGCTTTTAATTTTCTAATTATGAATGAATTGATTTTTATTCTGTACGTTTTGAAAATACGGTTACGATTAATAAATATATGATTAATTTCTAAATCTTTTATTAAATTAGTTGATTTCATTAATTATATTAAATTTCTTTAATTATGGAGGGAATTTTTATTGGTAATTAATAATACTATTATAATTGTTATTATTATTTCAATCAATAAATATATTTTATTTTAAATCATTCATTTAATTATTAGTCAACAAATTTTGAATTAATATTTATTGAAAATATTTTGTTATTTCAAAGTAATAATTATTCTATTTTAAAACATGATTGAGAATATTTTTAAAGATTTAAAGATTTATTTTTTACATCTATAATTATATGATTTGTTTCTATTTATTTTTTTAATAATTGACAAATTAATTTTATTAATTGCTTTTTATTTTATAATTATGAATGGAGTTTTTTTATTGTAAAGGTTTTGAAATCTTTTAAATTTTATATGTTGCAATGATTATACTATTATACTTGCTATTATTTTTGTTATTATTATTTGAATTAATTAGTATTTTTTATTTTGAATTATGTTTTTCATTATTAGTCAACAAATATTGAAAATATTTATTACATATTCTATTACTTGAAATATAATTATTTTAATTTGAAACATGGTTTAGAATATTTTTAATAAAGCATTTATTTTTACGATCCATAATTATATGATTTTTTTTCTAATTTTTGTTAATATTTGATCAATTAATTTTATTAATTGATTTTAATTTTTTAATTATGGATGGATTGTTTTTAATTCCATACATTTTGAAACCTTTTAAATATATACAGTTGCAATTAATAATTATATAATTAATTTTTATTTTTTTTATTAATTAGGTTATTTCATTAATTATTTTAATTTTATTTAATTATGAATGTAGTTTTTATTGGTAATCGATAATATTGATAATATTATAATTTTTATTATTTTTGTTAATGTTATTTGAATAAATATATTTTATTTTAAATCATTCACTTAATTATTAATCAACAAATTTTAAAATAATATTTATTACAAATATTTTATATTTTATTACTTTAAAAAATAATTATTTTATTTTGAGAAAATATTTTTAAGGATTAAAACATTTATTTTTACGATCCATAATTATAAGATTTGTTTCTATTTACTTTTAATAATTGACTAATTAATTTTATTAATTACTTTGAATTCTTTAATTATGAATGAATTTTATGTATTTCAAACGTTTTGAAATCTTTTAAATTTATATCTTGCAATTAATAAATATATGATTAATTTTTGAAGATTTTTTTATAAATTTATTTATTATTATGCAAAAATAATTGTTACTCTTTAAAGAATGGATAAATAATTATATTGTAAATAGTAAATTAGGAATAGATAATTATGAAAGAAAATTATATATATATATATATATAAATATTGTTTAAAGTTTTTTGTATTTATACATGTTTTTATTGACAATTTTTAAGCTTAATCTTGACTTGATTATGTATTTACTTTATACGGGATCCATAGTCTTATATACTATATACTTACATTATGGTATTCTTATTATTATTATTATTATTATTTTTTTTTTTTTGTACGAGATCATAATTTATCATATGTGTACACTATGATATTAATGTCAATCACAATATGTCTACATTGTTCTATTATTATTATTATTATTATTATTATTATTATTATTATTATTATTATTATTATTATTATTTTCAGAAAAACTTTAATGCATATTATGTTTACAATTTAGATTAGCAATGAATATATATTGTATGTGTTTTTTATTGACAAATTTTAAGCTCAACTTTAGTTGTGTTAATTTATGTTGTACAATATCCTTACATTATTATCATTATTATTATTTTTATTATTATTATTATTAGTACTAATATAAAATATAAAGTATTAGTATTATTATTATTATTATTAGTATTGATGTTAAAACTATTTTTAATGTAAGATAATATAATTAATTTTTGGGTTAAATATATTTTTGGTCCCTCAAGTTTCAGTGAATTTTGGAATTAGTCCCTCTTCAAAACTTTATATCAATTTAGTCATTCATCTTTAGAAATACATGGATTTAGTCATTTTTATCAAATTTTATGAAGTTTATTTGATATTTTAAACGCATTTTGTGATAATATTATTATAAAATAATGTTATTTATTTTTAATTAATTTGTTAAAATAATACCTGTGACTAATTATTTAATTTTTTCATACTATTATTATTATTATTTTGTACGAGATCCACTACAATATATATATATATATATATATATATATATATATATATATATTAATTATTCTACATCAACAATTTATTTTAAATATTGGTTTAAATTTTTATATATATTATTTTGTTAACAAATTTTAAAATCAATTCTATCTTATATTTATTTTATACGGGATATTGATTAGAATAATTTATTTTTAACTTAATATTTTTATAATTTCACATACACAGTTCATTTTAAATATTGGTTTAAATATTTATATCTATGCTCATGATAATATAGAATAATATTGTTTTAATATTGGTATTATTAATATTAATAGTAGACTTATTATTAGTATAATTAAAAGTTATTATCATTTTTTAAATATTATATATATTTATATAAATATAATTATAAACAATTATAACATTTAAATATAATTATATAAATAAATTATTTATTTAAAATTAATAATAATTATAATAATTTTCTTAATCTAAGTTTAAAAGAAAACAGAAAAAAAAATTAACCCGTACAATAATACCTTAACAAACACATTTTTTATTTAATATTGGTCTACTAAACATTAATAATTCAATTTTAACCAAACAATAATAACTAATTAAAGATATTCTAAATACTAAAATATTTAAACGTTCCAACTTCTAGCTTCCCATCAATTAATGTTATTCTTATTAATCAAAAATAAATAAACAAAGTACCGTAATGTAAATGACTACTAAGATCAATATGATCTATTACATTAATAAGAAATCAATAATAAAAAATATTACTTATTTAAAGTTAAATGATTATTATTATAAAAATATATACCAAATTCAAAAGTTTTAACTTTATGATATCATTTAATTATTAACTTAAATATTATATTTAAAATTCCATAATAAATCTTGAAAAATGCTTTTACACACTATATATAACCTCACAGATAAATTTTTATACAATCCAAAAATTTTATTTTGACATCTGAAAAGGCATTCTGTATTAGCATTTTATATTTTATTTCTAAAAAAATAAATCAATACTAAAATAATAATTAAATAATAAAATTAGCTAACAATCAAATATTAATTCATTAAATAATTATATATAAAAATCATGTTTAAATAAAAAGGAAAAATCAATGACACGTGTACGGGTCAAAACTTAGTTAAAGTTAAAATTTATTTTATATTATAAATAATTATAAAATTTAATGTATATTAATTATTCTTAATGAGTGTTATGTGATCCCACAAAATAGACAAACAAATTATAATAACGTGAAAGGCATAAAAGTAGATCTTACATGTGATAGTGAGTTTTGTTGATAAAAATTATCTGTTAATTAATAAAACCAATTTTAGTTGTAACAATGTTTCCTTTTGTCAATAAATATGCATTTGAAAGCTTCTGAATTGTGATAGTAGCTTCCAACTAGGTTTATTTATTAAAATAAATAAAGTTTAATTTACAGATGTAGAAAAACGTAGAAATGAAGAGAAGACCAAAGAAGGTTCACCTAGTTTAATTTACAAGTGACTAACCATAGCTTTCCACTTTATTTTAATTTAAAGTGGCACACTTAATTCTAAATAAGAAAATCATATCTAGGGAGAAATGTGTTTCCTCTTTATTATTAGATTGAAGTAATTATTTTTACTAAAGATTTTACTTTATTTTAAAAAGATATATGCATTTTTAATTAGATGTCTTTACATTATTATTATTTTAAAATTTAATTATATGTATTTATATATATATATATATATATATATATATATATTACATTGTTATATGTTTATAAAATATATAAGCGATTCTAATATTTCTTTATATTTTAATTAATTTTTTAATAATCAAATTTAGAATTTTGAAAAATATAAATTTTAATTCTTTAAAATTTCAATTAATTTTTCATAAACAGGTGTGTAATAAATAATAAAACACATACTAACATTTAAATGTAACTATATTTAAATTTATTTTACTTTATATTCAATATGTATTCTACTTCTATTCAATATGTATTATAAATAAGTATTATAAATAAGTATACGACTATTTATATGAAAAATTAATTAATATTTTAAAAAGTAAATTTAAATCATTAAAAAAATTAATGAAACATAAATAAATATTAAAATTTTTTGTATAAAACTTGTAATATTGCATTAAAATTTAGAACTTAATTACTATAAATAATATCAGTTACAATACTAATGTTATAAATAAGTACATCTAAATATATCTATCTATAATATATTTTTTTATAAAGTAAAATAAGAGTTATCATTAAAAAATGATTTTTTAGAGTGGGAGTGTTTTAATAAGAAAAATTTCATTTATAACTATTAAATATGAATTAATGAAGAGAAAAAAGAATCATTGTAGTACTGTTTTCATATTGGAATAATTATAATTATTAAGTATATATATTTATTAATGAAGAGGAGAAAAATAAGTTTAATGTTCGGGAGACATTCCTTAATATTTGTTAATGAGATTTTAAAATATAATTAAATACACTTGTCAGCTTATTAGGAAACTAAATAAAAGATATAAACATTGTACGGACCAGCCAACCTTAACAAGTAAACACAATTAAATTGTAAAAATAGACTGCCTTAGGTAGGAAAAAAAAGCTGGTGATACAGAAACTATTTATTAGACCATGCTCATGGTTAAAAAAACTAAACAACTCGTAATCATTGTTCAAAATCAAAGACTATAAATTGAAAAATACAGAAAATACATATAAATTCAATTAAAATGTAATTAAAAGTAACGTAGTCATGACTTGAACACTCCACCATATCCATGCAGCCTCAGCCCTCCTCTGCTCACAAAAATAATTAAAAGAATACAGAAAATACATATAAATTCAATATGCAGCAAAGGAAAGATAATATTTCACCTATATAATACCAGGTCAAATGCAAATTAAATTCCATATTCCATACTATACCACCACAGAAAATGTATGTATTTGTAAAACGGTTACACTAGATCACCATGACAAAGTGCAAAGGTGTCAAGTGTGTGGATAGGTGGCCATACTAGTGTATTACCAATAACTGCAGCCTATATATCAAATCATGATCCCACACATCCAAGCCTAGTTCACGCCAAATTATAAAACAAACAAGTATGCAATGTCCTACAAACCAGCTCCAATCAATCAGCCTACATTGCAGCTATAAATTTGCAAATCAAATAACTCAGGACTAATTACAAACATCACATACCTACTCCAAGTTTTCAATCTTTTCGGATAAATCTCTGATCATAACTTCATTATCCATGTATACCGTTTCCACACCCATTTCTAGCTCTGAAATATGATCCTTCATTCGCTCCAACTTCGGTTCTCTTTCCATTCTACAAATTTTCAGCTTTTTGAAGGTTTTATCCATTTTCTCCCTTTCCATATCCAACATTTCTTTCTCTGAAAAAAAAAAAAATAAATAAAAGCAAATAAATAAAAAATTTCAATTCTTTTTTTTTTAATAAAAATAAATAAAATTACCTGACAACACTGACAGCCCTTCCTCATTTTCTTGCATCAAAGCTTCTAAGTTTTTGGAATGCTTACACTGAAATTTTTCCATCTCCTCTCTAATGTCTTTAGAGAGCAAATTCATGACCCGGCGATCGTATAGATAGTTTTCTTCAAGAGCATCCATATGATTAGTATGCTCTTTCTGCTGGGTTTTAAATTTATCATAATCCATGCCTATCAATGATAATTGACAATTTTAGTAACCTCAATTCTTAAATGGTATGATTATATGCTTGACACATGTTACCCAAAAAATTTATAACAGTAACCTAGTACAGAACTAATTAGTTTCTGCTACCTATATGAATTGAACGTTATCTGGTGAGCGTGAGAAGGGGGCGAAGAAAATGCCCCGTTATATCCTCACCATGCACACTAGTTGTCTAAAAAGGTTCCACAGAACAATCTCCATCCCTAGGCACCAGTACCAGTACCACTTACACTTGATACTCATCATAATCATAATGTTGTAATGAAGAGAGGACATGGAAATGCAATCACGGAAGCATCACAAATAATAAATATATTCTTTTTTCATAATTTTTAGAACCAAACCAAAGTCAACAATATTAGCAGGAAAGTAGCAGTACACTTTGAACAAAATGTCATACCTCTCTTCCGTTTGTTCTCATTAATAACAAGATGATGGGGATTGATGCACTTTGGAGATAAAATTCTGATAGAATTGACTCATAAAATATGATAGATTGCAACTGCATGTTAATCAAACTTCGAACAAAATATTAATATCCTCCACATTATCCTAAACACCCAAGCCCACTAAGATAAAATCCTTTTTCTTGTGTTTTGGATTGGATTCATACCTTCTTCTTTGTCTCTCCAATTTACTCTACAACCCATCATTTTCAACCCCTATTCTTTAAACTTAAAAGCTATATATCATGCTAAGTTTAATTAACTAAAACTACCGCTTACTTGATTACTTGATTTTTTTAAATGCTTTCAGCAACCACTTATTAAATCACCATGCCTATATACTCACTGATTCACAATAAGACCAAGAAAAAAAAAAAGCAGAGTCTCACAATAAGAAAAGATCAAACAAGCATTTGTAATGAAAATTGGCAAATTGACAGCCGGTATAACATATTTAAAAATTATGCAGACAACTTCAAAATAAATGAACTAAATGAAAAGCAATTGACTCATTTCAATCCAAAATGTAAATCACGAGCTTAAAAGATTCTGCCATACCATACTCAGATTACAAATCAATTCAATCATGAAACATACACAATAACACAACACAATTGACTCATCATACACAATAACATAACAATCCATAAACACACTGAGAAAAGCAATTTATGAGTATGTGAGTATGTTTCTTGGTTATCAGTAATTATGTATGCTCGCTTCTCATTCAGACAGTTTTCTCTTTTTTAATTTCTGTTTTTCTGTGACCGGAGCTCTGGTTCTGGTCTCCCAACTTAATATTAAGTATTCTTCTTGTTTCAGGAGAATGGAAACTAAGGGGATCAAGCTCTATGATGCTGCAAAAATTTGGGCGCTGAGCAAGTTTATTCGGATTGTTGCGTGGTTGGCTTTGTGGAAGGTGAAAGAAGTGTAGGTAAAGTGCTTAGTAAGCAAGCATTTTTCACTCTCCATCTCAGTGGCTTAATTGCAAAATCGGATGGGGCAGCAAAAGGGTTCTTTGGAGAAATATTATATGAGCATTCATGCCAGAAATATTTATCTGTTCCAAGGAATCAAGGTTTGGTTTCTTTTTGTAGGCTTTCTTCCACTGAGTACTTTTGATGTGGTATATTCGATTAGAATGAATTAGATTGGATTTTTTTTTAATGTTAAATGCTATTTCCACATTATCTGAGAATCATATATGTATAGCAACATGTTTCCATAACAGAAAGTGTTGATACTAAAGGAAGTTCGGGAGATGGATTTTCTTTATAGGTATATTTATTGATATGAAGTTAATATCAATATATATTGTGTCAACTATGCTTATACATGTTTCCTATTTGCCACATTGTTTAGATGATTGATGAAACAATGTGTGATTATATTCTCACTAGTAGCCATGTTCTGCCTATTTATTTGTTGTCAATTTATTTGTTGTCAGTATCAAAATATTCTTTGATTTGTACACATGATAAAAGAAGTGAAAAAAAGAAGTGAAAAAGTAAAGCTATACTCTTCTCTGTTGTTGAACTTAGTTTTGTACATTATATATGGCTAGTGGCTACTATGTTATTTGTTCACTACATAAATGTTGAGAGAATATCATGATGTGGCATTAAGTATAATCTTTTAGTCATGTTACAAAGTATTAACTATATATGGGGTGATACAAGTTACTTGAAGAATATTTCAGTGGTATGTTTTTAATGGTTCTCTGTATGTTCAGTGCTTGAAAAATTATGAAGGAAAATAGAGAGGAGTGTATTACTTATAAACAGATGAAATTATTCCAGTCCTGGATTGTTATAGGAAAATAGGGAAAAGAATAACAAGAAAAGTCTAAGTGTTCAAGAGGCCTTGTGTCTTCCAAGGCCTCAGTTCTGAAATTCTAGCCCTCGCCCCTCTCCATGATTTCCTACACTTAGATTCTTTCTCCACACAATCCAACAACATTTTACTACACAAACATCAACAAACAATCCAGACCAATCGTTCATCTCAATTAAAAGCAATGGATCGATATGGTTACCGGTTACCTCCAATCCAAATGAGCAATTAATGGCAGTAGCTACGAAATTGAAATTGGGGGAAGATGGAAGGATGAACAGCGATTAATGTCAGCAGCTACAACAATTATATTCACAAAATGGGTCGTCCTGGTCGGAAATCACAAAATCAGAAATCTAGGATTACGAAAATAGGAATTTAGGTTACAGGAGAAAGAAACCAGAACGGAAATTACGAACAAACCTGTCTTGGCGGTGGTCGTGGCGGTCGGAATCGTCCGCCAATCGTCCACCAATTAGAGAAGGAGGAAGGGAGGAGTTAGGAGAGAAAATGGTGTTGTGATGATAAATTAGGAAAGAAATATCAAGAATCAGCAGCATCTGCATGTTCTGGTTGTTAACGGGGAAGAAGAGAATTAACATGATGAGAGGTCATGCGCCCTCTGTGAGTGGAGAATGGGGAGTATTTTTGTCTGGGGCATAAGGGTGTAAATATAGTAAAATAGGAGCCAAATTTCAATTCACATGATAAAAAAAACAAAAAACAGTAATGAATGAAGGCTAAATATGCACAATTTTATTCCCTAAGAGACTATTTCCGAAATTTCAATCCTTACCCGATATCATTATGCCAAGGTTCTCTCAATCATTACGAGAGAAAAAATGTTACTCATATAGTCTTATGCGAGTTTCTGTGTTTGATGTGCTTTACATTGTGATGGTCCCTTTCTATTTTAATAAAAGACTCAAAGTTCAACCTTCATATTAATCTCAAAATGACAAACAGGCTAATTAAATTGAAATCAACGTCACTCTAATTATGTCCTAATTATGTCCTAGGCCATGGCATGGATCCCAATAGCGCCAAACAATTATTTACAAACCAAGGATTTAAAAGGAGACAGACAGGAATCTAATTTTCTCTTTTGTATAACTGAAATATTCAATTTAAATAAAAATAGTACAAAGAAGATTAGTTTGATAGATGAATTTTAATAAAAAAATAATTATTTTTATGTTTTTTTTTAATATATACATTATTGAATTAAAATCATTATCATACCAAAATACATGAATTTTTTTAACTTATGTATCTACTATAGATACATATATTAAATAGAAAACAAAATTAAAATTAGATTAACGAATTTTCACACAGAAATACCTATATATCCTTATTATACTAGAACAGTTTATATAATGAGTATCAAACTAATAAAGATTTATACAAGCTAAATCTTCTTATCTATATTTTGGTCAAACTTTTAAAATTCAACCAATCCCGTTTTTTTACTTTTTTTTTTCCCTGTGAAATTGCGAAGCTTTATGGGCATGCTCCATACATGAAACTTCTTTTTTTTTATTCATTTTCGAAAGATGAAAGATTAAATTGGTTCAAAGTTTTGAAATTAACTAATTTCAAAATTCACTGAAATTTAAGGGATCAAAAACATATTTAACCCTACTAAAAATACATTACTATAGGAACCTGTAGTGCTGATGGTGACAACTAGTGAGGAAGAGTTTGGACATGAAAACTGGTTTCTTGATACTGGATGTCTCGGATTGACGGGTTGAAGTTCTTAGCCTAGCCCGTGCTTTTTGAGTTGGACTAGCGGGCCAGTCCGTCATGCTCGGTCCATTTTGTCATCCTTAACGATAATATATAACATTATTTTTTTTTCAATTTGAGAACAGACTGCGGGTTGGCATGCCTTTACGTACGGGTTGGCCCGATAGGTTCATGAACCGAACGAAGTGGCTTCTGACAAGCTGACTAGTTAAAAACTCTGATCTAATCCATTATTTTCTATACGAATTGATCCGTTGGTTTGACCCATTTTATTATCTCTAATTTTAACGATAGACTTGAGTTGTACATATTTTTTATAATCTATAATTGTCTTTTTTTTTCTCCATTAACGATTGAGAAATTAATTGATTTTTGTTACATGTATTTTTTTATCAGTTCTTCAAAGTGGCTCACAGTTATTGAAAGATTGATCTGGTTAATGACTAGCATTTTAATACAAGATATTTTTCATAAAATATTGAAAATTCTATCAGTGAATGTTGTTTTTATTTGTACATATTTGTTACCAAGTGTATTTCATACTACATCTTGCATAGCACTGTCTAAATTCAGAGCTTAACCTTTAATAACTTAGAGATGACTCATTCAACTTACGATGTACTGAAAACTTCATATGATATCCTACGTTGAATGAGTAGTTGAATTTGGTAAATTGGACAATAAGAGTATTACATATTTTTACACCTTTTATAACTTCATTAAATTTCAAAAGTTCACTATTGATCATTTAGAAATTTTGTATCTAATGACAAATCTTAAACATTTGATAATTGTTTTTCTTAACCCTTCACGAGACATGATTTCACTTCCCAACTGCAAGTGATTAATGTATCGAACATAATCTTACTTTCTAGTTGCAATATGAGAACTTTGAATTTAAACCACTTTCACAAAGATATGGTTTATGTGCACACATATGTTTAGAACTTTTTCCTGCCGTACTAGTGTTACTTTTGTGGACACAGGTACATCCTCTGTGCCTCTCTGTAGTTTTGTCAGTCCCGAAAACTAAAACAAATGATATAAAGTAAATAGTATTTTATTATTTGAGAAAAAAATATTGGACCTAACATAAATAGTCAGGATTAAACCATTAGTAAATGTGACCTTTTACGCTACATTTAAATTGTATAAGATTTATTCTTGTCACTTATTATAAACAAATCCTCACTAAGTGAATATGCTCTCTCTTTAATTTCATATGAATGTTATGTTTTACATGATTTTCTTTTGTGTGTTAAAATAACTTTTTGATTTCTAATTTTGTTACAATAAATGCTAAACTCTTTTTAATTTGTAATTTCTGATGAGATGTATTTCAAACTATCATAGTTGTTGTTTGAGAGAACTAGAAGTTACTATCCTGTACAATTCAATTTCTTGTATGTCAAAGCAGATAGCCGAAAAATCACATAAATGATTACGTGTTCTAACTATCACGCTTGTGAATTGTAAAATAAATACTAACCATATTACATAGTATAAAATGATTTATGTATAATTCGTTTTCTCTTTCCCATTTGCTTTGACATAAATCATTTAGAGTTAGTGTAACTGTGTTTATGATAATTTATCATCAGGATAACAATGTTAGAAGTTTTCCAGACATGGGTATGGACTAGGGGCGGATATTCTTTGAAAGAAGACTCATTTCTTAATTGTCCAACATCCATTACGATATTCAAGAATATCAATACTCTTTGTTTCTGTTTGTTGATTATCATCTAAGTGTAGCATATAAGATCAGTGATATTCATTTATTGATCATCGTACAGATGATAAGTGAAAAGTAGGATATTTTCTGTAATAAATAAATAAATAAAGAATAATTTTAAATAAAATAGATAATTAAAATATTGGTTATCATATGAATGAAAAATAATAAATATTTCTAGAATTTTAAAAAATTTAAAAATATTTTAAGCATTATTTTGTGTTTTTTAATTGTTAAAATATGATATATTTTATAGTGATTTTTAACCATCAAAACATTTATATTCTATGATGGTTTTTAACTCTAAAAATATTATAAAATATCATAAAATAAAAAAAACATGTATATTCTATGATGGTTTTTAACTCTAAAAATATCATAAAATATCATAAAATAAAAATAAATTTTATAGCGATTTTACTACAATTTTTTATCTTTTCTAACAACAATATTGAGAATTAATTTTTTTTTATCACAAACTGTTTTTCATATGTGTAATTCTGAAAATTTTATAAATCGTCAAAAATTTTATTTGTTACGATTTTGAACTACTAAAACTTGTAATTTTAACTTTCATATCAAAGATTCACTTTCTTTCTAGTGATCTATGATTTATCCCGCGAATACAAATATTTAACATGCAATAAAAGGTTTATAAAGACAAAACATTCAATTTTTTATTTAAAAGTTAATAAATAAATAACATATCACTTCACATTTTAATATATGATATATACTATAGTTAGATTTTTCTTAATATATTTGTTTCTCTAACTTCATTAAAATCAAAATACATTCTTTATATTTCTTTACTATAAAAAGAGTCTAGCCCATTCTTTTCTTTCTTACTAGATTTGGCAATCTTAAGTTACTTATAACTAAGTTACATTGTAAAGAAAATGTTTCATTAATAATCAATTTTAATGATTAAAATTATTAATTACTATAATAATAAATTTAGATACTAATTTACAAAATAAAAAATTATTGTTTACTAAAATAATCATTATTATAAATAAAAAATAATAATTGATCTAAAACACTGTGGGATAGGCATATCAAAGATGAATGAAATCTTTTATTCTAACACACCAACTTTACATACTCACTATCTTGCCGAAGGGCGTAAGAATTTGTATGTCATTTCTCTCCCCGTCTTCATCTCAGTTTCCAGTTTTAATAAACTGTCCTTCATTTCCTCACACAGCATTCCTCTTTCCGTCTTCATTTATTCAACATCTGAAAAAAAAAACACACACACAAAAAATAAAAAATTTAATTTTTTAAATAAAATTACCTGACAACCGTTTCTCATTTTTTTGTCTCAAAGATTTGATTAGTTCGGAATGCTCAGAATGAATTGATTCCATCTTTTCGGTAAGACCTTTCATGAGCATTTTCATGGCCCAGATATCGCAATTCAATATTCTTTCTAGATCATTTATATGACTCCTTACTCTTTCAGCTGAGTTTTAAACATATCATAATTCATGCCTACAATGATAATTAACAACTTTCAATATTATCATAGAAATCTAATTGTAAAAATTGATAAAAATAAAGAAACAGGACTCATTCAAATATATAATACGAGATCAACATGTAATAATTTCTCAATTGCATGATACGTAGCTTACAAAGTAAGAGAGGTAATTGTGATGTTCAAATGAAACAAAAAGAAGCAAATTATGATAGCCCATGACTGAGAGATAATGGAAGTGTTAAAAGTATATAAAGCAGTGACAAAGAAGAATAGTTGCCGAGCTAATGGGGGCTTGTGATCCAAGTCGAGGTATTAAGGTGATTAAGGTGATGGAAGAAGCAATATAAGACCGAACTAAATAGACTTAAGTGGTGTTAAGTGGTATGCACCGTGTACTTCTATAATAACATTTATTTATATATAGATTATGAAATATCATATTATTATTTGATATTAATTAATAGATAGTATTGGTATTATGATTTTACACTATGATACTGAAGGGTAAATGACATTTAATTGAGTTTTCGTTATAATTTTTTTAATATACTTTTAATTAATTAGTTCAATTGTTACATAAATAAAATAAAATGAAGAAAGTGAACCATTAATGTTTTCAACCTAAAAAAATAGTGTGACAATTAAAAATAATAAAGTTAATGAAAATTAATATTGGAACGTAGAGTTTTGATAGAGAGTAAGATTGTCTAACTTATAAGAATATTTTATCAAAAGTTTTGTTAATTTTACCGAATTTACCGAATTTCAATAATAATTTTAACATTAAACTTCTACTATTTTTTATGTATTATATATTCATATTTACTCATCATTTATTTAAAAATAATCATCTAATGTGTCTCATATAAATATAATATATATGTTTATCAATATTATATATAAATATTATACATATAATTGTATATTTTCACTCTTCATATGAGATGGCTAATCTCATTATATATACCTCGCATATGTACAAGGCCCATATACATGTAAAAATACGTGTAAATGCTATCATTTTATTCATTTCTAATTGTTTAATTTTTTTAAAACATTACAGTTTTCAATGAGCTACCTTTTATCTGATTGTTTTAATTTAAATAAACGTCATATTTTCAAGTACTAAAAATATATTAATTTTTAATATATATATATATATATATATATATATATATATATATATATATATATATAAAACAATATATAAAGAAGATTCTCTCTTTGTTGTCTACATCTCATAATACCTATTCTACCCTTTATAATATAATTATTTATTAAATTTTTTAAAATTAACGGTTAATTTTACCTATTTTCTATAAAACTGTTTATATTTTTTTCTTTTTTTATTCGTCAACAATTAATTTCTCTATTCATTTCACTTTATTTTTAATATTTCACTTCATTTTTAATAAATATAAATTTATTTTATATATTAACTTAATAACATTATACTATTATCACCAATTCTATAAAATGTGTATACACAGTCGTGATAACGCCTGTGTGTACTATATATATATATATATATATATATATATATATATATATATATATATATATATATGCATAATAATAATAAAAAATGTGACGTGTGACAAAAGAAGTGTATAATATAATATTATAATATAGGAAGTATTGATGAGGAGAAAAAGCAAAATCCTAACCTATATTATGTTTTTCTTCTTCTTCATACGACTACATCACCCTAATCCTCCTCTCTCTTTTCCATCACATTCACCTTCCATCTTCATCTGTTCTTAAAAACCACGTTGGGAATCTTAAGGAACACTTTGGATTCAATAGTCTTGGATCGAAAAGCTTCCTGTGTAAACTAAGTTTCTATTTACTCTAAAATCTTTCTCTTATAGTTTTAATAGTATTTTAAACATCAATATGAGTAGGGACGATTGAGAAGGTAATTCGCCCATCTCAATCTATTATATACTAAATGCCTGTCTTATTTAGACATCTCATAATAGGTCTTGTCAGGTTTTACAGAGAGGGGGTTTCACTGGGGAGAACAACACCAATGAGATCTGAGCCCAACCATATAAGGCACTGACACCACTCTCAACCCAAAACCTTAAGGTGATGGGTTTATGGGCCTTGATCCTTATATAGTGCTCTACTTTCTCAATTCTGGTCAATGTGGGACTTAGACTCACACTTGGATTCCTAACAATCTCCCCCTCAAGGGTGAGTCCCTTCAACCACATTGGTACACTCGCCCTCCAGCGGAAGCATTCCCAACCACGAGTACTCATTTTCTGTCCTTTTCTGTACCGCCATTCTTCTTAACGGGACACGCTTTACCTGGAACCCTTATCTGGGACCCTTGCCAGGAAGACTTTCGATACTAGGACCATACTGGTACTGCACTCGTCTGAGCCGGTTTTAACCATCGGCTCTGATACCACTTGTTAGGTTTTACAGAGGGGGTTTCACTGGGGAGATACAACACACCAATGAGAACTGAGCCCAACCACATAAGGCATTGACACCACTCTCAACCCAAAACCTTAAGGCAATGGGTTTATGGGTCTTTATTCTTATATAGTGCTCTACTTTCTCATTTTTGGTCAATGTGGGACTTAGACTCACACTTGAATTCCTAACAATCTCCCCCTCAAGGGTGAGTCCCTTCAACCACACTGGTACACGCCCCCTCCAACGGAAGCTGCCCAACCAGGAGTACTCCTTTTTCTGCCCTTTTCTGTACCGTCGTTCTTCTTAACGGGACATGCTTACCTGACTCACACTGTCAGGAAGACTTTCGATACTAGGACCATATTGGTACTGCACTCGTTTGAGCCGGTTTGAGCCGGTATTAACCATCTGCTCTGATACCACTTGTCAGGTTTATAAGGAGGGGGTTTCACTAGGGAGATACAACACCAATGAGACCTGAGCCTAACCATATAAGACACTGACACCACTCTCAACCCAAAACCTTAAGGCAATGGGTTTATGGGCCTTGATCCTTATATGGTGCTCTACTTTCTCATTTCTGGTCAATATGGGACTTAGACTCACACTTGGATTCCTAACAATCACTTGTCAGGTTTTACAAAGGGGGTTTCACTGGGGAGAACAACACCAATGAGATCTGAGCCAAACCACATAAGACACTGACACCACTCTCAACCCAAAACCTTAAGGCGATAGGTTTATGGGCCTTGATCCTTATATAGTGCTCTACTTTCTCAATTCTGGTCAATGTGGGACTTAGATTCACACTTGGATTCCTAACAGGTCTCTGCTATCATTTTGCATATAATTTGATAAGATAGACTATTTTCAAAATTTTAAAGCATATTAACAATGTGAAGCTAGAGTTATTCATTTTTCTGCGTAGATTGTGTCAAGTCAATGTAATTCATGAAAAGACAATCTTTGTACCAATATACATGTTCATGAATTAATATTTTGCAGCGAGTGGAATTATACTCATTTTAGTTTTCTATTAAATAATCATCATTGTTGTCCCAATCTCTTATAAATAAAGAGTAAATAAATATTATTTCTAACTTTTGTATATCATCTCATTTTCAGGTAGGAAAATGAGAGATAGTTAAAGATCTCATTATTTTAAGAGATGCGTCATTTTTGTATAGCAATATCCCTATCTAGCTTTTTTGCTTAATACTTCTGTGGGTTTTTAGAAAATTTGTAATTCAGGCAAGATCAACTTCTACTTTTTTACTTTATCACACATCTTATATTGTGATTCATATATGGAGGACTCTGTTTCTTATTTATTCTTGTATAATAATGTTTCATAATAAACTGAAGGAAGGATGTTGACTCAGAAAATTTGAGCAATAAATGAAGTTTAAATTTCTGGTTTGTCTCAGATTTGTGTAGTATGAAACTCAAGTTTGAACTCTATTGTGGTCTACTTAAATTTTGAGATTTGTTTCCTAATGATTATAATGCCTAACAACAATCTAGATGGATAATAATGCAAGTCTTGTTACTGATTCAATTGATTTACTTACTTGGAATGCATTTTTTTTTATCAACATGTAATTTGAATCATAGGTTTTTGAGAGACCTTCACCATCCTCCATCTTAGAAGTTTGAAATAGGGATTGTATCCAACCAAGTAAAGTGAGTTTGAAATAGGGTATTTGATAAAGCATTTAAGTTGCTTGATGGACCTTGTAGCATAAAAATGAAGAGGAGAAGGTCCATGGCGACATCGAAAATGGAGTGAAATGGAGGGGTGGATTCAAGCTTGGAGGCTCTTGAAGCAATGAAGGTGAAATGTAGAGGAAACCTTACTCAAACCAACACAAATGATAAACAATGGCTTGAGTGGCTCTAGATACCACTTGATGGACCTTGTAGCATGAAAATGAAGAGGAAAAGGTCCATGGCTGCCGCAAAAATGGAGTGAAATGGAGGAGTGGATTCAAGCTTAGAGGCTCTTGAAGCAATGAAGGTGAAATGGAGAGGAAACATAGAAGAGATCTATTATAGGAAAGGAGGCTAGAGGAGTTCTTGTTAGAAACTAGTCTAGCAAAGTGATTCTAGAGGCAATAGGTGGAGTACTCTCAACACTTAGTCTATTACTAATCCAAAGTAACCAAATACAAGAGTAGAATGACCCTATTTATAAGAATCATGACTGGCCAAGTGAAATGAGAAATGTAATCTGAAATGAAATGGAGATGTAGCTTGGAGAAGAAGCACAAAGGTGGGTCGAGTGATACAAAGGAGGAAGAGATCTAATGTCATGTGGCAAAGTCTGACTCTCCTTGCATACACCAAGTGAACAAGAGGCTCTGCAAAGCCTTGTCCTCCAAGTTCATTCTCAACCATACTTTTTTCTTCTGACTCCAAGTTTCCCCATAGTGTCCAAATGCAATATCAATGCATCGATAGAGTAATAATTTTGGAGCAGTGTTTTTGGGGTCGGTTGGAAAAGGCCATGTCATTGCAGATGCATTAGCAAATCGATTTAAATAAGATGAGACCATGCATGGTTTCAACCTCATTGGTATAATATTTACGAAGAGAAAACATTAAGAGACGAGGGAATAAAGTGGTATAGTTAGAAAAGATGAGAGTGTTTAGACAAGTGTATAAAGGTGATGGTCAATCATCATCATCATAATTATTATTATTATTATTTTACATATTTGTTATCATCTTTTAACGAAAGAGTGCATTTCATACTACATCTTGCATAGCACTGTTTAAATTCAAAGCTTAACCTTTAGTAACTTAGAGATGACTCATTCAACTTACGATGTACTGAAAACTTCATATGATATCCTACGTTGAATGAGTAGTTGAATTTGGTAAATTGTACAATAAGTGTATTACGTATTTTTACACTTTTTATAACTTCATTAAATTTCAAAAGTTCACTATTGATCATTTAGAAATTTTGTATCTAATGACAAATTTGATAATTGTTTTTCTTAACCCTTCACAAGACATGATTTCACTTTCCAACTGCAAGTGATCAATGTATCGAACGTAATCTCACTTTCAAGTTGCAATATCAGAACTTTGAATTTTAAAAGTAAACACAATTAAATTGTAGAAGTAGACTGCCTTTTAAAAACTATCTTAGGTAGGAACAAAAAAAGCTAGTGATACAGAGAAACTATTTATTGGACCATGCTCATGGTTAAAAAAACTAAACAACCCGTAATCATTTTAAAGTAAAGGTTTTCAGCCACCGAGGTTTGTTATGCACTCTTGTGGGCTTGTTTTCTGGTTAACCCGTATTGACATATTCACAAAAAAAACCTTACAAAATCAAAGACTACTTGTCACCATGTCTGTCATGCATCTTAGGTCATGACTTGACCACTCCATATCCATGCAGCCTCAGCCCTCTACTACACTTAAAATTGAAAACTGCATTATTAACTATGAAGAATAAGGATAGTTGCTCATAAAAAAAAAATTAAAGAATACAGAAAGTACATATAAATTCAATATGCAGCACAGGAAAGATAATATTTCACCTAAATAATACCAGGTCAAATGCAAATTGTTCACTATCATATACATAACAAGGTTGTCTGAATCAGAAAGGACCTACCTGAGTTATTTTATTACCAAGTGGTATTGTTAGCTTCTTAATGTTATTTGTCTCAAATAGCAATTAAATTCCATATTCCATACTATACCACCACAGAAAATGTCTGTATTTGTAACACGGTTACACTAGATCACCATGACAAAGTGTAAAGGTGCCAAGTGTGTGGATGGGTGGCCATACTAGTGTATTACCAATAACTGCAGCCTATATATCAAATCATCATCCCACACATCCAAGCCTAGTTCACCCCAAATTATAAAACAAACAAGTATGCAATGTCCTACAAACCAGCTCCAATCAATCAGCATACATTGCAGCTATAAATTTGCAAATCAAATAACTCGGGATTAATTACAAACATCACATACCTACTTCAAGTTTTTAACCTTTTCAGATAAATCTCCGATCATAACTTCATTATCCATGTTTAACGTTTTCACACCATTTTCTAGCTTTGAAACATTGTCCTTCATTCGCTCCAACTTCAGTTCTGTTTCCATTGTATAAATTTCCAGCTCTTTGAAAGTTTTATCCATTTTCTCCATTTCCATATCCAACATTTGTTTCTCTATCTCCTCCATTTGTTTCTCTGGTTCAACCTCTGAAATAAAATAAAATAAAAATAAATAAATAAATAAACCTTTACAAAGAATGTTTTGTAAGGAATTATCCAACTTTCATTGACATATTCATATAATAAAGGCCATGAAATACAAACATGATGAATGTGGTCAACATAATAAGGGAAGGTTAACTCATCTTCACAATACATAACATTTTTCCATGCTTCCATCACAACATCCCATGTGTCAACATAATTCACTAACATTTTGCACTTCGCTTGCACATTTTTCTAAATATGGAATCAACATAGGAGATGATAACAATCAGGAAAAACACTATCAATAGCATTCATTAAAGCAAGGTCCCTGTCGCTTACAATTACTTGTGGATCACCCTTAAAGGTCATGAATAATCCTTTAAGTCTTTTAGGGCCCAAGTAAAATTAGATTCTTGTTCACTAGATATGATTGCAAACCCAACAGAGAAAGTCAACCATGTAGATGTCACCCCCACTATCTCAAGTAATGGCAATTGATATTTGTTGGTTTTGTAGGTGGTATCCATCAAGAATACAATATTAAATGCATTCAACAATTTAATGGAATCGGGATGTGTCCAAAACAGATCACTAACCACCTTAGATTTGTCTTCACATCTACTCCGATGGATGTAATTATCACGATCTAACAACATCATCAAGTGTTGTAATTCAGGTCTTGAATCTGTCAACGATCATTTATAAGTGTATCTTGCATTATAAACTTGTTTTATCGTTGTGACATTACACTCATTATTTTTATTCAGAGTGAGTAGAATATTTGCAGGCTTGACTTAACTCTTAGACATATCAACAAGCAAGGAATGTTTATAAGATTTTAACCTCCTAGCAAATAGGTGACCAACAAGCGTCTAAGACACATCGTGGTTATGATATCCGCAAATTACCTTCAACATCCAACCATCTCCATTACTAATTGGTTTGTCTTTGAGTTTAAATGGACAATCACATTTTTCTTGTGCCAGAAACACTAGGTTGAACATCAGATTTATACTTCCTATACTTACCACCCCTTTCATAGCCTAACAATACATATATTTTCCTCCCAGGTTGATAAGTAGCTTTGTCAGATCTTATAGTGACAACAATAAAACCAAGATGAAATGTTATCCCTCAAACCCACTAAATCAACTCATCTCGTGTTGAAAATATCTTATCAGTCGTAAAATTATTTGTATAGTCTCTGTCACACATCTCATTTATAAAAGAAGAGAAATTTAAGATGAAATTTGAATTTACTTGGGACTCCATGAAAGTCAAAGGGAGATCATCCATCTTAGATAACTTTAACCACATATAATCTAACATTAGTATTCAATACCATTTTTTTCAAAATAAAAAATAATAATAAAAAGAAAATTAAAATATTTGTACAACAATAAAATAAATATAAAAAAAACATAAATAAATAGTAAACTATAAAAAAAATACCAATTCAAACTAAATAAAATTAAAACAATAAAAAATAAAAATATTCATTGAAAAACAAAACAATAAACCATAAATAAATAGTAAACTTAAACAAATAACAATTAAAACATAGAAAAATATAACAATAAAAAATACAAAAATAAAAAGAAATATTCATGTAACTAAAAATTAAATATAAAATATAAATAAATAATAAATGAGCATAAGTATTAAGTTATTACTCAAACTAAAAAAATTACCAATTAAAAAAACAAATCTTTGTATATTATCCGAAAGTAAACTTCCGATAAAATACACCAAAGATAAACAATTGAAACAACACAACCATGACATTTGTTTTCCCCCTACCCAATGTCTTCAAACCTCATGGTTGCAAACGTCACGGACAAAGAAAAAAAAAAGACAAAACATGCACCTCACAATATATTGAATTCCTTAAATCTCTGCACTATACAAGTAAATAAAACCAAAACTGGGAATGGACATTCCAGATGTCCACATCCGGAAGAAAATGGAATCAACACACCACTTTTGAAAATGATAAATATCGGGAGTCGACATCCGATTAATTTTATTTTCAGATGTCCACTTCTAAAAGAGTGCGACAGGAAAATATCATTTCCGGACAGTTAAAGACCGGAAGTTCACATTCGATTACAAACAATTTCGGATGTCCACATCTGAAAATGTGAGATTTTTTTTGTTGCTTCGGAAGTCGACTTCCATATATGGGTATTATTTCGAGAAATCATCACAGTAAGTCGAATGTCCACATTCATAGAAAATTAAAAATCCAATTCAGTTTTTTTTTCATCAAACATTTCACTACCTCAAATATAAACTTATCATACCAAATAAATCACAATCAGACATTGCAATGCGTACCTTTTTTCTGAAATGAAATGAATCAAGGTTATAGATAGTGAAATAATAGTGGACCCGACACCAACTAACGGATGAACTGCAACATCCACTTCATTACAACAAGATACAAAAAAAAATTATTTTAAACTCTACTATTGAAAGTGAAAGGGCGAGAAACACTTGGGGTGCAACGAATCCATATATACCAAATACTATCAATTAATAACTTTGTTAAGGCAATCAACTAACTCTAGAACTTCATAATTATTTAATTATTACGTTACCTAATTCACTTTTTCATTTTAATCTGAACACTTTTTTATTTTAATTTAATTTTTCAAGGGAATAAATGAAAGAGCACAAATACTGTCAATTAATAACTTTGTTTAGACGGTCATCTAACTCTAGAATTTCATAATTGTTTAATTATTACGTTCATTTTTTTATTTTAATTTAATTTTTCAAAAACATAAATGAAAGAGTATGACTCTTTAAAGGTGCAGAAGAAATATTGGAATGCAGGAAAAAACACCCTTGATTTTCTAATAGGCCAAGCTAGTCCAATCAACGCTATAAATGGGCTGAAATCCTTTTTTTGTACATGACTCAATCAAGAACTATTTAAAAAAATATTTTTCAAAATCTAATTCTGAAAAATATTGTAAAATGTATAATTTAGAATTAATTGTTGGTAACATCCAAAAGTACTTTTTTGTTACATAATGATATTTCTAAAATAATTTAAAGTATATTAAACAGATAGTCGATTCAATTTAATAATTATTAATATATCTTATTTTTTATATAACAAAAAGTATAGTCTTAATACAAAAAAAAAAATAGTTTTATTAATTTTATTGATGATTGAGATAACGAAACAAGTGTTTAGCATTTAGGATTTAGTAATAGGTAGAAAATTATAATAATTTTATAATTATTCCAACTTTACTCATATTTTAGATTCACTTAAGAGCTTTGACAAAAAAATAATTGCATATTAATACTATTTTTTCTCTTTGTTTGATAAATTTAAACTATTAGTAAAATTAAAAAAAATTAACAAAAATATTTTTTTAAACGATTTTTTATTATTATTCTAAAAATAAAATATATTACATTAAAGGGACTGTTTACCTAATTAATATCATAATATTTATTCAGAAATAAAACTTTTAAATATTTAAGCAAGTCCATTATAAAGAGACCTTTTTCTTTTGGCAAGGGTATTAATGGATTGTTAGTAAATTAACAAAACTTAATTTCTTTTGGCTCAGAATGATAGAGTCAGTTTTCACATCACAATATTGCTTTCATTTTCATCATCAATTTCATTTCAAAACTTTCTAAACTAAATAAAAGATATAGACATTGTACGGACCAACCAACCTTAAAAAGTAAACACAATTAAATTGTAATAGTAGACTGCCTAACCAACTTTGTTTTTATACCGAAACAAAAAGTTTTATAATTTTCAAAATATTTAAATACATTTTTAAAAACTATCTTAGAAGGTAGGAACAAAAAAAGATGGTGATACAGAGAAACTATTTATTGGACTATCTCATGGTTAAAAAAAATTAAACAACTCGTAATCATTGTTCAAAAAAACTGAACAACCCGTAATCATTTTAAAGTAAAGATTTTCAGCCACTGAGGTTTCTTGTAGGCTTATTTTCTTGTTAACCCGTATTGTATCATATTCACACAAAAAAAAACCTTACAAAATCAAAGACTACTTCACCACTCCACCATATCCAGCCTCAGCCCTCCTCTGCTCCACTTAAAATTGAAAACTGCATTATTAACTAATGAAGAATAAGGATAGTTGCTCACAAAAAAAATTAAAAGAATACAGAAAATACATATAAATTCAATATGCAGCACAGGAAAGATAATATTTCACCCATATAATACCAGGTCAAATGCAAATTGTTCACTATCATATACATAACAAGATGCCTGAATCAGAAAGAACCTACCTGAGTTATTTTATTACTAAGTGGTATTGTTAGTTTCTTAATGTTATTTGTCTCAAATAGCAATTAAATTCCATATTCCATACTATAATGTCTGGATTTGTAACACGGTTACACTAGATCACCATGACAAAGTGCAAAGGTGACAAGTGTGTGGATAGGTGGCCATACTAGTGTATTACCAATAACTGCAGCCTATATATCAAATCATGATCCCACTCATCCAAGCCTAGTTCACCCCAAATTATAAAACAAACAAGTATGCAATGTCCTACAAACAAGTACCAATCAATCAGCATACATTGCAGTTATAAATTTGCAAATCAAATAACTCGGGACTAATCACAAACATCACATACCTAGGCTTTACAACCTTACTAAGCTTTTCAGTTAAATTTGCAATCATAGCTGCAGTATCCTTCTCTGATGTCGTCATGTAATCTTTGAGCTTTGATAACCGCTCATTTATTTCCCCCACCAGCACTTCTTTGTCCGCCTTCATCATAGCCTCCAACTTTAATAATTCTTCCTTCTTTTCCTTCAATTCCTTCCTTTCCCTATCCAGCTCCTTCATTGCTCCAGTCTCTGAAAAAAAAACACAAAAAATAGTAGCAAATAAAAAAAAATTAATTCCTCTTGTTGTTTATAAAAATAAAAATAAATAAATTACCTTTTAACATATCATCATTTTTTTCCTTCAAAGCTTCTATGACTTTGAAATACTGAGCATAAATGGATTCAATCCTCTCTTCAAAGACCTTCATCTGCACATTCATGGACAAGTCATGACCTTCCAATCTCCTTTGAAGAGCATTTATACGATCACTGCACTCTTTCAGCTGAGTTTTAAGATTATCATATTCCATGCCTGTCTGGCTTCTGAGTCCGTTGCATCCCTCACACAACACCTCACTGTTTCAGGGGACGAAAACGAAAATCAAGAGACGAAAAACATAATTAACCCTTATTTCAATTATTTCTCCTTACACATCATCCTTATCAGCCATTATTTTTTCTAAATTAATCCGAATTCAATTTTCTAATACAATACATACATTACCAAACCAAATCAGCAGCAGCCACCAATTGAGCAGCAGCAACACACAGCAACAACGAAATAAATTTCAAACAGTAAACCAATTCAGCAGAGCAGCAGCAACACACAATTCAGCAGCAAGACACATTTCAAACGAACCCAATTTCAATAGCAAATCAATTCAGCAATCAACACCAATTCAGCAGCAATACAAGCTATTGTAGATTCATACAAAGCAACAAAAATGAAATATTTCATTTTTGTTTTCTTACCTAGCACAACTCTGAATCATAAATTAGTGTGTGTGGAGATTATTTTCAACATATATCCAACTAACCACAAAATTCGTTAGCCACAAAATTTAATAATAAACATACAGTAAAAGCTACACTGAAAGTGCATCTCTATCTTTGTTTCTTGTTTTTTTATCGAATGTTTCAGTGATATGCAATTTGCTGACACATTAAGGAATCATCCCATAAAATGTACTGTATAAAGAATCACCTTATAAGATATACTATGATTCACAATTTCAGGTAGAGAAATATTTATAATTTTTTTTTAGTTTTGACATGACAACTAGTCTACCAGAACAAATCTCAAGTTAAAACCAAGTGATTTGTTCTCTTTCAACACCAATGTTTCATTTCAAATTCATAAGTATACGCTTACGAATTATATACAATTTAAAATTTGATAATTCTGTTACCATACGAAAATACATCTTGATAGACTAAAACAAGAAAATGCTTATAAATTATTAGCAACCTCAATTCTTAAATGGTATGCTTATATGCTTGACACATGTTACCCAAAAAATTTATAACAGTAACCTAGTACAGAACTAATTAGTTTCTGCTAGCTATATGAATTGAACGTTATCTTGAGATCAGAACATAAACTTAGGAGATTAACGAGAAAGGTTACTGTGATGAAGATGAAAGGAGAGAATATTCATCTGGTGAGCGTGAGAAGGGGGCGAAGAAAATGCCCCGTTATATCCGCACCATGCACACTAGTTGTCTAAAAAGGTTCCATGTTGAACAGAACAATCTCCATCCCTAGGCACCAGTACCAGTACCACTTACACTTGATACTCATCATAATCATAATGTTGTAATGAAGAGAGGACAAGGAAATGCAATCACGGAAGCATCACAAATAATAAATATATTCTTTTTTCATAATTTTTAGAACCAAACCAAAGTCAACAATATTAGCAGGAAAGTAGCAGTACACTTTGAACAAAATGTCATACCTCTCTTCCGTTTGTTCCCATTAATAACAAGATGATGGGGATTGATGCACTTTGGAGATAAAATTCTGATGGAATTGACTCATAAAATATGATAGATTGCAACTGCATGTTAATCAAACTTCGAACAAAATATTAATATCCTCCACAATATCCTAAACACCCAAGCCCAATAAGATAAAATCCGCTTTCTTGTGTTTTGGATTGGATTCATACCTTCTTCTTTGTCTCGTCAATTTACTCTACAACCCATCATGCTAAGTTTAATTAACTAAAACTACCGCTTACTTGATTACTTGATTTTTTTAAATGCTTTCAGCAACCACTTATTAAATCACCATGCCTATATACTCACTGATTCACAATAAGACAAAAAAAAAAGCAGAGTCTCACAATAAGAAAAGATCAAACAAGCATTTGTAATGAAAATTGGCAAATTGGCAGCAGGTATAACATATTTAAAAATTATGCAGACAACTTCAAAATAAATGAACTAAATGAAAAGCAATTGACTCATTTCAATCCAAAATGTAAATCACGAGCTTAAAAGATTCTGCCATACCATACTCAGACTACAAATCAATTCAATCATGAAACAGACACAATAACACAACACAATTGACTCATCATACACAATAACATAACAATCCATAAACACATTGAGAAAAGCAATTTATGAGTATGTGAGTATGTTTCTTGGTTATCAGTAATTATGTATGCTCGCTTCTCATTCAGACAGGTTTTCTCTTTTTTAATTTCTGTTTTTCTGTGACCGGAGCTCTGGTTCTGGTCTCCCAACTTAATATTAAGTATTCTGCTTGTTTCAGGAGAATGGAAACTAAGGGGATCAAGCTCTATGATGCTGCAAAAATTTGGGCGCTGAGCAAGTTTATTCGGATTGTTGTGTGGTTGGCTTTGTGGAAGGTGAAAGAAGTGTAGGTAAAGTGCTTAGTAAGCAAGCATTTTCACACTCCATCTCAGTGGCTTAATTGCAAAATCGGATGGGGCAGCAAAAGGGTTCTTTGGAGAAATTGTATATGAGCATTCATGCCAGAAATATTTATCTGTTCCAAGGAATCAAGGTTTGGTTTCTTTTTGTAGGCTTTCTTCCACTGAGTATTTTTGATGTGGTATATTCGATTAGAATGAATTAGATTGGATTTTTTTTTTAATGTTAAATGCTATTTCCACATTATCTGAGAATCATATATGTATAGCAACATTTCCATAACAGAAAGTGTTGACACTAAAGGAAGTTCGGGAGATGGATTTTCTTTACAAGGTATATTTATTGATATGAAGTTAATATCAATATATATTGTGTCAACTATGCTTATACATGTTTCCATTTGCCACATTGTTTAGATGATTGATGAAATAATGTGTGATTATATTCTCACTAGTAGTCCATGTTCTGCCTATTTATTTGTTGTCATTATTTGTTGTCAGTATCAAAATATTCTTTACTCTTCTCTGTTGTTGAACTTAGTTTTGTACATTATATATGGCTAGTGGCTACTATGGTATTTGTTCACTACATAAATGTTGAGAGAATATCATGATGTGGCATTAAGTATAATCTTTTAGTCATGTTACAAAGTATTAACTATATATGGGGTGATACAAGTTACTTGGAGAATATTTCAGTGGTATGTTTTTAATGGTTTTCTGTGTGTTCAGTGCTTGAAAAATTATGAAGGAAAATAGAGAGGAGTGTATTACTTATAAACAGATGAAATTATTCCAGTCCTGGGTACAAAGTTGTTTGTTAAGGAAAATAGGGAATACAAAGTTGTTTGTTAAGGAAAATAGGGAAAAGAATAACAAGAAAAGTCTAAGTGTTCAAGAGGCCTTGTGTTTTCCAAGGCCTCAGTTCTGAAATTCTAGCCCTCGCCCCTCTCCATGATTTCCTACACTTAGATTCTTTCTCCACACAACCCACTCACATTCCTTCCCTACTGCCAGATTGGCAGTTGGCAGGTGTACCACAACTCCTTCTCCTTACATATTACAGTCACCTTAGTCAACTTGGCTTCAGGTTCTCATCACTACCTGATTTGGCTGTCTAGTCTGATATTCTTAACAAAATAAGATTAATGATAGCGAGTTTAAAATAGTGGCCATGGATTTAGAAATTTTTTAGTGTTAGCTAAATACTTATGATGATTCCTTTCATTTGTTTACTGATTTTGAATGTTAATACAGACATATTATCACCTTTGATTTTGAAGGTGGACTCTATTAATGAGGATAAAACTAAGGAATTATAAAACAAAATCTGTACAACAATTAGTTCCATTACTTATTTAAATTCATCAGAAATTCTAAATATTAGTGCTTGAAATAGCAGGGTTGGGTTCTTGAGTTTACCACAACACTGTATGTGGTATTTTCATGTGGAAATCAGAGTATTCCAAGAGCAGTGGTGTTTGACAATAAAACTAATGACCATTTGCTTTGGTGGCTAGTGGAAGAAATAGAGCTTAAAGGATAACAATTATGAATTTTAAGAAGTTGTGATTAAGTCGGGCTTAGTTGTTTTTTTTTTTCATTATTTTTGGTACTAATCCTGTCATTCCCTTATATGTACAGCAGAAGAAGACTTTTGAAGGGGAAGAAGGGAAACTGAATCCAGGAAATTGAACTTAGTAGAGATGCCATTAGAAGGTTTGTCTATGTTGGGATGACCTGCCATTATCACAGGAAGGTGATTTTGTAGAGATTTTACATATTGTTTTTGCAAATGGAGGAATTCAACTCCTCTAAAATGTTGGGGTACTACACCTGTAGAAGAAATTCTCTGTATCGTAGGAAAAATGAAAGTACAGTACTTCATTTCCTTGATTCTCTTAATAGTTAATTTTAACTAGGTGGCAACGGGCCAACCCAACAGATTTTATATAATTACACAACTTCATCCAACAGAATACATCAAAATACCAAAATCGAAAAGAACCATCAGAATACAGCTTCCTCAAAATTTCAGATCTAATCCAATAGAACAATCAATTCTTCCATTTCACTGATCCAGTCCATTCACGCTCAATCAAACATGAAATAAAAAACAGAACAATCAATTCTTACATTCCACTTATCCAATCCAACCATTAGCAAAATCGTGACAAACACAAAGGGATTACCAATTGAGGTTAGAGTGGGAATGAAACCAGTTTGTTTGTTGCAACCAAGATTATCGAACTCGCGGGTTGACTCGTAAACCCGTACGAGTCTGCGAGTCATGACACTGTTGACGAGTTAACTCGCATATAAACTCGTTATTTGTCAAACTCGGAGTAAACTCGGAGTTAACTCGCTGACTCGTACCAGACTCGTGAGTTTGAGAACGAGTTACCGAGTTCAAAAAACGGGATGAAATGACAGAAAAATATGTTGTTGGCATTCAGATTTTAAGCCCAAATTAAAACCCCAACGACTCAAATCGAAAATCCAATTGTAAGCAGAGATCGAGACCCAAATCCCAAACGGAAAACCCTAATCGAACGTTGACCTATTTGAGTTTGATCTTCATTACCTTCGACGCCGTAGCTCCGCTCGTCCACGTCGCAGTTCCGATCACTTCGCGTCGCAGCTCCGTCGGGTCTCTGGTTCAGCGGCGTCACTGCTCCCTTTTCTTTTCCCTCTTTCGTTGTTCCCTCATGCGTACGCATTCCCTTCTTCTCTTTCTCCTTTTACTAAACATTATATCTTGCTTTTATTTTTCCATTTATTTTTTTTATTTTTCTGACTTTCGTGTTTCCTGCTGTTACGCGTGCATATATATATATATATATATATATATATATATATATATATATATATATATATATATATATATATATATATATATATATATATATATATATATATATTTTTGCTTTAATTTCTTTTAAAATGTTCGTTTATCTTATATTTGAAGTCGTGTTTTAATATTTTAATTTATTTATTACATAAATATATCTTTTAATGCATTTTTTTATAAAATACATATTTTATTTTATATATGTATATTGTGTGATATATTTTTTATATATAAATGGTAATATATTAATACGTGATAATAATATAATATTATTAAGTTAATATATAAAATAAATTTATATTTACTAAAAATGAAGTGAATAAATAGAGAAGAGAAATCCTAGATAAACAAAAAGAAAAAAAGATAAACAATTTTATAAAAAATAAGTAAAAATAATTATTAATTTTAAAAAAGTTAATAAATTATTATATTGGAAAGGGTAAAATCGGTATTGTAAAATGTGGATATAAAAGAGGAAATGTTTTTTTATATATTGTTTTATATATATATATATATATATATATTATTATGTAGTTTTGTTTTTTATTTTATTTATTGTATTTCTGGTTTTTTAGAAAAATAAATAATTTTATTTTAGTCGATTGAAACTGGTTTACAATGTCTGGAAGTGGGATTGGGACTGGGAGGACTTCAAATTCTTGTGATCCTAATGTTAATGCATCTTCACTTGCTAGACCTTCTTGGCCTATAAGTAAAAAGGCTATTGGAGTCAAAAAGTTGAAGTTATTTATGTTTTGTGTTTTGTATTAATTAAATGTTTGTTGTAATTTGAACTTATATAACAATCATGTGTGTTGAACTAAGTTATTTTACAATTATTGAACTACTGATTACTATTTACATTAATGTGTGGTGATTAAATTCTAAATTGATATGATATTATATACAATTTTTCATACGAAGTAGGGGTGTAGTAGACTCTTACGAGTCTACGAGTCGGGTCTACGAATCGAGTCTATGAAGCTCTCACGAGTTTAAGTAGACTCTCGAGTTTGATAACCTTGGTTGCAACTCTGATTTGTCTTGGGGGAAGCGGAGAGTGAAACCCTAACCAGAAATTGCAACGGTGGCCAAGGATTCTGATGACACAACACGACAATGGGATGCAGGCTCCAATGGCGATGATGCACGATAAAGGGTTTGGTTGTGAAGGGGAACCAACGGTGGATGAATCGTGTGCGACGTTTAGAAGTTGTGGGTTTCGCCTCTAATGGATGGTGATTTGGGGAAGAAGAAATTGGTTGGAGGGTTTCGCAAATCACCTCTAATGGATGGCAATTTGGGGAAGTAGTGTTAAAGGGATATGTTTGTCATTAATTTGCCTTAAGAATGATTTTGTAATATCTAAAAAAAAATAAAAAGTTTTAATATGAATAAAGTAATTTTAAACATGGTTCCCTGTAGTCTCAAGTGGACTGCGAATGGCCACGACGTGGTTTCAAAAGTGTGACTCAAAAATACATATATTGAACCATAAAAATGCGGTTACTGTTACAGGCCTTTGTATTTGTAATTAATTTTCCTTCACAGTCATTTTATCATCTTAATAAAAATAACAATTTTTAATAGCAATAGAGTATTTTTAAACATGGTTCAACCTCATTCTGAGTTACATGATCTGGTTCATCAACATTTGTGTCATTTCCCGTAGGTTTACTAATAGAATCATCCATGATTGCTAAATCCTATTATAGAAAAAATTTGAAATCCTAACGAGTAACACAATTGATTCAAATTACAATTCACTCATCATACATAACAAACACTCAAATTACAAATTGTCATAATATTTCTAATATAAGGTCTCCAAAGGCTAAAATACCCAATTATAATTCAAAGTCAATAAAGGCTAGCTAGTTTTAAAATATTTAAATTAAATGTAATTTAAAATATTTAAATTAAAAATAGTTTTAAAATATTTAAATTGAAAGTAATTTTAAAATATTTAAATTAAAAATAATTTTCCAATGTTTAAATTATTTTTGTTTTAAATATTTAAATTAATTATAATTTTAAAATATTTAAACTAAAAATAATATTTAAATATTTAAATTTAAATATATATATATATATATATATACTAAAATTAAAAATAGATTTAGTATGATTTTAATTGAGAATGATTGACTACAAATATATTCTTTAGTAAATTTATAGCTATTTTGCTACGAACTAGCTATTTTTTAGAATGATTAACTCCCTTGGTCCATGTTTTTGTTGAAAAATATCAAATAGGTCCTAAGATTTTTTTTAGTCTCAATTAGGTCCATATTTTTGAAAATGTGTAATAATTAGGCTCATTCTGTTAGTATAGAGTTAACGGTGTTAAGGATATGTCACAGCTCCACATTTTTTTGAATTTTTTTGATTTTTTTTAAAATTTTTTAATTTTTAAATTTTTTTTTTGAATTTTTTTTTTAAATTATTCATGCCACGTGTCACGTCAATATTGTGCCACGTGTCAAGTTAGTAAGGTGACACGTGTCAAATCATTATCTGAATCTCAATTTGGTCCATATATTTGTTATTTTTATTACATTTCAGTCTATTTTTTAAAAAAAAATTAAAATATATTTATTTTAACTTTTTACAAAATTATTTTAAAATTTTATATTTAAATTTATAAAATTGTTAATTTTAAACCAACTCTAACATTTGTATATAAATTATTTAAAACAATTTTGTAACAAGTTAAAATAAATATTTTAAAATTTTAAAACAAAATATAAAATAAACTTAATATTATTAAAATGTTTAATAAAAATATCATCATAAAATTTATAGAAAAGTTAAATTTGATCTCAATTTGGAAAGGATAAAATTTAAAATTTAAAAAAAATGGACTGAAATATAATTAAAATAACAAATATATGGACCAAATTGAGATTCAAACAATGACTTGACACGTGTCACCTTACTGATTTGAAATGTGGCACAATATTGATGTGACACGTGGCATGAATAATTTTCAAAAAAAAATTAAAAAAAAAATTAAAAAAAATTCAAAAATTCAAAAAAATGAGAAGCTGACACGTGGCATATTCTTAACACCGTTAACTCTATATTGACGGAATGGGCCAATTGTTACACATTTTCAAAAATATGGACCTAATTGAGACTAAAAAAAATCTTAGGACCTATTTGAGATTTTTTAACAAAAATATAGACCAAGGGAGTATTTTAACCTTTAAAATATTTAAATTAAAAATAGTTTTAAAATATTTAAATTAAATGTAATTTTAAAATATTTAAATTAAAAATAGTTTTAAAATATTTAAATTGAAAGTAATTTTAAAAATTTTAAATTAAATATAATTTTAAAATATTTAAATTAAAAATAATTTTTCAATGTTTAAATTAATTTTGTTTTAAATATTTAAATTAATTATAATTTTAAAATATTTAAACTAAAAATAATATTTAAATATTTAAACTTAAATATATATATATATATATATATATATATATATTTACTAAAATTAAAAATAGTTTTAGTATGATTTGAATTGAGAATGATTAACTACAACTATATTTTTTAGTAAATTTATAGCTATCTTGCTACGAACTAGGTATAGTTTTATTTCTTCGCTATTTTATCACAAATTAGTTAGAAATTAACTATAAATATATGTTCTAGTAAATTTTTAGCTATTTTGCTACAAAGAAGCTACAAATGGTTTCCTTCACTATTTCCTCACAAATTAGTGAGAGATTAGTTACAAATATATATTATGGTAAATATGTAGTTATTTTACTACAAACACGATACAATTTTATTCTCTCGCTATTTCTTCGCAAATTAGAGAAAGATTAGCTACATCATCCCGCTCGGTTCCTATTACACTTCTAATCATGTTTGTTATACCTTTAATAGTTATTCTTTCCCCACCAAATAGTGAACCAACTAACCCACATCCATATACATCAAATTCTACTTTTTCACCAACTACACCTAACCCCAAACTAAAACAAACATCAACCACAGATAAAGGCACAAGGTGCTTCCATATGTGAAAGGATTGTTCACCCTCATCCCATCGCCGAAGTAGCTCAACTAGTAGAGGACTGCAGATATCTAAAGACCTCTCTAACTCCAAACACCATTTGAAAGGGGTGAGTCCTATACGTCTTCTGTCTCCATCAGTCAACACGTTGTTTATCTCCACAATGTGCTTTGTGTTCACAAAATTTATCGGCCGAACCTTCCATTCAATTTTACGAAATTAAATCATGCTCAACAACCATATTATCATGCACAAAATCGAAGACCATATAATAATTAACAGCACTAACCCTGTCTTCTTCTTCAACGTCTGATTTCCCCCCCCCCCTCTTTTTCCCCTCTTATTTCCCCTTTCGAGCCATGCTGCAACAACATCGTAAAAAAAACCAATAAACAGACAAAATCAAATCAATGGACCTCAACTACAAAACCTACAACCAAATTCAGAAACAATTTTCACTTTGCCTTACACCGAAACACCTCCACAAAACATAAATTCACCTTTCCTCTCTGTTACCTGGCGCCGGCAACCGTAAAGAAAATGAACTTAAGGAACACAAACTTTTTTTTCATCATAATAGCGACACACGTAAAAAAAAAAACCAAAACCAGAACTTCATCTGTTTACACAATGCAGTAACGCAATAATGGACGAAAGTGAAGGGTTTGGGTGAAAACAAAACTCCACCTTAAAAACGAACTGTCGACGTCATCTTCGTTCTACCGCTTATTCCGTTGCGAAGTTCGGATTTTTTTAGGGATTCCGTTCTTCTACCTATGAGGACGCCCACGAACACCACAACAAACCTCGACGAATGAAATTTTCGCACACAGCCTCGTTCTCTGCTTTTCTTCCGCTGCCCAAGTGTTTTTCCTTCTGCTTCCGCTACCAACTTCGCATTTTTGTACAAGTGGGTTGAGTGAAAAGACCACCGCTTCTGCAAAAGCTGAAGGCACCGCTTGGTTGCTTCGACTGGGTTGAGAGATGGTTTGCGCCTGAGAGAAAAAAAAATCAAATGTTCCAGTTTCAGAGGTGGTTCGCACGTTGTCTTTCCTCATGCACACGCGGGTCGCAGCATGTCCTTCAGTTTCTTTTTTCAATAACATTTTAAAATAAAGCCATAGTGCCACGTAGCAGGTAAAAAAAGGGTTAAAAATTTCGGGTCAGAGTATCATTTCCCTAAATCTAAAGCTTTTATGTTCTTTCTTAATTGAATAATATAGTAATTATTATATAATTACTATATTTAAATGAATAAGTTTTAAATATATATATATATATATATATATATATATATTGAAAAGCTTAATAATTTAAAGAAATAATTAAATAATTATATGATAATATATATTAAATTATTTTTTTATGTAAATATTTGAATATTAAAATGTATAATAATAATTAAATTGATACGTGGTTATAAGTTTATGGAATTGTTATAGGTAATGTTCAGGTAAATGAATATTTGTTGTATTGAAGAAAACTGATTCTATTTTGTAGTTGTGTTTTATTTTATTTTATGATTTAAGTAAATACAACCTTTCATGTTCTTGTCCATGTGTATATCCATTCTTGTCTGACATCCTTTTGTTATGTAATAACAATGTACTTATTGTTTATAAGAAGAATATTCAAGTAGAATAGAAGTAAAACTAAAAACATAAAAGAACATGACAATAAAAAGATGCTATAGAAGTAAAATTGATTTCCCTGAAAAAACAAATTGAAGCTGAAATTATGTAGTGTACCCATCCAACTTTATTTGTTTTATTTTATTGTAACAATCTTTTAGTAAAAAAAAAATACACTACATATAATTGGAGATGCAGATGTGCATTATTCATTCATACTTGAAAAAATATATCTTTATTGATAAAAGTACATTTCAATTTCTCACATGATAATATCTTCAAATAACTCGTGTTATCATTATAATTCTTCTTCCTACTCATCTTTTGTCTGTTATAATCATTGTTGGAAGTTAACCTTGATTAATATGCAATTGGTTTCCAATCAAAAATCAAAATTCATTGTGATCCAATACTTGATTAAGATATAAAGAATGTTAACAACACACTCTTTCTAAGGCATCCTTTATAATACACTTTATTATTGGTTAAATCTCATTAGAAACTTCAGAATGAGTGGGACTCAAAAAATAAGAAGACACCCAAATATTATGATTTTCATAAATTCAACCGATAGTATCTAGTGTAAAAAAAATGTCCCGCTAACAATTTTCTAAATGCATTGTAGCTGCCAAGTACCCAATGCAATTTTTCATATATTACACAAAATGATGGCTAATGCTCGAACTGTCCTAAACAACAATCACCTACAAAGCCAACATATCCTCTTCACTTTCAATTTTGACAACAATCTTTGGCTGCGCAGACATCTCCCATCGGCACATTGATAAAAGCTTTAGAATGAATGTATGCAATGCAGAGTGGCCTTCAAGTGCAATCAACAGAGAAAGAGCATTTGGTGCTCGATGAAGGAGCATTTTATAAAGACCTAACTTTGCATGACTGCCAAAACAACAGAGAGAAAGTTGTGAGTTCAAACAAATTATCAGGTTTTCGTTGAATATTAATAACATAAAAGTCCATAGAAATTTCCCTCCTTAGACAACTTCTGCATTCTATTCATGATAAATGTATTTTCTACAAACACATAAAGTAAGAAAACCA